>NC_138771.1:650730418-651330418 GCF_965119305.1 Pelophylax lessonae
TCCCGACAGTCTCTATGACTCTCGGAGGCCCGGGTGCGATGTGATGTCATCACGCCCCGGCCTGGCAGTCTGCCGTGATCTCGGCTGGACAGCCAAGATGTTTTTTTTTTTTTTTAATTTCAGGCTCTCCAGCCTGTAGGAGAGATCTGAGGTCTCATTGACCCCAAATCTCCCCATAAAGAGGACCTGTCATGCACTATTCCCATTCCAAGGGATGTTTACATTCCTTGTAATAGGAATAAAAGTGATCAAAAACAAATTAAAGGGAAAGTGTAAAAATTAAAAAAAATAACATAAACAAAAAAAAAGTAAAGTGCCCCCGTCCCCGGGTGCTCGCATGCGCACGTCACGGCCACATATGTAAACGCCGTTCAATCCATACATGTAAGGTATCGCCGTGAACGTTAAAGTAAGAGCAACAAGCCCAAGACCTCCACTGTAACTCTAAACTGGTAACCTGTAAACATTTTTAAAACGTTGCCTTGTCATGAAAGGAGTATTGCTCTGGTCTGCAATGGTTATGGAAGTTCAGTATTGATGGATCCTCTTATGTTTATGCAGGTTGCAGGATCTGGAGGTCCAGTATAAGAAGGAGAAGGAGGAGGCTGATCTTACCCTGGAGCAGCAGAGACTGGTAAGACGGGACCCGCCGCCATTGACATGGACCATTTTACTTAAAGGGACTGTAAAGACAGAAGGTTTTTTTTTTTATCTTTATGCATTCTATGCATTAAGATAAAAAAAACATTCTATGTGCAGCAGCCCCCCTATTACTTACCTGAGCCTATCTCTATCCAGCGATGTTGTAGGAGTTTCTCAGCTGCCCGGGACTCCCCTCATTGGCTGAGACAGCAGTGCGGCACGATTGGCTCATGCTGCTGTCAATCAAAGTCAGTCAGCAGATCAGGAGAAAGAGGGGGCGGGGCCGGGTCGCAGGTCTGTGTCTCAATGGATACAGGGAGCTGTGAATCGGCTCGGGTGCCCCCACAGCAAGCTGCTTGCTGTGGCGGCACTCAACAGGAGGGAGGGGCCAGGAGCACAGAAGGGGGAACCAAGAAGAGGAGGATCTGGGCCACTCTGTGCAAAACCAACTGCACAGAGGAGCGAAGTATAACATGTTTGTTATTTAAAAAAAAATCAGACTGTACAATCACTTTAAAGTGGTTTTAAAGGCTGAAGGTGTTTTTAGATAGAAGGCATGGAGGTAAAAAAAACCTTCTGTGTGCTGCTTCCTAACCGACCCCTCCCCCAATACAAACCTGAGCCCGATCCAGTGATGTGCATGAGAGCCGCTGCTCTCCCGGCTCTTTGCCTCCTCATTGGCTGAGTCACAGCAGCGGGAGCCATGGGTTCCTGCTGCTGTCAATCACTGACAGTGAGGAGGGGGCAGGGCTGAGCCCCGTTCTGTGTGTCTTAGGGGGACGGGGGGTAGCCCAGAGCGTACGGGGGACCCGAGAGTAGGAGAATCAGGGCTGCTCTGTGCAAAGCCACTGCACAGAGCAGATAAGCATAACATGTTTGTTTTTTTTACATCCAGCACTGCGACTCATCACTGCCCTGGCTGCACCTTTACATTAGTGCCCAATAGTCTTTCTTTGAGGTTGTGGGGTTGATTTACTAAAGGCAAAAATAGGCTGCACGTTGTAGAGTGCAGTTGCTCCAGAGCTTAGTAAATGAGCAGAAGCTCTGCTGACTTCCATCATCCAATCATGTGCAAGCAAAAATGCTTTTCTCTTTCGTTCATTGACGGACACAGCTCCTGATTTTCATACCCATTGGGTTATACTGCCCCCTACAGGAGTAGGACACAAGGCAGAAAAATAATCTTGCTACACCTATGGGCAGTCCCAGGGGGTATACTCCCTTTCCCTGCTACAGGTACTCCGTTTTTTGTCTGCCTAGTCAGGAGTAAGGACTTAGTTCCTTGCTGGGATTTAAAAAATTAAATTAAAGTGAATGAAAAAGCTGAAAAACAGCAATAAATGATGAAACGGTGATGAATGATATTTTCGCCTATTGGCTTATATACAGTGGGTACGGAAAGTATTCAGACCCCCTTAAATTTTTCACTCTTTGTTATATTGCAGCCATTTGCTAAAATCATTTAGGTTCATTCTTCTTCCTCATGAATGTACACACAGCTCCCCATATTGACAGAAAAACACAGATTTGTTGACATTGTTGCAGATTTATTAAAAAAGAAAAACTGAAATATCACATGGTCCTAAGTATTCAGACCCTTTGCTGTGACACTCATATATTTAACTCTGGTGCTTTCCATTTCTTCTGATCATCCTTGAGATGGTTCTACACCTTCATTTGAGTCCAGCTGTGTTTGATTATACTGATTGGACTTGATTAGGAAAGCCACACACCTGTCTATATAAGACCTTCCAGATCACAATGCATGTCAGAGCAAATGAGAATCATGAGGTCAAAGGAACTGCCTGAAGAGCTCAGAGACAGAATTGTGGCAAGGCACAGATCTGGCCAAGGTTACAAAAAGATTTCTGCTGCACTTAAGGTTCCTAAGAGCACAGTGGCCTCCATAATCCTCAAATTGGAAGATGTTTGGGACGACCAGAACCCTTCCTAGAGCTGGCCGTCCTGCCAAACTGAGCTATTGGGGGAGAAGAGCCTTGGTGAGAGAGGTAAAGAAGAACCCAAAGATCACTGTGGCTGAGCTCCAGAGATGCAGTCAGGAGATGGGAGAAAGTTGTAGAAAGTCAACCATCACTGCAGCCCTCCACCAGTCGGGGCTTTATGGCAGAGTGGCCCGACGGAAGCCTCTCCTCAGTGTAAGACACATGAAAGCCCGCATGGAGTTTGCTAAAAAACACCTGAAGGACTCCAAGATGGTGAGAAATAAGATTCTCTGGTCTGATGAGACCAAAATAGAACTTTTTGGCCTTAATTCTAAGCGGTATGCGTGGAGAAAACCAGGCACTGCTCATCACCTGTCCAATACAGTCCCAACAGTGAAGCATGGTGGTGGCAGCATCATGCTGTGGGGGTGTTTTTCAGCTGCAGGGACAGGATGACTGGTTGCAATCGAGGGAAAGATGAATGCGGCCAAGTACAGGGATATCCTGGACAAAAACCTTCTCCAGAGTGCTCTGGACCTCAGACTGGGCCGAAGGTTTACCTTCCAACAAGACAATGACCCTAAGCACACAGCTAAAATAACGAAGGAGTGGCTTCACAACAACTCCGTGACTGTTCTTGAATGGCCCAGCCAGAGCCCTGACTTAAACCCAATTGAGCATCTCTGGAGAGACCTAAAAATGGCTGTCCACCAACGTTTACCATCCAACCTGACAGAACTGGAGAGGATCTGCAAGGAGGAATGGCAGAGGATCCCCAAATCCAGGTGTGAAAGACTTGTTGCATCTTTCCCAAAAAGACTCCTGGCTGTATTAGATCAAAAGGGGGCTTCTACTAAATACTGAGCAAAGGGTCTGAATACTTAGGACCATGTAATATTTCAGTTTTTCTTTTTTAATAAATCTGCAACAATGTCAACAATTCTGTGTTTTTCTGTCAGTATGGGGTGCTATGTGTACATTCATGAGGAAGAAGAATGAACTTAAATGATTTTAGCAAATGGCTGCAATATAACAAAGAGTGAAAAATTTAAGGGGGTCTGAATACTTTCCGTACCCACTGTATATATAATGATTAAATAATAAAATAAATAAAAAACCCAACCATTAACAATAATATTACCCCCTGACCCTAATTCCAATTTTAGGCCTTAACCCTAATATTAAACCTTAACTCCTAACCTAACAAAATAAATAAATCACTAAAAAGGAAATAACCTTTACCCCTTTACAAAAAAGAAAAAAATGTAATAAAATCGCATGAAAACGCTGAAAAACATAGCAACAAATGATGAAACGGGTGATATTTTTCTTCATTGGGTTATATATACACTATATATATATATATATATATATATATATATATATATATATATATATATATAGGCCTAATATTGGAATTAGGGTTAGGTTTTTTTTTATATTAATATTATTATATATATATATATTGTAACAGATCTCCAATACTTGGACCAAGTATTTCTGTCTTATGTCCCCAGAATCTCAAGTGATGCAGTCCTGGCCCCTCAATTCCCCCCCAAACATCAGCCTCCAGCTTGATGAAGGTTAAAACAAATGACACTTTATTTACCAACTCACTTGCAATATATATCCAGTAATTAACATACCTGGCCATCTGGACAGACACAGGTGAATTTATACTGCAACATTATCATAATTAATTCAACAAACAACAAGCCCAAAACATAGCCGAATACACATTCCTAGAAGTGTGAACACACTTCATCTCTAAACAGATGAAAGCAGGAGACATAGGCTCTCAGACAGCCCGTCTCCCTATACAACACACCTTAGTAGAACTGTCAATACACATCCCTCCAGTATACCAAAGCTGAGTCTTAGGTCATTAGCATCTGTTTAGTCTCTCATGGTGTGAAGTCCTTTGCAGCTTAGGCCCAAAGTCTGTGTCGCTTGGGGTGACAGGGACTTGAATTCAAGGAAACAGTACTCCAAAGGTCCCCCCGCATACACCCCCAACCAGAGCCGCGCTCCCCTACAAGCCAGGGCCATAGTCCGTGGGCAGGAGGCTGGCCTCCACACTCCTCCAGTAGCCCGTGGCGAACGTTCCAGCAAATGGGCGTTCGTCACATATCTCCCTCTACCTGGGGAGACGAACCAGACCCCAGACCTCCAACTGGTTCTGTGTTAGTCTGGTTTCTTTTGCCAGACTGTGCCATGCTCCAGAGGGCCTCCTGCCCTATTTCCCAATTATAATATCAGGGGTCTTCCTGGGCAGGGAACCAGCTATAATCCACTCCAGAGGCATTCCATTGTTGCTGGAGGGGCAAAATCAGGGTGGCATGGGCCCCCATACTTAGGGGGTTGGGAATCTGGGCCGATTGCCCAGCATCTCTGTAATCCAGGGGTGGAGGCCACGGCCCCATCCACCCATTCCATGCCAAAAGCTTCATGGACTGGTGGGCAGATACCAGTGGGGTTCTGCCCGGCTGCTAGCTCTTCCGCTGGGTAGGCACTCAGCTGCTGGGACAAGGGACCTACAATCACCTCTCCCGCTAATGCTGGCTGGTCCTGGGTAGTGGGCACGATCCTCTCCACCCCCAGTGCTGTTGGCTGCTGCTGGGACGAGGGACCTACAATCGCCTCTCCCAGGAATGCTGGCTGGTGCTGGGTAGTGGGCATGACCATCTCCACCCCCAGTGCTGTTGGCTGCTGCTGGGACGAGGGACCTACAATCTCCTCTCCCGGTACCGCTGGCTGGTCCTGGGTAGTGGGCACGACCATCTCCACCCCCAGTGCTGTTGGCTGCTGCTGGGACGAGGGACCTACAATCGCCTCTCCCGGTACCGCTGGCTGGTCCTGGGTAGTGGGCACGACCATCTCCACCCCCAGTGGTGTTGGCTGCTGCTGGGACGAGGGACCTACAATCGCCTCTCCCTGTACCGCTGGCTGGTCCTGGGTAGTGGGCCTGACCATCTCCACCCCAGTGTTGTTGGCTGCTGCTGGGACGAGGGACCTACAATCGTCTCTCCCTGTACCGCTGGCTGGTCCTGGGTAGTGGGCATGACCATCTCCACCCCCAGTGCTGTTGGCTGCTGCTGGGACGAGGGACCTACAATCGCCTCTCCCAGTAACGCTGGCTGGTCCTGGGTAGTGAGCACGACCATCTCCACCCCCAGTGCTGTTGGCTGCTGCTGGGACAAGGGACCTACAATCGCCTATCCCGGTAACGCTGGCTGGTCCTGGGTAGTGGGCATGACCATCTCCACCCCCAGTGCTGTGGGCTGCTGCTGGACCAAGTCTAGGAGGTGTTGGTAGTCCTGTTTCAACCCCCACTCGATCATAACAAGGTAGATGAGGTCTAGTCTCAGCTCCAACAACAACTGGGCTGGTAGCATCCTTCTCCGGTAATAATAAATAGCCCAGAACCGCGACATCGCAGGACTGCCAAAATCATCATCCTCCTCCATGGCCTTCCACAACAGGCCTGGGCCATCATAGCCCCCCCCCCCTCTGGTTGAATGCCTTCTGCCAACCAAGGGTCTCGTTGGACTGCGTACCACCATAGTGCCCGGTACGAGTCATCCAGCATAATTTCTCTCTGGACTAGGCACTCAAGGTGCCTTTCCCACTGCGTCAAGGGTTGTTCTCCCAGGATAAACATCCGTTGGCTCACTTGTTCCTGCCAGCGTTGCGCTGTACTTGGAAGCTTCTCTTTCCGCCGAAGCTGTGCTACCTCCATGGACTCCTGCCAGAGTTCTTGCATTACATATTTTCTCCAGTTCCCCTTGTTCTTGTCTGACTTATGGCCCTGTTCCTTTGCCAGTATGTCTTGTAGCCTCCGTTGGAACTCCACCTCATATGGGGACACTGCCCGGGGGCTAGCTCGCTCCATCTCCTGAGTTCCTCCTTAGACCGAGATGCTGCTGGGCTCCTCACTGCATTCCTGGTTTGGGATCTATTCCGAGAAGAATCCCACCACTTGCCACCAGTGTAACAGATCCCCAATAGTTGGACCAAGTATTTCTGTCTTAGGTCCCCAGAATCTCAAGTGATGCAGTGACCTGGCCCCTCAATTCCTCCCCAAACATCACCCTCCAGCTTGATGAAGGTTAAAACAAATGACACTTTATTCACCAACTCACTTGCAATATATATCCAGTAATTAACATACCTGGCCATCTGGACAGACACAGGTGAATTTATACTGCAACATTATCATAATTAATTCAACAAACAACAAGCCCAAAACATAGCCGAATACACATTCCTAGAAGTGTGAGCACACTTCATCTCTAAACAGATGAAAGCAGGAGACATAGGCTCTCAGACAGCCCGTCTCCAATTTCAACACACCTTATTAGAACTGTCAATACACATCCCTCCAGTATACCAAAGCTGAGTCTTATGTCATTAGCATAATTTAATCCTAAACGTTAATTCCAATATTAGGCCTTAACCCTAATAATAAACCCTAACCTAACAGAATAAATAAATAACTAAGAAGGAAATAAATAATAAATTACCCCTTACAAAAAAAAAAAAATTAAAGTGGATGAAAAACAGCAACAAATGATGAAACGGGTGATATTTTTCTTTATTGGCTTATAATAATAATAATATAAATAAAATAAAAAAAACCCTTATTTCAATAGTAAGCCTTAACCTTAATAATAAACCCTAACATTAACCCCTAACCTAACAGAATAAATAAATAACTAAGGAGATAAATAATAAATAAATTAACCCCTAACCTTCAACCCCTTACAAAAAAAAAAGTGGATGAAAAAGCTGAAAAATAGCAACAAATGATGAAACAGATGATATTTGTCTCTGTTGGCGAATTAAAAATGCCGAAGCTCAAAAATGCAGGTAGAAACACTTTAAAAAGGTGACGCTGCGGTAGGAATGCAGCCTTATGGATGCCAGCTTTCTGTACTTTGCCCATTGTACTGAAAGTGAAGTGCTCTGGTACAGCCAATGTCCCCACAGGAGACACGTCCCCATCATTTCCTGTCCTGGCAGGAAGTGAGGGACAAATCTGTTTAATGGAGTCACTAGCTGCAGTAAAAAACTTGGCAGGGATTCCATCACTTTCCTATTCTTCCCATAATAAAATGAAGGTTTTAGCAGGAGATGGGATTTGAATGGAATACTTAGCCTTTGTATGGAGAATTGCGGGCTGAGTGTGGAGGTCGGGTATATAGACATCTCAGGACAATGATCAGTCCTCAGTTTGCACTGATTGAGGACGGTTTGTTAGCTCTGTAGTCCATGTCATGATATCCCTGCACATCAGTATCTCATGTCTCCTTTCTGAACAGTACGGGGATTCGGACAGCGGCGACGACTCTGACAAGCGTTCCTGCGAGGAGAGCTGGCGCCTCATCTCCTCCCTCCGGGAGAAAGTCCCTCCGGGCAAAGTGCAGAGCATCGTACGACGCTGCGGGCTCCCAAGCAGTGGCAAGAGACGGGAGCCAATCAGGGTGTACCAGATCCCCCAACGCCGGCGTCTGGGCAAAGACCCGCGGTCCCTGACCCTGGCGGACCTGAAGATGCAGGCGGTGAAGGAGATCTGCTATGAGGTGGCACTGAACGACTTCAAGCACAGCAAGCAGGAGATCGAGGCCATGGCCGTCATCAAGATGAAGGAGCTGTGCAGGACGTACGGCCAAAGGGACGTCAGCGAGAAGGAGGGCTGGAAAGCGGTGGCCCGGGACGTCTGGGATACTGTCGGGGTGGGAGAAGAGGATTCTGGGAATAAAGGCGGGGTTCAGGACCTGAAGGCTCACATCGACAAACTCACCGACATCCTGCAGGAGGTGAAAATGCAGAATAACATGAAGGACGAAGAGATCCGGGCTCTGCGCGACCGCATGGTGAAGATGGAGAGGGTCATACCAGTGGCACAGGTGAGAGAGGGAGGTTCTGTGTATCTTCCTATTGTTTTATTTACTCTTTGTACTTCTCTTTCACTTTGTTTCAGGGTACAAATGTATACAATATCCTTCTAAAATATTGAAATATTATCCATTGCTATTATTTTATTTTTTTATTACTTTATTTTGTTTTGTTATCCATTGCTATTATTTTATTTTTTTATTACTTTATTTTGTTTTGTCCATTGCTATTATTATTTTTTTTTTTTATTACTTTATTTTGTTTTGTTATCCATTGCTATTATTTCTTTTTTTTTGTTTTTTTATCTTATTTAATTGCTTTTGTTATTTTATTTTTATTTATACTGTTATTTTTTATGTATTATTATTATTTCATTTTTATTAATACTGTTTTTAATTTATTTTATTAATACAAATATAAATGAAAAATAAAAGTATAAATACAAATAAAATAAAAAAGTAATACAATAATAATCATAAAATGAAAAATAAAAGTATAAATACAAATAAAATGATAAAAGTAATACAATAATAATCATAAAATGAAAAATAAAAGTATAAATAAAATAATAAAAGTAATACAAGAATAATCATAACATGAAAAATAAAAGTATAAATACAAATAAAATAAAAAAGTAATACAATAATAATCATAAAATGAAAAATAAAAGTATAAATAAAATAATAAAAGTAATACAAGAATAATCATAACATGAAAAATAAAAGTATAAATAAAAATAATAAAAGTAATACAATAATAATCATAAAATGAAAAATAAAAGTATAAATACAAATAAAATGATAAAAGTAATACAATAATAATCATAAAATGAAAAATAAAAGTATAAATAAAAATAAAATAAAAAAGTAATACAATAATAATAATAATAATAATTACAATAAAAGAAAAATAACAGTATAAATAAATATATAAAAAATACAATTATAAAATCAATGAACTATAGTATAAATAAAAATATTTCATTGATTTAATTATGAACAGTATAAATATAATAAAATATAAAAATCAGTGAAAGATTTTATTTTTATTTATACTGTTATTTTTTATGTATTATTATTATTTCATTTTTATTAATACTGTTTTTAATTTATTTTATTAATACAAATATAAATGAAAAATAAAAGTATAAATACAAATAAAATAAAAAAGTAATACAATAATAATCATAAAATGAAAAATAAAAGTATAAATAAAATAATAAAAGTAATACAAGAATAATCATAACATGAAAAATAAAAGTATAAATACAAATAAAATAAAAAAGTAATACAATAATAATCATAAAATGAAAAATAAAAGTATAAATAAAAATAAAATAAAGTAATAAAATAATAATAATAATAATAATTACAATAAAAGAAAAATAACAGTATAAATAAATATATAAAAAATAAAATTATAAAATCAATGAACAATAGTATAAATAAAAATATTTCATTGATTTAATTATGAACAGTATAAATATAATAAAATATAAAAATCAGTGAAAGATTTTATTTTTATTTATACTGTTATTTTTCAATTTTGTTGTAATAATAATTATTATTATTAAAATTATAAATAAAAACAAAATAATAAAAGTGATACAATACTAATAAAATAATTGAAAAATAACAGTATAAATAAAAAATATAATATTGAAATCAATGAAATATAACAGTATAAAAAAAAATCATTGATTTTATTTTATTATTTTTTTATTATACTGTTATCTTTGTGTGTGAGTTGTTGTCTGTACATGGTGTCTCTATAAACTCATCCTCTACTGTTCTGTCCTCAGGATGACCCGGGAGAAGAGTACTTGGAAGACCAACCTTTCTGGTGCTCCAGCGAACCTCCCGAGAGTCTCCAGAATTCCCCCAGCCATTCTCCCAAGGCTGTCCGTGTTACACACCTCATGGAAGACGATCCGACCTTCAGGCGGGGGAGGATGAGGTGGATGAAGCAGGAGCAAAGCCGCTTCCAAAACCTGCAGCAGCAGCAGATCACACGGGCCCTCCGCCGCCCGCCTGGCACCGGGAAATTTATCCCGCCCCTGGACTGCAAACTTCGCTTTCCCTTTAAGAGCAGCCCTCAGCACCGCTTCTCCTGGGCACCAGGCACGACCTACGTGGTGGAAGACCTCAACAGCCCCCCCTGGTCAGGAGAGAAACGAGGCGGGGAAGGCGACGGAGAGAGGCGTAACGAGCGCCCGCAGAGGCGCCAAGAAGACGGCGACCATCAGAGACAGAGACGAAACTCCTTGGACGGAGGGTCAAACAGAGGAAGGAGGCCCAACTATCCCAACAATCGCCAGAGCGGAGAAGACGGTCAACAGTTCACAAGAAGACCTCAGAGCAGGGAGGGCGATGGAGGGGGCCAGCAAAAACGCCACCCTCCATCGCCTCAGGAGCGCCCTTACAAGTACCACCCTTACACCGCTCCGCCCAGGATGCGACGCCAGAACTCCGCCCCCAACTTGTGTGACATGGAAAGCCCCGTCTGAGTAAAAAAAAAAGGGTCGTGAGATCGTCGCAGGGAACCGGCTTGGTGGAGGTGAGCGGAGGCCGCGGTAGAAAAGAACAAGTTATGTGGAGAACGGACGAGAAGGTTGAGAAGAGAAAGATGAACGGAAGTTATTTTTGAATTTTGCGCACATCGAATTAGGAAGGTCGTAGGATGAAGGATCGAGGTTTTATTCTGAACTTTTTGAAGTGTTGGTTTTAAGTTTTAATTTTTTTCTTTTTATGTGGATTTTTTTTTTATCCTTTTTTTTGTTTTTTTTTTTTTGTTTTTTGTGACTGATGTCTTTAATCGGCCTGCAGCAGCTGCTAAGGAACACAACACTACGAGGGGGGGTTGTTGGCACTAGAAGATTGCCGTGGCCCATTGAAGGCGGGCCTGGGGGGGCGACCAGTGCTTGGGCAGTGAAAAGACCCCACTGGTCCCTGAAGCCATACTTGTTACCCCCACCAGACCAGGCCCCCCCCCCTCTTTGCCCGCCCTAATATACTGTAACAAGAGACTGTTTGAACTCATTCTGCACTGAGTGAAGGTTATTGATTCTCTGTGTGTATATCCATCTATCATTGTGTGTGTATATATGTGTATTTATAAATACAAAGAGCTTCAGGCAAGTTTCAACGCTTGTGGTTTGCGCTGCCCATGGGATGCCCAGCTGTGTTTTCTGGCAGGGGTTTATCCACCAGCCTCCCCCCTTCATCCCCCAAGGCCGCTTCCATACCAGGCCAATTTCGCCATTCCTCTCCTACATGTAAAAAAAAATAATCTTTTCCCCCCCAAACATTATATATATATATATATATATATATGTGTTTTTTTTTTTTTTATTAGCAGAGACCGTAGAGAATAAACAAACATAATATAAATATATATATATATATATATATATATATATATATATATATATATATATATATATATATTTATTTATATACATATATATATAATATAATTTTTGTTTTTTTGTTTTTTTTATTAGCAGAGACCCTAGAGAACAAACTGGCGGTCGTTGCAAATGTTTTTCATGTCACACATTATTTGCACAGCAATTTTTCAAACGCGATTTTCATGAATGGAAAAAAAAAAACCCAATATTTACCCCAATTTGTATAATATGAAAGATGATGTTACGCTGAGTAAATAGGATTCCTAACATGTCATGGTTTAAAATTGCTCACATCCGTGGAATAGCGGCAAAATTCAGTATTTAAAAAATCTCCAAAGGCTACACTTTAAAATATTTTACAGGTTGCAAGTTTGGGGTTACAAAGGAGGTCTAGTGATAGAATTCTTGCTCTCACTCTGAGGTTCCCGGCGATACCTCACACGTGTGGGTTGAGCACAGTTTACATCTAAAGGTGGGACCTATGTATGCGTTCGCTTCTGCGTGCAAGCACGAGGAGAGGGGGGCATCCATGGACATCCTCCCAGATCCCTGCTTCCCATGCGCCCCCTGGGGTGCACATCTGGCATGCTCTGTGACCGATGTGTCCTTCTGACACACCTGGTCACAGATCGTGGTAAGGGCCAATCACAACAGCCCTTTACCATTTGATCAGCTGTGTCCAATCACAGCTAATCCTATGTAAACAGACTTGGCGTTTAATGGCAGTCCTTTCCTTGCAAGCTGTGTCTGTCTGAGAAAAGGAGAGCTTCTAACTGGCAAGCCTGTCAGGGCAATTTTTACACTGATTATCAGTGCAGCCTCATCAGTGGCCATCGGTGCAGCCTCATCAGTGGCCATCGGTGCAGCCTCATCAGTGGCCATCGGTGCAGCCTCATCAGTGGCCATCGGTGCAGCCTCATCAGTGGCCATCGGTGCAGCCTCATCAGTGGCCATCGGTGCAGCCTCATCAGTGGCCATCGGTGCAGCCTCATCAGTGGCCATCGGTGCAGCCTCATCAGTGGCCATCGGTGCAGTCCCATCAGTGGCCATCAGTGCAGTCTCATCAGCGCACATTAGTTTCTCCTCATCAGTGCAGCCTTATAAGTGCACATCAGTGCAGTCTCATCAGTGCAGTCTCATCAGCGCAAATCAGTGCAGTCTCATCAGCGCAAATCAATGCAGTCTCATCAGCGCACATTAGTGTCTCCTCATCAGTGCAGCCTCATTAATGCCTGTCAGTGCAGCCTTATCAGTGCAGTCTCATCAGCGCACATCAGTGCAGTATAATCTGCGCACATTAGTGCAGTCTCATCAGCGCACATTAGTGTCTCCTCATCAGTGCAGCCTTATTAGTGCACATCAGTGCAGTCTCATCAGCGCACATTAGTGCCTCCTCATCAGTGCAGCTTTATTAATGCCTGTCAGTGCACATCAGTGCAGTCTCATCAGCACAAATCAGTGCGGTCTCATCAGCGCACATTAGTGTCTCCTCATCAGTGCAGCCTCATTAATGCCTGTCAGTGCAGCCTTATCAGTGCAGTCTCATCAGCGCACATCAGTGCAGTATCATCTGCGCACATTAGTGCAGTCTCATCAGCGCACATTAGTGTCTCCTCATCAGTGCAGCCTTATTAGTGCACATCAGTGCAGTCTCATCAGCGCACATTAGTGCCTCCTCATCAGTGCAGCTTTATTAATGCCTGTCAGTGCACATCAGTGCAGTCTCATCAGCACAAATCAGTGCGGTCTCATCAGCGCACATTAGTGTCTCCTCATCAGTGCAGCCTCATTAATGCCTGTCAGTGCAGTCTCATCAGCGCACATCAGTGCAGTATCATCTGCGCACATTAGTGCAGTCTCATCAGCGCACATTAGTGTCTCCTCATCAGTGCAGCCTTATTAGTGCACATCAGTGCAGTCTCATCAGCGCACATTAGTGCCTCCTCATCAGTGCAGCTTTATTAATGCCTGTCAGTGCACATCAGTGCAGTCTCATCAGCGCAAATCAGTGCGGTCTCATCAGCGCACATTAGTGTCTCCTCATCAGTGCAGCCTCATTAATGCCTGTCAGTGCAGCCTTATCAGTGCAGTCTCATCAGCGCACATCAGTGCAGTATCATCTGCACACAGTGCAGACTCCTCAGCGCACATTAGTGCAGTCTCCACATCAGTGCAGTCTCATTAGTGCCTGTCAGCGCACATCATTGAAGAAGAAAAATTACTTTGCAAAATTTTATAACGAAAACTGAGGTTTTTTTTCTTTAAAATTTTTAGTCTTTTTTTTCATTTATTTAGCAAGAAAATAAAAACCCCCAGTGGTGATTAAATACCACCAAAGCGTGACACCATCATTTGACTTTGGTATAGCTGTGACACTTGGCTGGAACTAATATAACCAGCACAGTGCCTCTGTCCCAGAATGCAAGAGCATTCATACAAAACACTTTCCAGGCAAAAATTGTTAAATTTATAAAAACACAAAGAAGGAAGAGAGCCCAACACAAAGGTTTTTCTAGGATGTGAACTTGAAAGTGCTCAGGGAATGAACACAGAAGAGGGAGACCCATCACCTTTACCCGAACACACTGCCTCTTACCAAAACAATTGACCCTCCCTAAGGAATGGTCAAATAACACAGAATAACACAGCTTAGATACTCCTATGGCAAGAGGATCCTCCAGTATAAGATGGCCTGCCAGCTTTCTTCCGCAGCAGCACATTATCAAGACCACAATCCAATCCGGTATAAAGATCAGGAATGTAACCCAGATCATCAAAAAGAGGAAAAAGCATCTCCTAGTGTAGAAAATTTATGGTACCATTTATTTAAGAAAGTAAAACATTCACATAAGCAAAGATAAAATAATATCAAAACCCTTGATGTTTCCAACCAACAAAATGGCCGCTTGGTCACAAGCAGCGACTCCACCCTACTTGTTTCGTCATCGATGACGTCGTCAAAGGCTTTGGCTTTAACTGGTAGTCCTGGTCCGGAGGTCTCATCACATAACTCCTAAGATCAAGACTCTAATGGTAATAAACCCAACATCAGCCAGAACTATTTTTGGGGACAGTTTTAACCAGTCAAGCGTATATGTATATTTTTTAAATTAAAGTTCTTTAATTAAAACCCCATCATCCCATGGACATAGACTGAAATTTTAAATCAGGGTGGAGGAAGTGATAAAAGTAGGAGACAAGGCAAGAGAGCAGGGGGGACGGGGACGTGATGCAAAATTCTCCCTGGGGGCTGTCCGGTTTATTTCTGGATTGGGGTGGGAGCGATGCTTTAGCAGTGTGGAGAGTTCAGGCATGTGTTAGGAGGCAGTTGTGGGGTCAGAAAATAGTCGCACACTAGAAGTTAGGGAGGCCACATAGCTTAATGGAGCCAAAGAAAGGTGTGGTATAGGTATGTCTAGGGATGTAGGGAGGAAATATAAAGCTTCTGGATTGATCGTACTGTACAGATATATGTATATACACACAGGTATATATAGTCCAATGGTATATATATATATATATATATATATATATATATATATATGTGTATGTATATGTACATGTGATTCTGGCATGAGAAAATATTGTTGCACTGATGATGAAATTTAAATGACCCGCCAGCTCTTTACTGCCCCCTGCTGGCAGCTTGTGCTTGGCGCACTGATTTTTTTGGGGGTCTACACTGCCATGATACAATGAATTGATATTATCGCAGACACTAATTTAGCTAGCAGCCGTGATATCTATTACTGTAACTATGAAGAGTACTACAAATTCACCTTGTGGCCCTTAGGGGGCCTCCCACGCCAGGATCCTCTGGTATAGATGGCCTGCCAGCTTTCTTCCGCAGCAGCACACACTCAAGACCACAATCCCACCCGGTATGAAGATCAGAAAGTACCCCAGATCATCAAAAAAAAGGAAAAAGAATCTCCTAGTGTAGAAAATTTATGGTACCCTTTATTTAGGAAAGTAAAACATTCACATAAGCAAAGATAAAATAATATCAATACCCTCGATGTTTCCAACCAACAAAATGGCCGCTTCGTCACACGCCGCGACTCCACCCTACTCGTTTCGTCATCAATGATGTCAAAGGCCTTGGCTGGAACTGGTAGTCCTGGTCCGGAGGTCTCATCACATGACTCCCAGGTCAAGATTCTCATGGTAATAAACTCCACAGCAGCCAGAACTATTTTTGGGGACAGTTTTAACCTGCAAAACGTATACGTACGCTTCGTCACACGCCCCGACTCCACCCTACTCGTTTCGTCGTCAATGACGTCAGAGGCCTTGGCTGGAAATGGTAGTCCTGGTCCGGAGGTCTCATCACATGACTCCCAAGATCAAGACTCTTATGGTAATAAACCCAACAGCAGCCAGAACTATTTTTGGGGACAGTTTCAACCAGGCAAACGTATATGTATATTTGTTTTAATTAAAGTTCTTTAATTAAAACCCCCATCATCCCATGTACATAGAGTGAAATTTTAAATCAGGTTGGAGGAAGAGATAAAAGTGGGAGACCAGGCAAGAGAGCAGGGGAAGATGTGATGCAAAATTCTTTCCGGGGGCTGTCTGCTTTATTTCTGGATTGGGGTGGGAGCGATGCTTTAACAGTCTAGAGCGGGCTTTCTCAACCATTTCCACACAGAGGAACCCTTAAAATAAATTTCTGGTCTCGGGGAACCCCTGCTAAAGATGAAAAATCTACAACTCATGACAGTCAGTGGTAGGAATGCTCCTTACTCTGGTCATCATTGGGAAGAATTACCCCCTTACAGATAGCTGAAAGGTACAATGGTGTCATTGGGAACATATCTGAGAGGCAGAAATTGCTCAAGGAACCCCTAGCAACCTCAGGAGGAACCCTGGTTGAGAAACCCTGGTCGGGAGAAACCCTGGTAGGCCTGTGTTAGGAGGTGGTTGTGGGGTCAGAAAATAGTCGCATACTAGAAGTTAGGGAAGCCATGTAGCTAAAAGGAGCCAAAGAAAGGTGTGGTATAGGTATGTCTAGGGATGTAGGGAGGAAAAAGAAAGCTTCTGGATCGTACTGTACAGATATATGTATATACACACACAGGTATATATAGTACAGTTGGGGTATATATATGTATGCACAGATGTATATGTACATGAGAAAATATTGTTGCACTGTCACAATGATGATGAAGTTTAAATGACCCGCCAGCTCTTTACTGCCCCCTGCTGGCGGCTTGTGCTTGGCGCACTCTGATTATTTTTTTTTCGGGCCTACACTGCCATGATATAATGAATTGATATTATCGCCGACACTAATTTAGCTAGCAGCCGTGATATCTATTACTGTAACTATGAAGAGTACAAATTCACCTTGTGGCCCTTAGGGGGTCTCTCACGCCAGCGTCTCACCATCCGTATTGGTTGGGAACAAAAGTAATGAAACTTTGATTTAGCTTTGAAGTTTGCTCCAATGAGCAGCGACCCCCCAGAATCCTTTGCTTTCTTACCCTTTTTTTTGGCATTATGTGGCACAGCGTAGATTTGCACTGTCTGACGTGAGTTACTTATGTATAACCTATTTATCTTTTGTTTTCTCTTCGGGGGTGGGGTTTGGGCTCCTATTTCAGTTGCCATTGGTCAGTACAAAATGAGGGGTTTCTGACCCTCCCCGGACCCCGCTGAATATGTTACTGATACACTACAATACGGAAAGGGGGATTTCAGAGCAGTGTATATGGATAGGAAGGCAGTGTGTGTCCTGCTGTATATTGTATTCTGAGTGCAACGATCAGCCAAGACTGTCTTCCTGAACTGTATGGAATTAAATCACCCATTGCTGAGCTGTGTGTTCGTTTTTATTTTTCTTGAAGCTTCGGGGGAGATTTACTAAGACTGGTGCAGCTGTGCATAGTAACCAATCAGCATCTAACTTCAGCTTGTTCCATTAGGCTTTGATAATAAGCCCCCGTTCACATCGGTGCGATTTGACATGTCAGATCGCACCCTATTGCTGGCAATGGGACCGTCCCAATCGGTGTGACGTCTACTTTGCAGCGACGCCTACTTTGCAGCGCCGCACTGATTTCCAAAAGTAGTTGCTGCAATACTTTTGGCGACTTCGAGGCAATTTCAATAGACCTCTGTGCATGAACCTGCAAATAGGTCATTCAAGTCGCCCCCTGAACTCGCACTGAAATGCGGTTTTAAAACCTTTTCGAACCCATGTTCAGTGTGAACGTACCCTAAAACCTGGAAGCTGATTGGTTACTTTGCAGAGCTGCACCAGATTTAGTACATCTCCCATTATAAGTCTGTCCTCCTCCTGCAGGGTGACACATATAGAAGGGGATAGGAGTCTGTCCTCCTCCTGCAGGGTGACACATATAGAAGGGGATAGGAGTCTGTTCTCCTCCTGCAGGTTGACACATATGGAAGACAATATGAGTCTGTCCTCCTGCTGCAGAGTGACACATATAGAAGGATATGAGTCTGTCCTCCTCCTGCAGGATGACACGCATAGAAGGAAATATGAGTCTGTCGTCCTGCAGGGTGACACATATAGAAGGGGATAGGAGTCTGTACTCCTCCTGCAGGGTGACACATATGGAAGGGGATAGGAGTCTGTCCTCCTGCAGGGTGACACATATGGAAGGGGATAGGAGTCTGTACTCCTCCTGCAGGGTGACACATATAGAAGGGGATAGGAGTCTGTCCTCCTGCAGGGTGACACATAAAGAAGGGGATAGGAGTCTGTCCTCCTGCAGGGTAACACATATAGAAGGGGATAGGAGTCTGTCCTCCTCCTGCAGGGTGACACATATCCAAGGGGATAGAAGTCTGTACTCCTCCTGCAGGGTGACACATATAGAAGGGGATAGGAGTCTGTCCTCCTCCTGCAGGGTGACACATATAGAAGGGGATAGGAGTCTGTCCTCCTCCTGCAGGGTGCTACATATAGAAGGGGATAGGAGTCTGTTCTCCTCCTGCAGGGTGACACATATAGAAGGGGATAGGAGTCTGTACTCCTCCTGCAGGGTGACGCATATAGAAGGGGATAGGAGTCTGTCCTCCTCCTGCAGGGTGACGCATATAGAAGGGGATAGGAGTCTGTCCTCCTCCTGCAGGGTGACGCATATAGAAGGGGATAGGAGTCTGTCCTCCTCCTGCAGGGTGACACATATAGAAGGGGATAGGAGTCTGTTCTCCTCCTGCAGGGTGACACATATAGAAGAGGATAGGAGTCTGTTCTCCTCCTGCAGGGTGACGCATATAGAAGGGGATAGGAGTCTGTCCTCCTCCTGCAGGGTGACGCATATAGAAGGGGATAGGAGTCTGTCCTTCTCCTGCAGGGTGACACATATAGAAGGGGATAGGAGTCTGTACTCCTCCTGCAGGGTGACACATATAGAAGGGGTTAGGAGTCTGTACTCCTCCTGCAGGGTGACACATATAGAAGGGGTTAGGAGTCTGTCTTCCTTCTGCAGGGTGGCACATATAGAAGGGGTTAGGAGTCTGTCCTCCTCCTGCAGGGTGACACATATAGAAGGGGTTAGGAGTCTGTTCTCCTCCTGCAGGGTGACACATATAGAAGGGGATCGGAGTCTGTCCTCCTGCAGGGTGACACATATAGAAGGGGATAGGAGTCTGTACTCCTCCTGCAGGGTGACACATATAGAAGGGGATAGGAGTCTGTTCTCCTCCTGCAGGGTGACACATATAGAAGGGGATAGGAGTCTGTACTCCTCCTGTAGGGTGACACATAGAAGGGGATAGGAGTCTGTTCTCCTGGGGGGACATATAGAAGGGGATAGGAGTTTGTCCTCTTCCTTTGGGACGACACAGAGAGCATATAAATGAGTCCTCTTCCTGCATGGTGATGTAGACAGAGGGGGCTGTGGGCCTGTTCCTCTTGCTGCATGGTGAGGCAGACAAAATGGAGCTAAGTGTCTGTCCTTCTCCTGTGGGGTGTTGCAGACAGAAGGGGGCTGTAATTCTGTCCCCTCCACCTGCAGGGGGATGCAGATAGAAGGGGCTATGAGTCTATCCCTCCTGTGGGGTGACAGAGACAAGAGGAAAAGGAGAAAGGTGTGAAGTAATCCTGTGTAGACTAGTCACCGCTGTTGGAATCTTAGGGTCTGAAGCTGTCAACATAGAAGACCACAGTGAGCTTTCCCTTCAGACTTAGGGCACGTTTGAAGTTGCCCCTTCAAGAATCCTCCAAAAGTCACTGGGTTCGGGTTTTGGTAGCTTCCAAACCATCTCAGATCCTTTCTGGTGTACCCTTTTTTGCAGAAAGTGATGTATACCAAGTGGTCCCACCTGGGGAAGGTGTTTTCAAAGTTTGGGCCAAGCATGTGCTCTGTTCCAGAAAATCAGTCCTGGGGTATCCTACATTCTGGCAGTTACTGGAAATTTTTCTGAGAGCCATGGCTTTTTCGATGGATGCCTTGGAAGAATCCATAAGGCAGCTTTCCTGGTTGGACAATAATGTCTGTTCAAATGAAAAGGTTCCCATGGCTCAAGCATTTTGATTGGCAGAACTTTTCTACAAGACGCAAATGGAGAGGCTGCTCTTTGAGGGTGAACAATTATTTAAACCATCCTTGAACATCCTTTATCCAAAGGGAAGCATAGAGTAAAAGAATGCTCTTATCCCTAAAGAAGGTGATAAAGTTGATAGGTCAGAAACCTGTGATACCTTCGGAATCCAAGAAAAGTTCCTTTTATATACAGCAAGCTAAAGTCTCAGTTCAGTAAGAAGTCCTCTAGAGCTGGAGGCAAGCCCTCTTCACAGTGAAGGGGTGCCAGCACTTGTGTGCTGGAGGGACATCTATCGGTCTTCACGGCCATCTAGACTGAAAGTCAGTTGACTGTGGCTGCAGTGTGATGTTCAGATGTTATAAACTGGAGTTTTGCCCCCCACAGCTTTTTGCACACAGGGGTATCTTCGGAGCCACAAAAAGGAGCTGTTTTCGGAAAGTCGGCTGTCTCAGGAGGTTCCCCCATCACACCTGCACTAGGAGTGGAAAAGTCTCACAGCTTCATTTTTAACCTGTTAATGGTTCTCAAGGTAAATGGAGATGTCTGGGTTGGTTTCTGAAGGTACAGAAATTCTAAAAATTGCACCTAGTCAGTGATTGCTTTCCCTAGGGTTTACCTAGCATCAGTGGATATCAGGGATGCCTAAAAATACCTCACAATGTTCTGGCCTTGCCAAAGGTTTCTGCAATTTGCATTGGAGGTTCGACACTATCAGTTTGTGGCGTTGGGTTTTGACCTGTCCAAGGCCCCCAGGGTGTAGGAAAATGTAGGAGGGGGAAGAGAAAAAAGAAATGAGGCAGCTTACCCTTGGGGGACGATATGCTAAGGTGTCAGGTCACCTGTGGCCAGGTGACAACTGCACCCTGTTGGAGGCAGGGGTGCAGCGCAAGGTAGTGAACCCGATAGCAGACTGCTGCGAATGGACCGGAAAGTGAGCCCAAGATTCCCCAGGGCGGAGTCTAAGACCCAGCAGGTGTTCACCAGAGCCTCTAGTGGTGAGGATGGACTTGGCTGCAGCTGGGCCCAGGTCGCGGCCCCTGGGGTCCCCCAGGTCACACTCCGTAGGGAGAGAAGGGAAGCAGCCACTCGGGACACACGGAATGGTGATGGGTAAGCCGAGGTCGGGGTAACAGGCAGACAAGGGTAACCAAGGGACAGGCCATAGGTCAGGGTAACAGGCAAACAGGAATAGTCAGAGACAAGCCAAAGTCGGTACACAGAAAAGTAGATCAAGCACACGGCAAACAGGAAACAAACACTGTTGAACAGCAAAGCAGACCTGCAGTGCACTGGTTAATATAGACTTCCTGTGATGACCTGGGGTGGGGCAGGAACAGGAAGTAGAGGTGATAAAAAGGAACCAGAAGTGCAGTCTGATCTCTAATACAGACATAAAGAGACAGGTAAGCTTGCTAAACACTATTGCAAGTCCATGACATAAGGTGAGTGTAATGGTTATGGGTCTCTAGCTAGCCGTGCCAAAAAGATAGTTATTCTAGTGGAACCAAGTTTTTTTTTTTTTTTTTTGTAGGTTTCATGTTTGTTCTGAGAGGAAAGAACTAGGTCTTCCATATGGTAATGTCCTTAACCTTCCGCAGCGGAAAAGAGGGGAGATTAAGTTCTTTCCATCTCAGGGTGAAAGAGGTCTTGGCCACGTTCAAGAGATGGCAGAGTACAGATTTCATATAGGTCTTTAGAGGTATTGAGGAATGATCCAGTAGGGAAAGCGCCAGGCAATCAGGGACACTAAAGTTTGTGAATTTCTGAGTAATCAATCAATTTTTTTTTTTTTTTAACCTGAGTTGAGCTTCGTTCAACCAGAATCCGGGCATTGTGTTGCTTTCCTTCGTCCCGGTCCTAAGTACAGTAGAAGGTACATTACTCTTTGGATGTTGTTCAAGCTGTCTAAACTCCTGAAGTCTACATCTGCATTTATACAGTCTAGGTCCCTCTTTGCTCTGCCGGAGGATCCTAGTAACCAACTGTGTGTCTTCTCCTTTATTCATCTTTGCTTCCCCAATATCTTCAACTCATCACATGTGAAACCCAGAAGAAACTCGTATAGTGTAGTATTTTATAAACATATCATACAATGTGAAAAATTAAATTAAATCCGCATATCATTCCATTCCAGGTAGGTCAGTGGATCAACAACCCTTGGTGTTTCTCCTCTTGGTATAACTCAAAAGAAAATTAATCAGAATAATGTAATACTGTGAAGATTAACACTGCAAACCATATAAACAAATAAATCATGCTCATATTTCATTCAATAATGAAATGCAGACCTGTGATTCCCACACCACATGCCAGCTTAATGTGTACTAACCCCTTACCAGAGGTAGGTTCTTTAAGGCACAAAATCTGGTAGTCTTAAATCTCTCTTCCAATCTTCTCAGTGCTCAACATTAATACCTGAAATAAAGTGGAAATCCGTGTTTCTCACACGCCTGCCACCTTTATATGCGTTAACACCTTACCAAAATGGATAGTTGAAGGCACAGGGTATGGTGATCTAAGCCTCTTTCCCGGTCTTCTCAGTATTCAGCCTCCCCATAGATTCAATAAAGGACATGGAGTAAGCAAAAACAGCTCATAGTGCAGAAAGTCTAATAAAAACAGCTTTATTCACCACCAATATGCTTACATGTACGAAGGTATACGGATACCCAACACTCAAAATGGCCACCTGGGTGCTTCCGGCATCTGAAATCGCTCTTACACATTTCGTCTGTAGACTTTGTTAAAGAAATATGGTCAACTTCAGCTGCCTACAACCCCCATTGGTACCAGCTGCTTGGGTTCATGGGTACACTTGGGCCTAGTTGTTCTCTGTTAAGTGGTGAAACGTGTCTGTGTATGATGGTGTTACCTTTGAGGATTTCACTCACTACCGGTAATGCCTCGTACACACGCAACGAATATCGGCCGACCGATCGGCCGTCTTTTGTCCAGTGTTGTTGTGTTGGTTGAAATGTGCCTAGACTGCACACGAATTTTCTCGGCCAACAAAAACCAACTTCAGAAGTGATGTCATATGCTGGTTTACTTTCCGTGTGTTTTTTTCTTCTCTGAGCATGCCCAGTCTTGCTCATCAGATTTTTGTCTGCCGAAATCTGTACTGACTGACCGAAAATTGGCCGTTGTGTTGACGGCCAACATAAATTTTATAGCCTGCACACCAGATTTTGTTCGTCCGAAAAGTCGGAGTCGGTTGTCGAAAGCATCATACTAACAAGCCGAATATCGGCCGATCAGACGTTGGCCGAAAATTCACGGCCAACTATCGATGCGTGTGTACGAGGCATTAGTCTGTCCCCTATTGGTCGCATGGGCATTTTGTCATTTCAGATACGTAAAGCGCTTTGACGCTTTTGTGCCTGGTGTGCCAATTATATGTTATAGACATTTGATCTACTTCCCTTTAAAGGCAAGTTCTTGAGAGCGATCAGTACCTGCTTCACACTGGTTTGACTGCCATTGTTATTATTATTTGTTTTTTTTTCTCGACTCCTGCTATCCACAATATTTACTTGTACACATTTAATGCTTTCTGCACCATGTGCTCCATGTTGTTTTCAATGTCTATGGTTGGGCCATTTTGGCTCGTTACACTCTGTTGTACTTTTTCTAAAAATCAATAAAAATGATTGAAAATTAAAGGCAAGTTCTTATTTGGTTTTCCCTATGACCAAATATTCCTGATGTCTCTAGTGCTTTCAATATGTACCTGCTAGGATGCACCTTCCACTCCGCATATCTTGAAGACAAAATCCTGTGATTTCATCTGCTCAGCCCTTTGCATTTTAAATGTACCTCTCTACTTTTGAGGGGTTATTTAAGTATGAGTTCCCTATGTTGAGGGTGGTATGTCCCACACGCCTCTCTGTGACAAAGACCTCCGTTTGTCTCCATTTTCCTGAATTACACTCCTTGAGATGCTCTTCTTTCATCGGGTCTTCTTTCCTTTTGAGGAACTTTGTGACCTGCTGCATAATCAGGTATCAGTCTCCACTACTCCTTTGTCCCTTGTCTTCTGAGTATTCTGGACTATGCCCTAACCGCAGCACCCATGGATATTTATGCCTTAGGATCAGGTGATTTTTAAACTTCCCCTTGGTGGATCACCAGAGTCCCTGTTCTAGTTTTCCTCACAGTCCATACTGAGCCAAGAATCCTATTGCCTACCGTCTTGGGTATACTATACATTGTGGGGGTACTCTCTTTCTCATACTCCCTCTCTCTGCACCATTCCCTAGTACTTTAATTCTCACTCTGTGTGTAATGCCTCGTACACACGCAACGATTATCGGCTGACTTTTGTCCAAGTTGTGTTTTGTTGGTTGGAATGTGCCTAGACTGCACACAAATTTTCTCGGCCAACAAAAACCAACTTCAGAAGTGATGTCATGTGTTGGTTTACTTTCCGTGTGTTTTTTCTTTTCTGAGCATGCCCAGTCTTGCTCATCAGATTTTTGTCTGCCGAAATCTGTACTGACTGACGGAAAATCGGCCGTTCTGTTGACGGCCAACAAAAATTTTATAGCATGCACACCAGATTTTTTTCGGCCAAAAAGTCGGAGTCGGTTGTCGAAAGCATCATACTAACAAGCCGAAAATCGGCCGATCGGACGTTGGCCGAAAATTCCCGGCCAATAATCGATGCGTGTGTACGAGGCATAAGAATCTGGACAGTGAAAGAAAGCTGATCCTTGGGGTCAATCATTTCTGTTAATTTTCAGCCAAAATCTGAATGAGAATCTTCCTTTTTCTGGTGATATTCTCCTTATGGATGTATTTTTTCTTCTACTTTTTAATTCCTCATTTTTTTTTTAGGTTTCCCAAATTGGAGGATTATCTCTGTCAGTTTTTGGATAAACTATCTCTACTGAACTTCATCTGGCATTTTCTCTTTCAGAAAAATGTGGGTACTCCTCTATGGAGAACGTCCACACTCCACACACTTTTGGCTCTATGGTTCTCCTTGCCCTTTCTTATGTAGGTATTGTGATTCCCACCCTTCGTTATTTTCATTTATGACTCTCTAACCTTCTGAATGTACACTTTTATTGGGAGAGTTGTCATACCAATTTCTATCTCTTCATACATTTCTACCTGTACAATATGGACCTTCTATCCTTGAGCCTTGGGGTTATAGCGGAGTTCCGGCCTCAAAATCGATTTTGGGCTATCCTCTTGCTGATTGCAACCTGAAAAAGAAATGGATAGTGCCGATTTTTTTTTTTGGCTACTTACCTTATTATAGAAGAAAATATACTCACCTTCCTTCCACTTCCGCCCTCTGCGGCTGCGGCCCGCGCCGTCTCTTGCGGTTTGCGATGACTCCTGGGAGCTGAATGTCATCGCTCCCAGGAATCAATGCGCCTGCACCGGCTCCGCTCGTCACTTCCGGTGAAAGCGTGGCATTCCCTGCTATAAAACTTCTGGGCATGCACAGAAGCTGTGCAGGGATGCTGCGGCTGCACTGGAAGTGACGAGCGGGGCCGGTGCAGTGCGTTGTGGGACTCCGATGTCACAGAAGAGGACACGAAGAGGGACGCTGCGGCTTCAGCTGCCCACACCTGAGATGGCAGCGCTGGAGAAGAACTTTTCAAGGTAAATATTTCTTCTAACAGGTAAGTGCGACCTGGGACAGTTCAGAGGCTATCCATTGTGGAATGTACTAGCCCTGACTGTCCCGGGGGTATTTTTAGCTAAAATTGACCCCCGAGGCCGGAACTCCGCTTTAAGAGTGTTGTTTAAGCCCCTGGCTGTTCATTCTCCGAGCCTTCAGATTTTTACTGGTTAATCTTTTTATTTGGACACACTTTGTTAATCCAACTATCCTTCCCCTGAAGTCAGGGTTGTTTTTCACACAACCTCTGCTTGGTCTTTTTTATTTGACATACTTTGTTTGTCCTACTTTCCTTAATCGGCTATCAAAGGTCAAGTATCCTAAGCTTTGGCCTGACCTTTTTTTTTTTTGCTGTTGGTCAAACCTGTTCTCTTTTTAGATATAGGCTGATTTACTAAAACTGGAGAGTGCAAAATCTGGTGCAGCTGTGCATGGTAGCCAATCAACTTCCAACTTCAGCTTGTTCAATTAAGCTTTGACAAAAAAAAGAGAGAACATGCTGCATTTTCCCTGCACTGGACTGGACTGGAATGTGGTCTGCACCAGAATGCATCAAAAAGGCACCGGACCCCAATACAGTTAAAAAAAAGAAAAAAAGCATCTGGAATGCATCCAGAAAGGCATCAAAAATGTGCATGCAGAACTGCATCCGAAACGGATCTGGAGTGCGTTTCTGTGGTGTGAACCAGCTCTCAAGGTGGAATTGCTGCTGCTGGAACGGTTTCCTTATTTTGTACCCTTGTTAGGGGAATCTTTATACAGTGTGTGTGTATATATATATATATATATATATTTATATTTATGCACACACACACACAGTATCTCAGAAAAGTAAGTACACCCTCACATTTATGTAAACATTTTATTATATCTTTTCATGTTACAACACTGAAGAAATGACACTTTGCTACAATGTAAAGTAGTGAGTGCACAGCTTGCATAACAGTGTAAATTTGCTGTCCACTCAAAATAACTCAACACACAGCCATTAATGTCTAAACCGCTGGCAATAAAAATGAGTACACCCATATGTGAAAATGTCCAAATTGGGGCCAATTAGCCATTTTCTCTCCCCGGTGTCATGTGACTCGTTAGTGTTACAAGGTCTCAGGTGTGAATTGGGAGCAGGTGTGTTAAATTTGGTGTTATCGCTCTCACACTCTCTGGTCACTGGAAGTTCAACATGGCACATCATGGCAAAGAACTCTCTGAGGATCTGAAAAAAATAATTGTTGCTCTACATAAAGATGGCCTAGGCTTAAAAGAAGATTGCCAAGACCCTGAAACTGAGCTGCGGCAAGGTGACCAAGACTATACAACGGTTTAACAGGACAGGTTCCACTCAGAACAGGCTTCGCCATGGTCGACCAAAGACATTGAATGCGCGGCTCAGCGTCATATCCAGAGGTTGTCTTTAGGAAATAGACGTATGAGTGCTGCCAACATTGCTGCAGAGGTTGAAGGGGTGGGGGGTCAGCCTGTCAGTGCTCAGACCATACGCCGCACACTGCATCAAATTGGTCTGCATGGCTGTCATCCCAGAAGGAAGCCTCTTCTAAAGATGATGTACAAGAAAACCTGCAAACAGTTTGCTGAAGACAAGCAGACTAAGGGCATGGATTAGTGGAACCATCTCCTGTTTTCTGACGAGACCAAGATAATATATTTAGTTCAGATGGTGTCAAGCGTGTGTGGCGGCAACCAGGTGAGGAATACAAAGACAAGTGTGTCTTGCCTACAGTCAAGCATGGTGGTGGGAGTGTCATGGTCTGGGGCTGCATGAGTGCTTGATCAGGGAGAGAGAGAACCGCTCCGGCGAGATAGCAATCCCACAAACATCCAACACAGGTGCAGGCAAGGATCCGCATGGGTTGGTGGGAGAAGGTCCACATCTTTGGAGATAGAAACCCCTTTAGAGACCACATTGTCTTGTTTTTTCGTTACAAAGACGATTTGATCTTCATTAGTAGGCAAAGTATGTCTCTAGACTCATTTTTGAACTACTTAAATGATAATGAATATAATCTGGGATTCACGGGCCTATCAAACATAAAAAGAATTGATTTTCTGGATGTGACTTTAGAGCATCAAAACAATCAGGTGGTCACCAGCCTTTACAAGAAGCCCTCAGCTGGCAACAGTTTGTTGCATGCTGATTCAAGTCATCCTTTTCACACCCTTAAGGGAATTCCTGTAGGTCAATTCCTTCGGATAAGGAGAATATGTAGTGACCTATCCACATTTAATAGAGAGGGTAAAAAAAGGAACAAGCGGAGCGCCTCTAAGTGCAATACGTTTAATGGAGAAAAAAACATACAGTGTGAAGTAACTCACTAGACGAAAGGAAATGAAGGCTCAAGTGCAACGTCCTGGGGAGAGGAATGTGTACATATATAAACAAAGAAGAGTACAATGTAGATGTAAACCCTAAGCTAATGTCTCGATATAAAATAAAATAAAGAAATAAAAATAAAAATAAAAATAAATATTAATAATAATAATAAAAATAAAAATAAAAATAATAATAAATAATGAATAAAATATAAAATGGTAAATAATAATGAAGAGTAATAGCTAAAAAACTCTTCTTTGTTTATATATGTACACATTCCTCTCACATTTCGTTTTGTTTTATTTAAATTATTTATTTTTACCAATAGTGTATGTTTTATCTATTATTGTGTAATCTTGCATGATTTGAGCCTTTTAAATATGGCCGCCATAGTACCTCATTGGTCACTTAATCTTCGTGTACTGCTATTCACACATTACGTGTGAATAAATTCCCTGACTTACAATGGTCCCGGCATCTACACCTGAAGAAAGAGCGCGCATGCTCTCCACGAGCTTGGCGCACGCTCAGAAACGCGTCGTGTGCACCTTGACCCTGCCTACGTCACATGGTCGACGCTGAGAAACAGCTTGCCTCGAGAGTCCGGTCCCCGCGAAGTGAGAGCCGGCATCTCCCCGCCTTTCCATCCACCGGATAGCACCAACTTCTCCTCTCCCGGCACCAGCTCTTGGACGGCTTGACCCCAGGACGTTGCACTTGAGCCTTCATTTCCTTTCGTCTAGTGAGTTACTTCACACTGTATGTTTTTTTCTCCATTAAACGTATTGCACTTAGAGGCGCTCCGCTTGTTCCTTTTTTTACCCTGTCTACAGATTGACTCCTGTGCAGCTGAGCCGGCCCTTCGTGCTTACTTCCACCCCACAGCTCATCTCCTTTACAATTTATGGACTTTACCCCACGTACCGTTATGTAGGTAATGCCTCTACATATACATTCTTTTTCTGCTATGCACTGGCCTGATATCTTGCTTCCACAGTAGCTGTTACCCAGTGTATCAGAGCGCCAGCCATTCCTTCATTTTGTGTTACATTTAATAGAGAGTCTGCACAACTCTTTAAACGTTTTCTAGCCAGGGGTTACCCCAAATGGACTCTTGAGAGAGCTTATTCCATTGCACTTAATAAAGACAGAAACAGCCTTCTTACAACAAAAAAAACCCCTAGGAGATCGAGGACTGATGTCCGAAATGGCCCTATTACTTTAACTATTCCATACAGTCTAGAATTCAATAAAATCAAACAAATAGTTAATAAGCACCTTCCCATTCTCTATGGAGATAGAGAATGTGCGAAAATCCTAGAGGGGGGTGTTAACATCGTTGCTAAGAGGGCCAAATCATTAGGGAACCAACTATCTCCCAGTCTCTTTTCTAGTAAGAATAAAAAGAATGTATCTGAAACATGGTTACATTTCAAGGGGAACTTCAAATGTGGTGCCAAGGATTGTGTTCCATGTCCTCACGTCGTAGGGGGCAATATTTTCCAATCCTCTTTAGACAATAGAGTATATAAAATAGAGAAATTCTTCAATTGTAACACGTCATTTCTGATTTATCTTATTACTTGTAGAGATTGTCATGTGCAGTATGTGGGTCGCACCACACGTAAACTCAAGGACAGATTTAGGGAACACTTGAGTGATGTCAGATTACGAAAATCCACCAATGTTGCACGACATTTTAATGCCGAGCATGGTGGAGATTTGTCCCTAATATCTGTACAAGTGATAGAACGGGTTATATCCCCATTGAGAGGAGGAGATGTGTTCCGCCCTTTTATGTAAAAGGGAAGTTTTCTGGATCCATAGACTCCAGACTCGATTGCCCGGTGGACTCAATTTTGAATGGGATGTCACCCATTTCTATTCGTAAAGTTGTGTTCCACCTTTGGGACATGAGGATATCTATCCTGGACGCACATTTCGTGCATCCATGAGACCTATGTGTGTTTTTTGGTGCATTTTTGGGGTGCATCTATTAGACACATCACATGCACCTTTACAACAATTTTTGTATATTCTGGACACTAGACACAACCTAAAGTTTTATGAAAAAAGTTTTTGGAAATATAATGGATTTTAGGTCCCTCCCTCTTTTAGTAATGTGGCATGTACTAATCATGTGTGGACATTCTTCAATCCATCAGTTTTTGTATCTGAGATTTTTTTCTTAATCTCAAATATATAGTTTTTCTGTCAGCTAGCCCTGATATAAATATTACTAGGTGATGTTAGCGGATATCTTCCCTCTAACTAATCATCCCTTCTATTATAGATTAACTTTATCCAACTTGATCTTCTGACAGAAAACATATATATGCGTGTGTTGGGGGTGTACTATAGGGATACTAGATTTATACATACATATATATTTAGACAGTGAGTTATATACATTGGGATGCTTCTCTATAGTATGTATCGCTCCGACCAGTAATGTTTAAGCATGTTCCTCTTGATCGGTCGTTATGAGTCTCAACTTTCTCTTTCTCGTTCTCCTTTCTGTTTTCTTTCCTTTTTTCATGCTTTTCTTGGTTTTCATTATTGTATTTTTCTTGCCTGTTTTACTTTTTTGGCTGGGACGCCTATGTTTGATGATTATGTGCAGCCCGGGTTTTGAGACTAATCGCAACATGTATGCACACCCTGTGACAGCGTTATATGTCCCCCATGATATAAACAATCATGTTTGTGATATCTATTAGTCTGTGTATTTAATGGACTTCAACTTACGTTTGAATTGTCCTGTGATATCAACATATGCATGTTTATTATTTTACCTGGATTTATCTTTGTTTAACACAGGGACATACATTCTATTCTCTTATTATTTGTCAATTATGTTATTATGTTAGCATATGAATGTTCAGTGTTTAATCTTGATTCATGTTTGGTTTGACATAATGATACACATTTATCCTTCCAGGATTTGTTAACAATACATTATGCCATATGGATCGATGTTTCTTTGAGCACACATCTGGGAGGACAATAATAATCGGTTGCCCTGTATATAGACATATTCAACTATGCACAATTTTCTAGTTGAATATATGTAATTCAGACGTCCCTTCATTTTCTTTCCTTTTACTTTACTTTATTTCATTTTTTCTTCTTTTCCTTTTTCTTTCTTTTCTTTTTTTCTCTTTTCTTTTTTGGTTTCACTCTTTTACCTGTTTTTTTTTTTATACCCATTGCAACCATTTGGTGCTTTTTTGGTTTGAGGTGAAACCTATATACACAAACAATTGCTGCTTGGCTGTTTCTATGTTTTAAATTAAGGATGAATACTTGCAGCTGTGTGCTCAATCAATTACGATCTTGGATGAGCATAGGTAATGCTAATCACTATTTAAAGCAGTGTTTTGTCATGTATGTGCATGGTTACGACTAAGCGGACGTTTCCGTGAAACGCGTTAACCGATGTGCATTTTTTTCCCCATGTCTCTGGCTATTATGGAAATGTTTTTATTGTCCTATTTTTGATATCAATAAAACGGATTTTATTTGATTCTCATCTACAACCAGAAGTGCGGCTCTTTTTCTCTTCACATCTCTGCTGCATGAGTGCTGCCAGCACTGGGGAGCTATAGTTCATTGAGGGAACCATGAATGCCAACATGTACTGTGACATACTGTAGCAGAGCATGATCCCCTCCCTTAGGAGACTGGGACTCAGGGCAGTATTCCAACATGATAACGACCCCAAACACACCTCCATGATCACTGCCTTGCTAAAGAAGCTGAGGGTAAAGGTGATGGACTGGCTAAGCATGTCTCCAGACCTAAACCCTATTGAGCATCTGTGAGGCATCCTCAAAATGGAAGGTGGAGGAGCGCAAGGTCTCTAACATCCACTGGCTCTGGGATGTCATCATGGAGGAGTGGAAGAGGACTCCAGTGGCCACCTGTGAAGCTCTGGTGAACTCCATGCCCAAGAGGGTTAAGGCGGTACTGGAAAATAATGGCGGCCACACAAAATATTGGCACTTTTGCCCCAATTTGGACATTTTCACTTAGGGGTGTACTCACTTTTGATGACAGCAGTGTAGACATTAATGGCTGTGTGTTGAGTTATTTTGAGGGGACAGCAAATTTACACTGTTATACAAGCTGTACACTCACTACTTTACATTGTAGCAAAGTGTCATTTCTATAGTGTTGTCACATGAAAAGATAGAATAAAATATTTACAAAAATGTGAGGGGTGTACTCACTTTTGTGAGATACTGTGTGTGTGTGTATGTATATATATATATGTTTATTTTTTTCATTTTTTTTTTCCGCCTTGAGTTAGGCTTAAAGTTCAGGGAACAAGGTTATCCTTTGTACACAATGAAGGATGACAGGAAAATCCACCAATTGATAAGAAGTGTGCTGTTAATTGGTGACTGTTGCAACTCACCAAAGCAAGCAACAGCAAAAGATTGTAAATAACCTGATGTTATTGAGATGTAGTTAATACTACAAGTATTCAGCAACCTGTGTTCATCATACACATTGGTCCTCCTACCATATCCACCGTGTATGCGGAGAATATCACAATATTATTGTGCAGTGTGAACTGGGAAGGTTGAGAAAGGCTTATTATCCATTTTAAATTTGTAAAATGAAGGCTGTGCTCTGTCAGTATATAGTACTATTTATAAATCGCACAGGTGATCAAATACCACCAAAAGAAAGCTCTGTTTGTGGAAAAAAAGGACATCTATTTCATTTGGGTACAGCGTCGCACGACCACGCAATTGTCCGTTAAAGTCAAGCAGTGCCGAATCGCAAAATAGGCCCTGGTCTTTGAGCAGCCAAATCCTCCGGGGCTTAAGTGGTTAATGTGTATGGAATGGACAGTTTGCACATCTGTAAAGGCATCATCACTGCTGAAAGATTTATCCAGGTTGTAGAGCAGGATATGCTCCCATCCAGATGCATTTTTCAGGGAAGGCCTTGCATAGTTCAGCAGGACAATGCTAAACCGCATACCCCATCTATGACAACAGCATGACTTCGTAGTAGAAGAGTCCGGGTGCTTAACTGGCCTGCCTGCAGTCCAGACCTTTCGCCAGATGAAAATAATTGGATTTTTCCTACAACTTACCTGTAAAATCCTTTTCCTGGAGTACATCACGGGACAAAAAGCAGGCCATAATAATGACTATCTGGGTTATATGCCACCTATAGGTGAATGGACACTGGCAAACCATTAGACATGAAGTTCCCCCTAAATAACCCCTCCCATACAGGAAGAACCTCAGCTTTTGTAGCAAGCAATGAAGATGCCAGAAAAGAGGGGAGGGACCTCTGTGTCCGTGATAAAAAGGATTTTACAGGTGTGTTGTAGGAGAAATCCAGTTTTATCGTACATCACGGGACACAGAGCAGGCCATAATAATGACAATCTGAGATGTTCTAAAGTAATGCCCTTTAGGGGAGGGAACGCAGTAATCCCAAGACCGCCCTCGGACAAAAAAAGGATCTATACTGCCGCTTGTAGCACACTACATCCAAATTCAGCCCCCTCTCGAGCTCTAACATCCACCTGGTAGAACCTAGTTAATGTATGCACTGAAGTCCAAGTAGCAGTCGTGCAAATCTGAGCCATAGACACCTGATGATGCACTGCCCATGAAGCATTTACCCTCCTGGTAGAGTGCACCTTTAACCTAAAGGATGGGACCTTACCCTTTAATCCATACACCTCAACAATGACCTGGCGAGTCCACTTAGAAATAGTTGAACTTGTTGCTTCCTGGCCTCTCTTAGGCTCTTTTGGCAGGACAAAAAAAGCATCAGTGCTCCAAATTAGTGCTGACATTTTCAAATAGACTTTGACTGCCCATAATACATCGAGTGAATGTAATCATTTCTCTTCTATGGTCCGAGGATTTAGAAAAAAGAAAGGCAGAGTGATATCCTGGTTTAGATGGAAACTGGAAACCATGCTGGGCAAAAAAGCTGGATGGGGACGCAAGACCACACTGACCTGGTGCAGGACCAAAAAATGCAAGAAAGGGCTGCTAATTCTAAAACCCTTCTGGTCGAGGTTATGGCGACCAAAAAAAAACCCAATTTCCTTACCAAGAGAACCAAAGGAATATGCCTGATAGGCTCAAACAGTGGCTTCTGTAACGCAGAGAGCACAAGATTTAGGTTCCAGGGGCATTAGGGGGGCTTGACCGGTGGAACCATGTGAATCACACCTTGCAGAAATGCTTGCACCAACGAGTGTGTTGCTATTGTTCTCTGAAAGAAAATCGATAAGGCAGAGATCTGCCCCTTGATAGTTCCTAATGCCAGCTTCAATTCCACTCCTTTTTTGCAGAAAAGCAAGAATTCTTCCAATAACCTACTTGCAAGGATGTCATCTTTTGGACTCACACAAAGAGATGTGAGATTTCTATACTCTATAGAAATTTTTTCTAGAGACTGGTTTCCTAGCGTTTATCAACGTAGCTAGAACTGCACCCAAAATCCCTTGATCCTTCAAGATTCTGGTTTCAATAGCCAGAACTTCAAATTCAGCGACCATAAAGCTGGATGGAATATGGGGCCTTGGCAAAGTAGATCTGGACAGCTTGTTCCAAGCGGACAAAATGCTGTCCTGAAATGGCCTGGAATGAAACTGTGCATAAGGGATTGCCTGGAACGAGGGAACCATCTTGCCCAGCAATCTCATGCACAGTCATATAGAGGGATATTTCTTCCTTCCTATGATCCAGACCAGACTTATGGCCTGGACTTTTGCTGGAGACAAAAAAACTCTTGCCTGAGCTGTTTCCAGAATCAGGCCCAGATATTCTAGAACTTGAACTGGCCGCAATGCTGATTTTTCTACGAATAGAATCCAGCCCAGGTTTTCCTAGAACTGGACTGTCAGGGTCACATTCCGCGTTGGATCTGGGACTGATCGATTCTTGAGTAATAGATTGTCTAGATATCCCACTACTGAGATCCCTTGAGACCTTAAGAATGCCAACACCGGGGCTAAGACTTTTGTAAACACGGGATGCTGTGGCTAGGTCGAATGGCAAGGACACAACTGAAAATGACACTACCCCACTGCAAAATGCAGAAACTTTTGATGGGGCATAAAAAAATTGGAACATGTAGGTATGCATCCTTAATATCTACGGATGCCAAAAACTCTCCTTCCTTCAGAGAAGCTACCACTGAACTAGGGTCTCACCTCGCCGTTTGATTTTGGCACCGTAAAAAGATTTGAGTAAAAACCCGTGAACCTTTCGCTGGCCAGAACCTCCACAATTGCCCTGTACCCACCAGCGTTCTAGGGCCTGGAACAGGAATTAAATTTTCACTGAACTTGTGGGAACATTTGAACCTAGAAACCGAGAGGAAGGGAACTCCCGGAACTCTATCTTGTAGCCCTGAGCCACCGTGGACAAGACCCACCTGTCTTGTACTACCTTTTCCCAAGCCTCTGAGAATTGTAGAAGCCTTCCCCCCACCCGTGTGAGTGGGGCGCCCCTTCATAAAGCAGACTTGGAGGCTGTCTTGGCAGGCCTCTGGGCCATGGGTTTTTTCTGGCCCTGACCCTGAGGTCTCCTAAACCCCGATGGCTGAGGCCGGCGAAACTGTTTGGAAGATGACGTGTTAGGAGGCACAGGAACACTAGGGACCGCCTTAAAAGATGGATGCTTATTCCTTCTTGTAACAGGCAACGGTGCACTCTTTCCACCTGAAATATTTTAGATATACTTATCCAGATCCTCGCCAAATAGATGTTCCCCATGGAATGAGAATCCCATCAGTAACTTCTTACACGGCAATTCCGCCAACCAGTTCTTCAGCCACAAGACTCTGCGCATGTGTACTGAGAGAAGTGCAAAGCGAGACACCTGTTGGATGGAATCCTTAAGGGCATCTACTGCAAAACACAAGGCTCGAGGAAGCTCCGCCAATTCCTCGGTAGTCTCCCCTTGAGTGTGCAGGTTCCTAGCCAACCTCTTAAAACGATCTTTTAAGGACTGGCAAATTCCTATTGCCGCTACTACCGGCTGAACCTCCGACCCGGCAATGGCAAAGGAGGCTTTTAGTAAGGACTCCAACTTCTTATCGGCTGGGTCGTTAAATATCTGGGCATTGTCAACCAGACAGAATACATTTTTATTCACAGAGGAAATAGCAGCGTCTACCAAAGGTATACACCACTTTCTTTTAAACTTTTCCTCCATAGGATATAGCAAGGAAAACCTTTTTGGAGGCATAAACACCTTATCAGGATGATCCCAATCCGCATACACCAGCTGTTCCAGTAAAAGGTGTAAAGCCTGGGACCTCTGCTGAGGGCGTAAGGAGCCCAATGAAGAAAAGGAGGCTTCTGACACCTCTAATGGAGGTAATTTAAAACCAGCCCGGACCATTTTGGTAAGAAGAGACTGAATCAGCAACCTCTGAGAGTGAGAGGCTTAAAATGCCTCTGAAGAGGAATCTCCAGCCTGCCCCTCTACTAGGTCATTCAGGGTAAGTTAGCACAGCAGGAATAAGACTAGGATCCTCCAATCCTGATGGTGGGGCAACTGCTCCCCTTCCAGCTGCTCCCCGGCTTCTTTTTCTGGAAGACATTGCTTACTTTAGGTAAGACCCAGATCTGAGGTTAAAAAAAAAAAAAAAAAACCTTTGCACTATCCTATGTAGAAAACTGTAATCCAGCCTTACGCAGCTACCACAGTTACTACCCCCCTCCAGACACTAGTGCCTGCAGCTGTGTCCAAGCCCCATAGATTCACGTGCCCCAGCGAAAAACCTGCTCTGTGTCTCTTGCAGCTTCAGCCATCAGCTCTGCGAACCTTGCCTGCCTTTCAAAGCCGATACACCGTGCCATGTGCACGCTCGTGACGTCACACGCATGCATTTCCATGCATGCTCACTGTGCATGCAGGCGCAAACCAAGAGGTTACTCACATGCAGGCGCGCCTTCACTAACCTCACAGTCCACCCGGCCTGTGTGGCAAAGCTCAGCTCCTCCCTGTGGAACACAAAGCAAGGCAACACTATACAAGGCATCTTTGCCTAGAGACTACTGATCCCTAATGGACAACCATGGTACTGCAGGCGCTGGAGAATTAACAGTGCTCAAAACTTTTCCCTGCAGCCTTTTTTTTTTCTTAAAGAGAGGGAAAAACTCACCAGTCCCGCCGCAGAATCCTGAAACAGGACCCAATCTTCACCCATCACGGCAGGCCCTGTCATCTCTGGACCTTCAAGAACCGGGTCACCATTATTATGGGGTCCACACTCTTGGACCTGTACAGCACCCTGCTGGAAAACTCCTTGGGTATAATGAACTGGGTTTCAACTTCCAGGGTCCAGCGCCCAGCGGGTCGCATTACAGGCAAAACCTTGTTCCTTTCCATCTCGAAGCTCGGGTACCATCTTCTTAGCGCTTAGCCATCCGAATGGATCTGATCACAACGACCCCTTTACTGGAACATCATTTAGGTTGAAAAACTTTAAACAGCCACCTTCAAGACACTGGCGAATAAACTGAGGTTCTTCCTGTATGATGGGGCACTATTCCTCCCGCTGACACCAATGATGGGCCACTATTCCTCCCACTGACACCAATGATGGGGCACTATTCCTCCCACTGACACCAATGATGGGGCACTATTCCTCCCACTGATACCAATGATGGGGCACTATTCCTCCCACTGACACCAATGATGGGGCACTATTCCTCCCACTGACACCAATGATGGGGCAATATAACTCCCACTGACCCCAATGATGGGGCACTATTCCTCTCACTGCTGTCAAGGATGGGGCACTATTTCCCCCCACTGACACCAATGATGGGGCACTATTCCTCCCACTGACACCAATCATGGGGCACTATTCCTCCCACTGACACCAATGATGGGGCAATATAACTCCCACTGACCCCAATGATGGGGCACTATTCCTCCCACTGATACGAATGATGTGGCACCATTCCTCCCACTGACACCAATGATGGGGCACTATTCTATTGACACCAATGATGAGGCACTATTTCTCCCACCTATACCAATCATGGGGGCACTTTTCCTCCCACTGCCACCAATGATGGGGCACTATTCCCCCCCCCCCCCCCTTGACACCAATGATGTTGAACTATTCCTCCTACTGACACCAATTGGACACTATTCCTCCTACCAATACAAATGATGGGGCACTATTCCTCCCCCTCCTTTTGACCACAGGCGCCATGTAATTTGTTTACTCCCACTGACAACCAAACCTCAGGTATTGCGTCCTCCCACAGATGCTGGGGCATTTTCTGCCCCCCCCTAAACCCTGAAGGACAGTAATCTGTCTCTCTGTTTAGAAAGGGAGACCTCTGATCTGGAAGACCACCAGATCTTCATTGCATATAAAGTAAGAATTCTCCTTTAGAAGACAGTCTAACCCTCATTACATAGAAAGTAAGCACCCCCCCCCACACACTTTAGAGGATCACTTGACCCTCATTACATAGTAAGTAGGCACCCCCCGACCCCTCCATTAGAACACATCTATTTTTTACAGCAGAAATACTGCAAAAGACCTTTTCATTTCAGCGGTCCAAAGAAAATACAAATATGGCACATAATACCCACCAACAATGAAGGTGGAAGATTATGCATTGCAATTATACACTATATTGCCAAAAGTATTGGGACGCCTGCCTTTGCACGCACATGAACTTTAATGGCATCCCAGTCTTAGTCCGTAGGGTTCAATATTGAGTTGGCCCACCCTTTGCAGCTATAACAGCTTCAACTCTTCTGGGAAGGCTGTCCACAAGGTTTAGGAGTGTGTCTATGGGAATGTTTGACCATTCTTCCAGAAGCGCATTTGGTGCGTGAAGGCAGGAGTCCCAATACTTTTGGTAATATGATGTATATTCATGTGATATACTCCCATTTATTGCCTGGAATGTTAGCATTGCTTATCATAACCTGCAAATATCCTTTATATAAAATCCACCCGGAAAAAGTTGACATTACCCACGTTTATGGCGGTAACGTTGACATATATACAGCAAATGTACATATAGACAATTTACATGGATGTATACAGAGAAGATGGGAATGACTGAACACAGACTATGATATCCCAATAGACCCCCAACATACACCACATCAGGCGTGTCATTATTTGAGTTACATGGCTCTGAGATGTTCATTTATAGCGATGACACCATGGTATATTGAGGTGGGATAATACATTCACACATGTATGTACATGTTGTTATAAAAGTCTTGTTGATAATACACATGAACACACATGTAGGAAGCGTGCTCCCTGGGATTTGTTAATAGCTTTTTAAAGGCCGGTCCCTGTTTCATCTGGATCTCTGGTCCGCCATCTTGTCAGCTTTGTAGGAACACCATGGTGAGGAGACCTGTGGAGGGTACACAAGAAATCATCAGAGGCGGGAAAGAGCACCTGGAGAGACAGGATCAATGAGGGGAGGTTCTGGAGCAGGGGTCTCCAAACTTTCTACACAAAGGGTCAGACTTTAGGGGGGCCAGACTGTGGCCAGAGGGAATAGAAAATGTCCTGGGGTACAGTGGGAGTGAACAATGCCCCATTGTTGGTGTCAATGGAAGGAATTCTGCTTGATCGTTGGGGTCAATGGAAGGAATTCTGCTTGATCGTTGGTGTCAATGGTAGGAATTCTGCCCCATCGTTGGTGTCAATGGAAGGAATTCTGCCACATCAATACTCCAATCAATGAGAGGAATTCTGCCCCATTGTTGGGATTGTTCCTCCCATCAATGGAAGGAATTCTGCCCCATTGTTCCTCCCATCAATGGAAGGAATTCTGCCACATCAATCCTCCAATCAATGGTAGGAATTCTGCCCCATTGTTGGTGTCAATGGAAGGCATTCTGCCCCATCGTTCCTCCCATCAATGGAAGAAATTCAGCCCCATCGTTCCTCCCATCAATGGGAGGAATTCTGCCCCATTGTTGGTGTCAATGGAAGGAATTCTGCCCCATTGTTCCTCCCATCAATGGTAGGAATTCTGCCCCATTGTTGGTGTCAATGGAAGGAATTCTGCCCCATTGTTCCTCCCATCAATGGAAGGAATTCTGCCCCATTGTTCCTCCCATCAATGGTAGGAATTCTGCCCCATTGTTGGTGTCAATGGAAGGAATTCTGCCCCATTGTTCCTCCCATCAATGGAAGGAATTCTGCCCCATTGTTCCTCCCATCAATGGAAGGAATTCTGCCCCATTGTTCCTCCCATCAATGGGAGGAATTCTGCCCCATTGTTGGTGTCAATGGAAGGAATTCTGCCACATTGTTCCTCCCATCAATGGAAGGAATTCTGCCCCATCGTTCCTCCCATCAATGGAAGGAATACTGCCACATTGTTGGTGTCAATGGAAGGAATTCTGCCCCATCGTTCCTCCCATCAATGGAAGGAATTCTGCCCCATCGTTCCTCCCATCAATGGAAGGAATTCTGCCCCATCGTTCCTCCCATCAATGGAAGGAATTCTGCCCCATTGTTGGTGTCAATGGAAGGAATTCTGCCCCATTGTTCCTCCCATCAATGGAAGGAATTCTGCCTGATTGTTCCTCCCATCAATGGAAGGAATTCTGCCCCATTGTTCCTCCCATCAATGGAAGGAATTCTGCCCCATTGTTCCTCCCATCAATGGAAGGAATTCTGCCCCATCGTTCCTCCCATCAATGAAAGGAATTCTGCCCCATTGTTCCTCCCATCAATGGAAGGAATTCTGCCCCATCGTTCCTCCCATCAATGGAAGGAATTCTGCCCCATTGTTCCTCCCATCAATGGAAGGAATTCTGCCCCATTGTTCCTCCCAACAATGGAAGGAATTCTGCCCCATTGTTGGTGTCAATGGAAGGAATTCTGCCCCATTGTTCCTCCCATCAATGGAAGGAATTCTGCCCCATTGTTCCTCCCATCAATGGAAGGAATTCTGCCACATTGTTGGTGTCAATGGAAGGAATTCTGCCCCATTGTTCCTCCCATCAATGGAAGGAATTCTGCCCCATCGTTCCTCCCATCAATGAAAGGAATTCTGCCCCATTGTTCCTCCCATCAATGGAAGGAATTCTGCCCCATCGTTCCTCCCATCAATGGAAGGAATTCTGCCCCATTGTTCCTCCCATCAATGGAAGGAATTCTGCCCCATTGTTCCTCCCAACAATGGAAGGAATTCTGCCCCATTGTTGGTGTCAATGGAAGGAATTCTGCCCCATTGTTCCTCCCATCAATGGAAGGAATTCTGCCCCATCGTTCCTCCCATCAATGGAAGGAATTCTGCCCCATTGTTCCTCCCATCAATGGAAGGAATTCTGCCCCATTGTTCCTCCCATCAATGGAAGGAATACTGCCACATTGTTGGTGTCAATGAAAATAAATCTGCCCCATTGCTGTTATCACTTGAAGAAAGTCGAAAGGAATCCATTATTGAGAAAAAAAGATCGGTGCAAAACATTCATAAGTAGATATACAGTATGTATCATCAAGATCCAATAATCCAATATAAATGAACGCTTCACACCCAAATGCACCCGACTCACAGGCCACTTACCAGCTGGTAAGACCTCAAGATGGAGTTCTGGCTGCGCCTTATGGAAGTATCCCACTGGGATGGATGGGTACCGTGATCCAGGATTCAGGAAAGAGTTAGCACACAACCAAGGGTTCCCTCTCGGTTTTCATCCCATACTGAGTTTAATGTGGCTTGCCTTGGTTGTGTGGTAACTCTTTCCTGAGTCCCAGATCACGGTACCCATCCATCCCAGTGGGATACTTCCATGAGGCGCAGCCAGATCTCCATCTCTGAGGTCTTAGCAGCTGGTAAGCGGCCTGTGAGTGGGGAGTGCACCTGGGTGTGAAGCGTTTTTTTACTTACATTGGATTATTGGATCTTGATGACACATATATCTACTTATCAACTTTTTGCACCGAGCACTTTTTCTCACTGATGGATTCCTTTGGACTTTTTATGTATTAATATTTGCACAAATTGATCCCTAATATATTTAATTTTAACTAATTTGTTTTATCACTTTATTGGATGATATTAAGATGTGCACATACATTTTATTTTGACAGCGTAACACGATTACTAGTTATATTAACAGAAAGGATACTTGGAAAGGAAAAGGTAACGGGAGAAAGGGCATAACGAAAAATGGACAATCCAAACAAAATGGATAATGCAAAATAAATTAATATGGGATAACAGAATGAAGCTCCAAAGCAGGCATCTTTAAATGACAAGTAGCGTTTGGGATTTGCACCAAGTCACTGTCCCATCCAGACCCCTGGCTCTTCCACTCTTCCGGGATGGAGATCGGGAGAGCTGCCGAGTCAACTTTTTAAGTTAACCAGCAGGTGATTGTTTGCTAGGATGCAGGGTGGTCCAAGTAACCAATCACAAGCAGGTTACCAGGAAAAGTAGTGCAGCTCCAGCCCTCCACCAGAAACTGTCCTGCCTCCTGATGTCAGCCCTAGACCCACTGTGCCTCCAGCCCTCTGCCCTATGTAAGGTAGGACAGGGAAGAGGGCTATGACACTGCTGTGCCTCCAGCCCTCTGCGAGGTAGGACAGGGAAGAGGGCTATGTCACTGCTGTGCCTCCAGCCCTCTGCCCTATGTAAGGTAGGACAGGGAAGAGGGCTATGTCACTGCTGTGCCTCCAGCCCTCTGCCCTATGTAAGGTAGGACAGGGAAGAGGGCTATGTCACTGCTGTGCCTCCAGCCCTCTGCCCTATGTAAGGCAGGACAGGGAAGAGGGCTATGTCACTGATGTGCCTCCAGCCCTCTGCCCCATGTAAGGTAGGACAGGGAAGAGGGCTATGTCACTGCTGTGCCTCCAGCCCTCTGCCCTATGTAAGGTAGGACAGGGAAGAGGGCTATGTCACTGATGTGCCTCCAGCCCTCTGCCCCATGTAAGGTAGGACAGGGAAGAGGGCTATGTCACTGCTGTGCCTCCAGCCCTCTACCCTATGTAAGGTAGGACAGGGAAGAGGGCTATGTCACTGCTGTGCCTCCAGCCCTCTGCCCTATGTAAGGTAGGACAGGGAAGAGGGCTATGTCACTGCTGTGCCTCCAGCTCTCTGCCCTATGTAAGGTAGAACAGGGAGGAGGGCTATGTCACCGCTGTGCCTCCAGCCCTCTGCCCCATGTAAGGTAGGACAGGGAAGAGAGCTATGTCACCGCTGTGCCTCCAGCCCTCTGCCCTATGTAAGGTAGGACAGGGAAGAGGGCTATGTCACTGCTGTGCCTCCAGCCCTCTGCCCTATGTAAGGTAGGACAGGGAAGAGGGCTATGTCACTGCTGTGCCTCCAGCCCTCTGCCCTATGTAATGTAGGACAGGGAAGAGGGCTATGTCACTGCTGTGCCTCCAGCCCTCTGCCCTATGTAATGTAGGACAGGGAAGAGGGCTATGTCACTGATGTGCCTCCAGCCCTCTGCCCTATCTAAGGTAGGACAGGGAAGAGAGCTATGTCACTGCTGTGCCTCCAGCCCTCTGCCCTATGTAAGGTAGGACAGGGAAGAGGGCTATGTCACTGCTGTGCCTCCAGCCCTCTGCCCTATGTAAGGTAGGACAGGGAAGAGGGCTATGTCACTGCTGTGCCTCCAGCCCTCTGCCCTATGTAATGTAGGACAGGGAAGAGAGCTATGTCACTGCTGTGCCTCCAGCCCTCTGCCCTATGTAAGGTAGGACAGGGAAGAGAGCTATGTCACTGCTGTGTCTCCAGCCCTCTGTAAGGTAGGACAGGGAAGAGGGCTATGTCACTGCTGTGCCTCCAGCCCTCTGCCCCATGTAAGGTAGGACAGGGAAGAGGGCTATGTCACTGCTGTGCCTCCAGCCCTCTGCCCCATGTAAGGTAGGACAGGGAAGAGGGCTATGTCACTGATGTGCCTCCAGCCCTCTGCCCTATGTAATGTAGGACAGGGAAGTGAGCTATGTCACTGCTGTGCCTCCAGCCCTCTGCCCCATGTAAGGTAGGACAGGGAAGAGGGCTATGTCACTGCTGTGCCTCCAGCCCTCTGCCCCATGTAAGGTAGGACAGGGAAGAGGGCTATGTCACTGCTGTGCCTCCAGCCCTCTGCCCTATGTAAGGTAGAACAGGGAAGAGGGCTATGTCACCGCTGTGCCTCCAGCCCTCTGCCCTATGTAATGTAGGACAGGGAAGAGAGCTATGTCACCGCTGTGCCTCCAGCCCTCTGCCCTATGTAATGTAGGACAGGGAAGAGAGCTATGTCACTGCTGTGCCTCCAGCCCTCTGCCCTATGTAATGTAGGACAGGGAAGAGAGCTATGTCACTGCTGTGCCTCCAGCCCTCTGCCCTATGTAATGTAGGACAGGGAAGAGAGCTATGTCACTGCTGTGCCTCCAGCCCTCTGCCCTATGTAATGTAGGACAGGGAAGAGAGCTATGTCACTGCTGTGCCTCCAGCCCTCTGCCCTATGTAAGGTAGGACAGGGAAGAGGGCTATGTCACTGCTGTGCCTCCAGCCCTCTGCCCCATGTAAGGTAGGACAGGGAAGAGGGCTATGTCACTGCTGTGCCTCCAGCCCTCTGTAAGGTAGGACAGGGAAGAGGGCTATGTCACTGCTGTGCCTCCAGCCCTCTGTAAGGTAGGACAGGGAAGAGGGCTATGTCACTGCTGTGCCTCCAGCCCTCTGCCCCATGTAAGGTAGGACAGGGAAGAGGGCTATGTCACTGCTGTGAAGGATGAGGGGAAGCCAGGGAGTGCAGGAATAGGAAAAAGGAGGGGGCGATATAAAGGGGGATATAAAGGGGGGGGGAGCGACAGGAATGTGAAGGAGGAGGGGGCTGAGGACCAAAATGTGAAGGAGAGGGGTGATTTTAAGGGGGAGCTGTGATCTAAAGGGGTGATCTTGATGTTAAGGAGGGTTGTGATTTAAATGGGGGGGTTGTGATGTGCATGGGAGACTTAGAACTGTGTTGTAATAAATGGATTGTGATGTGAAGGATCTGAGGCTAGGTTTAAAACACTGCGCCCTGCGTTCTGCGTGTGGGCAGCCCATTCATTTCAATGAGTGATCTTACATACAGAAACACAGAAAAATAAGTCCCTAGCCCTTTTTTTCTTTTAAATTGTGCCGCACCGAATCGCATAGCGCTGCAGTACCATGCAGTTTGGCACTCACGAAAACGCGTGGCATTTGCCGATGCTCTAAGGTGCAATTAGGAATCAAACATGCGATTCAAACCTCTGCTGGAAAAATTTTTTACTGACTGCACTTCTGCAAATTTTTATTCAATATCCCTGATCTAGAGAGAAGTGATGATAGAGAGGAAGCTCTGGATAGATGTGATGATAGAGCGGAAGCTCTGGATAGCTGTGATCATAGAGAGGAAGCTCTGGATAGCTGTGATCATAGAGAGGAAGCTCTGGATAGCTGTGATCATAGAGCGGAAGCTCTGGATAGATGTGATGATAGAGAGGAAGCTCTGGATAGATGTGATGATAGAGAGGAAGCTCTGGATAGATGTGATGATAGAGCGGAAGCTCTGGATAGCTGTGATCATAGAGCGGAAGCTCTGGATAGCTGTGATCATAGAGAGGAAGCTCTAGATAGCTGTGATCATAGAGCGGAAGCTCTGGATAGCTGTGATCATAGAGCGGAAGCTCTGGATAGCTGTGATCATAGAGCGGAAGCTCTGGATAAATGTGATGATAGAGCGGAAGCTCTGGATAGCTGTGATCATAGAGCGGAAGCTCTGGATAGATGTGATCATAGAGAGGAAGCTCTAGATAGATGTGTTTATGGAGCAGGCACTCAAGAGAGTTGATGACAGAGAGGAAGCTTTGGAGAAATGATTATAGAAAGGAAGCTCTGGAGACATGATCATAGAGAGGAATCTCTGGAGACATGATCATAGAGAGGAATCTCTGGAGACATGATCAAAGAGAGGAATCTCTGGAGACATGATCATAGAGAGGAATCTCTGGAGACATGATCATAGAGAGGAAGCCCTGGAACTGCGGTGATAGAGAAGAAGCTCTGGATAGATGTAATGATAGAGAAGTAGCCCTGAGTATGTGATGATAGAGAGGAAGCTCTGGGTAGATGTGATCATAGAGAAGTAGCTCTACAGGGATGTGATCATAGAGAGGAAGCTTTGGAAACGTGATTATAGAAAGGAAGCCCTGGAAACATGATCACAGAGAGAAAGTTCTGGAGACATGGTCATAGAAAGAAATCCCCGGAGATGCGAGGATAGAGAGGAAGCTCTGGGGGTGTGCTCATAGAAAAGAAGCCCTAAAGATGTGATGATGGAGAGGAAGCTCTGGATAGATGTGATGATAAAGAGAAGGCCCTGGAGATGTGATGATAGAGAGGAATCTCTGGATAGATGTGATCATAGAGAAGAAGCTCTACAGAGATGTAATGATAGAGAGGAAGCTTTGGAGACATGATCATAGAAAGGAAGCCCTGAAGATGTAACGATAGAGAGGAAGCACTGGAGACGTTATTATAGAAAGGAAGCCCTGAAGATGTGATGATAGAGAAGAAGCTCTGGATAGGTGTGATGATAGAGAGGAAGCTCTGGATAGATGTGATGATGGAGAAGAAGCTCTGGATAGATGTGATGATAGAGAGGAAGCTCTGGATAGATCATAGAGAGAAAGTTCTGAAGACATGATCATAGAAAAGAAGCCCTGGAGGTGTGATGATAAAGGGGAAGCTCTGGATAGATGTGATGATAGAGAGGAAGCTCTGAAGATGTGATGATAGAGAGGAAGCTCTGGAGATGTGATGATAGAGAGGAAGCCCTGGATAAATGTGATGGTAGAGAGGAAGCTCTGGAGATGTGATGATAGAGAGGAAGCCCTGGATAAATGTGATGATAGAGAGGAAGCCCTGGATAAATGTGATGATAGAGAGGAAGCCCTAGATAAATGTGATGGTAGAGAGGAAGCTCTGGACAGCTGTGATCATAGAGAAAAAGCTCTGGAGATGTGATGATAGAGAGGAAGCTTTGGAGATGTAACGATAGAGAGGAAGCTCTAGAGATGTGACGATAGAGAGGAAGCTCTAGAGATGTGACGATAGAGAGGAAGCTCTGGAGATGTGATGATAGAGAGGAAGCTCTGGAGATGTGATAATAGAGAGGAAGCTCTGGAGATGTGATGATAGAGAGGAAGCTCTGGAGATGTGATGATAGAGAGGAAGCTCTGGAGATGTGATAATAGAGAGGAAGCTCTGGAGATGTGATGATAGAGAGGAAGCCCTGGATAAATGTGATGGTAGAGAGGAAGCTCTGGACAGCTGTGATCATAGAGAAGAAGCTCTGGAGATGTGATGATAGAGAGGAAGCTTTGGAGATGTGACGATAGAGAGGAAGCTCTAGAGATGTGACAATAGAGAGGAAGCTCTAGAGATGTGACAATAGAGAGGAAGCTCTAGAGATGTGACGATAGAGAGGAAGCTCCGGAGATGTGATGATAGAGAGGAAGCTCTGGAGATGTGATGATAGAGAGGAAGCTCTGGAGATGTGATAATAGAGAGGAAGCCCTGGATAAATGTGATGGTAGAGAGGAAGCTCTGGACAGCTGTGATCATAGAGAGGAAGCTCTGGAGACGTGGTCACAAGGAGAAGAGGAGGCTATAGTGAGATTGGATTGTAAAGAGGAGGCTGAGCAGAGATAGATAATACAGACAAAGCTATGGGGAGATGGGATCATAGAGAGGAGAATCTGGAGAAAAGGATCATACAGAAAACCTCTAGAGAGATGGGCTTATGTAGAGGAGAATCTATAGAGACAGGATCCTAAGCAGAGAAGACTCAGTAGAGACTGAATTATTAGGTTCATACCTAACACGTAAGCAGCAACAAGTTTCTGGACGACTGACACATGGAGGTTCTCATGAAGGAAGCTCCGGGGGTCTCCATGTAATGGAAGCATCAGGACCACCAGAGATACCAATCCCACCAGAATGTACAGCCCAAACAGGCCAGGGGACAGCGGGCGAGGGACTCCTGTGGAGAGAAATATACAGAGTTTTACCAAAGCTCCCTCTTCCTCAGTCCAACTATACAAATGTATTTCTCCTACCATGGCGCACTGAGAAGACATGGGAAGGTGGGTGCCACTTCGGCGATTCACTGGTTATTCTCTCTCTGGACTGGGGTCTGGTCGGATGTAGTGTGGCAGGAATGTCTTTCCTCCCTCCCACTCCTCTTCCTCCACCCTCTTCCCATATCTCTACCCGGAACTTGTCTGCGCTCCCGTAATGCCGAGCCCGGATATCACGGTGCCGAGTGACTCTGCAAAAGGAAGAAAGACGACTTTGAAGGATTTGTATATTTTTATCCGTGTTTGTAAATTTATACACATGTATGAAAATAGTGTGTGACTGTGGGGGGACATTAGAGTGTAAGCTCCTCTGGTACAGAGACTGATGTGACTGGCTCAGTGATCTCTGTACAGCACTGCGGTATATGTCAGAGCTATATAAATGTATAATAATAATAGTGTGCGACTGTGGGGGGACATTAGAGAGTAAGCTCCTCTGGTACAGAGACTGATGTGACTGTGGGGGGACATTAGAGTGTAAGCTCCTCTGGTACAGAGACTGATGTGATTGGCTCAGTGTTCTCTGTACAGCACTGCGGTATATGTCAGAGCTATAAAAAACTGGAAACCAATGATTGGTCAGAACTGGAATGGGAGGGGCGATTTGCTCTCACATGTCAATGCAGGAGTTCGGCTTGACCAGTCCTTCAGCATCCACCACTGTGTATCGTAGGGGGGCCGTGGAGAGAACTGCCAGAGACAAGAGAAGACAATGATCTGAGCACAGCATTATGGGAGGAAGGAGAACACATACACAATTCCTCCACTTTTATTAGAAATGTATATGAATGCTACAAAACCCAAATTGTTGACCTTGTACAGTATATATGCACCTTGCTGCAAGTGCTCTGGTAGGGACCTAGTGTCAGTCTGGTCTGTTGGCAGATTATTATAGCAATCTATTACAATTTTGCAGATGTTACTGCAGATCAAATGCCTGTGCTGTGAAATTTTCAGCTATGGGAGGTGTGGCCTATCAAGAAAACCAGTCGCCGTGCCCCTATTCTTTACTTTATTTTTTCCCCCTAAAGTGATTTAAAGTCTCATTTTTTTTTAATAAAAATAACAAACATGTCATACTTACCTCCTCTGTGCAGTTGGTTTTGCACAGGATTCGGGCCCTCCTCTTCTCGGGTCCCTCTTCGGTGCTCCTGGCCCCTCCCTTCTGTTGAGTGCCCCCACAGCAACCAGCTTGTTGCGGTGTATGCAGCTGCTAGTCCTAAAGTACTTAAAGGAGAAGTACAGTCAAAGCTCGTTTGGCAGTACTTCCCCTATGGATCACAGGAGTGATCGTTGTGGACCTATGGACCACAGTTCATTCTGCACTCCTGTGACCCGTTTTCAGCAGACAGCGAGCTAAAGTCCGCTGTCTGCTGATGTCAGAGAGCCAGTCTAGGCTCTGGCAAAATTGCAACAATGGAGTCGGGATCCGCTACATGCCTGGACCGACACCCGGCTCAGCCTCTAAGCGAGCCGCTGAGAGCCTGAGCCAGCCGCTCCCACCTCATCCACAGCCCAGTGCTCCAGTGAGTGCGGGGGGGGGGGGGGGGGTGATAGTCAGAGCAGTCACCAGCTCTCTGCTCAGGAAGCTCTGAGAACCGAGCAATTGGCAGTGCAAGGTCACTTGGTTCTCAGTGTTAGAGGCGCCGGGGCACAGATTCAGCATCCAGCTGGTTGAGTAGGATTCTTAAATAAAAACTTCTCTTTTAAAGCCAACTCTGGGCTCCATGCCCGGGGGGGGTGGGGGTGGGGGGTTCGGAGCCATGACACCCTGCACTCACAGTCTGTCCTCAGGCTTCCAGACACTGGATGTCAATTCCACCCTGAAAACTGAGGACATCTTGTGGCCAAGAAGATGTACTGCGGAGGGCTTTAAAAATGCATGTGTTAGTCTGTTATGTCATCCTTCTACGTGTGCAAAGCTTGTCATTGCCTGCACACCAGCTAACAATTTATTTTAAACATAATCTTTATTTAAATAATATAACAAAAGAATCACAATTACATCTTACAAGTGACAAATGCATAGCAAACAGACAGCAAGTACAATACAGGAGTGATGGATTAATAAATATTGTTCAATTACTGATGTCTGTTCTTAACACCCCTTAGCTAGTGTGGTAATGACCCGTTATGTGTCCACTCCGGGATCAATTTAATCCAGGGTGAAGGGAAGGGAAGAAAAAGGGTGGGCGGGGCTTTCGGAGGGGTTGGGGGAGGGAGTAAGGTAAATCGGTAATAGAGTTAGGATAGGTATGAGGAATAAGTGATAATAAACAGAACAGGAACCAGTGACTTACATAGTGGCTTAGCAGCAGCAGTAAAAAAGTAACTAGCATGCTTGCTACTCTCGTCCTGCCACGATGACGTCATACACCTGATCCAATGCATGCGCCATACGCCACTAGCTCATCTGTTGAAAAAGAAAAGCCTTTCCCCTCTGAGGTCTTGTGATATTTTGAGGAATCTTGTGGGATTTAGGAAGGGGGGGGTTGTAATGTCACATGGTGCATGCACAGGGTGAGGTGCAAGGCATTATCAGCCATAATATTACCCAAAATAAAGCCTTGTTTAGAAACAAGGTCTTCCTAGAGAGCACAGGTGACGTAGTCTTCCCAGGGTGCATCTGTGAAGGCCTGGCTACGTCACCAGTGTCTCACTATACCAGGAAGTGTAGGGGAAAAAAAAAAAGGTAAGATTAGAGAAGATCTCGAATAAATAAACAAGCATTGACCTACGAAAAATAAGTGGCACCTCCTGGATCTCTCTCTACTGTTTACCAATTTACTGGTTCACTGAGCGCTGATAGTATAGCTTTTTCTATACTTAGGCACTTCGAGAGGGGAGATACAGATCTTCAACACAGCAGTTGCTGTTGCACTTTACAATTACTTTAAGTAGTTTACACCTTTTTAGGGGTGAAGTGAAGCCATGTTGCCGAAATATTGCAATTTGGCTTAACAGTCATGTACTCATTTTTCCACCCCCATAATGGGATTCATTCTAGAGATTCGGATGCTTACAGTAGAAGATTGTGTTCTTCACCAGTATAGGGGGACCAAACCTTATGTGGTGGGGGGAAGGGGGTAACACAATTTTTTTAAGCTTTGACAGAGAGTTAGGTGCAATGTAGTAAGGAAAGCAATGGGTCGTCATGGAGGTTTCCATCTGTGATGTCCTAGAGATGTACTCATTTTTCTGCCTCCATAATGGGATCCATTCTAGAGATCCAGATGCTTACGGTAGGAGGTTGTGTCCTCCTTCAGTACACAGGGCCAAAACCTTATATGGTGAGGAGAAGGGGTAAACCAACATTTATAAGCTTTGATAGAGAATGGGGTGCAACATAGTAAGGAAAGCAATGGGTTGTCTTGGAGGTGTTCATCCGTGATGTCCCTAATTTACAATTGGACCTCATTCAACAAGGGTTTGATCATGGGGAGGTTTCATCATATGTGGAGATAGGAGCCTCGTTGACCACATCCTCCCCAGCATGTGGTAGCCAAAGGCCAGTTTCTAGGCACTTCATACCATCTGGTGAGTATTTGTTAGTTGGTCTCCTGTGTTTTTGAGCTGATGGTGGTGCGAGTGACTTTGAGAGTCAGACAGAGTGTAACCCAGCTCCCTCTCTCATTTCTTGAAGAAGTAGAGGCCTGCATCTTGTTCGCTAAAAAGTGAAAATATGTCATTGCCATAAGGACCACTAGTGACTGATAAGAAAGGGTTTCAAACCAGAGGATCTGCTGATCTTATAACTGTTAAACTGGTAAGTGTAAAATGTCGAAGTTGCCCCTTGTCCGTGCACCCAATGTGAATGTCCCATATGTGTTCCTGAGTTTGTTTAACGGTTATAGCTGTCCACCATAGCTAAATCATCTCTACCGTCATCTGTTGTCCAAGATTGAGAAAATGATGGGAACCAATGAAAGCCCCCCCCCCCCCTCCCATCATGGTCTTAGAGTGTGTATGGTAAGGGGGTGAGGTCATCTATGAAATGTGTCTGTGGGCTGGAGGCATATAGGCGGCATGGGCCAGACTACATCTCGCTATGGTTTTCTCTAAGGCTACCGATACATAGGGGTATATTTATAAAAGCCATAGCTTTCCGTCAATCAAAACTGCATGTACTGAGTTCATTCAGTGCAAATGGTGCAAAATTGATTGTTCTCAGGCTAGATTTCCTGAGGAGCGAATGGGGGAGAAAAAAAAAAAAAAAGAGCATTAAGGCCACTAGAGGGCGCTGACTATCACACAAAATAAGTATGCTCCTCAGCAATTCCTTTCAATGTTGCTCCATTCACACAGAAATATTTTACATGCAGTTTTGATGAACGAACAGCTATTCTAATTTTTTTTTTTTTTATACACCAGTTGGGTATTCTTGTAAATGCCACCAACCAGCTCTCATATTAATTGAGGCTGATATTGCAGTGCAAGCTTGACACAAAAATTATATCTGTAATGGATATGGGGGGGGGGGGGGGTTTGGACAGACCTGACAGTCTCATGTTTCATGTAGTGGGGGAGAGGTTTACCTAGCACAGAGTTCAGGCTTGTGTCAGGATAAATAACCAGGGACATACGTTAGGAGGAAAGAACCTCTCGGCATGGGGGGGGGGGGGACACACACAAAATAAGAAACCCCGGCACTGCAAGGAGCGGTAATGCAGAGTCTCACCTTTGTAGCGGAGCACCCGGGGGAAGGGGTTGTACAGGGTCAGCACCTGCTTGTGGCTGCCCTGGTCATCGGCGTAGAAGTCCAGAGAGGGTGGGAAGATGAAGACGGGGAGGGGGGAGCGGCTGCCGGAAGGCAAAGAGGCCTCGGGGGTCGTCCTCCTTTCATCTTCTTCCCCTCGGGCGGGAACCCTGTGCATGGCCGGCTACATACGCTGCACATTGGTCACATCACATCCCCGGAGAGACGGGACACTGTACAGGAGACAGAGGACAATCACTGCATACTATTTCATATCAGTCTCTGTAGCAAAGGAGCTTACACTCTAATGTCCCCCCACAGTCATACACTATTATTATTATACATTTATATAGCTCTGATATATACCGCAGTGCTGTACAGAGATCACTGAACCAGTCACATCAGTCTCTGTACCAGAGGAGCTTACACTCCAATGTCCCCTCCCCCACCGTCACACACTATTATTATTATACATTTATATAGCTCTGACATATACCGCAGTGCTGTACATCAAATGCTTTTAACCGCCTCCAGACCGCCCACCGCATATTCACTGCGGCAGTGCAGCCCTCCTGCGCGAAACGACGTAGGGCTACGTCGGTCGCGCGCCTACAGCTAGGAGGCGAGTGCGCGCCGTCGCTGGCACGCTCTCGCTTCTACTCGGCAGCGGGGACTCCGATGCACGGGGCAGGCGGCTCCAATTGCCGCCTGACACCCGCAATCATTCCCCGCTGAGAGAGAAGAACGGTCAGCTGTTGTAAACACAGCTGACCGTTCTTCTCTCTGGAATGATCACAGAGACCATGTGATCCTTCTATATAGGATCACAGGTCTCTATGGTCATTTCACAAGCCACACCCCCCCACAGTTAGAATCACTTCCCTAGGTACACATTTAACCCCTTGATCACCCACTGTTAATCCCTTCCCTGCCAGTGTCATTATTACAGTAACAGTGCATATTTTTAGCACTGATTACTGTAGCAATGTCACTGGTCCCCCCAAAAGTGTCAAAAATGTCAGTTAAGGGTCCAATCTGTTCGCCGCAATGTCGCAGTCCCGCTAAAAATCGCAGATCTAAATTAATAGTAAAAAAACTGACATAAATCTTTACCGTAGTTAGTAGACGCGACAACTTTTGCGCAAACCAATCAAAATACGCTTATTGTGATTTTTATTTTAACCAAAAATATGTAGCAGAATACAAATTGGCCTAAAATGTTAAAAAATTTTGGATTTTTAAGTTTTTTTGTTTTTTTTTTTGGGAATGTCATACAGCAGAATGTGGAATTTTTTTTTTTTTTTTTCAGAAATGTTGCTCTTTTTTTGTTTATAGCACATAGAATAAAAAAAAGCTCTATTTGTGGGGGAAAAAAAGGACATCCGTTTTATTTGGGTACAGCGTCGCACGACCGCACAATTATCCATTAAAATAACGCAGTGCCGAATCGCAAAATAGGGCCTGGTCATTAAGGGGGCAAATCCTTAAGGTATTAAAGTGGTTAAGGGCAGAGGAGACATTTGGGGGTCTAATAGACCCCGGATCTCTCCATAAAGAGGAGCTGTCACTGCCTATTGCTATCACAAGGGATATTTATATAGCTTGTGATAACAATAAACGTGATATAAAAATAAAAAGAAAGTGTAAAAATAATAATAACAAACATCCTTAAAGTGGCTCCGCCCCCCCTCTGTGCTGGTGCGCATAGGCGAACGCACATGACGTTCCCGCACGCCCACACACGTGAGGTATGACCGCGAACGTCAGATCATGGGCGGTAATCCTAGCAGCCGACCTCCTCTGTATATCTAAAGTGTTAACCTGAAAAGACTTTTATTGCGTTCCCTATGGATGGTAACATTTATGTAGTTTGTCGCTGTTGCACAGGGGTGCGCAATTTTAAAGCATGGCATGTTTGGTGTCTATTTACTCGGCGTAACATCATCTTTTATATCTGGCCATTATATTGTGTTTTTTTGTGCATTGAAATAAAAAGGTGTATTTTTCCCCAAAAAATAAATAAATAAATAAATCATTTTTTTTAATCGTTTATTCTCTAGGGCCTCTGCTTTGAAAAAAAGAATCTTAATAATGTTTGGGGGGTTCTAAGTAATTTTCCAGTAATAAATGCTGGCTTTTACATGTAAACAAAAAGTTCTAGAAAAGGTCTGGTCTTCAAACGGCTATTATATGTGCATCCTATATCGCCACCTAGAGGTCATAGCGTTTTTTTTTGTTTTTTTTTCCTGCAGGTACCTCTGTGCAACTAAAAGGCATTATGGCCACTAGATGGCGATGATGATACAGGAACGGCACATATTAGAGAGCGGCCCTTTTGCAGATGCCTGGTGGTGGTACCGCCTTTAATTCTTAAGAGCACTCCCATGCGTCTTGCTAATGCGTTTGCACGCACGGTATCATAGTACTGTGTGCATTTTAGCGCAGTGTAATTTTTTTCTTTTTTTTTCATTAAAAAGGGTCAGGGGTTTCTTTTGCACGTTTCTCACGCAAAGGGTGGCCTGGTCTAACTGTGACGCAGTGGGAAGCGCACATACGAAACGCATGCGTGCTGCGGTGGCTGCATAGGCGCAGGCAAAGCTTCAAATACACAGATGCTAAATAATTCATTAAAAAAAAAAAAAAAAAGGTGACCTCTGACCCATAGCAACTCCAGATTCGCCTACTTTACTCTCATTTATTATAATTGATATAATATTAATATTCATATATATTATTATTATTTTTATATATTAATTTTTATATGTATTAAATATTATATAAATTTTATTTCGATAGATTATAATTAATTATATCTATATATATATACATATATATATATATTATAAATTATTATGTAAATAATAATATTTTTAAATAGTGTATATATATATATATCTATATATATATATCTATATAAAATTATTTATTATATATATTATTAATAAATATATATATATATATATATATATATATATATATATATATATATATATATATATAATGAATTATTTAAATATATTACTTTTAAATATCATATATATATATATTATATCATTATTATTATGTTATATTAAAAATTATTATGTATATGTATTATTAATATATAGATTATTATATATATATATATATATATATATATATAAAATGATTTATATATATAATTATTTATATATTATCAATTATTATTAATATATATATATCATTATTATTATGTTATATTAATAATTATGTATATGTATTATTAATATATAGATTATTATTTATATATATATATTATTAATTATTATTATTTATATATCATTATTATTATGTTATATTAATAATTATTATGTATATGTATTATTAATATATAGATTATTATATATATATATATATATATATATATATATATATATATATATAATTATTTATATATGTATTATTAATTATTATTATTTATATATATATATATATATATATATATATATATATATCATTATTATGTTATATTAATAATTATGTATATGTATTATTAATATATAGATTATTATTTATATATATATATATATATAATTATTAATTATTATTATTTATATATCATTATTATTATGTATATGTATTATTAATATATATAATTTTTGGCGCACACTTCTAAGCTCCGCCCACACCATCAGCATTAATGTGGTTCCACCCCCTCCCCCCAACTGTATAAGGGGGGGGGCAGGAAGTGCTATTTGTGGGTGGAGGTCCCCTTTAAGTGATGAATGAAATACTAGGTGAGAAGCCTCTGCTGTAAGCTGCTGTTCCATGCTGTAGTGGATATATAGGTGATAAATGGCTCCCTCTGCTGGCAGGGAGTTCACTAGTAAGACTCCCAGTCTGGTGGGCGGAGCTGGGAACACAAACACGGCAATAATAAACCCTTCCAGGCCCCGCCCACAGCTGACAGACCATAAGGAAGATCTCCCTACACATGCCGGGATATGGGGTGAGTTCACCGGGCTGAGCTCCCAGCATGCCCCAGGGCTGTCACCCCCTCTTGGGTAAGGTTGTCGTCTCTGGGGTCCCCGCACTGTTACCTGCATCCTCCGCCGCCTCTTCCTGCTCTCCCCGCACTGAACGCTGATTGGCCACAGCGCCTGTCCGTCAGCGACGGCACGGCAGGGGGCGGGGAGAAATGCGAACATCTGATTGGAACAGAGCTCTTCTATCAGAGAGCGGAACGCGCCGCCCCCTGTGGCGTCATGTGACTCTGCCCTGGCTAGGTGGAAGAGTTTTTTTTTTTTCCTGGAGACTAAAATGTAGAGGGCGAAGTGTGAATGTCTCCAACAAAATGGAGGACAGTGCAGAGAAATTCTATTCTTATATTGATGAGAATATTATTGGCTGCATGATGTAATAATCCTCCTTATACCTAGTCAGGCCCCGCCCCCATATCATAACACAGGAATGTCATACAATGATGGGACTACAGCGTGTTATCCATCTCACTTTCCCCTATATTTGTAACATGTCAGTAAAATGTTGTGCCTGTGTCTGTACCCAGCCCCTGTGCATGAAATGTCAGTAAATCATGGCAACCTCGTTCATGTTTTCAGTATGTCAGTTAATTGTAGGACCCACCTCCATTTTTCCAGCATGTCAGTAAATCATGGGATCATCCTTCGTGTTTTTAGCATGTCAGTAAATCATGGGACCCTCCCCCTATGTTTTCAGCATTTCAGCCATCAATGGGATCCTTCTCCATGTTTTCATCATGTCGCTAGATATTGGAACTCTCCCTCATGTTTCCAGCATGTCAGTAAATCATGAAATCTTCATCCATATTTTCAGTATGTCAGTAAATCATGGGACCCTCCCCCATATTTCCAGCATGTTAGTTAACCGTGGAATCCTTCTCAATGTTTTTAGTATGCCAGTAAATCATCATGGCACCCTCCTCCATGTTTTCAGCATGTCAGTAAATCATGTGACTCCGCTTCATGTTTTCAGCATGTCAGTAAATCATTGGATCCGCCTCCATATTTCCAGTATGCTAGTAAATGTTGGCACCCTCCCCCCATATTTTCAGGATATCAGAAAAACCATGGTATCCTTCTCCATGTTTTCAGCATGTCAGTAAATTATGTAACCTTCCTTCACGTTTTTAGAATGTTAGTAAATCATGGGACCCTCCCCCATATTTTCAGCATGTCAACAAACTGTGGAATCCTTCTCCATGTTTTCAGCATGTCAGTAAATCATGTGACCCCTGATTCATGTTTTCAACATGTCAGTAAATCATGGGATTCTCCTCCATATTCTCAGAATGTTAATTAATCAGGTGACCCTCTCCTCCATGTTCTTAGCATATCATTAAATCATGGGATCTTCCTCCATGTTTTCAGTATGTCAGTAAATTATGGGATTCACATCCATATTTTACATATGTCAGTAAATCATGTGACCCACCTCCATAAACCATAGGATCATCTTTCCTATTTTCAGAATGTCAGTTAATCAATGGGATCCTCCCCCCCCCACATTTTTAATATGTCAGCAAACCACGGGATCCTTCGTGTTTTCAATATGTCAGTAAATCATGGGACCCTTCCCCATGTTTTCAGCATGTCAGTAAATCGTGTGACCCTATCCAATGTTTTAACTTGTCAGTAAATCATGTAACCCTCCTCCACGTTTTAAGCATGCCAGTAAATCATGGAACTCGCCTCTGTGATTCAGCATGTCAGTAAATCATGTGACCTGTCTCAATGTTTTCAGCATGTCAGTAAATCATGTGACCTGTCTCCATGTTTTCAGCATGTCAGTAAATTATGCAATCATTCTCTATATCTTCAGCATGGCAGTATATCATGGGACCCTGCATTTTTTTTAGCATGTCAGTAAATCATGTGACCCCCATGTTTTCAGTATGAGACTCTTTTTATGTTTTCAGCATGTCAGTAAATCATGGGACCTTTCTCCCTGTTTTCAGTATGTCAGTTAATTATGGGACTCTCTTCCGTGTTTTCAGCATGCCAGTAAATCATGGGACCCTCTATTTTTTTAGCATGTCAGTAAATCATGTGATCCTCATGTCTTCAGTATGAGACTCTCTTCCATGTTTTCAGCATGTCAGTAAATGATGGGATCATTCTCTATATCTTCAGCATGGCAGTATATCATGGGTCCCTCCATTTTTAGCATGTCAGTAAATCATGTGATCCTCATGTTTTCAGTATGAGATTCTTCATGTTTTCGGCATGTCAGTAAATCATGGGATCCTCCTCCATTTTTTCAGCATGTCAGTAAATCATCTGAACTTCATATTTTCAGCATGCCAGTATATCATGGGGCCTTCCTCCCTGTTTTCAGTATGTCAGTTAATTATGAAACTCTCTTCCATGTTTTCAGCATGTCAGTATATCATGGGATCCTCCTCCATGTTTTCAGCATGTTAGTAAATAATCTGAACCCCGTATTTTCAGCATGGCAGTATATCATGGGACCCTCCTCCATTTTTTTTAGCATGTCAGTAAATCATGTGACCCCCATGTTTTCACTATGAGACTCTCTTCCATGTTTTCAGTAAATCATGGGTTTCTCCTCCGCATTTTCAGCATGTCAGTAAACCATATGAACCTCACATTTTCAGCATGGCAGTATATCATAGGACCCTCCTGCATGTTTTTAGCAAATCAGTAAATCATGTGACCCCCATGTTTTCAGTATGTCAGTAAATCAGGTGACTGTCCTCTATGTTTTCAGCATGTCAGTAAATCATGGGACCCACTTCCATGTTTTCAGCATGTCAGTAAATCCTGTGCCACTCCTCCATTTTATAAACCAGCCCCTCCCCTAAAATTTACCAATAAACAATGCGATCCGAATCTTCATTTCCATCTTCCTGTTGGGTTTTTAACAGTGAATAGGATGTCTCTTCCCTTACCTGGCCAATGAATGATGAGTCTGTGCAGCTGGCCACGCCCCCATTGAAGGGAAAACCTTTGCAAAGCTTCACTGTGTAAAGAATATCCAACCAGGTGCCAATAAAATAAAATAAAAACATACAGCATTTGTGCTTGCACATAATTGGATGATGAAAGTCATCAGAGCTTCCCCTCATTTACTAAGCTCTCTAAGCAAAGTACAGCCTGTTTTCCTTTAGTAAATCCACCCCATAGAGGTGTATTCAAACATCCCCATAATGTGTCTAATATGTTTATTTCCTAGGATCCTCAGCTCCATCTAGTGGCAATAATGTGGTATTTCCCAGATTGAGATATTTCAGGAAAATACGGCGCTTTGACCACTAGATGGAGCTGATGATCATAGGAAATACAGATATTGGTCATATTACGGGGATAATTCACAACGGCTGTGCAAATGTTTTTTTTTTTTTTATATAAATAGACCCGAGTGAGTCGTTGGATTTTATTCTGGTGAATTTCTGTGTGCACTTTGAAATCCTTCATTCATGGATTCAGTTCCCTACATTCATTTATACTTAAAGACAAAACTTTTTTGTTTAGTTTTGTATAGGGTGGCGATGGATTAGAACCCCCCGTCTTAGGTTTTTATTGCTGTTTGCACTCCCGTTAAGGAGATTCACCCTCTCTTTTTGTCATGTTGACCTTCATCACTGAGAGTGAGGACAGAACAGTAATAGAGGGTAAATCTTTCAATGGGGACACTAGTTCTGATGACAAAAGCAGGATTCCATCACTGTGGAGGGATTTCCTCTCACTTCCTGTTTCGGCTAAGGGACAGGATTTCTTCTCACTTCCTGTTTCGGCTAAGGGACAGGATTTCTTCTCACTTCCTGTTTCTTCTATGGAACAGGATTTCCTCTTACTTCCGGTTTCATCTATGGGACATGATTTCCCCTCACTTCTGGTTTTGTCTATGGGACAGGGGTTTCCTCTCATTTCATGTTTCATCTATGGGACATGATTTCCCCTCACTTCTGGTTTCGTCTATGGGACAGGATTTCCTCTCACTTCCTGTTTTCATCTGTGGGACAGGATTTCCTCTCATTTCCTGTTTCATCCATGGGACATGATTTCCCCTCACTTCCTTTTTTGTCTATGGGGCAGGATTTACTCTCACTTCCTGTTTCGTCTATGGAACAGGATTTCCTCTCACTTCCTGTTTCATCTATGGGACATGATTTCCCCTCACTTACGGTTTTTCGTCAATGGGCAAGATTTCCTCTCTCTTCCCGTTTCGTCTATGAGACAGCATTTCCGCTCACTTCCTGTTTCATCTATGGGACTGGTTTTCCTCTCACTACCTGTTCTAATGTATGGGACAGGATTTCCTCTCACTTCCTGTTTTGTCTATGGGACATGATTTACCCCGACTTCCTGTTTCATCTATGGGACATGATTTCCTCTCACTTCCTGTGTCATCTATGGGCCATGATTTCCCCTCACTTCCTGTTTCGGCTATGGGACAGGATTTCCTTTCACTTCCTGTTTCGGCTATGGGACAGGATTTCCTTTCACTTCCTGTTTCGGCTATGGGACAGGATTTCCTCTCACTTACTGTTTCGTCTATGGGACAGGATTTCCTCTCGCTTCTTGCTTCATCCATGGGACAGGATTTCCCCTAAAGTCTTGTTTTAGCTATGGACAGGATTTCCTCTCACTTCCTATTTCACCTGTGGGATATGATTTCCTCTCACTTCCCGATTCGTCTATGGGACAGGATTTCCTCTCACTTCCCGATTTGTCTATGGGACAGGATTTCCTTTCACTTCCTCTTTCATCTATGGGATTTCCCCTCACCTCCTGTTTTGTCTATAGGACATGATCTACCCCGACTTCCTGTTTCATCTATGGGACATGATTTCCTCTCACTTCCTGTTTCATCTATGGGAATGGATTTTCTCTCACTTCCTGCTTCATCCATGGGACAGAATTTCCCAAAAAGTCTTGTTTTAGCTATGGGACAGGATTTCCACTCACTTACTTCCCGATTTGTCTATGGGACAGGATTTCCTCTCACTTCCTGATTTGTCTATGGGACAGGATTTCCTCTCACTTCCTGTTTTGTCTTTGGGACAGAATTTCCCCTCACTTCCTGTTTTGTCTTTGGGACAGAATTTCCTCTCACTTCCTTTTTTGTCTATGGGACAGAATTTCCCCTCACTTCCTGTTTTGTCTTTGGGACAAAATTTCCTCTCAATACCGGTTTCATCATTCGGACAGGATTTCCTCTCACTTAATTTTTTTTTTTGTCTATGGGACAGGATTTCCTCTCACTTCCTGTTTTTTGTCTATGGGACAGGATTTACTCTCACTTCCTGTTTTTTGTCTATGGGACAGGATTTCCTCTCACTTCCTGTTTTTTGTCTATGGGACAGGATTTCCTCTCACTTCCTGTTTTGTCTATAGCACAGGAAGTGAAGGAAGATACAGTATCACCAATGGGAAAAAAAAACAACCTGGCAGGACTTAAAACCCTCCCTTACTAAAAAAGGTGTTGTTATATCACTCCTCCCACAGGTTGGCGTTTGATACGTTCTTTAAGCATGGCGGCGTGGATGGCGATTTCTTACTGCCGCTCCACCAATAACCACACAGAAGTCAGGGACACAAATATCTGTTTATTGACATCACAGGATACAGGTTGGTGGGTTTGGGAGGGAAGGCCCACGTAGGCCACCATCTTGGTTCGGGTGCCATTTTGTTGGTGGGGTATATTGGCAGTAATCAATATCTATAGCGGATTCGGTTATAATTTTTCAGGGGGAGGAATTAGTGTTATATAAAATAAAATGTGAGAATTATCGGACGGAGATGCAGGATGAATGAGGGAAAAGCAGGACGGCCATTAAGCAATCACAAAACATGTCACTATGGCGATAGGAATGTCAATAAAGTGACCTGGTAGCCAGGACTGGGGATGTTGCTATAGCAACAAGGTAGCAGCTAAGGCTCCATGGTGGCCCTCTGCTATTGCTAGGGGCATCACATAAAAGCCATTAATAGGGAGGTCACCATGGTAACCACTGCAATTGTATTGACTCAGCATTCATCGCTGCCATAGCAATGCGGCAGCCATCGCTAGAAACGTTGCCGTGGCAACACAGTAGTAGGCTTCTAAAGGTGGCTACCATGGTGACGGGCAGCAGCTCAAGAGCAGGGCTTCTTGGAGATGTTGGTGAGGATCTGGTGCTGCTGGGCTCTGTATGTGATGACGAAACTGTCACCCAAAATTCTGCCGCGTCCTTCGCTGTCCACCATTCCCATGAAGAGATAACTGGCACCTGCCAACGCACAAAACGCACCCGTTATTACTGGACATTGTACTACAGACTGCAGAACATCACCCCCTACACAGTCATGGTGATATATTCTGCAGAACATGGCTCTGTCTTATCTGCCCCCTGACAGATCCATATCAGTATATTCTGCAGAACATTACTCCAGCCCATGTCCCCCCTGACAGATCCATATTAATATATTCTGCAGAACATTGCCCCATCCCATCTTCCTCCTGAGATATACATAATAATATATTCTGCAGAACATTGTTCTGTCTCGTCTCCCTGCAGATATATATATATATATATATATATATATATATATATATATATATATATATATATTCTGCAGAGCATTGCTCCATCCCATCTTCCACCTGACAGATCCATATTGAAATATTCTGCAGAACATTACTCTGTCCCGTCACCCTGCACAGGTCATCATTGATATATTCTGCAGAACATTGCTCCATTCTATCCCCCTTCTGACAGATCCATATTAATATATTCTGCAGAACATTGCTCTGTCTCATCTTCCCCCTGACAGATCCAAATCAATATATTCTATAGAACATTGTTCCATCCCATCTCTCTTCTGACAGATCCATATTGATATATTCTGCAGAACTTTGCTCCGTCTTATCTTCCCCCTGACAGATTCATATTAATATATTCTGCAGAACATTGCTCCATCCTATCCCCCCCCCCCCCGACAGATCCATATTGATATATTCTGCAGAACATTGCTCTGTCTCATCTCCCTCCTGACATATACATATTGGTATATTCTGCAGAACATTGCTCAGTCTCATCTCCCTACTGACATATACATATTGGTATATTCTGCAGAACATTGCTCTGTCTCATCTCCCTCCTGACATATACATATTGGTATATTCTGCAGAACATTGCTCAGTCTCATCTCCCTACTGACATATACATATTGGTATATTCTGCAGAACATTGCTCTCTCTCATCTCCCTCCTGACAGATCCATATGGATATATTCTGCAGAACATTACTCCATCCCATCTTCCTCCTGAGATACTGTATATATAATGATATATTCTGCAAAACATTGCTCTGTCGCATCTCCCTCCTGACATATACATATGGATATATTCTGCAGAACATTGCTCTGTCTCATCTCCCTCTTGACATATACAGTACATATTGATAAATTATGAAGATTGCTGTTGGCCTCTCTGGAAATCTGCAGAACATTGCTCTCCATTGTTCCTGAATGATAAGTCCCTCAGTGTCCCCCTGTATTACCTTTCTTCAGTATGGGGCATCGGGGACACTCGTTGACTATCTGGACGCTCATGGTTTTGCCGGCTTCTTGAATGGTAAGACCTTCCGTCTTGTAGGTTTGCATGATGTTGATGCTGGCGAGTAGAGTGCCCGCCACCTCTCCTTTGGTCAGAGACTTCACCGTCCCGGTCAGCACTAGGGGATGGAGGACAGGTAATGGTCACCTTTATGGGTTAGGAGTATTTATGCATTTCTATTGGCCATAGTGCGGTATTTTCCTAAATTAGGTATTTCAAGAACATACCCCATTATGGCCACTAGATGGAGCTGATGATCATTGTCAAATGATTGTATGGCATGCACATGCTCCCTGTCTGTTGAATCCCCAATATAAATCCAATAGAGCGTCTTTACGATAAGGTGGAAAGGGGGCATCACAGAATAAATAGGTAACTGGCGAACCTTGTACTGAATCTAAAGCCAAATCATAGAACCCCTGTCAGGTGGTTTTGTGTCCTATTAGTGAGATTTACTTTTACTTCCTGTCCAAGAGACCCAACAGGATGTGAGAGGAAATTTCTTCAAACTGAGGTAATTCTCCTGTTATCAGAAGAAGTGCCCCCATTGGAAGATTTCCCCTTTCCTCCTGTGCCGGTGACACCAGGACCATCTAACTCCTATAATTACCTGACCATCATTGAGTGTAGCCACAGGGTACTATACATTTGGGGGTCTTTTGAGTGTTCAAGAACAGGATATCCTGATGAGAATCACTCTATAGTGATAGATGAGATAGGTCAATCCTATCGATTAAACATTTCAATCTCCTTGTTTCCTCCTCCCTTTTTATCACTTTCTTTCCCACTACATTTTCTTTGATAGCCATGACCAGCCTTGAGGAGAGTAAACAAGAACCATCAAGATGACCACCCTTGGATTGTCTCCTATAGGATGGACATATTGGCCCTGGACAAACCCATCCATCCTCCTAAATGAGATTGTGGTGAGGATGGATATCTTGGCCCTTGACAACCCTTCCATCCTACTAATTAAGGTCGTGGTGAGGATGGACATCTTGGCCATGGACAGCCCATCCACCTTCTTAAATGAGATGGTAGTGAGGATGGACATCTTGGCCCTGGATAGCCCATCAACCTTCTTAAATGAGATTGTGCTGAGGATGGACATCTTGGCCCTAGACAACCAATCCATCCTCCTAAATGAGATTGTGGTGAGGGATATCTTGGCCCTCAACAACCCTTCCATCCTACTAATTAAGATCGTGGTGAGGATGGACATCTTGGCCATGGACAGCCCATCCACCTTCTTAAATGAGATGATAGTGAGGATGGACATCTTGGCCATGGACAACCCATCCATCCTCTTAAATGAGATGGTAGTGAGGATAGACATCTTGGCCCTAGACAACCCTTCCACCTTCTTAAATAAGATCATGGTGAGCATGGACATCTTGGCCCTAGACAACCCATCCACCTTCTTAAATTAGATCGTGGTGAGGATGGACATCATGGCCCTGGACAACCCATCCATCCTCTTAAATGAGAGCTTCGTGAGGATGGATATCTTGGCCCTGGACAACCCATCCACCTTCTTAAATAAGATCATGGTGAGGATGGACATCATGGCCCTGGACAACATACTTACCTTCTTAAATGAGATCGTTGTGAGGATGGACATCTTGGTCCTGGACAACCCCTCCATCCTCTTAAATGAGAGCTTCGTGAGGATGGATATCTTGGTCCTGGACAACCCCTCCATCCTCTTTAATGAGAGCTTCGTGAGGATGGACATCTTGGGCCTGGACAACCCATCCATCCTCTTAAATGAGATTGTCGTGAGGATGAATATCTTGGCCCCGGACAACCCATCCCCCTTCTTAAATGAGATTGTGGTGAGGATGGATATCTTGGCCCTAGAAAAGGATCCTTCTACCCACCCACCTTCCTGAACGAGATTGCGCTGAGGCTTGAGATTTTGTCCATAGACAAGGAAACCCCCCCCCCCTTACCTCTATAAATGAGATTGTGCTGAGGATGGACATGTTGGCCATGGACAACCCATCCATCCTCTTAAATGAGATTGTGATGAGGGATATCTTGGCCCTCGACAACCCTTCCATCCTACTAATTAAGATTGTGGTGAGGGATATCTTGGCCCTCGACAACCCTTCCATCCTACTAATTAAGATTGTGGTGAGGATGGACATCTTGGCCCTGGACAGCCTATCCACCTTCTTAAATGAAATTGTGCTGAGGATGGACATCTTGGCCATGGACAACCCATCCATCCTCTTAAATGAGATGGTAGTGAGGATAGACATTTTGGCCCTAGACAACCCATCCATCCTCCTAAATGAGATTGTGGTGAGGGATTTCTTGGCCCTTGACAACCCTTTCATCCTACTAATTAAGATTGTGGTGAGGATGGACATCTTGGCCCTGGATAGCCTATCCACCTTCTTAAATGAGATTGTGCTGAGGATGGACATCTTGGCCATGGACAGCCCATCAACCTTCTTAAATGAGATTCTGCTGAGGATAGACATCTTGACCCTGGACAACCCATCCATCCTCTTAAATGAGATGGTAGTGAAGATAGACATCTTGGCCCTAGACAACCCTTCCACCTTCTTAAATGAGATCATGGTGAGGATGGACATCATGGCCCTGGACAACATATCCACCTTCTTAAATGAGATTGTCGTGAGGATGGACATCTTGGTCCTGGACAACCCATCCATCCTCTTAAATGAGAGCTTCGTGAGGATGGACATCTTGGTCCTGGACAACCCATCCATCCTCTTAAATGAGATCGTCGTGAGGATGGATATTTTGGCCCTGGACAACCCATCCACCTTCTTAAATGAGATTGTGGTGAGGATGGACATCTTGGCCCTAGAAAAGGATCCTTCTACCCACCCACCCTCCTGAATTAGATTGCGCTGAGGCTTGAGATTTTGTCCATAGACAAGGACCCCCCCCCCCCTTACCTTTATAAATGAGATTAAGCTGAGGATGGGCATCTTGGTCCTGGGCAAGGAACCCTCCACCCACCCACCTTCCAAAATTAGATTGCGCTGGGAATGGACATTTTGTCTGTGGTCAAGGCACCTTTCACCCACATATTTCCCTGAATGAGATTGCACTGGGGTGGGCATTTTGTCCCTGAACAAGGAATCTTCCACCCACCCATCTTTAGATTACGTTGAGGATGGACAACTTATGCCTGGACAAGGAAGCTTCTACACACTCACCTTACTAAACGGAATCACACTGAGGATGAGAATCTTTGCTCTAGACAAGGAACCTTTTACCCACCCATCTTTCTGAATGAGATCGCAGTGAGGATGGACATCTTGACCCTGGACAAAATACCTACCCAACCAACTTCCTAAATAAGATGATGCTAAGGATGTATATCTTGGCACTGGACAAGGAACCTTTCTGAATGGGATTTGAGGATCAATCCACTTTTTCAGATGGGTGAAAACCAGAAAACCACACTTCTGAAAATTCTTACCAAACTGGTTAGTGCAGTAGTGGGCTCCCAAAGTTCCCGTCTTCCGGCACTTCTCTGGGCACTTGGCAGGTGAACCTACAATTATCCAAAAGAGTAACAAAAAATAGTATTTATAAGTCTAACTATACATTAGAGACTTGTCCCTGGTTCGTCCACCCAAACTTTTTTATTTTATTATCTGGAAACCCTGTTAGTCTCTTGGGGACTCTGTCGGTAAGATCTCTGTACACCTGCTGTACCCATTATAAGGGGCTCCCAGCCTCCCACCAATCCCTCGCTGAGTTCCTGAGCCTAAACACCTGTTGTACCCATTAGGAGGAGTTCTCACCATCCCTGTGCTTAGTTCTCGAGTCTGTATACCTGTTATGCCCATTATGAGGGGTTCCCACCATCCCTGTGCTGAGTTCACGGGTCTGTATACCTGATGTGCCCATTATGAGGGGTTCCCACCATCCCTGTGCTGAGTTCACGGGTCTGTATACCTGATGTGCCCATTATGAGGGGTTCCCACCATCCCGGTGCTGAGTTCACGGGTCTGTATACCTGATGTGCCCATTATGAGGGGTTCCCACCATCCCGGTGCTGAGTTCACGGGTCTGTATACCTGATGTGCCCATTATGAGGGGTTCCCACCATCTCTGTGCTTAGTTTTGGACTCTGTACATCTGCTGTACCCATTATAGGGGTTCCCACCATCCCTGTGCTGGGTTCCCAGGTCTGCACACCTGCTGTTCTCTTTATTTGTGTTCCTTCAATCCCTGATAAATGTATCGAAAGGTTATACAGTATATGGAGAACCCAATACCTTCCAGGTGGAGGATCAAGAACATCCCAAGGTGAACAGGAGCACACAATCACTGGAGTACTGAAAATACCCCAAGGTGGGTGAAAACACCAACATTGGTCAGAGCAGAAACACCCCAAGGAACACAAAAACCATGGGGTGGACAAGAACACCCAAAGCTCCCTGGTAGAAAAGCAAGAACAACCCAAGATAGGCAGGAACACCTTAACCTCCCAGATGAGGTATCGGGAATATCTCAAAATAGGCAGGAACACCCACAAATCAATACCAAGATGAAGGACTAGAATTACCACAAGGCGAGCAGAACACCCATAACTCAATGAGTGCTTCAGGAACGCTCCAAGGTGAGTGCTAAAACCCAAAACTAAACCTAATTGGAGGAGCTGGGACACCCTAAGGTGGGCACGAGCATAGCCATTAAACATGAATGTGGAAATCTTACTGTAGAAGTCCCCAAAAAGATCAAATGAGATAACTATTTTACCAGCCGTCACCTACAAATGAATTATTGGCTTGGGTGGATCGAACCATTAATCTTAAAGTTCAGCCCAAAAATGTTCTGAATGCTCTTCAGTCACCTGCAGGAGCTGGCAGATTGTCACGTTTAGGTTTCGCAGTGGTGGCCAGTTTGGCAGCCTTGGTGGGTTTGAGTTTTGGAGTGGGCTTAGTCGTGGCCGGCATTGAGCTGGGCTTGGGTGTGGTTGGTTTTGGGGTGGGCTTGAGTGCAGCTTTGGGGGTCGGTTTAGGTTTAGCTGGTGGTTTAGGTCCATCTGGTCGGCCCACTGTGACCACACTGGTTGCTTTGGTTTTTGATTCCGGGGCCACCTTCAGGACTTCGGAGGCGTCCTTCATTCTGTAGGTGACATCAAATCCCCCCGTCGTCACACTGAGGTCAGATACGAACTGCACCAGCATCTCATTGCCTTCGGAGTAGACCGTACTGAAAGAAACAAAAATAGCATGGAACCATTGAAAGGGCCAGTCCACCAAAAACTGATACTTCACTTCTCGCTGGAGAATAGGCTCACCAACTGGAATCTAGGATCACCTGACGACAACAGTGTGGACACCTATGCATAAATATATAGCAATACAGTGCCTTGCGAAAGTATTCGGCCCCCTTGAACTTTTCGACCTTTTGCCATATTTTAGGCTTCAAACATAAAGATATAATACTGTAATTTTTTGTTAAGAATCAACGAGTGGGACACAATCATGAAGTGGAACGAAATTTATTGTATATTTCAAACTTTTTTAACAAATAAAAAACTGAAAAATTGGGCGTGCAAAATTATTCAGCCCCCTTAAGTTAATACTTTGTAGTGCCACCTTTTGCTGCGATTACAGCTGTAAGTTGCTTGGGGTATGTCTCTATCAGTTTTGCACATCGGGAGACTGAAATTTTTGGCCATTCCTCCTTGCAAAACAGCTCGAGCTCAGTGAGGTTGGATGGAGAGCGTTTGTGAACAGCAGTTTTCAGTTCTTTCCACAGATTCTCGATTGGATTCAGGTCTGGACTTTGACTTGGCCATTCTAACACCTGGATATGTTTATTTGTGAACCATTCCATTGTAGATTTTGCTTTATGTTTTGGATCATTGACTTGTTGGAAGACAAATCTCCGTCCCAGTCTCAGGTCTTTTGCAGACTCCATCAGGTTTTCTTCCAGAATGGTCCTGTATTTGGCTCCATCCATCTTCCCATCAATTTTAACCATCTTCCCTGTCCCTGCTGAAGAAAAGCAGGCCCAAACCATGATGCTGCCACCACCATGTTTGACAGTGGGGATGGTGTGTTCAGGGTGATGAGCTGTGTTGCTTTTACGCCAAACATAACGTTTTGCATTGATGCCAAAAAGTTTGATTTTGGTTTCATCTGAGCAGAGCACCTTCTTCCACATGTTTGGTGTCTCCCAGGTGGCTTGTGACAAACTTTAAACGACACTTTTTATGGATATCTTTAAGAAATGGCTTTCTTCTTGCCACTCTTCCATAAAGGCCAGATTTGTGCAGTATACGACTGATTGTTGTCCTATGGACAGAGTCTCCCACCTCAGCTGTAGATCTCTGCAGTTCATCCAGAGTGATCATGGGCCTCTTGGCTGCATCTCTGATCAGTCTTCTCCTTGTATGAGCTGAAAGTTTAGAGGGACGGCCAGGTCTTCGTAGATTTGCAGTGGTCTGATACTCCTTCCATTTCAATATTATCGCTTGCACAGTGCTCCTTGGGATGTTTAAAGCTTTGGAAATCTTTTTGTATCCAAATCCGGCTTTAAACTTCTCCACAACAGTATCTCGGACCTGCTTGGTGTGTTCCTTGTTCTTCATGATGCTCTCTGCGCTTTAAACGGACCTCTGAGACTATCACAGTAGAGGTGCATTTATACAGAGACTTGATTACACACAGGTGGATTCTATTTATCATCATTAGTCATTTAGGTCAACATTGGATCATTCAGAGATCCTCACTGAACTTCTGGAGAGAGTTTGCTGCACTGAAAGTAAAGGGACTGAATAATTTTGCACGCCCAATTTTTCCGTTTTTTATTTGTTAACAAAGTTTGAAATATCCAATAAATTTCATTCGACTTCATGATTGTGTCCCACTTGTTGTTGATTCTTCACAAAAAATTACAGTTTTATATCTTTATGTTTGAAGCCTGAAATGTGGCAAAAGGTTGAAAAGTTCAAGGGGGCCGAATACTTTCGCAAGGCACTGTAATAGTGTTTGTCTGTGGTGGGACAACAGAGTGTAAGCTCCTCTGGTAACTGTTTCAGTGCTCTCTCTACAGCACTGCGGTAAATGTCAGAGCTATATAAATGTATAATAATAATAGTGTGTAACTGTGGGGGGGGGGGGGGATTAGAGTGTAAGCTCCTCTCGTGCGGAAACTGATGTGTCAGTGTTCTCTATACAGTACTGCGGTATATGTCAGAGTGATATAGCTGTGATGGGGACATTAAAGTATAAGTTCCTCAATATTTAATCACTGCTCTCACTTTGGTGGGGTGTCTCCACAGTATTTTCCGATTTGATGGTTGTTGTCCGTCGTTCCTCCATTGAACACGGCCAGGTAATCGTAGCGGCAGTAACTGTCTGCTTCTACGTCAAACTTTCCAAATACCAGCTCAATCACCTGACAAATAGAAGATCTATGTATTAAAAAAAAAAATTGCATAGCAATTTGTTCAGTGAAAGTGTAACTTTGTTCTGTGCTAGTTTAATGCTTTTCAATTAGTTAAAAAGGAAAATAATGCATTTGGCCACTAGAGGGAGTTAAGTATCATAGACATTTCATAGTATACTCGGTGTCAACTAGTGGCCAAATGTGGTAATTAAAACTGAAAATACCACATTTGACCACTAGATGGAGCTAAGTATTGAGATTTCAGATAATATTTAGTACCATCTGGTGGCCAAATGTGACATTTTCAATTTTAAATCAATGAAATAGGAACTAGCAGGTTTTTTTTTCCCCTTTGACGCAGACATTTCATGTCCATTTAATATCATTGGGTGAATTTCTATGCAAGTTTTTTTTTTTTTTAAATACACTCCTTTGTGTCACAGTACAGATAATACAAGTATGGGGTCACAGACAATCACTTACCTGGTCTTTTGGGGCAACGATATGCCAGGAGCAGCTGACACCACTGGGGTAATTAGATTTGGGCCAGTTTGGGCTTGTTATACTTCCCTGAGGCTTCTCCATCTTCCCTCCACAGAAGAGGTTCTCTAACCCGACAAAGAGAGTTATTACCATTTTATACAAATTAGAGTAATTAATGTTACAGTAAATTAAAAAATGTGCGTGTCACCCAGCAGGAAGAGGTGAGGAATTGCTACTCTGGTGTCACCGTCTCACCGTTAAGCGCTGGTGTTGCTGCTGAATACCAGGCTATAAAGCCTCGTCCTCCGGTCTCCTCGTCCGTTCCCATCTCCAGCATCATCTGAGGTCCGGTAGATATAATGGTGCCGGGTCGGAAGGTCCCACAGACTCGTGCTAGCCTTTGGGAATTTTCGCTGTGCCCGTTGTAGATGTTGAGGTAGTCGTACCTACAGCTGGGGTCCGCCTCCATATCCAGAAGTCGGAATGACAGGTTTACAATGTGACCATCGGGAACCTGGGAAGACCAAAGGAGGCGCTTAAAGGGTGACTCCTCTCTGATTAAAAACTAACAACAGCTAATGTGCTAGTCCTGTGTCCAGCTATGCGTCTGCATCCATCCTCTTTACTAAGGGAGTCTATTTATAAAACATTTGCTATGCAAATGTCTCATATTCCCACATCCATCATGAATAATCCCCATTTAGTGTCATATACACTATATTACCAAAAGTATTGGGACGCCTGCCTTTACACATACATGAACTTTAATGGCATCCCAGTCTTAGTCCGTAGGGTTCAATATTGAGTTGGCCCATCCTTTGCATCTATAACAGCTTCAACTCTTCTGGAAAGGCTGTCCACAAGGTTTAGGAGTGTCTATGGGAGTGTTTGACCATTCTTCCAGAAGCGCATTAATAAGGTCAGGCACTGATGTTGGATAGAAGGCCTGGCTCCCCGTCTCCGCTCTTATTTATTCCAAAAGGCCCGTCAAGTTCCTCCACCCCAAACTCGCTCATCCAAGTCTTTATGGACCTTGCTTTGTGCACTGGTCCAAATAATTTGGTGGAGGGGGGATTATGAACTTTATTGGCATCCCAGTCTTAGTCCGTAGGGTTCAATATTGAGTTGCCCACCCTTTGCAGCTATAACAGCTTCAACTCTTCTGGGAAGGCTGTCCACAAGGTTTAGGAGTGTCTATGGGAATGTTTGACCGTTCTTCCAGAAGCACAGTTGTGAGGTCAGGCACTGATGTTGGCCTAGAAGGCCTGGCTCATGGTCTCCGCTCTAATTCATCCCAAAGGTGTTCTATCGGGTTGAGGTCAGGACTCTGTGCAGGCCAGTCAAGTTCCTCCACCCCAAACTCGCTCATCCATGTCTTTATGGACCTTGCTTTGTGCACTGGTGCGCAGTCATGTTGGAGCAGGATGGGGCCATCCCCAAACTGTTCCCACAATGTTGGGTGCATGAAATTGTCCAAAATGTCTTGGTATGCTGATGCCTTAAGAGTTCCCTTCACTGGAACTAAAGGGCCAAGCCCAACCCCTGAAAAACAACCCTCACACCATAATCCCCCCTCCACCAAATGATTTGGACCAGTGCACAAAGCAAGGTCCATATAGACATGGATGAGTGAGTTTGGGGTGGAGGAACTTGACTGACCTGACTTCAACCCGATAGAACACCTTTGGGATGAATTGGAGCAGAGACTGCGAGCCAGGCCTTCCTGTCTAATATCAGTGCCTGACCTCACAAATGCGCTTCTGGAAGAATGGTCAAACATTCCCATAGACACTCCTAAACCTTGTGGACAGCCTTCCCAGAAGAGTTGAAGCTGTTATAGCTGCAAAGGGTGGGCCAACTCAATATTGAACCCTACGGACTAAGACTGGGATACCACTAAAGTTCATAATCCCCCCTCCACCAAATTATTTGGACCAGTGCACAAAGCGAGGTCCATAAAGACTTGGATGAGCGAGTTTGGGGTGGAGGAACTTGACGGGCCTTTTGGAATAAATAAGAGCGGAGACGGGGAGCCAGGCCTTCTATCCAACATCAGTGCCTGACCTCAACTCAATATTGAACCCTACAGACTAAGACTGGGATGCCATTACCGTTCATGTGCCTGTAAAGGCAGGCGTTCCAATACTCTTACTAATATAGTGTATGTTTTCTTCTGAGAATTGTCAGCTCCATCTAGTGGCCATAAGGCAGTATTTACCTGAAATATTAGATTATGGCCACTAGATGGCGGTGACAATCAGCTAATTTTTTATAGATAGACCCATCATCATGTAGTTTGACATTAAAGCTCAGAGTAGGGAACCCTTTTTTCTGGTGCCTCCATGGCAGCATACATGTGGTAGTAGCCCCGCTTACTTTCGCCCATAGGACCAGTGCATAGCTATAAAAAGGTAACGCCCACTCAACAGCCCATTCCCTGTACATCGCTAGGAACAAACCTGGGGGATTCAGTATGCTGCTATGGATAGGCACAAGGAAAGAAAATTCCGTATTTGAATTTTTTTGTTTTTCTGGTGCCTCCATGGCAGCATACTGAACCCACCCAGTTCATTCCTAGCGATGTACTGGTAATGGGCTGTTGTGTGGGTGTTAACTCTTTATAGCTATACACTGGTCCTGTGGGTGGAAGTAGGCGGGGCTACTATCACGTTTATGGTGCCATGGATAGGCAACAGGAAAAGAAAATTACGGTATGATACAATTTTCTGTTTTTCCTGCTTTCACCTTCTCTGTCACACTACACAACAGTCACCGGCAGGGGCATTCAGATTTTTGGGACTCCCCCAAACAGTGTCATATTATGGGTGGAGCTTAGATGGATCATGGGCTGAATTTGAGGCTGAACTTCAGGCAGATATAAAATACAATTATTGGCTTTGTAATAATTAATTATCAATAATATATGCATAAAACATTCACTCTGCGAATATGACAGAAATCTGCACAATCAGGATAAAAAAAATTGCTGTATTATCTCTCCCATGTGTAGTTCCTATATTATCAGTGCCATCTAGTGGCCATAATGCTTTTTTTTTTTTTCCAGAAATACCTCAATCAGAAAAAAAAAAACAAGTTGTGGCCACTAGATGGCGGTGATGATATAGGAACCACACATAATAGAGGAAACATAGCAATTTTCGTCCTGCTTGTGTAAATGTTTGTCACATTCGCACAACGAATATTTCATACTTAGACCCCATGAAATATATATATATTTTTTTAAATGCAAGCAGCGTACCTTTGAAAACACACTGGTCTGTATATGATGATATATCATATATTTAAAAAAAAAAATGGTGTCAACCTTTTACAGTTCCTGTACAGCAGAGCTACGACTGGGAGAAGGAGGAGCAGCACAGGGAGCCAATCAGTTGTGCTGCAGTGTTCATGTGCTAGCAAGGAGAATGCCGATAGGAGGATACAGCAGAGTGACAGAAAGATTAGCTCATCAGTCTGCTGCTTCTCCTTTTTCTGTCCAATTACAGGCTGGGGGGGCGGCAGGACCTGCCTTACCAGACAGGGCTTTGTTGTGTGGCAGAGCTGTTTAAATCTCAGGACTGGATGGACAGGCAGATAAAACCGGATCTAGGTGAAGTGGGGCACATGCGACATCCTTACCGTGATCTTCCAGGTACACTTCTTCCTGTGTGGGTAGTAATTCGGGAACCCTTCGCTGGCCACATACCCAGAATCCCCTGTGAGTTCTCCTCCGCACAGGAACACCGGCCTGGAGGTGGAAGGAGGGAAGGGAAAGGTTATGAAATCCTGATCAGTAAAAGTGAGATTTATTTTTTTTTGGGGAAAATGACGACATTTTGAAGAAATCTGATTGTTATGGTTGGGAGATCAGAGTCAGTGGGGGCGGGGACATTGAGGTAGTGAACAGACTGACTACTGCAGAATGCCTCAATTAATGAAAATGTGTGCATGGCAGTACAGTGCAGCTCTGTGATGTGATTGGGTCCTGAGGGTTAGTGTTAGGGTTAGCAGTAAGGCTAGTGGTAGCAAAAAGGATAGTGTTAGGGGTAGGGGATAGTGTTAGGGGTAGGGGATAGTGTTAGGGGTAGGGGATAGTGTTAGGGGTAGGGGGTAGTGTTAGGGGTAAGGGATAGTGTTAGGGGTAGGGGATAGTGTTAGGGGTAGGGGATAGTGTTAGGGGTAAGGGATAGTGTTAGGGGTAGGGGATAGTGTTAGGGGTAGGGGATAGTGTTAGGGGTAGGGGATAGTGTTAGGGGTAGGGGATAGTGTTAGGGGTAGGGGATAGTGTTAGGGGTAAGGGATAGTGTTAGGGGTAGGGGATAGTGTTAGGGGTAGGGGATAGTGTTAGGGGTAAGGGATAGTGTTAGGGGTAAGGGATAGTGTTAGGGGTAGGGGATAGTGTTAGGGGTAGGGGATAGTGTTAGGGGTAGGGGATAGTGTTAGGGGTAGGGGGTAGTGTTAGGGGTAAGGGATAGTGTTAGGGGTAGGGGATAGTGTTAGGGGTAGGGGATAGTGTTAGGGGTAGGGGATAGTGTTAGCATTAGTGTTAGGGCTGGCAATAGGACAAGTGTTAGAGATGGCTTAGTGTTAGCATAAGGGTGGGCATTAGGTGAAAGTGTTAGTGTTAGGATTAGTGTTAGAGTTAGGTTTAGCATCAGAGTTAGTATTATGGTAAATATTAGGGATAGTGTTAGGGTTACTATTAGAGTTAGTGTTTTAGTTAATATTAGGTATAGTTTTAGGGTTACCAATAGGGATAGTGTTAGGGTTAATATTTGGGATAGTGTTAGGGTTAATATTTGGGATAGTGTTAGGGTTACCATTAGAGTTATTGATAGGGTTAATATTAAGGATAGTGTTAGGGTTACCATTAGAGTTAATATAAGGGTTAATATTAGGGATCGTGTTAGGGTTACCAATCGGGATAGTGTTAGGATTACCATTAGAAGAAGCGCTACGTTTAGTGTTAGCGAGTTATTGTTAGTGTTAGCATTGGGGTTAGTGTTAGGGTTAGCCTTAGGGGTGGAATAAGCATTAGGGTAAGTATGAGAAAAATTGGGTTAGCCTTAGGGGTGGTGTTAGGGATTGGGGGGGGGTAGGAGATGTAGTGCTAAGGTTAGCATTAGTGTTAAGGTTAGTGTTGGGGTTAGCATTAAAGAGAAATGTTAGAGGTAGGGTTAGCTCTAGGGGTAGTGTTAGGGTTAGGGTAAGAGTTAGTGTTAGGGCTAGCATTCTGGTTACAGGTAATGTTAAGGTTGGCTTTGTTTGGGGTGGTGCAAGGGTAAGGGTTAGGGTTATCATGATGGTTACAGTTATTGTTAGCTCAAGGGAGAGAGTTAAAATTAGCATTAGAGTTACTGCTTGAGTTAGGATTAGTATTAGTGTTATAGTTATGTGAAAACTCATATTTATTTTCTTAACCCTCCCCTGTAATGAAATGTAGTGTGCCAGGGGTCCAACAGTAAGTGGAGGCTGGAAAACCTTTCACTGCAACTCCACCTCTGCACACCAGAGGGGGCTAAATACACAGACAATTTCTTTCTTTCTTTCTTTCTTTCTTTCTTTCTTTCTTTCTTTCTTTCTTTCTTTCTTTCTTTCTTTCTTTCTTTCTTCTAATGGGCATTAAGCACTGATAGAAGACATTGATGAGCTCCGATAGGTGGCACTCATGGGCATGAAGCCCTGATAGAAGACATTGATGAGCACTGATAAGTGGCACTCATGGGCATTAAGCCCTGATAGAAGAAATTTGATGAGCACTGATAGGTGGCACTCATGGGCATTAAGCCATGATAGAAGACATTGATGAGCACTGATAGGTGGCACTAATGGGCATTAAGCCCTGATAGAAGACATTGATGAGCACTGATAAGTGGCACTCATGGGCATTAAGCCCTGATAGAAGAAATTGATGAGCACTGATAGGTGGCACTCATGGGCATTAAGCCCTGATAGAAGAAATTTGATGAGCACTGATAGGTGGCACTCATGGGCATTAAGCCATGATAGAAGACATTGATGAGCACTGATAAATAGCACTCATGGGCATTAAGCCCTGATAGAAGACATTGATGAGCACTGATAGGTGGCACTAATGGGCATTAAGCCCTGATAGAAGACATTGATGAGCACTGATAGGTGGCACTCATGGGCATTAAGCCCTGATAGAAGACATTGATGAGCACTGATAGGTGGCACTAATGGGCAATAAGCACTGATAGAAGACATTGATGAGCACTGATAGGTGGCACTCATGGGCATTAAGCCCTGATAGAAGAAATTTGATGAGCACTGATAGGTGGCACTCATGGGCAATAAGCCCTGATAGAAGACATTGATGAGCACTGATAGGTGGCACTCATGGGCATTAAGCCCTGATAGAAGACATTGATGAGCTCCGATAGGTGGCACTCATGGGCATTAAGCCCTGATAGAAGACATTGATGAGCACTGATAGGTGGCACTAATGGGCATTACGCCCTGATAGAAGACATTGATGAGCACTGATAGGTGGCACTCATGGGCATTAAGCCCTGATAGAAGACATTGATGAGCTCCGATAGGTGGCACTCATGGGCATTAAACCCTGATAGAAGACATTGATGAGCACTGATAGGTGGCACTAATAGGCATTACGCCCTGATAGAAGACATTGATGAGCACTGATAGGTGGCACTCATGGGCATTAAGCCCTGATAGAAGAAATTTGATGAGCACTGATAGGTGGCACTCATGGGCATTAAGCCCTGATAGAAGAAATTTGATGAGCACTGATAGGTGGCACTCATGGGCAATAAGCCCTAATAGAAGAAATTGATGAGCACTGATAGGTGGCACTCATGGGCAATAAGCCCTGATAGAAGACATTGATGAGCACTGATAGGTGGCACTGATGGGCATTAAGCCCTGATAGAAGACATTTGATGAGTATTGATAGGTGGCATTCATGGGCATTGAGCACTGATGGACACTGATAGGCAGCATTGATGAGCACTGATAGGTCGCCTTGATGAGCACTGACAGGCGGCATTTATAAGCACCAATAGGCGGCATTGATGAGCACTGATAGGCTGCACTGATGGGCACTGATTATTAATGTAAACAATGCACTGACATTCCTGCCGTTTAATGGCTCACCCTTCCTCAGACAGACACAGCGTGGAAGGAAAGGGCTGCTAATAAACAGCAAGTCTGTTTACACATGATCGGCTGATCACATGGTAAAGGGCTGCTGTGATTGACCCTTTACCGAGATCTGTGATCATCCAACGTCACAGAAGTCACAGAGTGCGCTGGATGCACGCCCCAGGGGGCACACTGGAGGCAGGGTTCTGGGAGGATGACCATGGATGCTCTCCCAAAATTGGAAGCCCTGGGCTCAGATGGAAAGGGGGAGGGGGGGGGTCAGGGGGGCCCATCATGGCTTCTTGCACCGGGGCCCGAAAGGTTCTAGTTACGCCTTTACTACCACTTTAAAGACCAGCCAATAAGCTAATTACACATGTGAGTCTCATATACAGGATCTGTCTACTAAAAGATACACGTGGGATCCCCGGCCTCTCAGAGTTATAGGACTGTAAAGAATTAACAAGGGGGCAACATCTTTCAGATGCTGCAATTGTGCCACTGCCCCGCCTCCTTCCAGCTCTTTGAATAACTAGAGCACATGACTAAACTGGCCACACCCACCCAACTCCCTCCCCTCCCCCTTTTCACCTACTGTACCTTCCCCATCTTGCTACATGGTTTACAGAGAAGACACGCCCACCGCAAGCCTGATTTTATCAGTCAGCTAGTGTGTGAAATGAAATGAATGTAGCAATCTGTGACTTTGGAAGGAATACATAAGAGAAATAAAGGCTGATCTGTGGTCGCTGCTCCCCGGATTTCTGTGGAGGGAAAATGGAGAGATGAGCAGAGCTGACATCTGGTAACACTTCATGATGGGAATTCCAAACATTGCTGGTTTTACTTCAACCTGTCATTTCCAGATTCTTCTATCTAAATTTATATATCGCATTGTGAAATAGAGGCGGGGTGCCCTTATAGATTATAGAACTGGTTTATATAACTCTGACATTTACCGCAATGCTGTAAAGAGATCACTGAGCTAATCACATCATTCCTGTACCAGAGGAGCTTACACTCTAATGTCCCCCCACAGTCACATCAGTCTCTGTACCAGAGGAGCTTACACTCTAATGTCCCCTTACAGTCACATCAGTCTCTGTACCAGAGGAGCTTACACTCTAATGTCCCCTCACAGTCACATCAGTCTCTGTACCATAGGAGCTTACACTCTAATGTCCCCCCCACAGTCACATCAGTCTCTGTACCAGAGGAGCTTACACTCTAATGTCCCCCCACAGTCACATCAGTCTCTGTACCAGAGGAGCTTACACTCTAATGTCCCCTTACAGTCACATCAGTCTCTGTACCAGAGGAGCTTACACTCTAATGTCCCCCCACAGTCACATCAGTCTCTGTACCAGAGGAGCTTACACTCTAATGTCCCCCCACAGTCACATCAGTCTCTGTACCAGAGGAGCTTACACTCTAATGTCCCCCCACAGTCACATCAGTCTCTGTACCAGAGGAGCTTACACTCTAATGTCCCCCCACAGTCACATCAGTCTCTGTACCAGAGGAGCTTACACTCTAATGTCCCCTTACAGTCACATCAGTCTCTGTACCAGAGGAGCTTACACTCTAATGTCCCCTCACAGTCACATCAGTCTCTGTACCATAGGAGCTTACACTCTAATGTCCCCCCCACAGTCACATCAGTCTCTGTACCAGAGGAGCTTACACTCTAATGTCCCCCCACAGTCACATCAGTCTCTGTACCAGAGGAGCTTACACTCTAATGTCCCCTTACAGTCACATCAGTCTCTGTACCAGAGGAGCTTACACTCTAATGTCCCCCCCACAGTCACATCAGTCTCTGTACCAGAGGAGCTTACACTCCAATGTCCCCCCACAGTCACATCAGTCTCTGTACCAGAGGAGCTTACACTCTAATGTCCCCCCACAGTCACATCAGTCTCTGTACCAGAGGAGCTTACACTCTAATGTCCCCTTACAGTCACATCAGTCTCTGTACCAGAGGAGCTTACACTCTAATGTCCCCTCACAGTCACATCAGTCTCTGTACCATAGGAGCTTACACTCTAATGTCCCCCCCACAGTCACATCAGTCTCTGTACCAGAGGAGCTTACACTCTAATGTCCCCCCACAGTCACATCAGTCTCTGTACCAGAGGAGCTTACACTCTAATGTCCCCCCACAGTCCCATCAGTCTCTGTACCAGAGGAGCTTACACTCTAATGTTCCCTTTCCCACAGTCACATCAGTCTCTGTACCAGAGGAGCTTACACTCTAATGTTCCCTCTCCCACAGTCACATCAGTCTCTGTACCAGAGGAGCTTACACTCTAATGTCCCCCCACAGTCACATCAGTCTCTGTACCAGAGGAGCTTACACTCTAATGTCCCCCCACAGTCACATCAGTCTCTGTACCAGAGGAGCTTACACTCTAATGTCCCCTCTCCCACAGTCACACACTATTATTATACATTTATATAGCTCTGACATATACCGCAGTGCTGTACAGAGATCACTGAGCCAGTCACATCAGTCTCTGTACCAGAGGAGCTTACACTCTAATGTCCCCTCCTCCCCGTGTCACTCCTCTACACCCCCTGCATCCCCTACCCTCTGCACCCCCTGCATCCCCAACACTCGACACACCCCTTCTTCCCCAGCAGTATGCACCCCCTGCATCCCCAATACTCTGCACCCCCTGCATCCCCAACACTCTGCACCTCCTGCATCCCCAGTGCTCTGCACCCCCTGCATCCCACACACTCTGCACCTCCTGCATCCCCAACAATCTGCACCCCCTGCATCCCCAACACTCTGCACCCCCAACACTCCGAACCCCCTGAATCCCCAATACTCTGCACCTCCTGCATTGCCAATAATCTGCATCCCCTGCATCCCCAACACTCTGCACACCCTGCATCCCCAATACTCTGCACTCCCTCAATCTCCAACACTCTGCATCCCCTGCATCCCCAGCACTCTGTACCCCCTGCATCCCCAACACTCTACGCCCCCTGCATTCCCAGCACTCTGTGCCCCCTGCATCCCCAACACTCTGTACCCCTGCAACCCCAATACTCAAACACTCTACACCAGTGTTGGGGTAACGAGTTACAATGTAACGCTTTACGTTAACTACGTTACTTTTTTTAGTAACGTAACGCGTTACATTCGCAACATCTGTAACTAAATTCCTTTACTCGGCTTGAGTAACACGCTTTCCTGCGTTACCCAAGCCGTTGAGGGAGGACGAGGAGACACGGGGAGGAGGAGGCGGGAGGACGAGGAGACGCGGGCCGAGGAGGAGGCGGGAGGATGAGGAGACGCGGGGGATCGTGTGGCCGAGGAGAGCGGGAGGACTGAGGAGAAGATGCCCGCCACTGTAGCCTGCAATAAGTGCACTGGTCTCTCTGGCATGGTCACTCTGGCATTGAAAGGGGGCACGCTGTGGTCAATCTGGGGGCACGCTGTGGTCAATCTGGGGGCACGCTGTGGTCAATCTGGGGGCACACTGTGGTCAATCTGGGGGCACGCTGTGGTCACTCTGGGGGCACGCTGTGGTCAATCTGGGGGCACACTGTGGTCAATCTGGGGGCACGCTGTGGTCACTCTGGGGGCACGCTGTGGTCAATCTGGGGGCACGCTGTGGTCAATCTGGGGGCACACTGTGGTCAATCTGGGGGCACGCTGTGGTCACTCTGGGGGCACGCTGTGGTCAATCTGGGGGCACGCTGTGGTCACTCAGGGGGCACACTGTGGTCACTCAGGGGGCACACTGTGGTCACTCAGGGGGCATGCTGTGGTCAATCTGGGGGCACGCTGTGGTCATATATATATAAATAAAACAATAAATATTGTATTTTTTTTTGTGCACTACAAATAAATATGCGCATTGGAATTTGTTCATATTTTTTTTCAAAAGTAAAGTAATAAGTAGTGAAGTTACTTTTCAAATGCAGTAACTAGTAAAGTAATCTCATTACAATTTACAGAAACTAGTAACTAGTTACATTTTTGAATAACTACCCCAACACTGCTCTACACCCTCTGCATCCCTTACTACCCCAACTACCCTGCACCCCTGCAACCCAATACTCCAACACTTGGCGCCCTCTGCATCCCTCACTACCCCAGTGCTCTAACAAAATGCACCCTCAAAACTCCAACACATTGCACCCCCTGCATTCCTCACATGCATTATCCTACTACACTTCACTCTGCACCCCCTGCATACCTCATTACATCTCACTGTGCACTCCCTGCATCCCCTAGTAAACCATCTATATACCCCATCTGTTTTTTTCTGTACCCCCATTACACCTCACTCTGTACCCCTGCCTTTATCCCTCTTTACCTGCACTAAAACTCCTCCTCCACTTGCCCCCCTTGACCCACAATTCCCCACCAGTCATATCTGAACTTTTTCCATATTGGGATTTGGGGGTCAAAATTTAATGTTCTCAGACTTTATTCTCTGCAGATCGAATGTTATTCCATTAAAAAAAAGTGTAAATAAAGAAAATACCCCATTATGGCAACTAGATGGCTCTATGGACCATACTTATTCCTGATGATACTCAGTGCCTCCTAGTGGCATAATGTGGTATTTTCCCCATTCACACTGTTTTTTCGCAATGAATACCATTTAAACTGCAGAGAATATAGCGTGAGAACATTTGATATTGCCCTATTAGCACAGAATAAATATGCATGAAGTTTCAATGGACGAACAGCTATGCAATTTCTATAACTACTTCCCTAAAGGGTTTATTTTCCCTCGCCGCTCAAACATGCACTGGTTACCCCCATACTTAAAAAACCCTCACTGGATCCCACCTGCTTGAAAAACTTGGAAGACCAATTTCCCTGCTCCCGTTTGCCTCCAAGCTTCTTGAAAGCTTTGTCCACAACTGTATGAGTTACTACCTCACTGACAACAACCTTCTTGATCCTCTACAGTCCGGCTTCCACCCACAACATTCCACTGAAACTGCCCTACTAAAACTCACCAACGACCTACTTACTGCTAAAACCAATAGCAGTACCCCATACTCATACCCTTAGACCTTTCTGCAGCCTTCGACACAGTTGACCACCCACTCCTCTTAACCACTTGCCGACCGCCGCAAGTAGATATACTGCGGCGGTCAGCCCCTCACAGGCAGAGTGACGTAGGGGTACGTCACTAGCCTGTGAGGCTCTGGGGAGCGAGCGCGCGCCGCCGGCGGCACGCTCCCGCGTGGTCACGGACCCCCCCGCGCGTGTGACCGGCGGACCCGATGCTCGCCGGTCACTCAGCGATCGTCGGGGGAGAAAGTCAGGCGGCTAGTGTAAACAAGCCTCCTGTCATTCTCCCCTGTGTAGAAACTGTGATCACACAGTTCTACTATGTAGGACCGTTGATCACTGTTTCTGCAGCTCAAGCCACAGCCAATCACAGTTAGAATCACGCCCCTAGGGACACACACAGCCCCTCCCTCTCAAATAAAGTTAACCCCTTCCCTGCCAGTGTAATTTTTACAGTAACAGTGCATATGTATAGCACTGATTACTGCAGTGATGTCACTGGTAACCCCAAAAGTGTCAAAAATGTCAGTCAAGGGTCCGATCTGTCCGCCGCAATGTCGCAGTACCGCAAAAAAAATCGCAGATCGCCGCCATTATGCGTTAAAAAAAAAAAACAACAAAAATGACAAAAATCTTTCCCTTTGTTAGTAAACGCGATAACTTTTGCGCAAACCAATCAAAATACGCTTTTTGCGATTTTTTTTTTCACCAAACATATGTAGCATAAAACAAATTGGCCGAAAATGTTAAAAAATTTTGATTTTTACATTTTTTTTGGAGAATTTCATATAAAAAAATGTGAAAAATATTGTTATTTTTGCAAAATTGACGCTCTTTTTTTGTTTATAGCGCATGATCAAAAAATCGCACAGGTGATCAAATACCACCAAAAGAAAGCTCTGTTTGTGGGAACAAAAGGACGTCAAATTCGTTTAGGTACAGCGTCGCACGACCGCGCAATTGTCCGTTAAAGTCACGCAGTGCCGAATCGCAAAATACCCCCTGGTCTTTTAGCAGCCAAATCCTCCGGGGCTTAAGTGGTTAAATAAACTCCACTCCCTTGGCCTCTGCGACTCTGCTCTTCCTATCTCCGCGCACTTTCAGAGTCACATACAACAACATCTCCTCCACTTCTTTTCCTCTTTCTGTTGGGGTACCCCAAGGCTCTGTCCTAGGACCCCTCCTATTCTCTCTCTATACCTCTTCCCTGGGCCAGTTAATACCCTCGCACTGCTTCTGTTACCACCTTCATAGGTGTGCGCAGCCTATTGCATTAGGGTGTGCACCCCAAAGTTGAAATACACATGCATGTGTTTGCCTACATGTATATGGCCCCGGTACATTACTCTCCCTGCTGGCAAAGTGAAATAGAAGTGTGTGGCACTTCTCTTATGGCAGAGCAGCTCCTCACTGGCAAACAGAGCGATAATGCTAATGTGCCCTAGGTGATTAGGGTGTGCCCAGGCACACCCGGCACACCCTGTGCGCACGCCTATGACCTCCTTTATGCTGACGACACCAAGATCTATGTCTCCACTGCTCAACTCACCACCCCAATCTCCTCACGCATCCCAAACTTACTGAGTGACATATCAGTATGGATGTCACATCACTTCCTCAAAATCAACCTTTCTAAGACTGAGCTCGTAATATTTCCTCCTCCCTGGTTCCCTGCACGCGACTTACCATTGAGATCAATGGCACAACTATTGGTCCTTCCACACATGCTGGGTGTAATCTTAGACTCTGACTTCTCCTTCAGCCCCCACATCCAATCACTGGCTAAATTTTGCCACCTCTTCACCCCCCGTAACATCTCCAGAATTTGCCCCTTCCTAACTAACGACACCACAAAACAACTCCTTGGTTATTTCCCACCTTGATTACTGCAACTCCCTCCTCACTGGCTTACCTTTACACAGGCTATCCCCCTTCAGTCTATCATGAATGCTTCTGCCAGATTAATACGTGCAAAAAGTCAAAAGGAAAACAAGCGCACGGCTTCCCTAGCATAATATATCTTTTATTGTTGACATAAAATAAAACTTGTATAATACAGTAGATGCCCCCACATAATCTTCGATGGTATGGGCATGTACAATGGATATTCCCCTTCTCCTCTCCTGGATGGCCCCTTCAAGCTAAGCGGAGCTCGATCGCTGCTCCTGCACTCACATGTGTGGTTTAAACACCGTTTACATTTGCGGGCGCGACTTATGTATGCGTTCGCTTCTGTGTGCGAGCTCGCAGGGATGGGGCGCTTTACATTTTTATTTTCTTATTTATTTTATTTTTATTTTATTATTTTTACACTGTACCTTTTTTATTTGATCACTTTTATTGCTGTCACAAGCAATGTAAACATCCCTTGTGACAGTAATAGGCAGTGACAGGTACTCTTTATGGAGGGATCGGGGGTCTGCACCAGAAGCGGATCTTAGGAGGAATGGGGGGGGGGGGGGTCTATAGGACTGTAAATTCTTCCTTCAAAACGCAGTTTATTTTGAATGCTGTCATTTTTTTAAAAAAATCTGGCACTTTTAAGCCCTGGAAGATTTTACCCCCTTCCTGACCAGGGGCCTATTTTGCGATTCGGCACTGCGTGAATTTAACTGACAATTGCGCGGTCGTGTGACAATGTAGCTAAACGAATTTGACAGGTTTTTTTTCCCACAAACAGAGCTTTCTTTTGGTGGTATTTGATCACCTGTGCGATTTTTTGATCATGCGCTATCAACAAAAAAAGAGCGTCAATTTTGCAAAAATAACAATGTTTTTCACATTTTTTTATATGAAATTCCCCCCCAAAAAAATGTAAAAATCAAAATTTTTTAACATTTTAGGCCAATTTGTTTTCTGCTACATATTTTTGGTAAAAAAAAATAAATCGCAATAAGCGTATTTTGATTGGTTTGCGCAAAAGTTATCGCATCTACAAACTACAGGAAAGATTTATGTCATTTTTATTTATTTATTTATTTTTTTACTAGTAATGGCGGCGATCTTCGATTTTTTGCGGGACTGCGACATTGCGGTGGACAGATCGGACAGATCGGACAGATCGGACCCCTGACTGACATTTTTGACACTTTTGGGGGGACCAGTGACATTACTGCAGTAATCAGTGCTAAAAATATACACTGTTACTGTAATAATGACACTGGCAGGGAAGGGGTTAACCCTGTGGGTGATCAAGGGGTTAAATATGAGCCTAGGGGAGTGGTTTCTAACTGTATGGGGGCGTGGCTTGTGAAATGACCATAGAGACATGTGTTCCTATATAGAAGGATCACAGGCGCTCTGTGATCATTCCAGAGAGAAGAACGGTCAGCTGTGTTTACAACAGGAGACTGTCCTTCTCTCTCAGCGGGGAGCGATCGCGGACGCCCAGCGGCAATCGTGGCCGCCGGCCCCGTGGATCGGCATCCCCACTGCCTAGTGGGGGCCCCCTGCATGTGACCAGAGCTACATTGGTTCGTGCAGGAGAGCCAGCCTGCCACAGCAGTCAGAAATCGGTTAATATCTGATGTAAGGGGGGATTGGGGGGGCTCCGGACATCTGGCCTTACAGATACAACCGGCAACCATAATGCTGATGTGGCCCGCAATAAAATGTAGTTTGACACCCCTGTTCTACAGGGTCAACTCATTTCAGACGAATCACTTAAAAAAAAAAACCTGAAATAAATGAAAGGGGGGGAAAAAAAAAATAAATAAAAGGGGGGGGGGAACTAAAATAAATGAAAGGGGAAAAAAAAAATTAAATAAATGAAAGGGGGAAAAAAAATAAAATAAATGAAAGGGGGAAAAAAAAACTAAAATATATGAAAGGAAAAAAAAAAAACTAAAATATATGAAAGGGGGAAAAAAAAACCTAATATAAATGAAAGGGGAAAAAAAAACTAAAATAAATGAAAGGAAAAAAAAAAACTAAAATCAATGAAAGATGGGAAAAAAACTAAAATAAATGAAAGGGGAAAAAAACTAAAATAAATGAAAGGGGAAAAAAACTAAAATAAATGAAAGGGGGGAAAAAATAAAATAAATGAAAGGGAAAAAAAAACTAAAATAAATGAAAGTGGAAAAATAAAACCTAAAATAAATGAAAAGGGGAAAAAAAAAAATAAATGAAAGGAAAAAAATTTCCACTCGCAGTTTCTGGAAATCTATTGTTCCTGCCAGTAGCACAGCGAGCGCTGGCGGGGGGAAGATCTGGCGCTGTGCGCGGTCAGCTGACTTGGACGCCTGCCACTCGCTGGAGGTTAGGAGGTCGGCGGCGGCTGAGAGACTGATTGTAATCCTTCCAGTAACCCTTCGGTGATCGGTGCAGGAGCCAAGTATGGCGAGGGCAATGACGCCAATCCACCGCCCCCCCTTCTGTATCTGCAGCTACTGACCCTTCCAATCTGAGTATGGCGAGGGCGATGACACCAATCCACCGCCCCCCCTCTGTATCTGCAGCTACTGAACCTTCCAATCTGAGTATGGCGAGGGCGATGACGCCAATCCACCGCCCCCCCCTCTGTATCTACAGCTACTGACCCTTCCAATCTTGGGGCTAAAAAAACGCTGAAATGTTGTCATTGACCCATCGGTCAATGTGATAGGCTGAAGTGTGACGGAATGCGTGCTCGTTCCCACGCATCGTGTGTAGGGCAACGCATTCCTTTCAATGAGCTATCTTGTGCTCAATAAATGTGCAAAAGAAGTCCCTGGCTGCGCCACACCAAACCACGTGGTGCTGCGGCACCATGTGGTTTGCTGTGTGCATTAGTAGATGCCCGGGGATGCCAAAGGGCAACTCGTTTCAGGAAAGCACACAATCACGAGGTGTGAACCTAGCCTAATTCAAACAAAACTGGCTGGTCGATCGTATTAGGTGTTCGTACTTAAAGAGGAGTTCCAGCTGTGGAAAAAAAAATTAAAAGTCAACAGCTACAACTCCTGTACCTGCTGACTTTTATTATACAGACACTTACCTGTCCAGGGAGCCTCCAATGTCAGCTCCCCAGCCGATTTTCGGATCGACTGCTGCCGCCGCCATTCTTTGTAAGGGAAACCGGCAATGAAGCCTTTCAGCTTCACAGCCAGCTGTGCATGCGCGAAGCGCGCTGTGCATCCCAATTGGCTCGGCGGCGGGGGGAAGAGAAACTGGATGGATCTTCCAAGGGACGGTGCCGCAGCACTGTCTCCCGGAAGTGGGGAAGGGTACCTGTTCCCCCCTCCCCCCTGAAAGGTGCCAAATGTGGCACTGGAGGGGGGAAGGAGGCAAATGAGCGGAAGTTTTTGGCATTCTATATAGGCAGCATTCCTCCTCCTCCAAACACGACGAGTTGAGTTGATGCCAAAGAGCTCGATTTTGGTCTCATCTGGCCACAACACTTTCACCCAGTTCTCCTCTGAATCCTTACGGTGTTCAATAGCAAACCTCAGACTGGCCTGTACATGTGATTTCCTGACCAGGGGGACCTTGCGGGTGCTGCAGGATTTCAGTCCTTCACGGCGTAGTGTGTTACCAATTGTTTTCTTGGTGACTATGGTCCCAGCTGCCTTGAGATCATTGACAAGATTCTCCCGTGTAGTTCTGGGCTGTTTCCTCACCCTTCCCCTGATCATTGAAACTCCACGAGGTGAGATCTTGCATGGAGCCCAAGACCGAGGGACACTGAGAGCCGGTTCACATAGGGGCGACCCGACTTCCCGGGGCGACCTGTGAAGTCGCGGTGCACAGCGCGCACCGCGACCTCGGAGAGACATGCACGGACTTCATATCATTGAAGTCAATGCAGGTCGCTCCAGGTCGCCCCAAAGTAGTACAGGACCCTTTTTCTAAGTTGGAGCGACTTGTGTCGCTCCTATTAGAACGGGTCCTGTTCTAATCTATGGCAGGCGACCAGGTCGCCTGACAAGTCGCCACAGTGTGAACCGGCACTTACCATTATTTTGTGTTTCTTCCATTTGCGAAAAATTGCACCAACTGTTGTCACCTTCTCACCAAGCTGCTTGGCGATGGTCTTGTAGCCCATTCCAGCCTTGTGTAGGTCTACAATCTTCTCCCTGACCTCCTTGGACAGCTCTTTGGTCTTGGCCATGGTGGAGAGGTTGGAATCTGATTGATTGCTTCTGTGGACAGGTGTCTCTTCTATAGAGGTAACAAGGTGAGATAGGGTGAGAACCTCCTTCCCTCAGCCAGGGCATTGAAAATGGGTCATGGGTGGGTATTCCAGCATGGCAATGACCCAAAACACACGGCCAAGGCAACAAAGGAGTGGCTCATGAAGCAGCACATTCAGGTTCCTAAGGTGGCCTAGCCAATCTCCAGACCTTAATCCCATAGAAAATATGTGGAGGTAGATGAAGGTTTGAGTTACCAGATGTCAGCCTCAAAACCTTAATGACTTGGAGAGGAGTGAGACAAAACCCCTTCTGAGATGTGTACAAACCTGGTGGCCGACTACAAGAAACGTCTTACCTCTGTGATTGCCAACAAGAGTTTCTCCACCAAGTACTAAGTCATGTTTTGCAAAGGGGTCAAATACTTATTTCACTCATTAAAATGCAAATCAATTGAGATCTTTTTTGAAATGCGTTTTTCTGGATATTTTTATTGGTTTTCTTTTTCTCACTGGTAAAATAAACCGACCAATAAAATTATAGAATGATCATTTATTTGTCAGTGGGCAAACGTACAAAATCAGCAGGGGGTCAAATACTATTTTCCCGAACTGTATGTGAAATACAATCCGCAAAATATGGAACAGCAAAAAATTAAAAGGATACATTAACCCCTTTATGGTAGTGGGAACCCAAGCCTTAACCACTTAACGACCAACCGCAGCAGGCTGGCCCTCCTGTGCAAACCGACGTAGTTCTACGTCTGTCACGCTCCTGCAGCTAGGGGACCCCCACTCATCAGTGGGGACTCCGATGCACAGGGCCAATGGCTCCGATTGCCGCCGGGCACCCGCGATTGCTCCCCACTGAGAGAGAAGAACGGTCGGCTGTTGTAAACACAACTGACCGTTCTTCTCCCTGGGATGATCATAGAGCTCATGTGATCCTTCTATATAGGATCACAGGTCTCTATAGTCATTTCACAAGTCTATCCCCCATACAGTTAGAATCACTCCCCTAGGCTCACATTTAACCCCTTGATCACCCACAGTGTTAACCCCTTCCCTGCCAGTGTCATTATTACAGTAACAGTACATATTTTTAGCACTGATTACTGTAGTAATGTCACTGGTCCCCCCAAAAGTGTCAAAAATGTCAGTTAGGGGTATCTATCCACCGCAATGTCCTCCTCAAAATCGCTGATTGCCGGCATTACTAGTAAAAAATAAATAAATAAAAATGACAAATCTTTCCCGTAGTTTGTAGACGTGATAACTTTTGTGCCAACCAATCAATATACACTTATTGGGATTTTTTTTACAAAAAATATGTAACAGAAAACAAATTGGCCTAAAAGGATGAAAAAAATTGATTTTCAATTTTTTTTATTGGTAATATAGCAGAAAGTGAATTTTTTTTTTTTTTTCAGAATTGTCGCTCTTTTTTTGTTTATAGCACAAAAAAAAAAAAAAAAGAAAGCTCGATTTGTGGGGGAAAAAAAGGACATACATTTTTTTTTTGGTACAGCATCGCACGACCGCGCAATTGTCAGTTAAAGTACTGCAGTGCCGAATCACATAAAATGGCCTGGTCATTAAAGGGTAAAACCTTCCGGTCCAGCAGTGGTTAATCAGTACAGTATTCGTCCATAAAAAATCAAATGGCCAAGGCCGTGCATGCTGGGAAACGAAAGAACACATTACAATACAATTACATAATCGCGGGAAGTTGTATTCTTTCTTGTGAGAATTTTCGTAAGCTTAGTAACCGATTCATTTTCGATATGTGACTAGCATGCAAAAAAAAAAAGAGCAATTGTTCAAATTGATGTTCCTTTTCCACCACAGTGATGGGAAAATTTAGGTAGCAGAAGAAGGTTCAGCCTGTCAGTGCTCAGACCATGCGCCGCACACTGCATCAAATTGGTCTGCATGGTTGCCGTCCCAGAAGGAAGCCTCTTCTAAAGATGATGCACAAGAAAACCTGCAAACAGTTTGATGAAGACAAGCAGACTAAGGACATGGATTACTGGAACCATGTCCTGTGGTCTGATGAGACCAAGATAAACTTATTTGGTTCAGATGGTGTCAAGCGTTTGTGGCAGCAACCAGGTGAGGACTACAAAGACAAGTGTGTCTTGCCTACAGTCAAGCATGGTGGTGGGAGTGTCATGGTCTGGGGCTGCATGAGTGCTGCTGGCACTGGGGACCTGCAGTTCATTGAGGGAACCATGAATGCCAACATGTACTGTGACATACTGAAGCAGAGCATGATCCCCTCCCTTCGGAGACTGGGCAGCAGGGCAGTATTCCAACATACGGACCTCAAACACACCTGCAAAGTGACCTCTGCCTTGCTACAGAAGCTGAGGGTAAAGGTGATGGACTGGCCAAGCATGTCTCCAGACCTAAACCCCATTGAGCATCTGTGGGGCGTCCTCAAATGGAAGGTGGAGAAGCACAAGATCTCTAACATCCACCAGCTCCGTGATGTCATAATGGAGGAGTGGAAGAGGACTCCAGTGAAAACCTGTGAAGCTCTGGTGAACTCCATGCCCAAGAGGGTTAAGGCAGTGCTGGAAAATAATGGTGGCCACACAAAATATTGACACTTTGGGCCCAATTTGGACATTGTCACTTAAGGGTGTACTCGCTTTTGTTGCCAGCGGTTTAGACATTAATGGCTGTGTGTTGAGTTATTTTGAGGGGACAGCAAATTTACACTGTTATACAAGCTGTACACTCACTACTTTACATTGTAGCAAAGTGTCATTTCTTCAGTGTTGTCACATGAAAATATATAATAAAATATTTACAAAAATGTGAGGGGTGTACTCACTTTTGGGAGATACTGTATGTGTGAGTTCATCAGAGCTTTCTCCCAGTGTGTCAGTTTTTATGGACAGTGTATGTGATTTTCGTTCAGAAATTACATTCTTTTTAAAATTAAATTTAAGTTAAAGGTGAAATTTTGAAATTCATCGCATGTACATAGATTCTTACAGTCAGGCAAGGGTCTAAGTGAAACTAGAGGGGAACAAGTTGGTCTGTGGTCCCGAGAAGTATGTCTTATGTATTCAGCCTGCAGTAACCGGAACCTGGCTACACCCCCCCACTAGAAATCTTTGGTCCCCAAAAATAAAACAGAGTTCCTGGACGTGGTAAACACTCAGTAGTCAGTGAACAAAATCTAACATTTAACTGTCATTAAACTCTTCAACTTAAACACATATTTGCAAAAAAACTTCATAACAGAAGGGTCCGTCAGCAACAATTTATATAAATCAGACAAAGTTAAATCATTTTGCTGACAGGCCAGTAAGATCTTAGTGTCCCATCTAGTATTTTTAGAGGGCGAGTCAGGGTCACCCTCTACCAAATGTACGGTAGCAGGGTCTGGCATGTGACTTGAGTACTGGGTAGTATGTATGGGTTCATAAGAGCTTTCTCCCAGTGTGTCAGTTTTTTTGGACAGTGTATGTGGTTTTCGTTCAGGAATTACATTCTTTTTAAAATTGAATTTAAGTCAAAGGTGAAATTTTGAATGAAATTTGTCCATTCATTGAATGTACATATAATCTTACAGTCAGGAAGTGAGGCAAGGGTCTAAGTGAAACTAGAGGGGAACAAGTTGGTCTGTGGTCCCGAGAAGTATGTCTTATGTATTCAGCCTGCAGTAACCGGAACCTGGCTACACCCCCCACTAGAAATCTTTGGTCCCCAAAAATAAAACAGTTCCTGGACGTGGTAAACACTCAGTAGTCAGTGAACAAAATCTAACATTTAACTGTCATTAAACTCTTCAACTTAAACACATATTTGCAAAAAACTTCATAACAGAAGGGTCCGTCAGCAACAATTTATATAAATCAGACAAAGTTAAATCATTTTGCTGACAGGCCAGTAAGATCTTAGTGTCCCATCTAGTTATTTTAGAGGGCGAGTCAGGGTCACTCTCTACCATATGCACGGTAGCAGGGTCTGGCATGTGACCTGAGTACAGGGTAGTATTTATGAGTTCATCAGAGCTCTCTGTCAATATGCCAAATTTTCGGACAGAGTATGTGGTTTTCGTTCAGAAATTACATTCATTTTAAAATTGAACGTTAAAAGCAATTGAAATTTTCGAATGACATTTGTCCATTCAACGAATCTACAAAGAATACGAATATTCTCGTCCAAAAATCTATATGTGCATGGCCAGCTTTGGTCGAATGTTATTCATTCATTAGCAATAGAGCGGTTCGTGAAAATGCTTAATTATTTCCACTAGTTGGAGTTAGCAATCATAGTAAAAAGGTATTTAGTGGCTCTAATGTGGTATTTTTCTGATTCACTCTATTTTGTCGAAATGAATAACGTTCAACCTAGAAGGAACATAGCCTCATTACATTTGATTTGCCCCCATTGGCACAGAATGAATGTACATGCAGCTGTAAAAGCACATTTGTTATAAATACGCCCCTCTGGGTTTTAGCTTTGTGAATTGAGCATCAATGTAAAAAATAGCCTAAATCACACAACAGTTCCATGCCGAGGAGATCTGGGGGGGGGGGGTTAACGTGGAGCTGTCTGTGATTTTGCAGGCACGGTAGAGTGTTATCTCTGCCAGGGGCTGGAGCACAGCGCGGTGTGACGTCCGCAGTGGGTGAATGAGAGTTTATGAAGGTTCCTATATAAACACATCGCCATGCGTCTCTCCCTGTGTTTGCTCTCCTGCGCTGTATACAGGGAGAGGTTTGTATACACAGAAATTAGTGTGGACGCACACAGAGGGCTTTTATATTAGAACACCGGGCGCATTCACTGCCCACCCCCCCAACCCTGTCCCTTCAAAGACCTTTCATTGGGTGTTTGGAGGGAAGGCTGGCGTTACTGTAACTGCGTCCGGAGGGAAACCGCACTGAGATCCTGTATGTTACACACACACTTCTATCATCATACAGTATATACAGTACAGTATATATATATATATATATATAGAGAGAGAGAGAGTGGCCATCCATTGAATGGGCGGATTAAGAAAGGGTATTCAGGTACAGCGAGCACAGAATTCTGCATTGGTACAGCGGGGGCGAGCATAAAGGCGTGCATTGGTACAATTGCATTTCAGGGAATGCAAAGAATTCTCTGATTGGATGAGGTGGAGAGGTGGGGGAGTGACGTCATACCCTCTACCTTGTCCAATCAGAGAGCGCTTTGCATTAATTGAGAAAATGCAAATTATTGTGTGAATGGCCCCCCGTGGTGAGCGCCCGCCTCCTGTGTTCATAATGCAGCAAGGCAGTAGTAGTGGTGTGGTTGCATTGTAGTAGCCATGTATTAGCAGTATAGTAGCAGTGTAGCAGTGGTGTAGTAGCAGTGTATTAGCCATGTAGTAGTGGTGAAGTGGTGGTGTAGCAGCAGTGTATTAGCCATGTAGCAGTGGTGTAGTATCTGTGTAGTAGCTATGTAGTTGTCGTGTACTAGTGGTGTAGCTGCAGTGTAGTAGCCATTTATTAATGGTGTAGTAGCAGTGTAGTAGCCGTGTAGTAGAGTTGAAGTAATTATGTAATTGCAGTGTAGTAGCCATGTAGTAGTGGTTTAGTAGCAGTGAAGCAGCCATGTACTGTAGTATCAGTGTAGTAGCCGTGTAGTAGCGATGTAGTAACAGTGTAGTAGTGGTGTAGTGGTGGTGAAGTAGCATTGTAGTGGCCATGTAGTAGTAGTGGTGGTGTAGTAGCAGTGTAGTAGCCATGGTGTAGTGGTGTAGTAGCAGTGGAGTAGCCATGTAGTAGTGGTTTAGTATCCATGTAGTAGCAGTGTAGTAGTGGTGTAGTAACAGTGTAGTAGTGGTGTAGTGGTGGTGAAGTAGCATTGTGGTAGCCATGTAGTAGTGGTGTAGTAGCAGTGTAGAAGCCATGTAGTAGTGATTAGTGGGATTAGTGACTAGTGTAGTAGTATCAGTGTAGTAGCGCTGTAATTACAGTGTAGTAGCAGTTTAGCAGTTTAGTAGCGAGGTAGTAACAGTGTAGTAGTGGTGGTGAAGTAGCATTGTAGTAGCCATGTAGTAGTGGTGGTGTAGTAGCAGTGTAGAAGCCATGTAGTAGTGATTAGTGACTAGTGTAGTAGTATCAGTGTAGTAGCGGTGTAATTACAGTGTAGTAGCAGTTTAGAAGCGAGGTAGTAACAGTGAAGTAGTGGTGTAGTTGCAGTGTAGTAGCCATGTAGTAGTGGTGTAGAAGCAGTGTAGTAGTGGTATAGTAGCAGTACAGCAGTGCAGTAGTGGTGTCTACTATAGTGATTTCCAGCTTCCAGGGGCATCAGCCTAGGTATGGCTTATATATAGTTACATTGGTACAAGATTGAACTACTGCATGTAAAAATTGCCATACCTTTTAGGCTATGTTTTCACTGATCTGACACTGAGGTTGCACCACTTCCGATCCGACTTTGCCCTGCAACTTCATGTTGGACTTCCATGTGACTTCAATGAATGGGATCTGATTTTGATCTGACTTCAAGACGATTGTGACTTGTCCTATGGCCAATCAAAACAATTTCTTTGCTTTTGGTATGGAGAAAACCCCACACAAAATTTATAAAAAAAAAAAAGAAAAAAATGGTGTGGAGGTCCGCCCCCAGACCATACCAGACCCTTATTGGAGCATGCAGCCCGGCAGGTCAGGAAAGGGGGGGGGAGCAAGTGCCCCCCCTTCTGGATCATACCAGGCCACATGCCCTCAACATGGGGGGGTGGGTGCTTTGGGGCAGGGAGGCTTTTGTGCCCCCATCCCAAAGCACCTTGTCCCCATGTTGATGGGGACAAGGGCCTCTTCCCGACAGCCCTGGGCGGTGGTTGTGGGTGTCTGTTGGCAGAGGGCTTATTGGAATCTGGAAGCCCCCATTCACCAAAAAAAAGAGGTGTAGTGTTACAAAAAACAAGACACATTTCTTGACAAGTCCTTTATTAAAAATGAAGAATGTCCCCCCGTCGTAGCTCCATTTCTTCTTTTTTGGGTTCTGCCACCAATGTCTTCTTCCTCCGCTGATGTCTTCTTCCTCTAGTCTTCTCCCTCCCCTGATGTCTTCTTCCTCCAGTCTTATCCATCCCCTGATGTCTTCTTCCTCTAGTCTTCTCCCTCCCCTGATGTCTTCTTCCTCCAGTCTTATCCATCCCCTGATGTCTTCTTCCTCTAGTCTTCTCCCTCCCCTGATGTCTTCTTCCTCCAGTCTTATCCATCCCCTGATGTCTTCTTCCTCTAGTCTTCTCCCTCCCCTGATGTCTTCTTCCTCCAGTCTTATCCATCCCCTGATGTCTTCTTCCTCTAGTCTTCTCCCTCCCCTGATGTCTTCTTCCTCTAGTCTTCTCCCTCCCCTGATGTCTTCTTCCTCTAGTCTTCTCCCTCCCCTGATGTCTTCTTCCTCTGGTCTTCTCCCTCCCCTGATGTCTTCTTCCTCTAGTCTTCTCCCTCCCCTGATGTCTTCTTCCTCTAGTCTTCTCCCTCCCCTGATGTCTTCTTCCTCTAGTCTTCTCCCTCCTCTGATTTCTTCTTCCTCTAGTCTTCTCCCTCCCCTGATGTCTTCCTCCTCCGGTCTTTTCCCTCTGCTGTCTTCTTCCTACGGACATCTCCCTCCCCTGATGTCTTCTTCCTCCAGTCTTCTCCCCCCTGATGACTTCTTCCTCCATTCTTTTCACTCCGCTGTCTTCTTCCTCCAGACTTCTCCCTCAGCTGATGTCTTCTGCCTCCAGTCTTCTCCCTCTGCTGATGTCTTCTCTCTTCGCTGATGTCTTCTCCCTCCTTTCATGTCTTTTTTCTCCTGTCTTCTCCCTCCGCCTATGTCTTTTCCCTCAGGTGATGTCTTCTGCCGCCGCCGCCCCGCTAAAAAAAAAAAAAATGGTTCTCCTACTCCGCTGGCTCCCGTCGTTGTGTCAGCTCCCATGTCTGCCAGTTCTTTTATAGCTTTGGGCTTGGCCATCCATTTATGTCACCCAGAGACCACGTCCCCTTGTGACGTCACAAGTTAGTAAGCCCAATAAGGGGGCTTCCAGATCCTGATAAGAGCCCTGCCCGCAAGCCCCCACAACTACTACTCAGGGTTGTTGGGAAGAGGCCCTTGTCCCCATCAACATGGGGACAAGGTGCTTTAGAGTGGGAGGCACAAAGCCCCCCTGCCCCAAAGCACCCCCCCCCTTTGTGGAGGGTATGTGGCCTGGTATGGTCTGGGGGTGCATTCGCTCGTCCTCCCCACCTTTCCTGACCTGCATGCCCAGATAAGGGTCTGCTATGGATTTTGGGGGGGACCCCACTATTTGTTTTTAATTTTTTTTGGCATGGGGTTCCCCTTCAAGATCCCCAGAGCACAAGTCGGATCAGTTAAGAAGATGATCTTAACTTACGTTCAAATCAATGGGCTGAAATTGTGCCCAAATCGGACCAAAGTAGTGCAGGAACCTTTTTTAAAGTCAGATTGACGCAAAAGTCAATTAAGACGGCTCTCATAAAGAACCATTGATCTTGACATGTCATGCGACTTGTGCTCTCGAAGTTGGAGCGCATTTCGAACCAGTGTGAACCGCCCCTAATTCTTCTTTACAAAGCCATCCTTGAACTCCAGTCTAGGCTGTGATGATGTCTTTAGTCTGCTGCAGGCAGGAGTAACCAAGTCACAAGGTGAGAGGCTGCAACAGGGACTGATTTGTGTCAACTGTTTGTAAACTTCACCAAGACCTGCACATCCATGAGCTGACATATCAGTCCCAGAAGTAGATGGTGACCATGGATGATGCCTGAACAAAGATGGCGTCATTCTTCTGGGGAAAACTCAGATAAAGGGATTGTCAGGGGAGTCCTGTGATCTGTGTGGGAGGGAGTACGTACCTGGAAGGGTTACACTTATATTATTCAGAACACTTAAAAATAAATCTGATACTGGTTCAGCCATAAAAGCCTCTTCCTAATACTTGTCTCTGCCACCCTATTGGTCATCCAGTAACCAGTGAAAAGGCCCTGTGTAAGCTTCAAGGAGGTTACATATTTAGGCCCCCCCCCTTCACCACGTGACTGCACTGATGCCTGGCGATTGGTTGAGAGTCCTGGGCAAACCCCTGAGGTGTGAGTGGGCTACACTTGATTCCTATATACTTACCATCATGTTAGTCCTGGCCCCTGGGGAACAATTAGCACCACCCACAGTACACCTTAAGCCTGCCTAGTGCCCAAGTGGTACCACTCAGACCCCACCCATTTACTGGAGTGGCCAGCCTCTATAGGCCGGGACACAACTTCCTCATTATGCAGGGACCGCCCACTTACACCCCCTGATCACCATAATCTTCACCTTACTGGATTACTGTGTATGCTCAATACATTTTATATGATTGGCACTGTGATCTTGGTACATAATCCGGGACACAACATCATGGTTATGCGGAGACTGTCCACTCGCAGCACCTATTCACCATAATGGATGCCTTATTGAGTTACTGCACATGCTCAGTAACTCAAACAAGAGTGGCACTGTGATCCCAGGACATAGCCCGGGACATAACCTCATCATTATATAAGGACAGCCCACTCATGGCTCCTGATCACCGTAATAAATGCCTTATGGAGTTACTGTGTGTGCTCAATAATTCATATAAGATTGGCATTGTGATCCTGGGACATAGCCCGGGACAAAACATCATCATTATATAAGGACCGACACCATTCATGGCCCCTGATCACTGTAATAAATGCCTTATGGAGTTACTGTGTGTGCGCAACAATTCATATAAGATTGGCACTGTGATCCCGGGACATAGCCCGGGACAAAACATCATCATTATATAAGGACAGCCCACTCATGGCCTCTGATCACCGCAATAAATGCCCTATGGAGTTACTGTGTGTGCGCAATAATTCATATAAGATAGGCATTGTGATATTGGGACATAGCTCCGGACACGACATCATCATTATACAAGGACCGCCCACTCATGGCCCCTAATCACTGCAATAAATGCCTTATAGAGTTACTGTGTGTGTGCAATAATTCATATAAGATTTGCATTATGATCCCGGGACATAGCCCAGGACAAAACATCATCATTATATAAGGACCGCCCACTCATGGCCCCTGATCATCACAATAAATGCCTTATGGAGTTACTGTGTGTGCTCAATAATTCATATAAGATTGGCATTGTGATCCCGAGACATAGCTCCGGACACAACCTCATCATTATATAAGGACAGCCCACTCATGGCCTCTGATCACCGCAATAAATGCCTTATGGAGTTACTGTGTGTGCGCAATAATTCATATAAGATAGGCATTGTGATATTGGGACATAGCTCCGGGAACACAACATCATCATTATACAAGGACAGCCCACTCATGGCCCCTAATCACTGCAATAAATGGCTTATAGAGTTACTGTGTGTGCGCAATAATTCAAATAAGGTTGGCGCTGTGATCTTGGGGCATAGACCTAGAAAAAACATCATCATTATAGGGGGAAAACCCACTCACAGCCCCTGATCACCATATCTGACATCTTACTGAGTTACTGTGCATGCTCAATAATTCATATAGGATTTGGCACTTTGATTCCGGGACATAGCCCGGGACACAACATCATCATTATGCAGGGACCGCCCACTCGTAGCCCCTAATTACCATAATGGATGCCTTTATTGAGTTACTGTGCATGCTCATTAACTCAAACAAGGGTGGTGCTGTGATCTCAGTGTAGCACTACTCCCAAGGGAGCTGCTGGTTATGGGTCCCCCTGGGTTACCATTAGCAACGACAGAACATTCTGGCATTTTCCCAAGGTAGACTGTACTGCTGAACAACTTCAGGGCCCTTCCTGGCGCCCTCTTTATCCCTATCTTCAGGGTTTAACTACATGGCACCCCCTTTACTGTAACACTCTGGGTAAGCTGGCTCCTTGATCCCCTGACTTCTCTGGAGTGGTCCCCTCTCTTAGGCAGACCCCTCAGTACTCACAATACTGTTTTTCCTAAAGTCCTCTGCCCAACAGCTCCACTGGTCAGCACATTGGATCCTCTGCAGCCCAGCTCCACTCCTGGTCCCTAGGCCTCCTGGACCACCTTCCTCACTCTGCAGGAGGAGAGACAGCCGTCCCCTTCCTCCTGGGACTTGGCTCCCGCCAAAAGGCACCCTGTCACATCCCCCCTCCGGATTTATTCCAAATCCCAGGATGCACTGCAGCAATGCCTGCCCACTGGGACAGTCATAAACCCTGGTGTGCTATTGGTTAAGTTTCCTCCACTGTCCAACAAGCTCCCATATTGGATACAGTGGGGAGACTCCCTAAGACCCAATGAATTACACCTGAGAACATGTGACAGGCCAAACTGACAGATCAGGCTCTCCACTCTATGCCACTCTATGCATTTGCCTAGCACCTACCTAGGAGGGTGCTACACCAGGATTTAGCCTTGTCATTATGCAAGGACCGCCCACTTATGCCCCTAATCACCGTAATAAATGCCTTATGAAGTCACTGTCAAAAATTCAAAAAAAGTAGGCACTGGGATTCCGGGACATAGCCCTGGACACAACATCATCAGGACTGAAGTCCAAGATGCGGGACTGTCCCGAGACAGTTTGCTTTTATGTTTTTGTCACAGAACCCTATATTATATTTATGTGAATGGGCAGCACTGCAGCTTAGTAGGTAATACAGTACATAATGACTGTTTTTGTGCTCTATATCCCACTTCCCCCCTACAGCAGTATACGCGGCACAGCCACATCTGTGATGATCTGTTTACTCTATATTATCTCCCGAAACCTCAGCACTGCACATGCCAGACCACTTAGAAGTCATCAAACGGTTACAGCTTATGGAAAATCTTTTTACATCTCCCCTGCCAGGAGCACGCAGACAATGTGAAGGATTATGCAATAAAGAAAACACGTACGGAATGCTGGCTGGTACCCTTGCAGTGCAGGGGATCTGGCTTCACTTTCTACAATGGGTGCCATCTTCATGGAGAAGGAGGATTGGACCCCCATGAATAAAAACTTTGAGAGCAGAGATGTGCCTCGGGTGCAGTGTTGCACTAGGTCTAGCACTGTGAGCCAACAGGGCCATGCTGGGTCTAGTTCCATGCTACAATGGGGCCAGCGCCGCATTGGGTCTAAGCCTGTGTCAAAACAGGGCCAACGCTGCACTGGGTCTAGCACCATGCAGCAACGGGACCAACTGGCCGCACTGGGCCTGGCGCTGTGCTGCATTGGGACCAACACCGTATGGCAACATGGCCAGCGTCGCACTGGGTCTAGCACTATGCGGCAACGGGACCAATTGGCCGCCCTGGGCCTGGTGCTGTGTTGCATTGGGCCCAGCACCGTGCATCAACGTGGCCAGCCCCGCACTAGGTCTAGGACTGTGCTGCACTGGGTCTAGCACCATGCCACAACGGGACCAGCACCATGCCGCACTGGGTCTAGTGCTGTACCGCGATGGTACCAATGCTGTCCGACAACTAGGTGCTGCAACAGGGCCAGCCTTACACTGGGTCTAGGACTGTGATGCAACAGGACCAGTGCCGTGCCACAGCGTGGCCAGTTCTACACTGGGCATAGCGCTGTGCCGCAACGGGACCATCGCTGTGCAGCAATGTGGGCTGCACCACACTGGATCTAGGACTGTGCCGCAACAGGGCCAGCCCTGCACTGGGTCTAGGACTGTGCCGCAGCATGGCCAGTGCCATACTGGTTCTAGCACCGTGCTGCAACAGGACAAGTGCCGTGCCACAGCAAGTCCACAGCACTTACGCACTGGGCATAGTGCTGTGCTGCAACTGGACCAGCACTGTGTGGCAATGTGGCCTACACCACACTGGGTCTAGGACTGTGCACAGTACCCAATGTGGCCAGCTCCGCACTGGGTCTAGGACTGTGCCGCAACAGGGCCAGCGTCACACTGGGTCTAGAACTGTGCCGCAACAGGGCCAGCGCCACACTGGGTCTAGCACCGTGCCGCAACAGGACCAGCGCCATGCCACAGCGTGGCCAGTTCTGCACTGGGTTTTGCACTGTGCCGCAAAGGGACCAGCGCTGTGTGGCAATGTGGCCTGCACCATATTGGGTCTAGGACTGCACACAGTACCCAATGTGGCCAGCGCTGCACTGGGTCTAGGACTGTGCCGCAACAGAGCCAGCGCCACACTAGGTCTAGGACTGTGCCGCAACAGGGCCAGCGCCACACTGGGTCTAGCACCGTGCCCCAACAGGACAATTACCATGCCACAGCGTGGCCAGTTCTGCACAGGATTTTGCGCTGTGCCACAATGGGGCCAGCGCTGTGCGGCAACGTGGCTTGCACCATATTGGGTCTAGGACTGCACACAGTACCCAATGTGGCCAGCGCTGCACTGGGTCTAGGACTGTGTCACAACAGAGCCAGCGCCGCACTGAGTTTAGCGCCATGATGCAATGGGACCAGAATAAAGAGATTGCACAATCAGATTGTATACTAAAGGTGGCCACACATAGCTCAAAATTCAGCCAGCTCAACAAGAACCTGCATTATGGCCACTAGAAGGTGCCGAGGAGTAGACTTATTTCATATGATATCCAGCGCCATCCTGTGGCCATACTGCACTATGAATGCAGAATGAATGGCACTGTGTCACGCGCTGGGCGTGGTAACAACAGAAATTGTAAATTGGCCCTTAACGACAGCTATATTTATTGCTTTTAAAAAGCCTGTGAACAATAAAGTTAAAAAAAATAAATACATTTCTTCCAGAAGGTGGGGGTCATTGTAACTCACCACTGGACCCCGGCAAACCTGCAAGAATGCACTCATGCAAGGGCGGGTCCATGACTCCCTGTACTCACAGGATGTCCTCAGTGTGGGGGGATCACACCGGAGAGGAGGTGAGTACAATCAAACCTGGAGTTGGGCTTAAAGGTTGAACCCTGGGCACAAAAATTTAGTCTTTAGTAGAGTCTACTCTATGCACACCAAATGCCTTTGCAAACCCAGATATTACCCTGCAAAAGGAGCAATGATATCATCGCTGTGGTCTATATAGCCTGTGCAGAGCAGAGCTGTGGGAGGGGACCCAGCAGGCCCCACCCACTACAGGCTGCCTGCAGAAAACTTCAGGAGGGGCGGAGACAAGAGCCTGAGCAGAGCTGGGGGAAGGGGACCCAGCAGGCCCCACCCACTACAGGCTGCTTGCAGAAAACTTCAGGAGGGGCGGAGACAAGAGTCTGTGCAGAGATGTGGGAGGGGACCCAGCAGTCCCCACCCATTACAGGCTGTCTGCAGAAAACTTCAGGAGGGGCGGAGACAAGAGCATGAGCAGAGCTGTGGGAGGGGACCCAGCAGGCTCCACCCACTACAGGCTGCCAGTAGAAAGTTAAAGGAGTGGGCGGAGACAAGAGCCTGTGCAGAGCAGAGCTGTGGGAGGGGATCCAGCAGGCTCCACCCACTACAGGCTGACTGCAGAAATCTTCAGGAGGGGGCGGAGACAAGAGCCTGTGCAGAGCTGTGGGAGGGGACCCAGCAGGCTCCACCCACTACAGGCTGCCTGCAGAAAACTGCAGGAGTGGGCGGAGACAAGAGGCTGAGCAGAGCTATAGGAGGGGACCCAGCAGTCTCTACTCACTACAGGCTGCCAGCAGAAAATGAAAGGAGTGGGTGGAGACAAGAGCCTGAGCATGGCAGAGCAGAGCTGGGGGAGAGGACCGAGCAGTCTCCACCCACAACAGGCTGCCTGCAGAAAACTGCAGGAGTGGGCGGAGACGAGACCAGTCACCATACACAAGGAGAGAGAAGCAGTGAGTGGTCTTCATTAATTATTGGTGATGCTGGCCACACAGTCTATTACAATATGATTGGACAATATGATAAAAGATCATTCAGCCTTTCTTTATGACACCCCAGAATAAAAAAAAAGTCACATGCACATGATCGGACGAACTGTTGCTCTGTACTTGCTCCAGTCATCCAACCTCCCCCGCTCCTGTCTCTCATGCTTCCTTAGGCATGCAAATCAAAAGTTCTCTCTGCCATCACTGGCCGCATGCTTCTTTGGCAGACAACCAGCAGTATAGGAAGGAACTCAGAGATGGATCAAACACAATCAAATATTAGCAGATAGCACTTTATCGTGCATTTTTACAGCGCCACGGCATATGGCGGTGCTATTTAAAGCATTGGAGTAGATGCCAGTAAACATTATAAGTAACATATTGTAGCGTTCAGTCCTGTACTGCAAAGCAACATTTTCATGCACAAATTCTGATTGCAAATGTTGCATTTTATTTTCACTTTTAGTCGTGGTCACGTGATCGCCAATACCTGGCGGCGGTATTTAATTCTCCGGATAGTGGGCGGGGTATGCTTACGGCCCCCTGCGTCAGAGAGCGCACATTCAGGGATTCCCAGCCATATATGACCGGCCAACAACTCATCATGGAGGGTTTGTGAAAGGCTGGGCCATGATGCCAGCGATCTCAGTAATAGGGAGACGTAGATCAGAGGGAGGGGACTTCAACGGCGCGGCGCTGTTAAAGTGTACGATAAGGCACCAGCAGGTAATTCCTTTAACAGCACCACAGTATATGAGGGCGCTATAGGAAGCATTAATAGTTAAAAAGCATTGCATGCAGAGTAATACCTGATGGCACATTATCATGTACTTTAACAGTGCCGCGGCACATGATGGCGCTATCTAAAGCTCTAATAATGAAGAACATTGTATGCATGGTAAAATCTCCTGGTGCCATATTGTGCACCTTAACAGCGCCACGGTATATGATGGCGCTATCTAAAGCTCTAATAATGAAGAACATTGTATGCATGGTAACATCTCCTGGCGCCTTATTGTGCACCTTAACAGCGCCACGGTATATGATGGCGCTAAATGAAGCATTAAAAACTAAAAATGCATTGCACGCAAAATAATAATAGCTGCCTCTTTATCATGCATTGTACAACACCAGGGTATATGACGGCGCTATATGGAGCATTAATAGTGAAAAGCATTGCACACTGAGCAATGCCTGCTGGGTCCTTTTTGTGCACCGTTACAGCGCCATGGCATATGACCGCGCTATATGAAGCATTAATAATGACCCACTGGGTCTTTTTTGTGCACTCTTACAGCGCCATGGTACATGATGGCGCTATGTAAAGCCCTAATAATGAAAAGCATTGCATGCATAGTAACATCTCCTGGCGCCTTATTGTGCACCTTAACAGCGCCACAGTATATGATGGCGCTAAATGAAGCATTAATAATGAAAAGCATTGCACACTGAGTAATGCCTGCTGGAGCTTTATAATGCATTGTACAACACCAGGGTATATGACGGCGCTATATGAAGCCCTGATAATGACCCACTGGGTCCTTTTTTGTGCACTCTTACAGCGCCATGGTACATGATGGCGCTATGTAAAGCCCTAATAATGAAAAGCATTGCATGCATAGTAACATCTCCTGGCGCCTTATTGTGCACCTTAACAGCGCCATGACATATGATGGCGCTATATGAGGCACTAATAAGGAAAAGCATTGCACACTGGGTAATGCCTGCTGGAGCTTTTTCATGCATTGTACAACGCCAGGGTATATGACGGCGCTATATGAAGCATTAATAATGAAAAGCATTGCACAGACAGTAATAGCTGCTGGCACTTTATCATGCATTTTACGGCACCACAGTATATGAGGGCGCCATATGAAGCATTAGTAATGAAAAGCATTGCACAGACAGTAATAAGTGCTGGCACTTTATCATGCATTTTACAGTGCCACGGTATATGACAGCGCTATATGAAGCATTAATAGTGAAAAGCATTGCACACTGGGCAATGCCTGCTGGGTCCTTTTTGTGCACCGTTACAGCGCCATGGCATATGATGGCGCTATATGAAGCAATATTAATAAAAAGCATTGCATGCATAGTAACATCTCCTGGCGCCTTATTGTGCACCCTAACAGCGCCACGGTATATGATGGCGCTAAATGAAGCATTCAAAATAAAAAGCATTGCATGCAGAGTAATACCTGCTGCCACTTTATCATGCATTGTACAACGCTATGGTATATGACGGCGCTATATGGAGCATTAATAATGACCTGCTGGGTCCTTTTTGTGCACTCTTACAGCGCCATGGCACATGATGGCGCTATGTAAAGCCCTAATAATGAAGAGCATTGCATGCATAGTAACATCTCCTGGCGCCTTATTGTGCACCTTAACAGCGCCACGGTATGTGATGGCGCTATATGAGGCATTAAAAACGAAAAGCATTGAGAAATGCCTGCTGAAGCTTTATCATGCATTGTACAACGCTATGGTATATGACGGCGCTATATGAAGTATTAATAATGAAAAGCATTGCACAAAGTGAGTGATGCCCGCTGGGTCCTTATTGTGCACTTTTACAGCGCCACAGTATATGATGGCGCTATACGAAGCATTAATAGTGAAAAGCTAGGTGCTGTCCTTACCTGGTATAAGTGGGGGTTGTGGAATTCGGTTCTTGACCCTGGGAGACCCCCAGACAGAGAGAGAGAACGAGGAGAAGAGTGAGGAGCATCCTGCTGTGTGAGTGGGATTAGAGTGCGGGAAGTGTACAGGGAGGAGGGGGGGTCAATGGCTGGACTTTAATAGAGGAGGAGAGCAAAGTCTGTGTGGGGGAACAAGGGGATGGCGTCCAGTCCCTGTGCAGAGGGCAAGGGGGGGTCAGTGTCCAAAGTCTGTGACTGGGGGAGGTGGTCAGTGTTTGATATCTGTGTCCAGGCTAGGGGTCACGGTGTCTCGTCCAGAGAGGTGGTCAGTATTTAGTCTCTGTGCCCAGGCTAGGGGCCACAGTGACTATTACTAAGGGTGGTGGTCAGTATTTAGCCTCTGCGTCCAGGTTAGGGACTGCAGCACCTGGTCCTAGGGTAGGCGGTCAGTATTTAGTCTCTGTGTTCAGTCTAGGGGACACAGTGCTTGCTTCTGAAGAAGGCGGTCAGTATGCAGTCTTTATGTCCAGGCTAGGGGCCACAGAACCCAGTCCTAGGGGAGGTAGTCAGTATGTGATTTTTGTGTCCAAGCTAGGGGCTTTAGCACCAGGTCCTAGAGGAGGTGGATAGTATGTGGTTTTAGCATCCAGGTTAGGGACCACAGTTCCCGGTCCTAGGGAAGGCAGTCAGTATTTAGTATCTGTGCCTAGGCAAGGAGCCACAACGCCTTGTCCTAGGGGAGGTGGTCAGTATGGGGTCTTTGTGTCCAGGCTAAGGGCTACAATGCCTGGTCCTAGGGTAGGTGGTAAGTATGTGGTCTCTGTGTCCAGGCTAAGGGACACAATGCCCGGTCCTAAGGGAGGTGGTCAGTATGGAGTCTTTGTGTCCCGGCTAAGGGCTATAGTGCCTGGTACTAGGGTAAGTGGTCAGTTTGTGGTCTCTGATTCCAGGCTAAGGGCTGCAATGCCCGGTCCTAAGGGAGATGGTCAATTTTTGGTCTCTACGTCAAAGTTAGGGGCCAAAGTGCCTTCTGCTATGGGGGGGTGGAGTATTTATTCTTTGTGTCCAGGTTAAGAAACAAAGCATCCCCTTCCAAGGAAGGCGATCAATGTTTGGTTTCTTTGTCCAAGTTAGGATCCAGTTGGGCGGCCGGCTCCCGGTTCTCTTTATCCGTCGTTGAGGATTGCAGATGTGACTGAGGTTGCTGGAATGGTCTATCGGCGTCTGAGCCTCCAGTGAGTACAGATGAGGGACACAGATGTCAGTGAGTGCTTTGGAGAAGAGTCAGGACTGGTAGTCAGAGGGGGGGAGGAGGAATCTATGAAATAGAATCCAGATGTTGCACACTCAGCACACACGCAGACCCCAGCCCCCCCCCCTTCTTTTGCTTTGTCAGAAGATGTCAGCACACCGACCCCTTTAAAGTCATGGCACACCTGGGGGCCAAGTGTCCTGGCATGGCCTTTTCCCACCTACACCCCGTCCAGATGCTTTGTCACGTTTAGTTGGAAAAGCCACGTAGAATAGCTGGTCCATCACAATCCTGGCGATGCAAAGACTCCTACAGTATGTGACGACTCCCATGGTCCAGAAATGCGGAGAGTCCTGGGGTCACATTTAAAGTGTATCTATAGCCAGGGGCTTAACTACAGATCAGTTTTACAGCCAACCATTTCGTCCTCAGTAGCTCCCCAGACTTTTCCATCATCTCAGAGCCCCACTGTAAATCCTACATCCTTGCATCCCTTCCATTGCCGCAAGCAAAAGCTGAAAAAGGTGGTGTGGTAGTCAAGAAAAAAAAAACAAGCGTAGTGGTAGCAATAACTCTTCTTCTATAGTGATTCCTCTTTTGTTTCATTGCATGTTAAAATGGATTCCAAGCAGAAGCAACATGCCGCCACTGAGTTCTTGATAAAAGAGGTCAATTCCAAACAAAGTTTAGAATTGAGTAAGCTATATGCTGTAATGACTATAATAAACCATGGATAACCAAAGTGAGGAAATGTCATCAGCACACCAAGGATTCCTTAAAAGGGTCCAAAGCACTTTTATGTGGTCACATAATAAATATACAGCAAAGTTTCGGAGCCAAGCAGGGCCCCTCCATCAGGAAAGTGACAAAGGGGCCCTGCATGGCTCTGAAACGTTGCTGTATATTTATCATGTGACCACGTAAAAAAGCTTTGGACCCTTTCGAGGAATCCTTGGTGTGGTGACTGATGACATTTCTTCACCTTAGTAAAGGAGGGGTGCAGGCTGTCCACTGCAGTCATTCATAGAAGGCTACAGAATGTTTACACCATTGACAAGAGCAATGTGCACAGATGGGTGAAAAAGCTAAAGTTTATGTTGTTTAATAGGTAGAGTAACTCATCCTTTATACCAGGGGTCTCCAAACTTTCTAAACAAAAGTGCCAATTTACTTTCCTTCAGACTTGACTGTTGGACTGTAGCCAGTGTACGGGGTTGGCTCGGTAGCGGGTGTGGGTGACCCCTTGGGTGGGTTCGCTACACAGAGAGACAGCCGAGGAGTGGTTGAAAACAACGGTCTATGGTTTATTCTTCCAATTTGCTGGAAACAAGTGCAAGCATCCAAACAGCATAAATCAAACAAACATAAAATAAACCCTGGCTACTTGGGGCGTCTACCTTCACAACACAGGAACCTACCTATGGTGTCTGTCCCAACCTACTGCTGGGCAGACACTGCTGGTTATACAGCAGAAAACCAATAGTCCATTTGTTTTCCTTTCACACAGAAAAAGTCAACACCACCTCACCTTCAGAAGTCTTTCTCAGCTCACTGCTCTCCTTATCGCAAAAAGCCTCAGGAGGCAGCAATCAGTAGTCATCCTCTGGATAACTTATAGAGGCCTTAATTGCCTCATTCTGAATAGCTGAAGCTTTCCAACATCCTTAAACCTTTTTGGCTACCTCTGCAGCCGACACCTGATAGTAATTGGTGAATTGTCTAAACAAGGCAGAAATGTATCTCCCGTCTGTGACAACACCCACAGATTTACCTGACTTCCTGTCACACCAGTAAAAGCAGAAAATGCCCCAGCATCAGTGGGAGAAGACCATATTAAAAAGAAAAAAGAACAAAAAAAGGGCGCACCGACCTAGCGCATTATCCTCAATAAAAGGCTGGTGGCTCTGAGGAAGAGGCTAGGCCTCGAAACGCATCAGTCATCTCATCGGTCATGGACGATTATATGGACTAAACACAGACATTTGAGCAATCCAGCTTGATACGTTTTACTTTTATCTACGTCTGTGAGTAGCCATTTTTAATGTCACTTAAATAAAGCCTTTTATTGAGGATAATGCGCTAGGTCGGTGCGCCCTTTTTTTGTTCTTTTTTCTTTTTAGTACCGGTGGACTACCCCAGTCCGACAGGGGCAGCAAGACCTTAGCCATCTGAGAAGCCAGTTGTCAGTCCCGTGAGGAGTGTGGTCGAGGGGCCTGGATACCAAGCGCAGGAGAAGGGTGGTTACACCTTATTGTTTTTTGGAGAAGACCATATGTCAGGTTTGATGGTCAGTGGGAGTAAAAATTACATACTGTAGCACCTTTGGTCAGTAGGAGTAGGAATACTGCCCCATCATTGGTATTAGTGGGAGGAATTATGACTCGTCTATGGTGTCAGTGGAAGGAATAGTGCCCACTCATTGGTTTACATGGAAGAATTAATGCCCCAATGTAAGTGCCAATGGGAGGAATAGGCCCTCATTCTTGGTGATAGTGGAAGTATTAATGCCTCATATCCATGGGAGGAATAGTGCCCCACGGGCTGGATTAATGTAAGCAAAGGGCCACATCGGCCGCAGTTTGGAGACCACTTTTCTATACAAAGGTTCAACTCAACATAGTCTCCACCACAAGTGCTGTATTTGTGCCATCATTGAACCCAACTTTTGAATCCACTTTGAAAAAATTTGTGTCCCAACTTCTTCAGAGCCACTTTCACAGTGCCAGTGTCATCAAATCATTGTTCTCAAACACTATCCTTCAATGGACCGAACAAGTGGAAGTCAGAGGGTGCTAAATTTGGGCTGTATGGTGACTGGGAGACCACTAACCAGACGAATTTGAAAACCTCCTGATTTGTTGCCATAGATGTGTACAGTCATGTTTAGTTACGTTGAATGTGGAATGTTCTCTGATTCTTGTTCATTCTCTTCCTCCTGTAGCACCGTCTTAGTAAAGGATTCTAGGTAGATTTAGTTTTTGGTTTCTTCTCTAATCAAGGTAGCAGTAATCGTTTGTCCTGGTCTTGTTTAGGGTTTCACAGGCTGGGAGTTTGATTGCTTCCCCCTACCTCTGGAAGAAGCTTCTGGAGCTTAGTGAGGGAGATATAAATAACCAGCCTGAATATTTATCATGCTCTAGCCAATTCCTGGAGAGGACTGTCTAGAAGGGGGCTGGAATGGTGATAAATAGTCTGAAGCACTGAAGGGCGTGGTTCTCTCACAGGAGGGTTTCAGAGCCTGAGGGCTGCTGCATTCAGGCAGCCCATGGACTATGGAGATTTTTAGAGGCCTCAGTATAGTCAGGGCTGTCAGTCTGGATAGACCTTGATAAAAGCTTGTAGGTGGGGTGCAGCGGCAAGAATTCACACAGTCAGGTGCAATAGAAAACTTAAAAATTGTATAGCAACAGTTCACAACAAACACAATGGGAAGGCTGCCCAACCGGGTGCACTTACGGTTTTCAATAATGTGAAGAGAATAAGTATCATTCGGATTGACAGCATCTGTAAAGAGAGCATGCTGCGGACTAGCCATCTCGTACCCAATTGGGATGATGTCCAAAGGAATTGCGAAAATGGCGGAATCTTATACTTTATTCCTCATCAGAAACCTTTCCCTACTGCTAGTAGTGTCCCTACAGGCGGGGTACCTGTTCCTACTCTACTAACTCACAAAATTAGCACCAAGCCTGGGAGCCAGGGCCTTAAATTGACTCTGCCTAATCCAAGATGGCTGCCAGAGTCACATGGGTGGCAGCCAACAACCAAATTGCTTCTCCCAGTGACTCAGGAAACCATAGAGGAACTGCATTTCCTGCAGATGAGCGCCACCTGCAGTGCAGAAAGTAGACTGTTCCTTCCTACATGCTGATTTGCAGGACCTCACCACAAGGGATCTAGTCTGGGGAAGGACTGTCTCACTCACTGAACCATATCTGGAGGATGCTGGAAGGAACAACTGCCCTAGGGACTTGCGAGGAAAGACCCTAAATTGATCCTTGTGACTGTGTAGTGTTCTGGAGGTTGCACTGGGCACCAGAAGTTGTGCATTGGCCCAAGGTAACCAGATGCCAAAGAAACTTGCCTCATGGTCTCCAGCTGTGAGGGCTTAGACTGCTCAGAGACCCATGTAATGGTCTCCAGCTGTGAGGCAATAAACTGCCCAAAACCAACAAATGCTTAAGGAGAAGACTGTACTGCAATTATAAAGTACTTATAGTTTTGGAGTATCCAATTACCTAACTCCTGCCTGTTAAAGTTTCTACAAGTAATAAATCTTAAAAAGACAACCTCTAGCCTGTGTATTGGAGTTGATGTGAATGGACTGGTGCTTGTGGTGATGGGCAGCCTCTGTACTTTTAGAGAAGAACCAGTTATTACCAACGGGGTAGCTATTTTCCTACAGGGGTAGCTCTACACTCCTAAAGGATTCTCTAGGCTTAAATATCTCAGGGAGGTTGATTTACTAAAGGCAAATATACTGTGCACTAGACGTGCACTGCAGGTGCAGTTGCTCCAGATCTGAGGGGAAGCTCCGAAATTAAAGAGGTTGTAAACCAAAAAAAAATGTTTTTTTCTTTTTGCAACCTGCAAGAGAAACACATAATGAGCTAGTATGCATCTCATACTAGCTCATTATGAAATACTTACCTAAGAACGAGCCCCCGCCGTGCCGTCCGCTTACCTGTATGACGGGCGACATGTCCAGTCGCCCGTCTTCCGGGGTCGTGGCATCCGGCCATCTGATTGGCCGGAGCCGAGGTGACGTCACTCCCGCGCATGCGCGCGGGAGCCGATGGTCACGGCATGGAACTCTGAAGGAACGGCACCAGCGCCGTTCCTTCCGAGCGTATGCTCCAGTGACGTCACTGGCTGCATGTAAGGTAAATATCTCCTAAACGGTACATGTTTAGGAGATATTTACAGTACCTATAGGTAAGCCTTATCATAGACTTACCTATAGGTACAAGTTACAGAGGAGGGTTTACTTCCTCTTTAAGGGAAGCTCTTCTGATTTCTATCATCCAATCATGTGCAAGCAAAAAGGCAGTTTTTTATTTTCCTTGTTCCCCTCAGATCTAGAGCAACTGCACTTGCAGTGCACAGACTATTTACCTTGATCAAATCAACCCCAATTTACACTTGCTGGTCATGGTAAGATCATGTTCCAGAAAATCAAGAAGAAAGATGCCCTTGTCATCCCAAAAAGCAGTCACTTGCTGACCATTCTTGTCAGTGGTCACAGTTAATGGTCCCCGGCTTTGTGGTTTGTCTTCAGTGCTGGTTTCCCCTTTAAACTTCTTTATTCATATGTGGACGTTGCTCTTGTCCATAATGTCATCTCAGTAAACACTCTGTAGCCTTCTGTAGATGTCTTCAGTGGACAGCCTGCACCCCCTTCTTCAACAAGAACTTATTTACGGCATGTTGCTTCTGCTTGGAATCCATTATTAACCTGTAATGAAACAGAAGAAGAAGAGTTGCTGTAGAAGAAGAGTTACTCTACCAACATGTAAACTTTTAACAACCTAGGTAAGTTGAAAAAGTTATGCCCACCTTTGCATTGTTTTTGGTGCAGCCTGTTCTACCCTAAGCAGGATATTATTTAAGCTGTTTGCCTGCAATATCACATTTGACCACAAGACTGAGCGGGTGGTGAATTTGCTGTTTTTACAGAAACTAAAAACTGTTGAGCTTTAACAAAAACCCCCATCATTCTTCAGTCTAAGGAAGAGAAACAGGTGCATCCTGGGCATCAGAGCATGTGTTGGACTAAAACTTGCACCCCCTAAACGCAGGATCATTGGTGAGAATTACTTATCCCCATCCAGGGGAGGGCTGGGAGCCTTAGGCCTGGGGGGCAATTCCAGTCAAGTGGCCCAATGAACCATTGGATCAGCTCACCATCCATGCCCAACTGGTTTTATAATAGATATTAATGTTATGAAGCAAGACAAACATGATGCAATGTGGTAACATAATTTAATGTTAATAGCAACAAAGGAGGTTTAACACAAGTACATGACATCATGCCAGGCAGGGCCTAGGAAGCTCCTGTTGGGCGGAGATCAATCTGCATGACAGGGAAGTGACTGTGTTAGTATTGTGCTGGCTGGGTGCAGTAGCGTACCCATACCGCTCCGCTGCAGCTCTGCAAATATAACATTGTGTAGCGGCGACCAGCAGCTGTATACAGTGTCTGGCCCCTACATTAATCCAGCCCTGAGTGCAGCCTTTTTTACCTGGCATCAGAGTGGCCCGAGGGGCAATTTCCACCCTGCCCCCCTTCCCAGTCCTCCCCTGTCCCCATCTACAGCATAGCTTATTCTTATGTATCTGTATTTGTTTTTTTTCTCAATAGTTAATGTGGCACCCTCCTAGGTAGGCAGAGGGAAATCAATGGGCTCCTGAGAGGAAGGGCTCTAGTGTATCCAGTGAGGAAGAGGCTGGAGCCAGTGACATAGGGTCACTCGCTTCCAATGTCGGTTTGGGTCCCTGGAAGAGGGCATTGATGTGTGGAAATCAGAAGAGGAGACTGAATGGGACTGGGGAACAGAGAAGAGGGGCAGCTCTGCAAGTCCTAGTTCACTCAGTGATGAGACCGAGGAGGCTGTCGTTCGTATGCAGTGTGCCAGGAACTTGGGGTTCTGTGAGGTCTATGCCGCAAGGGTCCCAGATTTATCCCCACCTCACACCTACACCTGGGCCCGGGATCAGAATGAAGCCTATGCCAGTCTCATCAAGAGGGGGAAATCCTATACACCCTCCTGGGAGAGGAGAAAGACAGGGACTTCTCAGGTTCTCTTGATGCCAGCGCCTAATCCAGAAGAAGGTGGCCCTGGAATGCGGGTATGACTACCCCTACGCTCCTCTGGAGATTATGGAGAAGATAGAGACCAAGAGGGAGGGATGGTGTGATGAAGCAGTTTGGGATTTCCTTTACATCCCCAAACCATATCGCAATCGGAAGAGGCCTGAATTGTGGGAGACCTTCATATCTGTGAAGGCTAAGTGGAACCATCCACATAGACCACGTGGAAGTTCACCGCCCAAAAGGAATAGGCCAGGCTTGGGCTGTTCGAATTCAGGATTCTGTGGGAAAAACTGTCTGGATTCCTCATCCTGATTACTATTGTTGAGGATGTTATTATCAGGAGAGCTGATTAGTTAAGAGGCTAGTTAGCCTGAGTGTTGCTCGAGATGTGATATTACAGTAAAAGGGGCTAGAGAGCCTGAAGAGCTTTTACTCAGTTTAAAGTTGTTGTTGGGGCCGGAAGCCCTATTTCCAAATTCCCTTTACCTTATATCCTTGCAAGAGGAATTGGGATCCAGCAAAACAACTACTATTGTACAGTTTTTCATGCGGTAGAGGGCCAAACCTCTAATCTACAAAGACTTCCTGTTTAAAGAACTTTGGCTAGTACTTTAGCTCTGTGCTACAGCTTGCTAAAAGAAGCTATGTCCATGGGACACCTTACCAAGATCCCTTGGGCCAATGGGCTAGGATCACTAAATGTTGTTAGAGACACTTTGCGAAGAGCTTTGGGCCAGTGGGCCAGGAGAGTTGAAGTACAGAAGAGGACACTTTGCAAAGATACTTTGCCAAAGGACACTTTGTGAAGATCATTTGCAGAGACTCACAAGTTAGACAAGCTTGCTCAGACTACAGTAAAATAGCTTGTCACTAGAAGAAGATGTGTTGCCTCGGTGTTACAGAAGGAGAGGAGACTGTGAACACCAGTCGGGTGGACTTCGCATTTCTTCATTCTGAACTTGTGGATCTGACTATAATAGGACAGAGAGACAGTGCCTTGGTGTCTGAGAGGGACTGTGCCTATTATTTACTCAAAAATATGATTCTCAGTAGGAATCAATGGTGAAGTGTTAGATAGTCAGCTTAGCAGGATCTGTTTGTTGTCTATTACAGGTACACAACAGAACGGTCGAGTCAAGCGTGCCCTTAGGTGGCCTGGAGTGATGAGGATCTACGGGAATGTCACAGTTAGAGATAATGTTGGTGAGAAGGTCACCTCTAAAGAGAGGGCAGTCTCACCGTGAATAGGTAACAATGTACATCTTGTGCTTAACTGTTGTTTCCTTTGCAGGCTTGCTTGGGACTTCCAGGTCTGGATAGGCCCTCCACTGTTCAATGTAAATTTCTATACAATGTTGGTGTTGTGTCTAGTTAGATAGGGTAATGCCTTTACCTGTCAAGCAGATTTTTGTTTGGCGGGGGGGAGCATTGGTTTAAATGCACTTGGTATATGTATGTGTACATAAATGTGTGGATATTTGTAGAGCAGAGTCATATATTTTTTCCATGTAACTTATTGTATTCACTGGCCACAAATGGGGTATGCCCCATAGCCAGGTACATATGTTATTTCCATTTTCTCCCTTTTCCAAGTTTGTGGGATACTCCGTAAAATTTTTGTACAAAGAATTTTTGTAGGGGCGGCTGCCCAGAGCCAGTGAGGACATGGCGGACACGGCTCATTTTGGCAGGGGGTGAGTGTAGCACCCTCCTAGGTAGGTGCTAGTGAGAGAGTATAGTTTTGAGCTCAGTCTGCTTACGAGAGGGGCTGCAGGTGAATCTATATTGTTCTCTGCCTACCAGAGAGCAGGATCTGTTAGTGAGGTCTGCTCATTGTGCTTGGTATGCGATTCATTCAGTCTACAGAGTGTTTCACGCTGGTCCAATAGGGAGGCATGTTGAACAGTGGGAGGAAACCTGACAAATGGGTGCATAGGCTTTTGATACAGTCCTGATGATTGGCAGAGGGTAGGTCGCCTCTAAGCATGCTGGGATGCTGTATAAAAGCCAGGAACACATGTGCTCGGGGTCTTTCGTTGGAGAGCGGAGTCCCGGAGGGAGGGGGCTGCTGCCTCCTCCTCTGTAGAGGTGCCATGCGGTCGAAGGAGGTCAGAAAACATTATTCATTGGTGTTTCACAGAACAGGATTCGGAGGTTTGTGGCGGTGCTGTGAGTTTTTAAAGGAAGCCAATCCAGAGCAGAGACACAGCTACCAACCAATCAAGCTGGATGAACTGAGGAGGAGTCAGTTATTAGTTATCATCATTGGTTCACAATCTACAGCAGCCCATGATGGCAATGGCAGTGACACTGGAAACCAAACAATTGCCCCTGTCTTTCTCTGGTCTCATCAAATTGACTAAACTAAAAGAGGGATGGGAGGTAAAGAGATGGAGGGAAGATGGGGGAAGGGAGACAGAGAAGAGAGGTAGAGTAGGTGATACCATACCTCACTTTGATATTTATGTGGGTATTAAACTTTAGTAAGGTATGGTATGGAATAGTATGGTATGGTATAGTATGGTAAGGTATGGTATAGTAAGATATGGTAAGGTATAATATGGTATAGTATCATATACTATGGTAAAGTATGATATGGTAAGGTATGGTATGGTATAGTAAGGTATGGTCAGATATGATATGATAAGGTGTGGTTTGGTATAGTAAGATATGGTATGGTAAGATATGGTATGGTATTGTATGGTATGGCATGGTATGGTATGGTACGGTAAGATATGGTATGGTAAAATACGGTATGGTATGGTAAGATATGGTATGGTAAAATATGGTATGGTATGGTAGATATGGTAAGTGTTCCTTGATGAACCAATCGAGGGCGAATACTGCTGTGCAACATGTGAGGGACTTGTTTCTCTGGAAGCTCAGATCCTGGATCTAGAAAACAAAGTGGTAACACTGCGGAGCATCAACAACCTGGAAAGGAGCTTGGACATTACCCAGCAGGTGCTGGCAGGGGCCGGCATAGAGGAGGGAGGAGAAGTCGAGACGCAGGCAACAGAGATAGGCAGTTGGGTGACAGTTAGAAGGAGGGGAAGAAAGAAGAATGCTAGGGAGGCCAGTCCTGAGTTGGAACACCCCAACTAATATGCCAAGTTGCATGATGATGGGGATATCAGCTCAGGGGTGGCAGTGCTGGAGCAGGTGCCCTCCCCCAGCTGCCAGGGGAGTGGCAGCTCCAGGACGGAGGGACGGGGGGCGACACTTAGGAAAGGTTAGACAGGCTGTAGTAGTGGGTGACTCAATTATCAAGAGGACAGAGAAGGCAATCTGTCAAAACGATTGTGGTAGCCGAACAGTAAATTGTTTACCGGGCGCTCGAGTTTGGCACATCGCGGATCGGGTAGACAGATTATTGGGTGGGGCTGGGGAGGACCCAGCGGTCATGGTGCATGTGGGCACCAATGACCAAGTAAGAGAAAGGTAGAGGATCCTAAAGAATGATTTCAGGGACTTAGGGAATAGATTGAGGAATAGGACCTCCAAGGTGGTTTTCTCTGAAATACTGCCTGTACCTCGAGCCACACAGGAGAGGCAGAAAGAGATTAGGGAACTGAACAAGTGGCTGAGGAATTGGTGTAGGAAGGAGGGGTTTGGGTTCCTGGAGAACTGGGCTGACTTCTCAGTCGGCTACCGGCTCTTTAGTAAGGGCGGGCTGCACCTTAATGGGGACGGCACAGCTCTATTGGGGAGAAAGATGGCCACAAAGTTGGAGGGGCTTTTAAACTAGGAGATGGGGGGAGGGCTCAGAGGTACGGTCAGTCAGGAGGGAGCAAAGGACAGAAGGTATTATTGAGGTCAGCAGCAACAGTAGATCCATAACCTCAACCATTGGGGGGTCTGTGCGGAAAAAAACTCAGACCAAACAGGAATAAAATTAAGCACTATTCACTGTCAACTTCCACAAAACTAAGAGGGGTGTGCAAATGCCAGGAGCCTAGCTAATAAAATGGATGAGCTGGAACTGTTAGTACATGAGGAGGACATAGACCTTGTGGGAATAACAGAAACTTGATTTGACCCCTCACACGACTGACTGGCCAATATCGAAGGGTATTCAGTGTATCGGAAGGACAGGGAAGGAAAAAGAGGGGGAGGGGTATGTCTCTAAGTCAAGAATAGTGTAAAGGTAATAGAGAGGAGTGATATTATGGAAGGGGTGAGTATGGAGTTAGAATCCATATGGGTAGAACTCCATAGGGAAAAGTAAAGGGAAAAGTAATTGTGGGGGTTTGTTATAGGCCACCTAACCAAAGGGAGGAGGTAGAGCTGGAATTTATATCACTGTTGGGTAATGCGGCAAAGCTGGGATCAGTCATTATATTAGGGGACTTCAACTATCCCGACATTGACTGGGAAGAGGGGACTACACACTCACAGAAGCCCATCTCTTCATGGAAACCTTACAGGACAACTACATGTCTCAGTTGGTGGATTCTCCTACTAGAATGAATGCAGTGCTGGATCTATTAATTACTAATGACCCAGACCTAATCTCAGATGTAGGATTCCAGGACAACTTGGGCTCTAGCAATCACAGGATGATCACATTTAGCGTAAATAACAATATAGCAAGGCAAGAGGGGAACATAAGAACCCTAAACTTCAGAAGGACAGACTTTCCCAAACCATGCTCAATGATAGAGAAAATAAACTGGGACCAAACCCTATGAACACTGACCACAGAGGAAAAATGGGAATACTTTAGGAACATATTAAACAAAAGTATCTCACAGTGCATTCCTATGGGAAATAAATTTATAAGAGCCAAAGCCAAACCTGGCTGGCTAAACCGTGATGTAAAAAAACGTATTAGTGAAAGAATCAAATAAGAAATGTAAATACGAAATCAAAATCGCTAAAATCAACTTCGAGAGACAAATTGCAGAGGACAGTAAAAAGAACCCTAAGAAATTCTTTCAATATATCAACAGCAACAAAACGAGGTCAGAGCATGTTGCACACATAATTAACAATGATGGGAGGATCGTTACAGAGGACGAATTTAACCTATAAATATTAGTAAAGTAAGGTTTAGGTCTGGAGACATGTTTGGTCAGTCCATCACCTTTACCCTCAGCTTCTTTAGCAAGGCAGTGGTCATCTTGGAGGTGTGTTTGGGGTCATTATCATGTTGGAATACTGGCCTGTGGCACAGTTTCCGAAGGGAGGGGATCATGCTCTGCTTCAGTATGTCACAGTACATGTTGGCATTCATGGTCCCCTCAATGAACTGTAGCTCCCCAGTGCCGGCAGCACTCATGCAGCCCCAGACCATGACACTCCCACCACCATGCTTGACTGTAGGCAAGACACACTTGTCTTTGTAGTCCTCACCTGGTTGCCGCCACACACACTTGACACCATCTGAACCAAATAAGTTTATCTTGGTCTCATCAGACCACAGGAGATGGTTCCAGTAATCCATGTCCTTAATCTGCTTGTCTTCAGCAAACGGTTTGCAGGCTTTCTTGTGCATCATCTTTAGAAGAGGCTTCCTTCTGGGACGACAGCCATGCAGACCAATTTGATGCAGTGTGCAGCGTATGGTCTGAGCACTGACAGGCTGACCCCCCACCCCTTCAACCTCTGCAGCAATGCTGGCAGCACTCATACGTCTATTTCCCAAAGACAACCTCTGGATATGACGCTGAGCATGTGCACTCAACTTCTTTGGTCGACCAAGGCGAGGCCTGTTCTGAGTGGAACCTGTCCTGTTAAACCGCTGTATGGTCTTAACCACCGTGCTGCAGCTCAGTTACAGGGTCTTGGCAATCTTCTTATAGCCTAGGCCATCTTTATATAGAGCAACATTTCTTTTTTTCAGATCCTCAGAGAGTTCTTTGCCATGAGGTGCCATGTTGAACTTCCAGTGACCAGTATGTCAGTGAGAGCGATAACACCAAATTTAACACACCTGCTCCCCATTCACACCTGAGCCCTTGTAACACTAAAGAGTCACATGACACCGAGGAGGGAAAATGGCTAGTTGGGTCCAATTTGGACATTTTCTCTTTTGGGGTGTACTCACTTTTGTTACCAGCGGTTTAGACATTAATGGCTGTATGTTGAGTTATTTTGAGGGGACAGCAAATGTACACTGTTATACAAGCTGTACACTCACTACTTTACATTGTAGCAAAGTGTCATTTCTTCAGTGTTGTCACATGAAAAGATAGAATAAAATACTTACAAAAATGTGAGGGGGTGTACTCACTTTTGTGAGACACTGTGTATATATTTATATTCATATATATAAAACCCCTTGACAATGTCCTATTGGATGAAACGCGTTGGATAGGCTACTTTGGGCACTGACATCTTACCGCTGTGCAATTCCGGATCACCAGAGGTTTCTCGAAGTGAAGTGGTTTTTACCTTTTGTTTTATGTTATTTTACAGAAGGAACAATAAATTACTACACCATGAATATCCATCCGGGCTCCTGGTGAGCTTTCTGTTCTTAGTTGAACTCCAGCGAGAGCTGTTAGTGGGAGTTGCAGGCTGTGCTATCACTAGAGGGATGTTCATCAATGCATTGAGGCGTACTTTCTGCAGCCATTCGCTCAGGTGAGTAGGCATTCAGTTGATGGTGGAGGCTCTATCACGTGGACAGTGTTTGACCCCCTTTCTTCACTGGAGTGGTGGCTATACATACATATTCCCCACCTACTTACTCACCCAGACTATGCTATGGTACTATCTGTACCTATATTGAGACTATTTTATATAGCTAATGCACTGATTGTGTTAATTCCTTGTTATATACATTTATCTTCAGCAGATTTATATTTATACATATATACATACATACATAGACAACTATCAGCCCATCCCCGCATGCCAAGGTCCTAGGTGTAGTCCTGGACTCTGAACTCTCCTTCAAGTCCCACATCCAAGCTTTATCCAAATCTTGCCGCCTCAACCTCCGCAACATCTCCAGCTACGTCCCTTTCTAACCAATGACGCAACAAAGCTCCTAGTTCACTCCCTGGTCATCTCGCGCCTCGACTACGGCAATTCCCTTCTCATTGGCTTACCTCTACATAGGCTCCTCCCCCCTTCAATCCATTATGAATGCTGCTGCCAGATTCATCCACCTTACCAATCGCTCCATGTCAGCTACCCCTCTCTGTCAATCCCTCCACTGGCTTCCGCTCACCCAACAAATTAAATTCAAAGTACTAATACCAACTTACAAAGCCATCCACAACTTAGCCCCCAGCTACATTACTTAACTAGCCTCAAAATACCAACCTAATGGCTCTCTTCGTTCCTCTCAAAACCTCCTGCTCTCTAGCTCCCTCGTCACCTCCTCCCATGCTCGCCTCCAGGACTTTTCCAGAGCCTCTCCCATCCTATGGAACTCCTTACCCCAATCTGTCCGATTATCTCCTACTCTATTAGCTTTTAGGCGATCTCTGAAAACACTCCCCTTCAGAGAAGCCTATCCTACCCACACCTAACAACTCTACCTCCATTTTCTCCATCAGCCCATCCCCCACGGTTATTGTCTTCTGTTTCACTTGACCCTCCATTCTAGATTGTAAGCTCTAACGAGCAGGGCCCTCTAATTCCTCCTGTATTGAATTGTATTGTAACTGTATTGTCTTCCCTCACATTGTAAAGTGCTGCACAAACTGTTGGTGCTATATAAATCCTGTATAATAATAATAATAATAATAATAATAAAAATATTGCTGTCGTGGTTTGCATAACAATCTGGGCACTACACTTTTTTGAGTGATATGTTTTTGAGGTTTTATACTGCCTTCTGTTTTAGCTGCCTTTATTATTACTTATAACACAGCACAGAAATGTGCTCTTTATTATAGATCTACAAGCTATCTGAATACACAGATATTTACTATCTCTGCCCCCGGGATGAATGATTCACCCATTACAGCATCCCGGGACATTATGCGTCATTCACCGACATTCCAACGATCCAACGTCATTGGTTGACCAAAGTGTACGTCCTGACAAAACATTCTTTTTTTCTGCTTTTGGCATAAGCGGGGAATAAATAGAAGCTCTGCTGGGTTTTCCGGTGCTCCATTATAGACATTTCCCCTCACTTCCTGTCCTGGTGACTACACTTTCATCAGATAGGAAGTGAGAGAAAATCTTTAACCGCTTGCCAACCGCCGCACGACTATTTACGGCGGCGGTCAGCCCCGTACAGGCTAAGTGACGTAGGGCTACGTCGCTAGCCTGTGAGCCTGTAGGGGGCGCGCGCGCGCCGCCGGAGGCGCACTCCCGCCCCCGCTTGTTCCCTAAGAAGTCCGCGCATGTGACCAGCGGCTCCGATGTCCGCCGGTCACTCGCAATCTCCCCTTGGAGAGGTAGAAAGGCAGGCGGCTGATGTAAACACAGCCGCCTGTCATTCTCCCTGGTGTAACTGCAGAAATCATACAATCCTGCTATGTAGCATCGTATGTCTCTGTGGTTACATCACTAGCCGCACCCCTTTACAGTTAGAAGCACGCCCCTAGGGACACACTTAACCCCTGCATCACCAATAAAGTTAACCCCTTCCCCGCTAGTGTAATTTTTACAAACAGTAACAGTGCATATGTATAGCACTGATTACTGTAGAAATGTCACTGGTAACCCCAAAAGTGTCAAAAATGTCAGTCAAGGGTCCGATCTGTCCACCCCAATGTCGCAGTCCCGCAAAAAAAATCGCAGATCGCCGCCATTACTCGTTAAAAAAAAAACAACAAAAATGACAAAAATCTTTCCCTTTGTTAGTAAACGAAATAAATTTTGTGCAGACCAATCAAAATACGCTTATTGCGAAACATATGTAACAGAAAACAAATTGGCCAAAAATGTTAAAAAATTTTGATTTTTACAATTTATTTTGGGGAATTTCATATAAAAAAATGAAAAATATTGTTATTTTTTCAAAATCTACGCTTTTTTTTTGTTTATAGCGCAAAAAGTAAAAATCGCACAGGTGATCAAATACCGCCAAAAGAAAGCCCTGTTTGTGGGAAAAAAAGGACGTCAATTTCATTTGGGTACGGCGTTGCATGACCGCGCAATTGTCTGTTAAATTCCTGCAGTGCCGAATCGCAAAATAGGGCCTGGCCAGGAAGGGGGTAAAGTCTTCCGGGGCTTAAGTGGTTAAGATGGTCATAGACAGCAGTATAAATCTGAGAGGGGTTCCAGCCTTCCTAGGTGAGGGCAAATCTATCTAAAGGAGACCCAGATAGTGGTAAAAACCCAACAAGGGTGCTAATCTTTGGTCACTCTGCCTAAAATAAAATGAAACTGTTTTGGCTGGATGTACACTTTAATTACTTCCTCCATTAGGAAACAATGTAACAATCCTGGAAACTCATATGGCACTTTAAATGTGTTGCCCACAAACGTGCAGACCTGTGACGCAAGCGTGTATTGACCTCCGCTCATCACATCGATGATGTCTACTGACAACTGATAGTCATTCGGTGCAGGACGCAGGTATACAGGTGCTCTTAAAGTAGTTGTAAAGCTCTATTTTCATTTTTATTATTTTATACGTTTTATCTGTAGGTACGGTGAATAAACACTTCTATAGAATTTACCGCCATTATAATGCTATAATGCTGACGTCTGGTTTTACTTGTACTGGTTGTTGTAGGTGATCTTTGCCATCCTAAATCCCCAGCAAAGAAACTTGATGTGCTTTTATTATTTTATTTGTGTGTTGCTGCCATCTAGTGGTAAACAAGTAGTACTACAATGTATATATTAACCACTTTACCACCGGAGGATTTTGCTGTCTTATGTCCAGGCCACTTTTTGCGATTCGTCACGGTGCGACTTTAACTGACAATTGCACGGTCATGCAACGCCGTACCCAAACGAGAGCTTACTTTTGGTGGTATTTGATCACCTGTGCGATTTTTACTTTTTGCGCTATAAACAAAAAAAGAGCGAAAATTTTGAAAAAATAACAATATTTTTCAAATTTTTTTATATGAAATTCCCCCCAAAAGATGTAAAAATCAAAATTTTTTATCATTTTTGGCCAATTTGTTTTCTGCTACATATTTTTGGTAAAAAAAATCACAATAACCGTATTTTGATTGGTTTGCGCAAAAGTTATTGCGTTTACTAACTAAGGGAAAGATTTCTGTCATTTTTGGTGTTTTTTTTTTTTTAACGAGTAATGTCAGCGATCTGCAAATTTTTTTGCGGGACTTCGACATTGCGGCGGACAGATCGGACCCTTGACTGACATTTTTGACACTTTTGGGGGTACCAGTGACATTACTACAGTAATCAGTGCTATAAATATGCACTGTTACTGTAATAAAGACACTGGCAGGGAAGGGGTTAATTTTTATTGGAGAGGGAGGGGTTAATGTATGCCTGGTGCTTACTGACGTGTGTGGGGGGAGGTGACTGAGTGACACAGGGACAGATCGCAGGTTCAGCTATGCTGAACCCTGCAATCTGCCACTGTCTGTCACTTAGGAGATCCGCCCACTTTGTTTACACAAGCGGGCGGATCTCCAAACTCGATTCCCCGACGATCGGGGAAGAGCGGCGGCGAAGGCCGCTGCTCCTCCCCTGGCCTGACTCCCGCTGTGACTGAATACAGTGGGAGCGAGCCTCCGGCAGCGCGCGAACGCCGCCCACAAGGGGAGGAGTCCAGCGACGTAGGTCTACGTCGTTGGACGATAACGAGCCACATTGCTGCAGTAGCAGCAATGTGAGCGGTCGTTATGTGGTTAAAGAGTATCTATACTGGACAAGTAGACCAGCGCTTCTCAACCCTTTTTAACCACTTAAAGCGGAGTTCCACCCAAAAGTTGAACTTCTGCTCATTTGCTTCCTCCCCCCCCTCTAGTGCCACATTTGGCACCTTTCAGGGGGGAAGGGGGAACGGGTACCTGTTTTTGACAGGTACCCTTCCCCACTTCCGGGAGACAGAGCCACGGCCCCGTCCACCGGAAGTTCCGTCCCCTTTCTCCTTCCCCCGCCGCCGGGCCTATGAGAATGCGCAGTAGGGAACTGTCTGTGAAGCTGAAAGGCTTCATTGCCAGTTTCCCTAAGGGTCCTTTCACACCTGTCCGTTCCGCTGATGGACTCCGTTCTGCTCAGCGGGGGATGGATCTGCCGATCCCCGATGAGCAGGCGGATGACAGCTCCGTTTACGCTCTGTGTGCGGAGACGGAGCTGTCAGATCCCCGCTGTCCTCTATGGGGGAATCAGATGAGAATCCGTTCTCATCCGATCCGCCAGACGGATGGAAAATAGGGTTCTGGGGGAGGTTCCTTCCTTCCCTGAGAACATTTAAATGGGGCAGCCTACCGTCACCACTTGGGCTATACACAGCCTCCTTGAGGGTGGCTCCTGGCTGACCTATATTCAGCAGGCTTTCCGTGGCACCCTCTGCAGGTACTTAGTAAGTATTTAGGTAAAAAAAAAAAAAAAAAAAGTCTCCTTTTACCTTTTACTTAGTTTAAAAAAAAAAAAAAAAGGTGGGGAGTAAAAAGATAAAAGGGATGGGGGGGGGGTGTCTTTGTTACCCCTAGAGATCACTCTTTGTAATCCTTTTTCTTTCTTCCAGTTATTCTGGCTTTCTGCTGGCTGTCCCTTTTCTCTAACACCATGAGTCAGTCACCACTTATGCAAGACCCTCAATTCCTAAGGTAGGGGACCACCAAAATGGTAAGTTCTCAGGAGACCTAAAAGAGTGCTTTCTTATGCAATTTTCTTTGATGTATTTTAACCCCGCACTCTCACGCTCTCAGAGTTCAAGAGCCAGAAAGGACAGGCGGTCTTCAAGGAAGCGTAGCTCCAGGCGGCACTCCCGCTCCAGGAAGAAGTCCAAAAAAAGACGTCACCCCTCCTCTTTTCCAGAGCAATACAGACGTCCCAGTAAGTAATTCTGCTGGGCTTATGGCACAGTGCCTTTTACCAACAAATTGGTGTGCAAAAACTGTCTGGAGGAATTTGCAGCAGACAGAGAACAAGAGACTGCTCAGGACTTGTTGGTAAAGAAGGTGGTACGAGATTCCATATCCAAATTCACCTCTATTATCCCTGCAGCTCAGTCACCTGCTTGTGTCACCCAAGAGGCCCCGCCGGAGGATCAGCCAGGGACATCAGCAAATCCTATTTCCCCATTTCTTCAGAAACGACAGGCCTGTTTTCCATTGACGGACGAGATCAAGGACCTCATAAAACAGGAATGGCAGAAAACTGAGAAGAGGTTCTCTTTCAACTGCATGCCTTGCTTGACTCGCCACCAACGGTTGATGCAGCGGTGGTACGCCTAGCAAAGAACGTGACACTCCCTGTGGGGGAGCCTCTTTTAAGGATATCATGGACAGAAGAATAGATCTGGATCTTACAGCGGTTAAGGAAGGGGTGCCAAAGGCGGACATTTTTCGTGTCCTAGATGAGCTAAAAGTGTCGTCAGATTTTAGTAGGGAGGCAGCAGTACACACGGTCAAGTGTTCAGCTAGAGCAGGGGTGGGGAACCTTTTTTCTGCCAAGGGCCATTTGGGTATTTAGAAAATCATTTGGGGGCCGTACAAAATTATCAACTTAAAATGTGCCTGTTATATTTGGTCAAACATTTAATTAACTCACCCCTAATGTGATGGCTGCAACTGCTTCTCTTTGGTGAGGTATGTGATGTTAGCTGGTATTGATGATGTTGCTACTCACAACTGGTTTTCCAGGTTTGCGTCGGTCAGTCTGGAGCGCAGTCGACTCTTTGTGGTGGTAAGTTTTGAAAATAACTGCTGGTGGGTATAGCTGGCTGGTACTGCTGGCTCAGGCTGGTACTGCTGTGGGCACTGCTGGCTCAGGCTGGTACTGTTGGCTGATACTGCTGGCTCAGGCTGGTACTACTGGCTAGTACTGCTGGCTGGTACTGCTGTGGATACTGCTGGCTCAGGCCGGTACTGCTGGCTGGCTTAGGCTGGTACTGCTGGCTGGTACTGTGCTATAGGTACTGCTGGCTGGTACTGTTGTGGGTACTGATGACTCTGGCTGGTACTGCTGGCTCTGGCTGGTACTGCTGGCTCTGGCTGGTACTGGTGTGAGTACTGCTGGCTCTGGCTGGTATTGTTGGTTCTGGCTGGTACGGTTGAGTACTGCTGGCTCTGGCTGGTACTGCTGTGAGTACTGCTGGCTCTGGCTGGTACTGCTGTGAGTACTGCTGGCTCTGGCTGGTACTGCTGTGAGTACTGCTGGCTCTGGCTGGTAATGTTGGTTCTGGCTGGTACGGTTGAATACTGCTGGCTCTGGCTGGTACTGCTGTGAGTACTGCTGGCTCTGGCTGGTACTGCTGTGAGTACTGCTGGCTCTGGCTGGTATGGCTGGCTCTGGCTGGTACTGCTGTGTGTGCTGCTGGCTCTGGCTGGTACGGCTGGTTCTGGCTGGTACTGCTGGCTCTGGCTGGTACTGCTGTGTGTGCTGCTGGTGGGAAATGCTGGCTAAGCAGTGGCGCCACACGGCAAATCTGGAATGCTCCCGCGGGACAAGAAACAAAGGAGGTCAAAGCCTTTTTCATTCAGGTTCCATTCCTCCAGGTACAGAGATTCTAGATTCACTCACATCAGAGCCTCAGGCAGCGGTTGGAGGGGGACACAGGCAACCTTCCTCAGAGCACACAAGCAGAAAATATAGAATGTTCCCCAGGAACCCAACAAGTCTTTTTGACGGTGCACAGTCCCAGATGCTCCCAGTAGGAGCCAGGTTGGCACACTTTGTGGACATCTGGGCAAAAAAATTGTACAGACTCTTGGGTAAAAACCACAGTCATCCAGGGCCATTCCTGGGAGTTCCTCAACGCACCTCCTCCAGATAATTTTTCCCCCACCAAGATCCAAGAGGCATCACAAAAAGCGGCTGTTCTGCTACAGTACATACAGACACAGCAAGTGGGTGGTAACACTAGTGGTTCCCTCTTCAAAAATGTACACAGGTGTGTGACGCCCTGATGTAAATAACCAATTGGTCAAAACTAAAATCACAGAGACAAAAAGCGAAAAAAAAGTCTTGACTATACAAAAAATGGACACGATCCATAAGATGGTATCCTGGTGCCATCTAGTGGCAAATTAGTATTAGGAAATAAAAGGGGAGAACTAATTAGAAAAATAATAAAAAAGTTGAATCCATGCATACGAGAAAAAGAAACAATTACAGACCATCCAGAGTGATCTTATATAAGACAAAAAAACGTGATTAAAAACAAAATGTAAAATCAGTAATACTGTCAGATCCCATTGGGGAAAGACTCTGCTGTTCGGTGAGCGAGTCTTGTTGACTGCTTTTAAGAATTGCCTGACCAGTTTATCCTCAGCCTACCTGACTTTTGTTATTGCTTAGAGTGCAGATATTTGCACCTTTTATGTCATGAGGCTAACACCCATGTCTAAGCCAGACTGAAGAAAATTCAATACTGCTGATAGGGAGGGGGCCGTAGGATCCAGGTCTTGCTCAGCCAGCATGATTGCAAATCTGTGCCAGATCTTGGTGTAAATTTTATTAGTAGAGTGTTTTCTGGCTCTCAGCAAGGTGGAAATCACTTTAGAGGGGCAGCCTAAGTTCTCCAGCTACCCCCTTTCAATAGCCAAGCTTACAGCTCCAGCCTGCGAATATTCGGATGCAGGAATTTGCCCTGCACAAAGGGGTGCGGAAACACTGGTAGGGGGATTGGATGTTGTTTTCTGAGTTGGATCGCCAAGGGGAACCAAGGTCTTCATGATCAGAATAGGAGAATGGCTTTGACTGACTTGCTCTTTCAACAGTCTCAGGGGGAAATCTCATTATTAGAGACGTTTGGGGAAAAGCGTAAGCTAGGCTGCAATTCCAGGGTGCAACTAGCGCATCTGTCTCCTCTGCCTGGGGATGTGGAAACCAGGACAGGAACCTCCTGAAGCTTACGGTTGGCATGGGATGTAAAGAGGTCAATTTGAGGTAGACCCCCTGTGGACTAACTGAGAGAAGACCTTGGGATGCAAGGACCATTCTGTATGGTGCAAGGCCCATGTCTAAGGCCCATGTCTAAGCCAGACTGAAGAAAATCCAATACTGCTGATGGGGGGGGGGGGGGGGTGTTGGAGCCAGGTCTTGCTCAGCCAGATTGATTGCAAATCTGTGCCAGATCTTGGTGTATATTATTATTGATAAAACAATTTACATCCCACTGGACATTCAGTCCAAATGGGAAGTAAGATTTAAGATAATGGATCCATCTTGTTTCCATTCAGGAAATCTCCCTTCTCAAATGACAGCCCCTCCACTGGGGGGTTAACTTGTCTATAGCAACAAACAAAGTGTCTTGGGGATTACTTTAGTGACACTGGTCATATTGCTTAAACACACTATGACCAGGGAAACCCTTCTTGATGTTGCCGACATGTTCTCCCAGTCTCACTTGTAGGGACATACTGGTTCGGCCAATGTATTGTTTCCCACATTTGCATTGTATCATATAAACCACATTTTTAGTTGAACGTGTGATTAAAGATTTGATAGTATACTCTCTCCTAGTCTGTTGATAACGGAAATTCTCAACCCTTCTCCCCTTAAAGGAGTTGAGCGCACAAATGTTTCAACATGTCATCGTATATTTCAATGATCTCTTGGGCTCACTGGCACCTCTGGCAGTTTCAGTCATGCTTCCTAGCACAGTGGTGGAAGCAGAACTTGGCACAGCCAATAGTGGTGTCACTCAATAAGAGAAGGAGCCTACAGTGGTGGCTAAAGGCAGAGTCCCTGAAGAAATCACGTTAAATTGGACCATTGTTATTAGGGATGATCAAACTTTTGAAAAGTTCGGTTCGACCAGAACACCTGAATTTCCCAAAAGTTCGGTTCGGATTTCAGAACTCCATTGAAATCAATGGGACCCGAACTTCGGTAATCAAAAAACACCATTTTTAAGCCCTAAAACCCAATAAATGCCCCTAAAAAGTGCCTAGGGTTCTGGGTCATGCCCCATTAACTATTAATCACACAAAAAAAAGTTCTTAAAAATTGTCATTTTTGATAAAAAAGCCAATTATTGAAAAAATTAAAAAAAAAAAGAGAGATTTTTTTATTTTTACTTTGGATTTAGTATCTGGGGGGTCTAAAAAGTGTACCTGTGAAGTTTCAGCTCTGTAGCATGTCCAGAACCATGAAAAAAAGATCGTTTGTATTAGAAAACTTTCAGCACTGGAGTATGGCTCCGCTGCTGTAACACCTTGACGGTTTAATAGAAGGCATTTTTTTGGGTTCTTTGCAGTCAGGCAAAACATCTGAACTTGTGTATAGTGGTATATATACACACATACATATATTTATATACACACCTAGACATATATAGGTGTGATAGTAGCAGAAATATATGCTTGCGCTAATGAAATCATTTACAGTAATATATTTCTGCTACTATCACACCTATATATGTCTAGGTGTGTATATAAATATATGTATGTGTGTATATTTACCACTATACACAAGTTCAGATGTTTTGCCTGCCTCAAAAGAACCCAAAAAAATGCCAAAAAAACGCTAGCGTCAAAAAAAAAAAAATGCCCAGGTGTGTTTTTGCTGGCATTTTTTGGGGGGTTTTGGAGGCAGGCAAAACATCTGAACTTGTGCACAGTACCACTATACACAAGTTCAGATGTTTTTCCTGACTGCAAAGAACCCAAAAAAATGCCTTCTATTAAACCGGCAAGGTGTTACAGCAGCGAAGCCAACCCCCTGTCTGAAAGTTTTCTAATACAAACGATCTTTTTTTTATGGTTCTGGACATGCTACAGAGCTGAAACTTCACATGTACACTTTTTAGACCCCCCAGATCTGAAATCCAAAGTAAAAATCAAAAATCTTTTTTTTTTAAATTTTTTCAATAATTGGCTTTTTTTTATCAAAAATTACAATTTTTAAGAACTTTTTTTGTGTGATTTTGTGTCTGGGGGGTCTAAACGGTGTACCTGTGAAGTTTCAGCTCTGTAGCATGTCCAGAACCAGAAAAAAAAAGGATTGTATGTATTAGAAAACTTTCAGCTCAGGGGGTTAGCTTCTCTCCACACCTTGCCGGTTTCAAAGCAGGCATTTTTTTGGGTTCTTTGCAGTCAGGAAAAACATCTGAACTTGTGTATAGTGGTACTGTGCACAAGTTCAGATGTTTTGCCTGCCTCCAAAACCCCCCAAAAAATGCCAGCAAAAACACACCTGGGCATTTTTTTTTTTGACGCTAGCGTTTTTTTGGCATTTTTTTGGGTTCTTTAGAGGCAGGCAAAACATCTGAACTTGTGTATAGTGGTATATATACACACATACATATATTTATATACACACCTAGACATAAATAGGTGTGATAGTAGCAGAAATATATTACGTAAGTAGCAGAAATATATTATGTAAATGATTTCATTAGCGCAAGCATATATTTCTGCTACTATCACACCTATATATGTCTAGGTGTGTATATAAATATATGGATGTGTGTATGTCTATATATACCCCCTATACACATGTTCAGATGTCATGTCTGACATCAAACATGTCCTCAAAAAAGCACTGGCAGTGGCAGCCCCTGCAGCATAAAAAATGCTTGGCTGGTGAGAAGCCATATGGGTGTGCCGAAGCAATTCAGAGAAATGATCATTTCTCTATAGCGGTCACCCTGCTATGGAAGGGTTTTGTCACCCTGCCATAGCAGTCACTGCCAGTTAACCCTACACTACACTACGGTCCCCTGACACTTAACACTTTCCCTACAGAAACTAAATTTTTGAAGCTAACTTAAGTGTAAAGGAGCACTCTTACTACACTAGATATCCCTTTCCTCACACTAAAAATAGCTAAATGACACTTTTAAAGTAAAATTAACAGAACTGCTTCCACTCTCTTCCATGTCCAGTATAACAATGCTAGGAATATGGCGGGGGCGATCTTATATACTGGGGGGCGTATTCACTAATGATTGGTCTAGGGACCCCCTAGTCACTCCAATCACATTCCTAGCATTCTCCTGCCCCCTCAATTGGCTTTTGCTAATGGTTCTGGTCCAATCACGGGCTTTTAAAGCCCATTTCCTGAAGCATTGCATTCTGGGCGGTTCTGGTTGCCGAATTCCGAACTTTTTGGGCAAAAAGTTCTAAATTCGGCCGAACCTCGAACACCCAATGTTCGGGCCGAACCGATGGTCGACCCGAACCGTTCGATCATCCCTAATTGTTATGACTGATGCCAGTGAGACAGGCTGGGGGCTGCACTGTGAAGGACAGTCGGTCAAGAGCAGGTGGAGCTTCCCCGCCAAAGGAGTGGTTTCCAATGTACTGGAGATAGGAACAGCCTTACCTGCTCTCAGAGCTCTACATTACAGGATCAACAACAGGTTGATCATTCTGCAGATGGACAGCAGTTGCCTATATTCAGCGCCAGGGGGAACTCGCAGCAGGACGTTGCTGAGGGAAGCAATGTCCTGGGTGAACGTTCACCTTTATTCCCTGAGAGCAGTCTATCTCCCTGGGAGGTTGAATTCACAGGCAAATCATCAGTCACTAGAATTCCCATACAGAATGGGCCTTGCATCCCCAGGTCTTCTCTCAGTTAGTCCACAGGGGGTCTACCTCAAATCGACCTCTTTGCATACCATGACAACCTTAAGCTTCAGAGGTTCCTGTCCTGGTTTCCACATCCCCAGGCAGAGGAGACAGACAGGTTCGCTAGTTGCACCCTGGAATTGCAGCCTAGCTTACGCTTTTCCCCAAACGTCCCAAATAATGAGCTTTCCCCTGAGACTGTTGAAAGAGCAAGTAACAGTCATAGCCATTCTCCCGTTCTGACCATGAAGACCTTGGTTCCCCTTGGTGATCCAACTCAGCAAGAAGCATCCAATCCCCCTACCGGTGACTCTGCCCCTCTTCATGCAGGGCAAGTTTCTACATCCAAACATACGCAGGCTGGAGCAGTGAGCTTGGCTATTGAAAGGGGGTAGCTGGAGAACTTAATTAAAAAATATAAAGATCAGCGCTCAGCTTTTTAACAGGGGGACCACTAGATCTAGTATAAATGTATGTAGAAAAGACGTGCCTTAAAAGAATATTGAATGGTGATCAAATTAATAAATGTGTCAGTAAAAGTGTGTTCAAAAATGCTGAATATATAGAGTGATAATAGAATATGTAAATGTATACAAAATAAATCCAATCAACGATGCAGTGCTGAGTGACTGTTCAAGTAAACCAAACTCATGTGCGACTCTATACAAACAAATAAATCCAATTCATAAAAGTGTAGAAAATGAGTGACAGTGACAAAAGTAAAACAACTAAATATAGCAATATTAAGATAAAGTGCTTCAATAGTCCATAAAGTGCGTATATTAATTTAACAAGTATTCATGATAGCAGTCCCAAATGAAGTAAATAAAGTGCAGTGTGCCAAAAAAAAAAAAAAAAAAATCTTTCTATATATGGTGATCTTTCCAATCAACTCAAAAAAGTGAAAGGTGCTCTTCAAACACAGCAAGGTGAGTGTATCCCAGTGAGCATACAATCCAGACACCGAGTGCAGTGGCCGCTCACCTCCACAACACTCAGATTGAGCGTTCGATATAACAATCCTGGCAACCCTTTTCAGCTTGTTCGCTAACAACCCAGCGTGCTCCAGCAGCAATGGATACAATAATGGAGATATCGCAGCATAGGAAGCTCAGAACTGCCTTAATCCCTGTGTTGGTAACTTAAAAAGAGAGGCTCTCATGGTGCAGAAACGTAGGGTAATATTTATTCACAAACAATAGTAGTGCAGGCTACTCACATTACAGTCGATAAAACAAAGCAGGTAGTGTCACAAACCGCCGATGCGGTGCAATCCGAAGCTTCCGGTCACGGCCGAAGACCGGAAGTGACGTCGGTACGGCTTACCCTGACGCGTTGCGCTACGAACACCCGTAGCTTTCTCAAAGGGGGAAAGCTACGGGTGTTCGTAGCGCAACGCGTCAGGGTAAGCCGTACCGACGTCACTTCCGGTCTTCGGCCGTGACCGGAAGCTTCGGATTGCACCGCATCGGCGGTTTGTGACACTACCTGCTTTGTTTTATCGACTGTAATGTGAGTAGCCTGCACTACTATTGTTTGTGAATAAATATTACCCTACGTTTCTGCACCATGAGAGCCTCTCTTTTTAAGTTACCAACACAGGGATTAAGGCAGTTCTGAGCTTCCTATGCTGCGATATCTCCATTATTGTATCCATTGCTGCTGGAGCACGCTGGGTTGTTAGCGAACAAGCTGAAAAGGGTTGCCAGGATTGTTATATCGAACGCTCAATCTGAGTGTTGTGGAGGTGAGCGGCCACTGCACTCGGTGTCTGGATTGTATGCTCACTGGGATACACTCACCTTGCTGTGTTTGAAGAGCACCTTTCACTTTTTTGAGTTGATTGGAAAGATCACCATATATAGAAAGATTTTTTTTTTTTTTTTTTTTTGGCACACTGCACTTTATTTACTTCATTTGGGACTGCTATCATGAATACTTGTTAAATTAATATACGCACTTTATGGACTATTGAAGCACTTTATCTTAATATTGCTATATTTAGTTGTTTTACTTTTGTCACTGTCACTCATTTTCTACACTTTTATGAATTGGATTTATTTGTTTGTATAGAGTCGCACATGAGTTTGGTTTACTTGAACAGTCACTCAGCACTGCATCGTTGATTGGATTTATTTTGTATACATTTACATATTCTATTATCACTCTATATATTCAGCATTTTTGAACACACTTTTACTGACACATTTATTAATTTGATCACCATTCAATATTCTTTTAAGGCACGTCTTTTCTACATACATTTATACTAGATCTAGTGGTCCCCCTGTTAAAAAGCTGAGCGCTGATCTTTATATTTTTTAATTACGTTGTGATTAGTGGTGACACTATCAGAATCAGCTGCTGGCTTGGAGGAGTTCCACATCTATTTTTCAGATTGGGAAGATCCATTTGATCGCTTACCTCAAAATCGCGCATAAGTTTATTATTCCAGCTGGAGAACTTAGGTTTCTCCTCTAAAGTGATTTCCACCTTGCTGAGGGCCAGAAAACCCTCTACTAATAAAATTTACACCAAGATCCGGCACAGATTTGAAACCATGCTGGCTGAGCAAGACCTGGATCCTACGGCCCCTTCCCTATCAGCAGTATTGGATTTTCTTCAGTCTGGCTTAGACACGGACCTTTGCCTTAGCTCAATAAAGGTGCAAATATCTGCAATCTCAGCAATAACAAAAGTCAGATGGACTGAGGATCCATTGGTCAGGCAATTCTTAAAAGCAGTCATCACGATTCGCCCACCGAACAGAAGAGTCTTTCCCCAATGGGATCTGTCAGTATTACTGAGTTTCTTGTCAGCCTACCCGTTCGCTCCAATTGAGCAATGTTTTCTTTGGGACATAACTGACAAGGCGGTTTTTCTAATAGCAATAACCTCTGGCAGAAGAGTTTCTGAACTCCAGGCCTTGGGAGCCTCAGAGCAGCATATACATTAAGATTTTCCCCAGATCGAGTGGAATTGAGGCCTGTTGACCACTTTGTTCCGAAAGTAGCAACATCCTTCCACCAGTCAGGTATTTGGGCCTTGCCCAAATTCCCAAAAGAGTTTTCAGAACATTGAGGAAATACTTATCTGTTACGGCGCCTTTCAGGTCTTCTGACCAGCTCTTTAAAATTCCAACAGGAAAGTACCGGGGGAATATGAACTTTGGCAGGCTGGATTATCAAACTTATATGGAGAGCATAGAGAGCGAGGGGTTGTGAACTTCATTCAGTGGTGACTGTTCACTAGACCAGGGCGGTGGCAGTATCATGGGCACCCCTTTTCGAATGTGTGGATGGAAACCATCTGTAGAGCAGCATCTTGGTCTTCTCAGAGCACTTTTTTAAGACATTATAGAGTGGACCCAGGCATCTTGTCATCTGTAGATTTCGGCTAAGAACTATCCAGTCTTCTTTTATAAACTTAAAGAAAATAATATTGCTGCGCCAAGTCTTTCATTGGAGATAAATAAATAAATAAATATGTTTGGTGTACAAAATGTTATCACAATAACTCTAAATCAGTCCATCAACTGTGATACTAAAGTGATAAATCAATTTCTGAGCCGTGATTATAAAATCAATAATATTAATAGTCCAATCCTCAGTGAAAATAGTGACTGAAAGAAAATCAAAAAATCTTCATCCACAAACGTGATCAAAAGTGCTGCATGATTCACTCCAGGTGCTCCTAGTGACTAGTGACAGATTAGCAGCTCACCTTAGGAACAGACTCCTGAGAGGCAATACACACTCTGGGATAATCACTGCAGTCTGGTTTGCCTTCCCATCACCGCCTCCTGATAGTCCCTCCAGGTTTATATGGCATCGGTGTGGAAAAATAAAAGCAAGATCTAGTGCTCTCTGATTTTAAGGCTATTTATTAAATCATAAATGGTGAAATCGCACTTACATTTCAAAGCACTTCAGCAGTGCGGACTTATCATAGCATCAAACGCTGCCTGTGGTCTCCGGGAATCGACGTGATGACGTGCAGGCTCCTCCCCTGGATAACTCTGGTTGCCTCTCACTTGATTAGGGGTCCCCTGGTATCCCCTCCCTTGCGCACCTTGTACTCTTGGTGTGGGGGCAGTGCTTGGGGTCACTGGGAATTCTCTTTCAGGTGTACTATCCCAAGACACAATTGCACCTTCCTCCTTTAGGAGGCGCTGCCATTTAACCACTTGCCTTCTGTGCACTTAAACACCCTTCCCATCCAGGCCAATTTTCAGCTTCCAGTGCTCTCACGCTTTGAATGACAATTGCGCGGTCATGCTACACTGTACCCATTTGAAATTTTTAGCATTTTTTTCACACAAATAGAGCTTTCTTTTGGTGGTATTTAATCATCTCTGGGTTTTTTATTTTTTACAAAAAAAAAAGAATAAATACAAAAAATTTTGAAAAAAAAAAAAAAGTTTTTCTTATTTTCTGCGAGTAAATTTTGAAAATAAATTTTTCTCCTTCACTGATGTGCGCTGATGAGGCGGCACTGATAGGCTGCACTGATGGGCACTGATGAGGTGGCACTTATGGGCACTGATGAGGTGGCACTTATGGGCACTGATGAGGAGGTACTAATATGCCGCACTGATGAGCACTGATAGGCGGCACTGATAGGCGGCACTGAGAGGCGGCACTGATGAGCACTGATAGGCGGCACTGAGAGGCGGCACTAATGGGCACTGATAGGCGGCACTGATGGGCACTGGCGGATGGCACTGGACACTGACAGGTGGCACTGATGAGCGGCACTGATGGGCAGCACCATCAGTGCCCACACTCAGTGCCCATAGTGCTGCCAGTCAGTGCTCATCAGTGCCTAGATGAGCAGGCACTGATGGGCACTGACTAGCAGCACTATGGGCATTGATTGTGGGCATTGATGGGGGGCACTGATGGCGGGCACTGTGGGCACTGATGGGGGGCATTGTGTGTGTGTTTTTACCTTGTGTAATCAGGGCACTGGTGATCGGTGCCCTGATTACATTCTCCTGTGTCCCCGGCGCTGTGAGGCTCCCCCTCCTTCCTCACACTGCAGGCTCCGTGTGAGGAAGGAGCGCCGGCGATGAGAGATGATCTCATATGTTTACATATGAGATCATTGCTCATTGGACGGCCAGATCACGTGGTGAATGGCCGCTGTGATTGGCCATTCACCACGATCTGTGATCGGCCGTGTCCAAGGGACACGGCCGACACAGATTTTCCCCGCAGCGCGCTCGCGGGAGCGCGCCGGGGGCGTGTCACTGGGAGGCCGTTTAAAAACGGCCTCCCGAAAATTCGAGTCCGCGCTGCAGCCGTATATAGGCTGTAGCGCGGATGGGGGTTGGTTAAAAACCTCATGGTTCCTAAAATCGCCAATATCTCGCAGGAACTTTTTCCTCTTTTTCTCCTGTGTTTCCTTATCCATTTTTTCCATTTTCTTCTTTAATTCCCCTGAGAGTTTGATGCATTCTGCTGATTCTTTAAAAGGTTCAATCTTATCCTTAATCTCTTTGGTAGATTGTTCCAGTGCTGTCAATTTGGTCTGTTTCCTCTTTAGCAGGAATCTTAATAAATCAACCCCTTTGCTATTGAAAAACAGGAACCAATCATTCATTGCTTCATCTCCTGTTATCCCATCTTAGCCTCCTGGGCACTAGGTTATTAGCAATATATTGTTCTAGGGATACTATGTCCCACCAGGCTCTTATCTTTTTATCCATTAAGTAACCTAATTTCTTATAAAAGTCACTTAAATCCTCATTTTTGCCTCGATTTTTATCTCCTGAGAAAATATCTTTGACCACTCTGGTCTCAAAGTAATTAAGAAGATATTTTCTCAGGAGATAAAAATCGAGGCAAAAATGAGGATTTAAGTGACTTTTATAAGAAATTAGGTTACTTAACCTCCCTGGTGGTATGATTCTGTCAGGAATTCTGTACCAAAAGCGGTACAATTCTTTTCATGGAAATTTGGCGTTATGTATTATAGGCCTACAATTCTTAGTAATTACTGACTTAAACCTGACCAAAACAAGAGTCTAGTAGACATCCCAGATGTGATAAATTTGAAACACAAACACGTGAATTATAATCGAATGAATAATATTATTTTATTATTTAATATATAATATATATAATAAAATTATATTATTGATTAGATTATAATTCATGCATTATATATTATATATAGATATATGTGTGTGTGCATATATATATATATATATATATATATATATACATATATATATATATATATATATATATATACATACATATATATATGCATATATATATATATATATATACATACATATATATATATATATATGCATATATATATACATACATATATATATATATATATGCATATATATATACATACATATATATATGCATATATATATATATATATATACATACATATATATATATATATATGCATATATATATACATACATATATATATATATATATGCATATATATATACATACATATATATATATATGCATATATATATATACCGGTGTATATATATATATATATATATATATATATATATATATATATATATATATATATATATATATGCATGCATATATATATATATATATATATATATATATATATATGCATGCATATATATATATATATATATACACATATATATATATATATATATATATATATATATGTATATATATATATATGCATATATATATATATGCATAATATATATATATATATATATATATATAATATAAAATGTGTTTTGTGTAACGTTTTTTTTTTTTTTGAATTTCCCTCCCTAGTTCCGCTCCCATGCAGCATTGCTGCTGCAGGGAACGGAACTAGGAAGTGATCAGAGCGACGGAGACCGACGGAGGAGCGGCGGGACTCTCGGCTGGCGGTCACAGCAATGAGAGATCATCGCTGGATCGCCAGGATAAGGTAAGAGAACACCGCTGCGCTCTCTGCAATCCACCCCGAGCGTGACTCGGGGTTACCGCTCCTGATATGAAAAACCAACCCCGAGTCACGCTCGGGATTACCGCTAAGGAGGTTAATGGATAAAAAGATAAGAGCCTGGTGGGACATAGTAGCACAAGTGAGAGGCAACCAGAGTTATCCAGGGGAGGAGCCTGCACGTCATCACGTCGATTCCCGGAGACCACAGGCAGCGTTTGATGCTATGATAAGTCCGCACTGCTGAAGTGCTTTGAAATGTAAGTGCGATTTCACCATTTATGATTTAATAAATAGCCTTAAAATCAGAGAGCACTAGATCTTGCTTTTATTTTTCCACACCGATGCCATATAAACCTGGAGGGACTATCAGGAGGCGGTGATGGGAAGGCAAACCAGACTGCAATGATTATCCCAGAGTGTGTATTGACTCTCAGCAGAGGCGTAACTAGAACCTTCAGGGCCCCGGTGCAAGAAACCATGAAGGGCCCCCCCGGGACCCCTGGCCGGGGCCCTTTCCTTCAAGCCTGGGACTCTTCCCACTGATCCTGGGGCCCTTTACTCTCGTTGCGGGGGCCCTTTATTATGGTCCCGCAGTGGGACCCTTTCACAAGTTCTGCAGTGGGCCCCCTTCCTGCCATCTTGGGGCCTCCCCATGGTGGTGGAATGCCAGGGCCCGGTTGCAAGTGTGACCTTTGCGATCCTGGAAGTTCACCCACTGGTGTCAGTAGTTGTTATTTTTTGGTATTTTAATTGTATTATTTTTTTATCATTTTATTTTATTTTTTTACAATGTCACTGACTATGACTCTGTCCATTCAGAAAAGGAAGGAGCTGGTAAATTACATATTTACCGACCCCTTCCTGGTTCTCTATTATGACACAGCCATCAGGAGAGGGGAGGGAGCACAGTGTGGGGGGGGGGGGGCAGGGGAGCACACAGGGGCCCAGAGACAGCAGAACACAAGTGAACTGGATAGGAGGAGTGGCGGGGGCAGCATACAGAAGAACCAATCTCCTCCATTTTCCTCCTGCAGCTACAAGAGGAAAAAGGAGGACAGTGATTTCTCTACATGCTGCCCCCGCCGCCCCTCCTATCCAGGTATACAGGGGAGCCACACAGGCCCCCTGGAGCATGGGGCCCGGTTGCGATTGCAACCCCTGCAACCCCTGTAGTTACGCCCCTGACTCTCAGGAGTCTGTTCCTAAGGTGAGCTGCTAATCTGTCACTAGTCACTAGGAGCACCTGGAGTGAAGCATGCAGCACTTTTGATCACGTTTGTGGATGAAGATTTTTTGATTTTCTTTCAGTCACTATTTTCACTGAGGATTGGGACTATTAATATTATTGATTTTATAATCACGGCTCAGAAATTGATTTATCACTTTAGTATCACAGTTGATGGACTGATTTAGAGTTATTGTGATAACATTTTGTACACCAAACATATTTATTTATTTATTTATCTCCAATGAAAGACTTGGCGCAGCAATATTATTTTCTTTAAGTTTTCACATGTGTTTTTGTGTTTGGCACTGATTGTTTGCAGCCTTGTGCACAAGAACTTTGATTGATTCTTTTTTTCTGTTTAATGTGGGCTTGCGCTGATTATTTTTGATTTACATACAGTTTTCTTTTATGTCCTGAAATAAAATTGATTTTGGTTTTGTCAAGCGGTACCCACCCTGTCGGCTTGTTATTTATCATTAGTATGCTGCCATGTTGGCGCCAGGAAATGGAAAATTGTATCAAATATTTACCATCATTTTCCTTTCCTGACGCCAAACCATGGCAGCATACGGGCCCATCCTTGTACTTTTCAGTATGTGGTTTGTTACAAAGAGTAGGGGGGCATCCAACAACTTTTTATTTGCTATTCACTGGTCCTAAGGGAGTGGTCAAGAGGCGGAGCTCTAGCATTACTATGCTGCCATGGTTTGGCATCAGTAAGGGAAAATTACAGTAAGTATTTGATACAATTTTCCATTTTATTACCTTTGGATCCTGCCGGTAGATCCGTTTTTTTTTTTTGTTTTTCAGTTCCTTTAACAATTTGAGTACCAGCTTGTAATAACCCTTCATCACCAGGCTATTTATGCTATGATACTATGACTGACAATTACTCCGTCATGCAACCCTGTACCTGAATGAAGATAGGGCTTTCTTTTAGTGCCGGTTCACACTGGGGCGACCTGTGAGGCTCGCAGGTCGCCGCAGGTCGCCTCCCATAGGGAAGCTGCGGACCCGTTCTAATAGGAGCGACACAAGTCGCTCCGACCTAGAAAAAGGGTCCGGAGCTTCTTTGGGGCGACCCGGAGGCGACCGCCATAGACTTCAATGTTATGAAGTCCGTGGCGGCCGCTCCGAGGTAGCGGAGCGCTGCTCGCACCGCGACCTCCGAGGTCGCGGTGCGAAGTAGCGTCGCCCCTATGTGAACGGGGGCTTATTGGGATTTTGTTTATTGTTTCTTATATTTAGGGAAATATTTTTTATAGAATCAGTTTCCTTTATTTTCTGTTGAAATAAAAAGGCCAGGACAGGGTGAACACCCCCCCTTCCAAAATGACCCCCTTTTTTTGGAAAGTAGGCACCCAAAGGTGATCTTAATTTTTGCCACAATTGTTTAGAAATGAAGAGACATGCTGGTATGGAAGGGGTTAAAACATGGAGTTTGGAAATGGTGCATTAGATACAGAACATGTATCTAATATGTGGCGGGGGCAGCATACAGAGGAACCAATCTCCTCCATTTTCCTCCTGGAGGAAAAAGGAGGACAGTGATTTCTCTACATGCTGCCCCCGCCATTCCTCCTATTCAGTTCACTTGTGTCCTGCTGTCTCTGGGCCCCTGTGTGCTCCCCTGTAGTTACGGCCCTGCCCTATCAGATTCACAGAGGGGGGGGGAGCCAAGAGCACTGTGGGGGCATTGGGGGCCATGAGCGTACACAGGGGCCTGAGCCAGTTCTCCAGGTCTTCAGAATTTTGTAATTCGGTGTTGATCTTGCGCATGCCTACTTTGGCGTCCGTTCCTAGAGGGTGCACCACAGCTTCCAATTCACCTACGCTGATCTCCAAGGCCGATGTGCGCTCCTGCACATTCTGGAGATTGTGGCTACGAAGGGCCAGTTCCTCCTTGACACCCTGTACCAGGCATGTCATTGTTGAACTGCTTGGAAGACATCTGCTATGGTGGACTTAGCAGCCTGTCCAGGGGGTCCAGGCAAAAGGGGGGGAAAGGGAGCCAGCACTCACTGTGTAGGAAAGGTCCACTGCTTGAGTGTCATGTTATGAGTAGGGATGAGCGAACTTTTGAAAAGTTTGGTTCGGCCAGAACACCCGAATTTCCCGAAAGTTCGGTTCGGATTCCAGAAACCCATTGAAATCAATGGGACCCGAACTTCTGGAATCAAAAAACACCATTTTGAAGCCCTAAAACCCAATAAATGCCCCTAAAAACTGCCTAGGGTTCTGGGTCATGCCCCAGGGACTATGAATCACACAAAAAAAGTTCTTAAAAATTGTCGTTTTTGATAGAGAGCCAATTATTGAAAAAATTATTGAAAAAAAAAAAATGAGATTTCTTTGGATTTAGTGTCTGGTGGGTCTAAAAAGTGTACCCGTGAAGTTTCAGCTCTGTAGCATGTCCAGAACCAGAAAAAAAAAAGATACATTTTCTTAGAATTTCAGTAGCGCAGGGATGGTGTTACGCTCCTTTCACACCTGGGCGTTTTTGTTTCAGGCGTTTATTGGGTGTTTTTTGGGCGTCTTTGACATCTGAACTTCTGTATAGGGGTATGTATATATATATATACATATATATATATATATATATATATATATATATATATATATATGTGTGTAACTTAGAATCTGCATAGTGGGGTCACCCTGGCATAGCAGAGTCAGTTCACCCTAAACTACACTACGGTCACCCTGACACTAAAACTTTCCCTACAAAAACTAGATTATTGAATCTAACTATAGTGGTATATAGTACCCTAACTACACTGCATATCCCTTTCCTCACACTAATAATTGCAAAATGACACTGGATCAGCAGGAGTAACAGAAATGCTTCCACTCTATTCCACAGCCTCTCTATTACAGTGCTAGAGGTTTGGCGGGGCTATGTTATATACTGCGGGGCGTATGGGGGGCGTATTCACTCCTGATTGGCCTCTGGAGGGAGTCTATTCCACATTTTCACAGCTCTTACGGTGAAGAAACCTTTCCGTATTTGGAGATGAAATCTGTTTTCCTCTAGACGTAAAGAGTGCCGCCTTGTCCTCTGTGTTGACCTTAAAGTGAACAACTCAACACCAAGTTCACTATATGGACCCCTTATGTATTTAAACATGTTGATCATATCCCCCCCTTATCTCCTCTTCTCAAGAGAGAATAAATTCAGTTCCTCTAATCTTTTCTCATAGCTGAGGTCCTCCATGCCTCTTATCAGTTTGGTTGCCCTTCTCTGCACTTTCTCCAGTTCCCCGATATCCTTTTTGAGAACTGGTGCCCAAAACTGAACTGCATATTCCAGATGAGGTCTTACTAATGATCTATACAGGGGCAAAATTATATCTCTCTCTCTGGAGTCCATGTCTCTGTTAACCACTTAAGCCCCGGAGGATTTGGCTGCTAAAGGACCAGGGGTTTTTTTGCGATTTTTTTACTGCGTGACTTTAACGGACAATTGCGCGGTCGTGCAACGCTGTACCTAAACGAATTTGACGTCCTTTTTTTCCCACAAACAGAGATTTCTTTTGGTGGTATTTGATCACCTGTGCGATTTTTTGATCACGCGCTATAAACAAAAAAAAAGCGTAAATTTTGCAAAAATAACAATATTTTTCACATTTTTTTATATGAAATTCCCCAAAAAAAAAAGTAAAAATCAAAATTTTTTAACATTTTTCGGCCAATTTGTTTTATGCTACCTATGTTTGGTAAAAAAAATCGCAAAAAGCGTATTTTGATTGGTTTGCGCAAAAGTTATCGCGTTTACTAACAAAGGGAAAGATTTTTGTCATTTTTGGTGTTTTTTTTTTTAACGCGTAATGGCGGCGATCTGCGATTTTTTTTCGGTACTGCGACATTGCGGCGGACAGATCGGACCCTTGACTGACATTTTTGACACTTTTGGGGTTACCAGTGACATTACTGCAGTAATCAGTGCTATACATATGCACTGTTACTGCAAAAATGACACTGGCAGGGAAGGGGTTAACTTTATTGGACAGGGAGGGGTTAAGTGTGTCCTAGGGGCGTGATTCTAACTGTGTAGGGACATTCCTATTGGTGTAAAAGCAAAGATCAACCGTTCTACATAGTAGAACGGACAGATCTTCACTTTTACACAGGGAGAACTGACAGGCAGCTTGTTTACACAAGCTGCTCTGTCTTTCTCCCTTCACAGGAGCGATCGCAGTGTGACTGGCGGACATCGAGTCCGCCGGTCACACGCACTGACTTGCCTGTGAACGAGCCGCGGCGGGCGCGCGCCTCGGCGGGCGCGCGCCCGCCCGCGATAGGCTCGCAAGTCAGTGACAGGCGAGTGACGTACCGATACGTCACTCTGCCTGGCCGGGGCTGACCGCCGCAGTATATAGTCGTGCGGCGGTCGGCAACCGGTTAATACAAGAAAATACTTTGCTTGCTTTGGAAACAGCAGCTTGGCATTGCATGCTATTATTTATGATCTACCAGAACACCCAGATCCTTCTCCGCTATGGATTCCCCCAGTTCTACTCCACCTAGTATGTATGATGCATGCATATTCTTAGCCCCCAAGTGCAGCTTCTCAGCTCCCCCATCAGTCTCCTAACTGACATGTCACATCACTTACCCAACTTTCTCTTTTTAAAAACTGAGCTGATAATATTTTCTTTGTTCCATGTCTTCTTCCCCGACATTTTCATTGATGTCAGTATCACGACGATCAGTTCCTTCCCTCATACCAGGGAGTTAGGTGTATTTCTAAAACCTATTCTTTCCTTTCAACCACACATTCAATTACTGTCCAAATCTTGTCTTCGAAACATTTACAAAATTAGCCCTCTTTTAACAAACAACCCCACCTAGCTACTACTTCACTCTTGTTTTTGCTCGTCTCGACTATTGCTATTCCCTCCTTAATGGCCTGCCTCTAAATCGACTATCCCCCCTTCAGTCCTTCATGAATGCTGCTGCCAGATTCATCCACCTTACCAGCCATACAGTGTCCTCGACCTTTCTCAGTCCTTCCATTCGAACTACTAATAACAATCTACAAAGCCATTCACAACTATCGCCCAAACTGTTCTCTCCACTCCTCCAAAGACCTCCTGCTTCCTAGCTCCCTCATCAACTCCTCCCATGCTTACCTCCAGGACTTCTCCAGAGCCTTTCCCATCCTATGGAACTCCCTACTCCAATCTCCTACCCTGTCCACCTTAAGGCAATCGCTGAAAACTCATCTCTTCAAGCAAATCTATCCAAAGTTAACCTGAAAACTGAACTCCTCTTTTCTCTATTAACACGTCCCTCACAGTTATTACCATTTGTATCACTTACTCCTCTCCTTTTAGGTTGTAAGCACGCCCAATCCTCTTGTATCGAATTGTATTGTTACTGTACTTTTTCTCTTTATTTTGTAAAACACTGTGCAAACTGTTGGCACTATATAAATCCTCTATATTAGGAAAGATTCTGTGCCAGTGCTAGAACCACTACCACTCTGCAAGCATGTGCACCATACAAGTGGCGGTACCCCGGGAAGACCCAATCCCGGACAACCCCCGGTACATCCTACAATACGAGAGCCATTCTTCTAATTTTTTTTAGTGGTCCATGTCTCATGGCTCCAGCATTGCACCCTTCATTACACTCTTCCACATTCAACAGTTCTGGGAGTATCAGATGCCAGTGTCCCAATTTGCATGTCGTGGTTTCTTCCTTTGACAAGACATAGCAGTGACTTTGGGGTCAGTGGATGGAACCACATTCGGCTTTGGAAGTGTTAAAAGCTGAAGAATCTGACAGAGGCTGCAATGCTGGAATGGAATGAGTTTTGGAGACCTGGTGCCTCCAGAAGAGTTAGTATCATAGCTTTTCTATAGCAGGAAACTGCCATATATACAGTATATTGGTACATTTTTTTTATTGGACTGACAAGATATCTCTTAGCTGTATGATATGGTTAACTACTTGCCGACTGCCTACATGGACAGTACTGTGGCAAAGTGGCTCGTTAAGGTCTGGCAACGTAGACCTACGTCACCAGACTCACCCCATTCTCGGCGGCGCACGCGTGCCGCCGGAGGCTCGCTCCCGATGTATTCAGACACAGCGGGAGTCAGGCCAGGGGAGGAGAGGCGGTGATCACCGCCGCTCTTCCCCGATCGTCGGGGATCGAGTGAGGAGATCCGCCCACTTGTGTAAACAAAGCGGGCGGATCTCCTATGTGACAGGCAGTGACAAGCATAGCTGAACCTGCGATCTGTGTCTGTGTCACACAACCCCCTCCCCCCACACACGTCAGTAAGCATGAGGCATACATTTAACCCCTTGTTCACCAACAGTGTTAACCCCTTCCTTGCCAGTGTCATTATTACAGTAACAGTGCATATTTATAGCACTGATTACTGTAGTAATGTCACTGGTACCCCCTAGAAGTGTCAAAAATGTCAGTTAGGGGTCCGATCTATCCGCCGCAATGTCGCAGTCCTGCAAAAAAAAAAATCGCAGATTGCCGCCATTACTAGTAAAAAAAAAAATAAACAATAAAAATGACAAATCTTTCCCGTAGTTAGTAAACGCAATAACTTTTGCGCAAACCAATCGAAATATGCTTATTGTGATTTTTTTTTACCAAAAATATGTAGTAGAAAACAAATTGGCCTAAAATGTTAAAAAATTTTGATTTATAAATTTTTTTTTGGGAATGTTATATATCAGAATGTGAAAAATATTGTTTTTTTTTTTAAATTGTCGCTCTTTTTTTTCAAGAATTAAAAATCGCACAGGTGATCAAATACCACCAAAAGAAAGCTCTATTTGTGGGGGAAAAAAGAACATAAATTTAATTTGGGTACAGCGTCGCACGACTGCGCAATTGTCCGTTAAAGTAACGCAGTGCCAAATCGCAAAATATAGCCTGGTCAGGAATGGGGTAAAATCTTCCGGTCTGAAAGCGGTTAAAAATACGCTCATTGAGAATTTTTTTGCCAAAGACATGTAGCTAAATACATTTTGGCCTAAATATATGACAAAAATGTAATATATTGGATATTTTTTAACTGTCAAATTAGAAAATGTCTATTTTTTTGCAAAATTTACGCTCCTTTTTTATTAATATCGCAAAAAAATTAAAAGCGCAGAGGTGATCAAATACCACCAAAAGAAAGCTCTGTTTGTGGGAAAAAAAGGATGCAAATTTCGTTTGGGTACAGCGTTACATGACCGCGCAATTGTCAGTTAAAGTCGTGCAGTGCCAAGTTGCAAAAAGTGGCCTGGACATTAAGCAGGAAAATCCTCCAGGGCTAAAGTGGATAAAGTATACAATAAAACACAACAGTCAAAAAAAAATTAAAGCCTACTCATGGTATTAGTGATGGATTTTGGTTGTGGTGATAGACTGGTCACGGAAAGTATAAATTTCAGTAATTGTTATTATACAGGTCTTATATATAGCGCCAACAGACACTACAGTTACAATACACTACTACTAATACAATTCAATACAGGAAGAATCAGAGCGCCCTGCTCGTTAGAGCTTACAATCTACTGTAGAAGGGAGGATCAAATGATACAAGAAGGTAATAAATGTGGGGACAACAGCCAGTTGTGGATGGGGGTGGGTTGGGGGAGGTTGGGCTGTCTCCCTCTCACCTGTTCCCCCATCCATCCATTAGCGGCCATGTCCCTCCAGTGTGAGGACACTAAATTAAGAGTGTAGGACTGAAGATTTAACAGGGTGCCGTGAAGTGGCTCTGCAGCTTTCACATGCATTTGCAAATGTGTGTCAACTAAACCCTTGTTCTTTGTACCAAGAGACAGGTCTTATTTGGTTGGTGACAGACTGGAGGGCTGGCTGACTTTCATGCACCTCTTACAATCCTTCAACCTCATTTTGTTTTTTGTTATAGGGATGGAGACGCCGGGCAACACCAGCTTGGGTCTCATTTAAAGTCCCACCTAGACCAATATGTTTAAGCAACCAGGGATGGAGACGCTTTGCTTACAGCTTGGTGCCTCATTTAAAGTCCCACCGTGCGATTTTCGTGCGTTTTTTGGTGGATGCAGTTTTGATTTGACCTTAGTATTTTCCGTATACAGGGATGGAGACCAATAGCATGACCTGCTTGTCTCACATAAAGTCCCAAAGAGGAAATTAGGGATTTCAAAGGCAGTGTGCTTTACAGGCCATGCCTCATACATAAAATCCCTTCCTATCTATATACTGCATCCACCAAGGGGATGGAGGTGTAATGCTTTTCAGCTGGTCTTTTCCAATTTGCACCATGGTTATAACCTAATTATTTGAGTCTTTGAGACAACAGCCAGTCATAGATGAGGGGTGGGTTGGGGGAGGTTGGGTTGTCTCCCTCTCACCTGTTCAACCATCCACCCATTAGCGGCCATGTGCCTCCAGTGTGAGGACACTAAATTAAGAGTGTAGGACTGCAGATTTAACAGGGTGCCGTGAAGTGGCTCTGCAGCTTTCACATGCGTTTGCAAATGTGTGTCAACTAAACCCCTGTTCTTTGTACCAAGAGACAGGTTATATTTGGTTGGTGACAGACTGGAGGGTGAGTACATCAGACTGGGGGCTGGCTGACTTTCATGCACCTCTTACCATCCTTCAACCTCATTTTGATAAATGTGGGGAATGAGCTGAGAAAATAAAAGTACAGTTGTTAGGTGGAGGCAGGATAGGCTTCTCTTAGGAGACGTATTTTCAGGGATTGTCAAAAAATGGACAGAGTAAGAGATAGGCGGAAATATTGGGGTAGGGCGCTCCAAAGGATGGGAGAGGCTTGGCAAAAGTCCTGAAGGCGAGCATGGTAGGAGGTGACAAGGGAACTAGAGAGCATGAGGTACTAGGAGGAATAAAGAGAACGATTAGGTTAGTATTTTAAGACTAGATTAGTGATGTAGCTGGGGGCAGAGTTGTGGATGGTTTTGTAAGTTGTTATAAGTATTTTCAATTGAATTTCTTGTGTGAGAGGAAGGCAGTGGAGGGATTGACAGAGAGGAGTAGCAGACACGAAGCAGTTGGTAAAGTGGATGAGTCTGGCAGCAGCATTTATGATGAACTGAAGGGGGGATAGCCTATGCAAAGGTAAGCCAATCAGAAGGAAGTTTCAGTAGTCGAGGCGAGAGATAAATAGGGAGTGAACTAGGAGCTTTGTGATTTCAAAGAGTGGAAGTAGCAGGAGAGTTAGTATTAACAGGGATTTTGAAGTCACCGAGAATGATTGTGGGTATTTCAGAAGAGACAAAGTAGGGAAGCCAGGCAGAGAGGTCATCAAGAAAGGCTGTTACCGGTCCAAGGGGCTGGTAGGTCACAGCTATCCTTGGAGAAACTGGAGAGAAAAGACAAATGCAATGTGCCTCAAATGAGGAGAGTGACAGAGAGGGAGGTGGGTGAAGTACCTGAAAGGTGCTATGTGGGGCTTGAAGGATTCACACTCCCCCTCCCTTGCGTCCACTGGGTCAGGGGGAGTGAGTCCAGAGAAGGCCACCATGGGAGAGGGCAGCAGGAGAAGCAGTATTGGATTCATGAAGCCAGGGTTCAGTAATGGCGGGTAGATTAAATAAGTTAAAACAATAAACAGTGCAGCGCTCAAAACAATAATAAATATAAACGCAAAGATAAAGTCCCAATGTGAAGGAAAAAGTCATCATGCACACAAATGTAAATGTGCTCCGCGTAGTGAATCCGACACCCGGTATTGTAGTCTCCTCACCTTATACGTAGCCCCTGTGTTAACAGACGGGCCAATATGGCATAAGACTTTCCCAGATGTCAGAATAATCCTGATGACACGATTCGTGCAATCAATATTCCACAACCAGGCAAACTTCATAGATATCAGACCTCTTCCCCATAGAATCTAAGGGCATGGTGGAAAAACCTCCAATCTCCACAAACGGTCCACTTGGTCATGAAAGAAAAGGTCCTGACATAGTGCTTAATCCTTATAACACATTTTATTGCTAAAAACATGTATAAAATTACCTAGAAAGGCACTGAGCACAGTGCACTAAGCAGGGGTGGACTGACAACTCATGGGGCCCCCGGGCAATCAGAGATCATGGGGCCCCCTGTGTCCACACTCAAGCCACACAAAGCCCCACCTACAAATTGCAGCTCAGCCACATAGAGTGGGCATTTAAATATCTACCACAGCATAACCTGCATGGAAGTTCCTGCCTTCTTTCTGTAGTGTGTAGCCTCTCATGGGGCCCCCTACTGACCCTGGGCCCTCGGGCAGTGCCCTAATCCCCGAATGGTCAGTCCGTCCCTGGCACTAAGATCGCTTATTACAAGTAAAAACTCTCGATGGATGGCAGGTGACGTCACCAGCCCTTCCCCCTCCGTACGCGTTACGTCCCTGGGCAGATTCACTGAAGAAGTCCTGCCCAGGGACGTAACGTTTCCCCGTGTTTTTTGTTTACAGTATAAGTAGAGGACAGAAGTAAAGGAGTTTAATATGAGCTTTGGAGTGGAGAAGAGGGGTGAATGCAAGAGGGTTTAAGAGGTGAGGAGAAAGGACACAAGAGGGGTGAAGAAGAGAGGACACGACTGTCAGAAGAGGTGGTTGAGAGCGCATATTTCAGAACAGAAGGAGAGCTGAAGGGGTAAACAAGGTTACCTGTTTGATGTTTTTCAAAGTATTTTCCTGTGTATTTTCACTTTGTGCAATTGTTGAAGCGCAGAGTTGGAAGTGCTCCCAATTATATAACCCACACTTATGGAAAGAACCCCAGCAGCAAATGTGCCCCCCAGCAAATGTGCCTCCCCCATAAAGGTAATTTAGTTTTATGCTTTAGTATTATACTGTTAGGGGTGGGGGTGGTTGCCAATTAACTAATCAAGAGTTATTAAAGGATGGCTGGCAAGCAGAACAAATTTTCCACTTCAGAATCAGACTTGCAAGAGGGCAGAGTTGTAAAGATAAGATCAGATCATAATTTAGGTAAGTTTATTTTTTAAAGGAGAAAATACACATCACAATGTGGACAGGGCTATAGATGGTTAAGCAGCAGCAACATACAAGATGAAGCACATAAACAAGCAAAACAATCAGTTCTAACCACTTTACCACCGGAGGATTTTCCTGCTTAACGTCCAGGCCACTTTTTGCAACTTGGCACTGCGTGAATTTAACTGACAATTGCGCGGTCATGCAACCCTGCACCCAAACAAAATTTATGTCCTTTTTTTTACCACAAACAGAGCTTCCTTTTGGTGGTATTAGATCACCTCTGCGCTTTTCATTTTTTGCGATATATTAATCAAAAAAGAGCGAAAATTTTGCGAAAAAATTGACATTTTCTACTTTGACAGTTAAAATATATCCAACATATTCAATTTTTGTCATATATTTAGGCCAAAATGTATTTCTTTTGGTGGTATTTGATCACCTGTGCTATTTTAAATTTTTAGAAAAAAGAGCGACAATTTTGAAAAGAATAAAAAACAATATTTTTTACATTCTGATATATAACATTCCCAAAAATCAACATTTTTTAACATTTTAGGCCAATTTGTTTTCTGCTACATATTTTTGGTAAAAAAAAATCATAATAAGCGTATTTTGATTGGTTTGTGCAAAAGTTATTGCGTTTACTAACTAAGGGAAAGATTTATGTCATTTTTATTGTTTTTTTTTTAACTAGTAATGGCGGCGATCTGCGATTTTTTTTTTGCGGGACTGCGACATTGCGCCAGACAGATCGGACCCTTGACTAACATTTTTGACACTTTTGGGGTTACCAGTGACATTACTACAGTAAGCAGTGCTCTACATATGCACTGTTACTGTAAAAAATGACACTGGCAGGGAAGGGGTTAACTTTATTAGTGATCAAGGGGTTAAGTGTGTCCCTAGGGGCGTGATTCTAACTGTCAAGGGGCGTGGCTTGTGATGTAACCACAGAGACATACAATCCTACATAGCAGGATCAGGGCCGGCCTTAGGTGATCAGGCGCCCTGTGCGAGCTAATCCCGTGGCGCCCCCCGCGCGAATTTTCTTGAACCTTTTTTGCACTTTATTTGACTTTTCTTTTTTATGATCACTAATAACTTAGCCCCCCTTACATCAGAGCCCCCCTTACATCAGAGACCCCACACACAGAGCCCCCTTACATCAGAGACCCCACACACAGAGCCACCCTCACATCAGAGACCCCCGACACAAAGCCCCCCTCACATCAGAGACCCCCGACACAAAGCCCCCCTCACATCAGAGACCCCCGACACAAAGCCCTCCTCACATCAGAGACCCCCGACACAAAGCCCCCCTCACATCAGAGACCCCCCACACAGAGCCCCCCTCACATCAGAGACCCCCGACACAAAGCCCCCCTCACATCAGAGACCCCCGACACAAAGCCCCCCTTACATCAGACCCCCCCTCCCCACGGAGCCCCCCACATCAGAGAGCCCCCCGCACATCAGAGACCTCCCACACAAAGCCCCCCTAACATCAGAGACCCCCTACACACACACACACACACACACACACACACAAAGCCCCCCTAACATCAGAGACCCCCTACACACACACACACACAGAGCCCCCCTCACATCATAGACCCCCGACACAAAGCCCCCCTCACATCAGAGACCCCCCACACAGAGCCCCCCTCACATCAGAGACCCCCCACACAAAGCCCCCCTCACATCAGAGACCCCCCACACATCAGAGACCCCCGACACAGAGCCCCCCCTCACATCAGAGACCCCCGACACAAAGCCCCCCTCACATCAGAGACCCCCCACACAGAGCCCCCCTCACATCAGAGACCCCCCACACAGAGCCCCCCTCACATCAGAGACCCCCGACACAGAGCCCCCCTCACATCAGAGACCCCCGACACAAAGCCCCCCTCACATCAGAGACCCCCCACACAGAGCCCACCTCACATCAGAGACCCCCGACACAAAGCCCCCCTCACATCAGAGACCCCCCCCCACAGAGCCCCCCTCACATCAGAGACCCCAGACACAGAGCCCCCCTCACATCAGAGACCCATGACACAAAGCCCCCCTCACATCAGAGACCCCCCACACAGAGCCCCCCTCACATCAGAGACCCCCAACACAAAGCCCCCCTTACATCAGACCCCCCCTCCCCACGGAGCCCCCCACATCAGAGAGCCCCCCACACATCAGAGACCTCCCACACAAAGCCCCCCTAACATCAGAGACCCCCTACACACACACACAAAGCCCCCCTAACATCAGAGACCCCCTACACACACACACACACACACACACACAGAGCCCCCCTCACATCATAGACCCCCGACACAAAGCCCCCCTCACATCAGAGACCCCCCACACAGAGCCCCCCTCACATCAGAGACCCCCCACACAAAGCCCCCCTCACATCAGAGACCCCCGACACAAAGCCCCCCTCACATCAGAGACCCCCCACACAGAGCCCCCTCACATCAGAGACCCCCCACACAGAGCCCCCCTCACATCAGAGACCCCCGACACAGAGCCCCCCTCACATCAGAGACCCCCCACACAGAGCCCCCCTCACATCAGAGACCCCTGACACAAAGCCCCCCTTACATCAGACCCCCCCTCCCCACGGAGCCCCCCACATCAGAGAGCCCCCCACACATCAGAGACCTCCCGCACAAAGCCCCCCTAACATCAGAGACCCCCTACACACACACACACACAAAGCCCCCCTCACATCAGAGACCCCCCCACAAAAAGCCCCCCTTACCTCAGACCCCCCCTCCCCACGGAGCCCCCCACATCAGAGAGCCCCCCCTTACATCACAGACCCCCCACAAAAAGCCCCCCCACACAGAGCCCCCCCCCCACACATAGCCCCCACATCAGAGAGCCCCCCCTTACATCACAGACCCCCACACATAGCCCCCCTCACACAGAGCCCCCCCCCAGACATAGAGCCCCCCTTACATCACAGACCCCCCCCTTACATTTTTTGAAGGAGAGAGATGTCACTTACTTTACGTTGTCTGCAGCTTTTTTTTTTTTCTTTAAACTTCCCGCCCACACATCCCCGGGAGTGTGGGTGGGCGGGAGGAGGAGGAGAAGGGGCGGGGCGAGGAGGAGCTGACGATCTCTCCTCCCTCCCTGCACTGACGCCAGAGGAGAGATCGTCAGCTCCTCCTCGCCCCGCCCCTTTTCCTCCTCCCGCCCGCCCACACTCCCGGGGATGTGTGGGCACTGGGCAGGAAGTCAGCGTGGATTCCGTGGAAGGATCGGAGGCTGAGCTGTGTGAGAGATACACAGCTCGCCTCACTGCAGCAATAGGTGATCGAGGCACGGCTGCACAGCGGGAGGTAAGAGGCGGCCGCGGCCTGTGTTAACCCTGTCCAGGCCGCAGTCGCTGCTCACCTCCCGCTGTGCAGCCATGCCTCGATCACCTATTGTTGCAGTGAGGCGAGCTGTGTATCTCTCACACAGCTCAGCCTGATCCTCTGCGAGCTGTGATGGCCGCACGGCGCCCTTGTTGCCCATGGCGCCCTGTGCGGCCGCACAGCTCGCACACCCCAAAGGCCGGCCCTGAGCAGGATCGTATAGTCTCTGCAGTTACACCAGGGAGAATGATGTAAACAAAGCCGCCTGCCTTTCTCCCTCTCCAGCGGGAGATCGCGAGTGACCGGCGGATATCGGAGCCACCGGTCACTCGCGCAGGGATGGCCGTGAACGAGCGGGGGTGGGAGCGCGCCTCCGGCGGCGCGCGTTCGCCCCCTACAGGCTCCTGGGCGTGCGACGTAGTACTACGTCGGTTTGCCCAGGAGAGGAGAATATACTGTGGGCGGTCGGCAAGCGGTTAAAGGAGAAAATACACATCACAATGTGGATAGGGCTATAGATAGTTAAGCAGCAGCAGCAGCATACCAGATGTAGCACACAAACAAGCAAAACAATCAGTTTTAAGGTTTTCAGGTATTGGTGGGTGTGGAGCAGCAGCAACATACCTGTGGAGGGACAGAGAAGAAATCTTCAGATGAGACATTCAGGTGGAGCAGAGTCGGAAGTGTTCCCAGTCAAAAAAACAAAAAAAACCCCAATTCTAGAAAGAACCCCAACAGCAAATGTGCCCCCCCAGTAATCATGCTGTCCACTTCCATGACAGCCATAAATTAATTCTTTCAAGTTCTTAACGTTGGTCTACACGGAATAAGCATTAACACAAACAAACATGGTGTAAAATATATATCTTTACTGATTTAAATAAAGAACATGTCATGTCATAAAAGGGTAACAAAAACTGTACAGAAAAGAAAGCAACCTATACACACCCACACAATCACCAAATTATATACACACTATTTTAAGCTTCCAATGAAGTAATAACTCATCCACCCATTCAGTGAAAGATTACAAAACCTAAATGTCTTACCATCCTAGTATAGGATGCTAGGAAGAATTCATTTTTCGTTTCTCTGTAGTCATTGGGGTAGCTGGGTAGCTATTGATTTCTTTGGGCTGTTCGTGATTTTACAAGCTGCTGGTTTGATTGTTTCAACCGGCATTCTGGAGGCTTCCAGAACATAGGTTAGTAAAGTCAAATGGGCAGCCTGAATATTTATGGTGCCTCAGCCAATCCCTGGGGGTTGTGCTCAGTAGGTGGTTGGAGGGGAACATAAACAGCCTGAGGACTGGAGAAACCCGGCTCTGGAGGTGCTGGAAGAGTCCCCAGTCCTTAGGGGCTGCTAACCCTTTGGAGCAGTCCTGATAGGGCTGGCTGATGGCTATTGATATCTCAGCTGTGGCAGAGCTGGGGGCCTATCTCTAAATTTTTCTGGAGCTGAGGATTTGGTCTGGATAACTCACCAATGAATGCCTGGTGGAAGCTTGGAGATGTGCAGCTGCCTGGGATATTGTGAGTACTGATCCAAACTCAAAGTTTAGTGACTGGGGTGCCAGCTGTAACTATTCCTGAGATTGTTTTTGTTAAGGCCCCTTTGGGCCCTTTCACAAGGGCGCTCCATATATCCGCAAATCATCCTATTTTTTTGCGGATGATTTACGGACATAATGTAAGTCAATGGCATTGCGGATGTCAGCGGAATACCATCCGCTGACATCCGATTTTCTTCCTTTCAGTACTGTTCTGTTTTTTGGAACGGAACAGAACCCTATTTTTCCTCCGTTCAAAAAACGTAAAGGAAGCAAAATCGGATGTCAGCGGTGTCATCCGCTGACATCCGCAATGCCCATAGACTTACATTATGTCCATATATCATCCGCAAACGGGACAAGTGTCATCCGCTCCGTGAAAAAAAAAAAAAAGCCCCGTAGCGGAGCAAAAACCGGAGCGGCCGTGTGAAAGAGGCCTTACACACACTCCGTCCGTCGGACGGAGTCCGTTTTTCTCAGTGGGGGATCGATCTACCGATCCCCCGCTGAGCAGTAGGATGACAGCTGTGTCTCTGCGCTGTGTGCAGAGACACAGCTGTCGGTTCCCCATGCATCTCTATGGGGGAAATTGGATGGGAACGGACCGTCGGTCCATTCTCATCCGATCCCATCCGATCTGATCCGCTGGATGGATGGAAAATAGGGTTTCCATCCTTCCAGATTTGACAGGTCAGATCGGATTGGATGCCAGCGGACATGTCTCCGCTGACATCCGATTCCCCATAGGGATGCATGGGGGGACCGTTCAGATCCGCCAAAAAAACGGACAGGCGGATCTGAACGGACCGCCTGTGTGAAAGAGCCCTTAGTCTCCATTCTGGTCTTCCTCGTTGCTCCTGGTTTTAGGCTACGTTCACATCTTGGCATTGCTATTAAGGCTGCATTCACATGTCAGCGTTTGGATCGCGGGCAGGACCGCCGCGGTTCCGCCGCGATCCGGAGATTATTGCAAATCGCGGGACGCCTAGCGTTGGCCGTTGATTTGCAATAGCCCCCCAAACGCCGAGCGATGTTGCCGCGATTTCCGCCTGCCGAATCGCGGCAACATCGCGCAAACAAAATCGCGGGACGCAATACGCTCCAAAGAAGCTCTTGTACTTCTTTGGAGCGTATTGCGTCCCGCGATTTTGTTTGCGCGATTTGCCGCGATTCGGCAGGCGGAAATCGCGGCAACATCGCTCGGCGTTTGGGGGGCTATTGCAAATCAACGGGCAACGCTAGGCGTCCCGCGATTTGCAATAAATCTCCGGATCGCCATATATACATTTGTTGTGCTTTTACTTCTTTCAAGAGAACTGTCAATGCTAAACAGTGAAACCAAAATTCAGTAATAAATGATTACACAATATAGTGGGAAAAACATGTAACAAGAATAGTCCATATAAGATAAATGTGCAGAGTAGAAAATATATTCACACGTGGCCACTTCAGTGCTTCCACTGCCATAGAAATAAAAAGCCTCGTACAAGAAGCTTAAGACCTCATACACAAAGGTCCTACACACATATGAAATACCCTGAGGATCCAATGCATCAACCACACACAGTATGGATAATCACCTCCACATGTTTCAATGCACAAACCACTGAACAATAAGGATGAACACGACCTCAGCAATATAATAAATAATCCTTGGAAAGGGAGAGGATAGAACTCATAGTGTAGATCTTTATGGATAAAGTTTACTAAGCAAAAATAATGGGCACTTACAAAACAGAAGAGAAGTATACAGCATGTAAATTCAGACACTGCTGCTGGCATGCGTGATGACGTCAGCTTGCTAAGGTCTGCCCGACACATTTCATCAAGAAGGGATGACATCAAGGGTCGGTGCATGACAGTAGTGCCAATAGTCATGCAACAGCCTTTGATGATGTGCCCCTATTTATCAAAATGTGTTGGTGGTGGAGTTTAGCAGGCCGAGGTTATCAACCATGCCGAGTTTACACGTTGTATACTTCTCTTCTGTTTTGCAAGTACAGTTACTAATACAGAGATTCTCAACCAGAGTTTCATGGTTGCTGGTGATTCCTTGAGCTGTGGTTGATTGATTGCACAATTGATTACGACTACATAGTTTTGGGGCCAACGCGACTTGGCAGAGCCATTTGCATGAATCCAATGACCTTTTGAGCTTTCTGTAGGGGTTGCATTTTGACCACCGCTATAAGGGTTGCACTCTTTCCACTTACCACCAATGTAGAAAGTATATAGACTTGAAATAGTTAATCTTGTGTGGTTAGGATACTGTCAATGAGTATCCAGTGGGTCTGACCAGGCTTTGAGAAAAAATTAGTTTTTTGACCTGGTATACCTAGTAAGATCTCACTGAAATGAAAAGATCATTGGCCAAAAAATTACATTTTCCTTGGGCCGGGGTTGATGACAGTGGTTACATAGTTACATAGTTAGTACTTAGTGAGGCTGAAAAAAGACATCAGTCCAACCTATGATGTGTGTGTGTCTACTGTTAACCACACATTGTATACCCCTGTATCGTTGTATGGTGGCAGTGTTGGTTAGAGTCCTGATATTGTGAATGCCTTCATGTGGCAAATTTTGAGAATGGGTAGGCTTGTAAATTGAGGAAGATATAAATTCTACTTGAGTGGAAGAAAGAGTAAAGCCTCGTACACACGCATCGAACATTGGCAGGGAATTTTCGTCCAACGTCCGATCTGCCGATTTTCGGCTTGTTAGTATGATGCTTCCGACAACCGACTCCGACTTTTCGGCCGAAAAAAATCTGGTGTGCAGACTATAAAATTTTTGTTGGCCGTCAACACAACGGCCGATTTTCGTGCAGTCAGTACAGATTTCGACAGGGAAAAATCTTGTAAGCAAGACTGGGCATGCTCAGAGAAGAAAAAACACAAAAAAAGCAAACCAACACATGACATCACTTCAGAAGCAGATTTTTGTTGGGCGAGAAAATTTGTGTGCAGTCTAGGCACATTCCAACCAACAGAACACAACTCTGGACAAAAGTCGGACGATCGGTCGGCCGATAATCGTGGCGTGTGTACGGGGCTTAAGGTATGACAATTCAAAATTTATCAAGTGCAGATTTTATCCCAGACAAGCCAGTTAGTGTAGAGAGGATTCAGGGGCAGGAAAAAGCTGTTTATGAAGATGCAGAGCATAAAAAAAGATGGCGTGAGGTAGCATACTTTGGTCAAGACATGATTTGGTATATGTTGAGATGCCATGAATCCTATCCCTTTTATGTCTAGTAAGGGAAGCTAAATTGTACAAGTCAACATCGGGCATAATAAAGTGTATCAAAACCCAACAACTAGAACTTTAGTATATTGCAGATTGCTAGTTCATGGTTTGGCGATAGGATAGCCTATTTATCAGCTAGACTCTTGGGCTGATCACACCCCATATTGAGAACCACGGCACCAGAATGTTGCCATGATTTTTTCTCTACGTTACTGGCCTGGTTGGTCTATGCAGAGATTGTTGTAACAGTCACTAAGTATATCTTCATTTTTGTTCCCTTTATTAGAAGACAAACTTTTTTTAATTGATCTCCATAGTATGTCCCTCCATATTTGACATACTTGTCACCGAACAGCAGAGATGTATAGTAACTAAGCAGAACTACTTCACTACTGTACTTAACCACTTTACCACCAGCCACTGTGCTACTACTGCGGCACAGTGGCTCGTTATCGTCCAGCGACGTAGACCTACGTCGCTGGACTCCTCCCCCTGTAGGCGGCGCTCGCGCGCCGCCGGAGGCGCGCTCCCGCTGTTCTAATTCACAGCGGGAGTCGGGCCAGGGGAGGAGCGGCGGCGATTGCCGCCGCTCTTCCCCGATCGTCGGGGAATCTAGTTTGGAGATCCGCCCGCCTGTGTAAACAGAGCGAGCGGATCTCCTAAGTGACAGGGAGTGACAGATCGGAGTGTTCAGCATAGCTGAACATCCGATCTGTCCCTGGCTCACTCAGTCACCTCCCCCCCCCCCACGTCAGTAAGCACCAGGCATACATTAACCCCTCCCTCTCCAATAAAATTAACCCCTTCCTTGCCAGTGTCATTTTTACAGTAACAGTGCATATATATAGCACTGATTACTGCAGTAATGTCACTGGTACCCCCAAAAGTGTCAAAAATGTTAGTCAAGGGTCCGATCTGTCCGCCGCAATGTCGCAGTCCCGCAAAAAAAAAAAATCGCAGATCGCCGCCATTACTCGTTAAAAAAAAAAAACACCAAAAATGACAGAAATCTTTCCCTTAGTTAGTAAACGCAATAACTTTTGCGCAAACCAATCAAAATATGCTTATTGTGATTTTTTTTTACCAAACATAGGTAGCAGAAAACAAATTGGCCAAAAATTTTAAAAAAATTAGATTTTTACATATTTTTGGGCAGGAATTTCTTATAAAAAATTTTTAAAAATATTGTTATTTTTTCAAAATAAACGCTCTTTTTTTGTTTATAGCGCAAAAAGTAAAAATCGCACAGGTGATCAAATACCACCAAAAGAAAGCTCTGTTTATGGGAAAAAAGGACATAAATTTCGTTTGGGTACGGCGTTGTATGACCGTGCAATTGTCAGTTAAATTCGCACAGCGCCGAATCGCAAAAAGTGGCCTGGACGTAAGACAGCAAAATCCTCCGGTGGTAAAGTGGTTAAGTACCGAAAGGCGGTATCTGTACTTTCCTAGAGTAGAATTTTTTTCTCCTACTTCCACTTTTACTTCACTACATTTTTTCAATGATTTCAATACTTCTACTCTGATATTTTTTTTTTTGTGCTGCATAGTTACTCGTTACTATTATAAAAATTACCACTGCCAGAACAGTAGATGTCAGGTTTCATGAAGCTCAAAACATGTGTATTGTCAGCGCATACGAAAATAAATCTACTGTATGTATAAATAAAAGCTGCATTTGAAATAATAAAAAACAATATGATGTTCAAACTTTTGACTTCTTTCTTTAATAACTACATAACACAATACTTGTACTTTTACTTTCAGTACTTGAGTAGCAACATTTTTAAAAAAAACTACTTGCAATACTTAAGTACAAAAAATGTTGAAAACTTTAGTACTTCTACTTAAGTCACTTTTTGATTGAGCACTTCCACTTCTACTCAAGTCACTTTTTGATCGAGCACTTCCACTTCTACTCAAGTCACTTTTTGATCGAGCACTTGTACTTTTACTCAAGTATGGGTTTCGAGTACTTTATACAACTCTGCCGAACAGTCACTACATTTATGTCTAATTACAAGCCAGTGCTGGATGTTTCTCATCTCCCACTCTTATGCCACCTCTGCTGGATGTTCTCTTGAGTTCCCGAAACTCAGTAGATTGAGGGTTGCGAGGATGTGCCCTGCCTTTTTCTCATTGTTTGTTATGACAGTGCTGAAAATACAGACAAACCCTACTACGTATTTATATTTGTTATATTGCACATACTTTGAGGATAACAATGGCATAGCCTTATTCCTTCTGTTCTTGGCTTTGTTCCTCCAACATAGTAAACTGTAGACATATTTCATTATAGGATAAAGAACATTTTTTTTTAATGACCTCTTTGACAGCACCCACTGTCACTGTGTGTTTTGGAGGGGACTGTGCGCAAGCCTTCTAACGACAGATTATGGGCCAGAAGATACGGGAGACCTGGGGACATTGCCTTTTATTTCATTTTATGTTCCCTTTATTCATCTTCTGAACAGCTGAAGATGGCATGACTCAGGGCATTGACTTAATGTAATGCAACAGCCCTTCTCCCCCCATCCCCCCCCCCTCCTGTTTCTGTGTCTAATTGTGTGGATTCATGACACAGACAATGGTCTGGGCTGGAGACATCTCTCCGCAGGGGGTGTGTATTAAGACTGCCTGTTTCAATGTACAAATGTTCCGTTCCCATTGGCTGGTCCTTGTCCCCTTCCCCCCCCTGTGGCAAGGCTAATGGGAGTTTCCCTAACTGTGTGTAAAACTGTATGTCTTGGAATTTAATAAACAGTTTAAGCTCTGCATGGTTAACCCTCAACACCTGTGTGGATTGTCTTGTGATTGAGGGGTTAAGGGCTGGGTATGGCTTCTCCGCAGGCTGTGGGTGCGTTTGGAGGACAGGAGACACAGGTCCGGTGGATGTGCCCACCTGGGGTACAAAGATCCGTTACAATCTCCATAGTATGTCCCTCCATGTTTGACATATTTGTCACCAAACAGTCACTACTTTTATGTCTAAGTAGAAACCAATGATCGATGTGCTTCTTATCCCACTTGCTGCCACTTCTGTTGGGTGTACCCTCGAGTTTCTGAAACTGAGTAGATTGAGGGTTATGAAGACGTGCCCTGCTGTCTCATTGTTTGTTATGACAGTGCTAAAAAACACATCCAACCCTCATACGTATTTCTATTTATTACGTTGCATGAACTTTCAGGATAACATTGGCCTCCTTCTGTTCCTGGCTTTTTTCCTCCAACACAGCAAACTGTAGATATATGTCTGATATTGGAGAGATGCATAATAGTAGATAATAGGATTAAGACAACACCTGATGTTGCTCATACTGGCCGAAAGAATGTAGGTGAAGTTCAGAGAGCCATCCCCGTTTTTAAACATCCTCAGGCAGTAAGTGAAAAAGACGATGTTGGTTGGGCCAAAGGAAAGGGCGAATACAAAAAGTACAACGGCGGTCAGGTAGACGGCTCGGGATTTCCAATGTGAGTGGTCAACATTGGCCAGACAGAGACTGCAGATGGTTCCTACATAGCACCAAGTTATAATGAACAAAGGTAGGACAAAGAAAATTAAGCGATAAGTAATGAAATAGTAAAAATTAAAGCCTTTAAAAACGTTAGAGTCCTGCACGTCAAAACAAGTTGTGATATTTAGTGCAGTAAGGGGGAAGGTAAGTCTGTGCGTAAGAAGAGGCACGGTGCCAGCCAATGAGATGACCCAGATGACACCACATGCCAGCCAGGCTCGCTTTTCTGTACGCAAAGTAAGAGACCGTACCGGGTAGACTACAGACAGGAATCGGTCCACGCTGATACTCGTCATGAACAGGATAGAGCAGTACTTGTTGCAGTAAAATGATGCCGTGACGAAGCGACACATCCCTTCCCCCATGAGCCAATTGTTTCCCATGAATCGGTAGACAATACGGAAAGGCAATATGCAAACGAAGAGGACATCTGCTGTGGCAAGGTTAAGCATGTAGACCACTGCTGGCTTCTTGACCTTCATCTTGACCAGGAACATGACGATCGCCATGAGATTGAGAGGAAGAGCCACGAGGAATACAACGGTATGGATCATTGGTACGAACTTGGTCAGCCACCAACTTCTGAGCAAAATGTCATCATTTTTTGAAAAAAATTTGTTTTCTGCGTAAGATGAGTTCTGAAAATTCATGGTTCGTATAGGATGCACACCTGAAAAATGTAAAAACAAAATATTAGTATAAATAACAGAACAAAATGAATTTATCTGCAGTCCTTACATTATTCATTTGTTCCTTAACCATGAAAGGGCTTTCAGAACACGCAGAACATCACCTGAATAACAGAGAAGGCATATTGCTTGGAATGACCAAAAGTATCCTCATAAGTTGGAATCTGTGGCTGATCAGATAGCTTTTTTGGAGACGGATGCTTGAAGCTTATTGGTGACCCACAATACTCTAATTTGCACCATTTTGCTGTCGCGTTACATTTATTGTGACCAGGGCTTTTTTTCTCAGAGAATAGGTGCAGGAACTCCTCCCTTCTGAGTCACCCCTTGACTCCGTCCCCTACCCACCTCCGAAAACCGTTCCTTGGTTTCACCTCCTACCCACCTCCCAGTACCACCCCTTTTAGAGAATTAACAATAACAAGAAAGGCAATATAATAGATCTAGAAACAATGGACACCCAAGCGACAATAGATCCACCCCTGCAACAATGGACTTCCAACAGCCAGCATCAATAGACCCTCCAGCAGCCAGCAACATTAGACCCCTCCCTCAACAGTAGATTCCTCCCAGCAATGATTGATGCCCTGCAACATAAGACCCACCCCAGCAACAATAGATACCCCACCAACAACAACAGACTTCCCCAGCAACAATAGATCCTCTGCGCAAAGAGATCCCCTCCAGCAATACTAGATTACCCAGTAGCCAGCATCAATAGACCCTCCAGCAGCAAGTGGCAAAGACCTCTCCCTAAACAATAAATCCCTCCCAGCAACAACTGACCCACCAGCAACATAAGACCCACCCCAGTAACAATACATTCCCCATGAGCAACAGAAGACCTCCCCAGCAACTATAGACCCCCATCCTCCGCAAAAATAGATCCCCTCCAGCAACAATAGATTGCCTATTAGCCAGCATCAACAGACCCACCTGCACACCCGAGCATCCCTTGCCATTACATACATTCAGTTCTGGAGGTGCTGGAACTGCGTTCCCCCGCGTTCCCGCTGAAAAAAAGCCCTGATTGTGACATTAGTGGTTCTACTTACCATTTACTCCCCAGAAGCAGCTCTTGCACCATCTGCTGTAGCCTATAGCCAATCAGCAGTGGTGAAGGGGTTGAACATATTAAACCTAAGGCTGCCATAACACACTCTTTGGAAAGGGGTGGTAGAGGGTAGTGGCTGTTGCCAGTGATGCATTCGTTTTCAGTGGTGGTGGCACAACTCTAGCCCAATTTTACCTCAAGCAACACCTCATGAAACCCCAACACTAACCCTCTCAGTAACACCAACAATAACTGTCCCTGTAACCCTACCACCAACCTTCCATGTAACCCTAAATGTAATTTTCTCTATAACCTTAGCACTAAACTTCCATGTAACTCTAAGGGCTCCCTTCCATGTAACCCTAAGGGGCTCATTTATACTTGCTTCAAATTGTGGCATTGGGCACACTTTTTTTTCAAGCACTCTGAATGCCAATCAAAGCCCTTGTCACTAAATAAAATAGTTACCTTACAGTCCTGTTCACACGTTGTGCTTGCTTCGCTTCAAAAATGATACCCCATGTCGCTTTCTTGGTACTTCAAAGTGTCTCCAAAGGCTCTATAGAAGTCTATGACAATGCTCGCTAGCAGTGCTTGTAGCTTTTGAGAAGCTTTTATTCAGCTTTAGCTTTGCTTTGTTTTAGGAAACCAACAAACGAACCAGAAAGACGTCATCAGCAGTCACATATGGTTCATGTGTATACAGGGCTTTTTTTTCAGCTGGAACTTGGTGGAACTCAGTTCCACCACCTCTGGCTCAGGCCCTCTGCTCCCTGCTCACCACTATCATTTGTAAATAGAGAAGGCTGGCTTCTGGGTTTACATGTGACAGCTTGTCTCCCAGCAGCTCCCACAGATCTGATCTCCTAAGCGGCTCCCACTGAGTGTAGGATGGGGACAAGGGAGATGCAGGTGCCATGAGGATGCCAACACCCCACTGGATGGTCTCCCTGCAAGTGAGTTTGAGCCACCTACAGTGTGCAGGGAGGTACTGGAGCTGGCTAGATGCTGGGGGCTTCAGCTTAATACAGCAATAGAAATAAGACATGTGGAAGATGGTGGATCTTTTAAGGAGGGAAAAGAACATTTGGGCAGTCAAGGGGGGGGGGGGTTTGCATGCAGAGGTCAGAGCTAAAGAGGGGTGAAAGTGATGTGTGGATGGAGGATATTGAGATAAGCAGCTGTGGAAGAAGGCTGAACTCTGCTTTCTGTATGCAGCGTACCCCTGAACTCTGCACTATGTACATAGCACACCCCAAAAATTCTGTACGTAGTGCACCCCTAAATTCTGCACTCTGTGTGTAACTCAGAACTCTGTACATAATGCACTCCTGTTATTTAATGCCCCTTTAAGACCTTCCCACTGTTAGTGAAATTTGACCATGCCCACTATTTGGTGTGGTTTGGAGGGTGCTTGTGGGGGGATGGGAGTTGTAGGGGGTCGTGGTTGAGTTCCTGCACCTATTTTCTGAGAAAAAAAGCTCTGATAAAAACAACAATAACATCTACCCCCTAGACTGATCATTGACTGAGCCAAGGACGTAAAGTGTTAAGATTTCTGCATGCAGTTACTAGGGGTAATCCAGGGGAATCCAAAAGTATTAAAATCCAACAACCCTCACGGGGGCAGTGCTACACATGTTTAAGTGGTAGATGCTTTATTGTGTGTTAAAGTCAAAGCAGGCGTAAATGAGCCCTAAGACTAAACTTACTGGAAACCAAACATAAACCCTCTTTGCAACTTTAGCGCCACCCCTGAAGAAGCCGCTTGAATTCTTAGGCTCTCTGTACTGCACCTTGACACTGATAACACCCTTAGCTCCTCTGGAACACCTAGTTGAATGGAAATCACCAAAAACCACTTAAACAGTCACAAACCAAGGTACCTTTGACTTGATAGCAAGCTAATACTTGGAACAAATAAACATACAGAAGGTAGGTTTAGCCTGCTAGACAGTCTCAAAGCAACTTCAACTAGAGTTCTGTACCACAAGACTGAAATTTACAGCAAGATTGGTAGTAGATAGTGAATATAAACATTAACTGTGTTGCGAATAGGGATATTGCAACTACTTAGGTGCACCCAAGGAAAATGACTAAGCCCTGTGTGATACCCCTGGGATATACATCTGCACTAAGCAACTAGCAAAGGTCTCTACTGTATGTGGAAACTGTAATTGGGCAGTCTTTCATCCTGAATCTTCAGCCAGCTAACATTGGGGCCTAATTAAACAGCGGTTTACATTAAAACAGTCACAGTAAGGCCTACATACAGTAATGGGCTATAGGACAGCTGTGTGATCATTTTCCTAAGGGCTCAGTCTCTAGGGGCTATAGGTCATGGCCACAGGGCCCTTTCTCAAACTCAGCGACTCAGCATGGAAACCCTACTGTCTGGAAAGGAATCCTTTGCCCTGGTTCAGTGTGGCTCTGGACCTTGGCTCATCCACTTTAGTGTAGGTGCAGTGCTAGGCTCGGGGTGGTGGTAACACAGTCCCATTCTCCATGCTCTCTTTCTCTCTGTGGTCTAACAGTGGAATGCCTGAGGCCTCAGCTCTAGCCACATGCAGATCTTTTTCCGGGAATGGGTTCAATTCCGCTTCCCGCAGCAAAAGACTACACAATTCAAAGAACAGCCTGGAAAGATACTGTTTTTCATGTACATATTCCACCCCAGGTCGAGTAAACCTCACATGCACACAGCCCACCCCCAGGTCCAGTATACCTCGCATGTACATCTTCAACCCCCAGGTCCAGTATACCTCACATGTACATATTCCACCCCCCGGTCCAGTATACCTCACAAGTACATATTCCACCGCCAGGTCCAGTATACCTCACATATACATGTTCCACCCCCAGGTCCAGTATATCTCACATGTACATCTTCCACCCCCAGGTTCAGTATAACTCACATGTACATCTTCCACCCACAGGTCAAGTATACATCACATGTGCATATAATGGCATCCCAGTCTTAGTTGGTAGGGTTCAATATTGAATTGGCCAACCCTTTGGAGCTATAGCAGCTTCAACTCTTCTGGTCCAAATCATTTGATGGAGGGGGGATTATGGTGTGGGGTTACTTTTCAAGGGTTGGGCTTGGCCCCTTAGTTCCAGTGAAGGGAATTCTTAAAGGAGTTGTAAGACAGAAGTTTTTTTTTTCCTTATCTTAATGCATTCTTTGCATTAAGATAAAAAGCCTTCTGTGTGCAGAAGCCCCCCCTCAGCCCCCTACTGTTTACCTGAGCCCCATCTCTGTCCAGCGATGTCCACGAGTCCCTTGGTCGTCTGGGACTCTCCCTCCTGATTGGCTTAGACACAGTAGCGGTACCATTGGCTCCTGCGGCTGTCAATCAAAGTCTGTTAGCCGGGGGACGTGGCCGGGATGTAAGCCTGTTCGGTGGTGTGGTGCTGGAGCTCCGCTTTTGTCTAAGATCCTACAGCCCTTTCTTCGTTGCTACAATCTAATTCCTGTGTCTGGGTACTGTGCTTTCTCTCCCCGTTGAGTTAGCGGCTTCCTCCATCGGCTTCTACGGTCCCACGGAAACCCCGCTCTACTCGTTCTCAGCCCAGCACTCCCCGAGGAGCCCAGCACCCATGAGGTCACCTACCAGCACAATGTTGGATAGCACACGGACCGTTGCGGGGGATGAAGCAGAAGATTCCCCGTCCACAGTAGACCTCATGGCAGCTATCACAGCTTCTACAACGACCCTTACAGCCAAGATGGACTTTATGGCTACAGATATCAGCCTCTTTAGGAATGATATGGACAAATTCCGTTCCAGAGTATCAAAGGTGGAGGATGGGGTCTCAGGACTGGAGATCATGGTACACTCTGATTCCAGGGAATTGCGTGCACTGCAGCTACAGGTCAAGGGTCTGCAAGAAAAAGCCATTGACACTGAAAATAGGCTATGCAGAAATAATATTCGCATTCTCGGTCTCCCAGAAAAAGCTGAAGGGAATAAACCTGCCGAATTTGCCGGTATTCGACTTGCAAGATCTGCCACCTACATTTGTGGTTGAGCGGGCCCATAGAGTCCCCCCCTGCTCCGCCAAAGCCGGGAGTGCCTCCACACCCTTTCCGTCAATGACTAACTTAACTACTGCGACAGGGATTGCTTATTAGCTGAGGCTCGCACTAAAGGTGATATCAAGTATTAAAACTCCAAACTCCTGCTTTTCCCTGACTATTCTTCAGAGGTGCAACATCGCAGATCCTACACTGAAGTCCGAAAACGCCTTCATAAAAAGGACATCAAGTTCAGCCTTCTTTACCCTAGCAGACTCCCCGTAGTCGATGGAGACAGGGTCTGGTTCTTTGACACTTCTGAAGCGGCATCTGACTTGTTGGATTCTCGCTAATCGCCCTCTGCCATCAAAGCCTTGGATGATCCAGCACTAGGTCACAGCAAATATACCAGCATGCTCCCTGCCACAACTTGTTGCAAAGTTTACCTAGTTTTTTTCTTGACTAATACTCTTTTTTCATATATTGCGGGGAATTTATTCTTTTTTTTTCCTTTTTGTATTTGGGCCCATGCTCCAGGGGCTCCAGCATCCATCAAGACACCCCTGTTTTTTGTACAATCTACTATTGCCTATCTATTGTCCTCCAAGGTTGTGCCCCAGGTCTGACTCTCCCACCACAGACGTGATATTTTCCTGGATTACAAGATAGGATTACGGCTACAGCAAGTGGGCGCTTTTTTGGTACCACTTTCCTGCTTCCCCCTTCACTTGGCATAAGGTATTTGGCTATTGCAAGTTTATGGTTTAGGTTTTCGGGTATAGGCCCCTGCCAGGTCTCCCTCTGGGTTACCTCTAGATTTGGTGTTTTTTACTGGAGGGGCCTGGCTTGGGCAGGGATTTTACCACGGTGCGGGGGTTTTGTTTTTGATTTGTTTTATTGTGTTTTATTACTATGCATGCACTTCTATCTATGGTGTTGGTTATCATTTACTTTACTGCTCCTGAGATGGCTCCGTCCAGCCGATTGCCACTACAAGGACATGAACTTTAATCACTACCCTTATGACGCCACATCCTCCTGACATATGTAAAGTAATTTCTTGGAACATCCGTGGCCTCAACTCTAAATTTAAGCGTGACTTACTTTTCCAGTACTTGAAACTTCACAACCCCACATATTGTTGTTGCAGCAAACACATTTAACCATTTGCCGACCGCTGCCCGACTATATACGGCAGCAGTCAGCCCCTCCCAGGCAAAGTGACGTACCGGTACGTCACTAGCCTGGGAGCGAATAGGGGGCGAGCGCGCGCCGCCGGAGGCGCGCTCCCGCCCCCGCTCATACCAGAAGAAGCCGGCGCGTGTAACCGGCGGACCCGATGTCCGCCGGTCACTCGCGATCGTCGGGCAGAGAGGGAGAAAGGCAGGCGGCTAATGTAAACAAAGCCGCCTGTCATTCTCCCCTGTGTAAAAGCACAGATCACTCGGTCCTGCTATGTAGGACCGTTGATCTGTGCTATTACACCACTAGCCACATCCAATGACAGTTAGAAGCACGCCCCTAGGGACACACTTAACCCCTCCCTCTCCAATAAAGTTAACCCCTTCCCTCCCAGTGTCATTTTTTACAGTAACAGTGCATATGTATAGCACTGATTACTGTAGTAATGTCACTGGTACCCCCAAAAGTGTCAAAAATGTCAGTCAAGGGTCCGATCTGTCCGCCCCAATGTCGCAGTCCCGCAAAAAAAATCGCAGATCGCCGCCATTACTCGTTAAAAAAAAAAAACACCAAAAATGACAGAAATCTTTCCCTTAGTTAGTAAACGCAATAACTTTTGCGCAAACCAATCAAAATATGCTTATTGTGATTTTTTTTAACCAAACATATGTAGCATAAAACAAATTGGCCAAAAATTTTAAAAAATTTTGATTTTTACATTTTTTTGGGGGAATTTCATATAAAAAAATGTGAAAAATATTGTTATTTTTGCAAAATTGTCGCTCTTCTTTTGTTTAAAGCGCATGATCAAAAAATCGCACAGGTGATCAAATACCCCCAAAAGAAAGCTCTGTTTGTGGAGAAAAAAAGGACGTCAAATTTGTTTGTGTACAGCGTGGCACGACCGCGCAATTGTCCGTTAAAGTCACGCAGTGCCGAATCGCAAAACACCCCCTGGTCAGGAAGGGGGTAAAATCTTCCGGGACTTAAGTGGTTAATGGGCAGCAAGCCTGCTGTTGCTTAAATGGCCCTGGGTTAAAAGGGCATACTACGCATCATACTCCACCTTTGCCAGGGGGGTCTTGGTTCTCATCAACAAGTTTCTTTCATGTTTTGTCTAGACGATCTACACAGACCCCCCCCCCCACAGGGCAAATATGTCATTGTGGTTCTCACGCTCTGGGGCCTACGATATGTCATAGTTACAGTATATATTGGACAGCGAACTATAACAAGGATTATCATTCCTTGGCATTGGTTGATGCACATCCAGGCTGGTTCCCACTATCAGAGTATCATTGAGCAATATAGCACGTACTAATCACAGCTCATAGAGCGTCTCCTGTCACTGCTTCCCCGCACATGTGGTTTTATTCAATCAGTTAATGAGATTCACTCGAGGACTGAAAGTATAGCTTTGAACCACTGGAGCTGCGGGGATCAGGCTCTCTTGGAGGGATCTGCTGCTGTTTATTTCAGCGGTGAGTGTGAGATACACCTCCCTGCTGTGTATGAATGGAGGACTGGACATGGTAAGGAAGTTATACCTGCCTGCTCCACACTGCTTCATCGTTGTGTGAAATTCACCAAATATATATACAGTAAAACCTTGGATTGCGAGCATTATTCGTTTGGGAAACATGCTTGTAATCCAAAGCACTCTTATATCAAAGCAAATTTTCCCATAAGAAATAATGGAAACTCAGATGATTCGTTCCACAACCATTTATTCATAAGTCTTTCAGTTTATAGTCTATAAACAAAGATTATAGCAATGCGATAGTTTGTGTCATCATAAAATGTCCATCCACAAATGGCGCCTCCACAAGGGGATTAGAAGCAAAATCCAGCAGGAGCTACAGAGTATAAAAGAGAAGAGAGGCGCCTCTAAGTGTAGCAATATGGGGACATTTAATGAAGGTACAACATTTAGCAACTCACATGGTTGATGATTAAAGAGGCACATCTAAGTATGCAGGCATCCGGGGTAAAGCTGTCCACATAGACCATCTTCTGAACCACTGGCTCTCACCGATGTCAGTCTGCAATTGTGATTGGGAAGACTACCCTGCAGTAGAGTGATCTGAAAGCGAGACCTCGAATCGCTCGTGGAGCGCAGCGTGGAAGGGATGATGAAGATGGCTGTGCGGAGGACGGTCTATGTGGACAGCTTTACCCCGGATGCCTGCATACTTAGATGTGCCGGTTTTAATCATCAACCATGTGAGCTGCTAAATATTGAACCTTCATTAAATGTAACCATATTGCTACACTTAAGGGCCATACACACTATAAGATTTTCTGAAGACTTTTTCCTTTAGACTTACCAAAACCATATAATATGAGGTCAAACCTAAACACTTTCAATTTGTATGCAATCTGGCAGGCCCTTCCACTACATAGAAAAGGAAAAAGTCTTCAGAAAATCTTATAGTGTGTATGGCCCATTAGACCCCATTCACACTGGGGCGATCCGACTTCCTGGGGCGACCTCACAGGTCGTGGCGCGCTGCTCGCACCGCGACCTCGGAGCGGCCGGCACGGACTTCATAACATTGAAGTCTATGCAGGTCGCTCCGGGTCGCCCCAAAGAAGCTCCGGACCCTTTTTCTAAGTCGGAGCGACTTGTGTCGCTCCTATTAGAACGGGTCCGCAGCTTCTCTATGGAAGGCGACCTACGGCGACCTGTCAGGCGACCAGGTCGCCTGACAGGTCGCCCCAGTGTGAACGGGGGCTTAGAGGCTCCTCTCTTCTTTTTTATACATGACGCTACTTGTAAGACATCGCTTGTATTTCAAGTCAAAATTTATTTAAAAAATTAGCTTGTCTTGCAAAGCGCTCTCAAACCAAGTTACTCTCAAACCAAGGTTTTACTGTATAATGTCTCATGATCTCTTCACCTGGATATCACTATAACATAATTTGCTTTCATTTGCCACATTTCACCAGGGATTGAACTTCTAATCCTGCTACATGGATTAATTCCCCCTCTCTCCCTTCCAGGGCCGGGACAAGGGGTTGGCAGGAGGGACGGTTGCCCTGGGTTCAATGGCTTATTGCAGGGATGGGGGGGGGCACCTTGACCCTAACCCTAAGGGAAGTGGGGGGCGCACTTTGGCATCCTTGCCCTGGGTGCTGGATGACCTTGTCTCGGCACTGCCCCCTCCATACCCTTGAATACAGGGGTGCTGGCAGTTTCAACCATGTCCTGGACACAAGTTTTTTGACTCATTGATCCTGTAATTGATATGCAGCAAGCTCAATTCGCAGTTACTATTGTGCTAATCCCCGAAGGGGTAGCCCTCACCTTGCTTAGCTACACAGCAGACTTAGATCATTTTCTTGCTACCAGCGCACTTTTTAAGCGCCGGTTCACATTGCAGCGACGCTACTTCGCACCGCGACCTCGGAGCGGCCGCCACGGATTTCATAACATTGAAGTCTATGGTGGTCGCCTCCTGGTCGCCCCAAAGATTAGGGTCCAGAGTTCTGTTTGTTTTGCATAGTGTATACATCATTGTTTGTCACTATCTTTGTTGGTGTTTGGAGTTGATTATTTATTATTTTTGCAACTGTGTATCTCTCCTTCAAGTCTCAATCAATAAAGTCTTTTAATTAGTTACATTACTTGGATCTAAAGCCTCGTACACACGCGTCGAAATGCGGCCGGGAATTTTCTTCCGACGACCGATCTGCCGATTTTCAGCTTGTTAGTATGATGCTTCCGACAACCGACTCCGACTTTTCGGCCAAAAAAATTCTGGTGTGCAGACTATAAAATTTTTGTCCTCCGTCAAAACACGTCCGATTTTCGTGCAGTCAGTACAGATTTCGACAGGGAAAAATCTTATGAGCAAGACTGGGCATGTTCAGAGAAGAAAGAACAAAAAGAAAGCAAACCAACACATGACATCACTTCTGAATTAGAATTTTGTCGTGCGGGAAAATTTGTGTGCAGTCTAGGCACATTCCACCCAACAAAACACCACTCTGGACAAAAGACGGATGACTGGTCGGCGGAAATTCGTTGCGTGTGCACGAGGCTTTAGTTTACCTCTTTGCATGGCTTTGTCCATGCTTTCTTTGTTGTGTTTCATTACATTTTGGTTATTGATCCACATCTAATTTTAGATGAGTTAATGATCTAGGGTGGTCACTTATACTTGATTTGAGTACCAGCGCACCTGACCCAGTGATTGTTTCCACAATTTTATATCCCACAGTATATATCCCTCCACCATTTTCCCTGGAGGTTCTTGGTCTCGTTCTGGAGAGGATTTCCCCCTACTGCCCAGCTAAATTACTTATCATGGATGACTTTAATGCCATATTATCACCTGAGCTAGATAGACCAGCGGTACCCAAACATACCTCTGAAGATCAGGCCTTATTGAGGTCTGGAGATGGAAACACCCAACAACCCGCTCCTATTCTTGCTTCGCCTTAACTCACAAAACATCTTCACGTATAGACCTGGCATTTGCTAATCCTTCCCTGTTAATGGATGTTCTAGAGGCCGCATACCTACCTAGCGGCCTATCAGACCATGCCCCCCTGGAGCTGCTCCTGCACACATCTGCCTCTCAGAACGTGTCCCTCTGGGGCCTGGCCCCGCACTTAGTCAGTCATCCGGAGATTGGGAATTTCTATGCACCCCAAGCTATCTGAATACTGGGACACCAACGGGGGTGTCCTCCTCTCCAGAAACCACGTGGGACTCCTTGTAGACATTCACTAGAGGACAGTACATATCCTCTATTTCTGCTATCCATAGAGATCTAAATTCTCATTTATAGCAGGGGTCTTCAAACTTTGGCCCTCCAGTTGTTCAAGAACTACAATTCCCATCATGCCTAGTCATGTCTTTGAATGTCAGAGTTTTACAATGCCTCATGGGATGTGTAGTTCTGCAACAGCTGGAGGGCCGTCGTTTGAGGATCCCTGCTTTAGAGTGTTGGAGATGTGACCACTCTTCAGGAGATTTTTCCTACATTTTTTGGTCCTGCTCAGCAGGGCTGGTGCTAGACTATTTTGCACCCTAGGCAAGACCAGTTACTTGCACCCCCACCACAAAAAACTGTACATATTGCCCCCCCCTTTAACCCTACACCCCCTTCCTGTATACACTGCCCTCTTTAATCCTACACCTCCCTTACTGTACACTGCCCCCTTTAACATTACATCCCCTTCCTGTACACACTGCCTTCGTTTAACCCTACACCTCCCTTCCTGTACACACTGCCCCCCCCTTCCTGCACACTGCCCCCCTTTAACGCTACACCCCCTTCCTGCACACACTGCACCCCTCTCAGAAGGTGACATCCACCGGGGATGAGGAGGTGACAGGAGAGGAATGTGGCACTGGCCATAGCTGCGCCCCCTAGATGGCAGTGCGCCCTAGGCGGCTGCCTAGTTCGCCTAGTGGTAGCACCGGCCCTGCTGCCCAGTTATCACTAGGTTTTTGTCAGAGGGGCTGGGTGTTATCAGTAAGGTATCAGTAACTAAACAACCCCTCTCTATTGAGATTTACTTACTGTTGCAGAAAGAACACAGTTTGGTCTTTTTCTTTTCTATGCCAGGAAAGCTGTTGCGCTGCTTTGGAAAAGGCAGCCCCCCCTTCTATACCCTTCTGGAAAAGCTTAATAAATATTAGTCTCCTGCTCTATCAGGATACCTATGTGAACAGGGGTTGCCCGGAAGTATGATCAGGTTTGGTCAAAGTGGTTACCTGTTCCTGCCACGGCATCATCATAATTGGTTGATACTCTGCCACGGTCGCATCTTCCTTGAGTTCCTCCTTTCCCAACTGAGACGGAGTCACTTATGGAGTGCCAGCTCATACCCAGCGATGTTGTTATATTTCACTGTATGTTCTCCCTTCAAATAATGATCCTTCTCTCAACCACACACCTAATTAATACATGTGCTATTCATGCATATATTAGCCATCAAGGTGTTGATTTTTTTAGCCCCCCTGTGTGGGTAGCACGTGCATTTTATATTTTAGCATGGTTTGTTTAGCCACCCTTTTTTTTTCTTTTGTTTATGGTTCTCTTGTGTATGTGCAAAAAACTACAATAAACACATTTTCAACTATTTTTCTGTTAGCCAATGAGGAGAGAGAGGGGCGAGGCCAAATAGAAGATCTGTGTCTATATGGACTCGGGTGTCCCCGTAGCAAGCTGCTTGCTGTGGGGGCACTGAACAGGAAGGAGGGGCCAGGAGCAGTGAAGCGGAGGATCTGGACGTGCAAAACCAACGGCACAGAGGAGGGAAGTATAACATATTTGTTATTATTATTTTTTTTAAACAAGACTTTACAATCAATTTAGTCCCCGTTCACACTAAGGCGACCTGTGAGGCGACCTGGTCCCCCATAGGGAAGCTGCGGACCTGTTCTACACAAGTCGCTCCGACTTAGAAAAAGGGTCCGGAGCTTCTTTGGGGCGACCCGGAGGCGACCGCCATAGACTTCAATGTTATGAAGTCCGTGGTGGCCGCTCCGAGGTCGCGGCGCGCTGCTCGCACCGCGACCTCGGAGGTCGCAGTGCGAAGTTGCGTCGCTTGTATGTGAACGGGGCATAAAAGCGTCAGAATACCAAGATATTTTGGACAATTTCATGCTCCCAGCTTTGTGGGAACAGTTTGGGGATGGCCCCTTCCTGTTCCAACATGACTGCGCACCAGTGCTCAAAGCAAGGTCCATAAAGGAACTTGACTGGCCTGCACAGTCCTGACCTCAACCCGATAGAACACCTTTGGGATGAATTAGAGCAGAGATTGCAAGCCAGACCTTCTCATCCAACATCAGTGCCTGACCTCACGAATGCGCTTCTGGAAGAATGGTCAAACATTCCCATAGACACTCCTAAACCTTGTGGACAGCCTTCCCAGAAGAGTTGAAGCTGTTATAACTGCAAAGGGTGGGCCAACTCAATATTGAACCCTACAGACTAAGATGCCATTAAAATTCATGTGCGTGTAAAGGCAGGCGTCCCAATACTTTTGAAAATACAGTGCACCTCACATGTACATATTCCACCCCTGACCAATATCATGAAGTCTCCATGTAAAAAAAAAAATACAATTAAAGTTCCTAAAAATTCCCCATTTCATACAGTACAGCACGATTTAACTAAAAAATGAAATAAAAAGTAGAAGTATTCTTAGAAGGAGAGCTATACAATGGCAGCCTTTTATTCTCTCACAAGAGATTCCCTTTCAATACCCAGGTGATAGGACATTGTGTTCCTCCAAAGGTAATTAGATCTGCTAAAAAAGACAAGTGAAGATGTGAGAAGGAGCCTGGGGCTAATTTCCCTGGATGGAGAGAGATACACATGAATTACTTCATTGTAAAAACTATTAGAAATATTAAAAAGAAGGAAAGAAAAAAAGGAAAAGAAACGAAAGAAGTGAAAGAAGAAGGAAGGAAGGAAGGAATGAAGGAAGGAAGAAGTGAAAGAAGAAGGAAGAAAGGAAGGAAGGAGTGAAAGAAGGGAGAAGTGAGAGAAGAAGGAAGAAGTCAGAGAAGAGGGAAGAAGTCAGAGAAGAAGGATGAAAGGAAGAACTGAGAGAAGGAAGGAAGAAAGGTGTAAGAGAAGAAGGAAGAAAGGAAGAAGGAAAGGCACGATAGAAGAAGGAAGAGAGGAGTGAGAGAAGAAGGAAGGAAGATGTGAGAGAAGAAGGAAGGAAGAAGTAAGAGAAGGAAGAAAGAAAGGAAGCAAGGAAGGAAAGAGGAAAGAGTGAGAGAAGAAGGAAGAAAGAAGTGAGAGAAGTAGATAGAAGTGCGAGAAGAAGGAGTGAAGGAAGGAAGGAAGAACTGAGAGAAGGAAGGAAGTAAGGAGTGAGAGAAGAAGGAAGGAGTGAGAGAAGAAGGAGGGAAGAAGGGAGAGAAGAAGGAAGAAATGAGATAAGAAGGGAGGAAGAAGTGAGAGAAGAAGGAAAGAAGATGTGAGAGAAGAAGGAAGAAAGAAGTGAGAGAAGAAGGAAGGAAGAAGTGAGAGAAGAAGGAAGGAAGAAGTGAGAGAAGAAGGAAGGAAGGAAAGAAGAAGTTAGAGAAGAAGGAAGAAAGAAAGGAAGCAAGGAAGGAAGGAGTGAGAGAAGAAGGAAGGAAGAAGTGAGAGAAGTAGATAGAAGTGTGAGAAGAAGGAAGGAAGGAAGGAAGGACGGAAGGAAGGAAGGAAGGAAGGAAGGAAGGAAGGAAGGAAGGAAGGAAGGAAGGAAGGAAGGAAGGAAGAACTGAGAGAAGGAAGGAAAAAGGAGTGAGAGAAGAAGGAAGGAAGGAGTGAGAGAAGAAGGAAGGAAGGAAGGAAGAACTGAGAGAAGGAAGGAAGTAAGGAGTGAGAGAAGAAGGAAGGAGTGAGAGAAGAAGGAGGGAAGAAGGGAGAGAAGAAGGAAGAAATGAGAGAAGAAGGGAGGAAGAAGTGAGAGAAGAAGGAAAGAAGATGTGAGAGAAGAAGGAAGAAAGAAGTGAGAGAAGAAGGAAGGAAGAAGTGAGAGAAGAAGGAAGGAAGGAAAGAAGAAGTTAGAGAAGAAGGAAGAAAGAAAGGAAGCAAGGAAGGAAAGAGTGAGAGAAGAAGGAAGGAAGAAGTGAGAGAAGTAGATAGAAGTGTGAGAAGAAGGAAGGAAGGAAGGAAGAACTGAGAGAAGGAAGTAATGAGTGAGAAAAGAAGGAATGAGTAAGAGAAGAAGGAGGGAAGAAGGGAGAGAAGAAGGAAGGAAGGAAGAACTGAGAGAAGGAAGGAAAAAAGGAGTGAGAGAAGAAGGAAGGAAGGAGTGAGAGAAGAAGGAAGGAAGGAAGAACTGAGAGAAGGAAGGAAGAAAGGAGTGAGAGAAGAAGGAAGGAGTGAGAGAAGAAGGAGGGAAGAAGGGAGAGAAGAAGGAAGAAATGAGAGAAGAAGGGAGGAAGAAGTGAGAGAAGAAGGAAAGAAGATGTGCGAGAAGAAGGAAGAAAGAAGTGAGAGAAGAAGGAAGGAAGAAGTGAGAGAAGAAGGAAGGAAGAAGTGAGAGAAGAAGGAAGGAAGGAAAGAAGAAGTTAGAGAAGAAGGAAGAAAGAAATGAAGCAAGGAAGGAAAGAGTGAGAGAAGAAGGAAGGAAGAAGTGAGAGAAGTAGATAGAAGTGTGAGAAGAAGGAAGGAAGGAAGGAAGGAAGGAAGGAAGGAAGGAAGGAAGAACTGAGAGAAGGAAGGAAGTAATGAGTGAGAAAAGAAGGAACGAGTAAGAGAAGAAGGAGGGAAGAAGGGAGAAAAGAAGGAAGGAAGGAAGGAAGAACTGAGAGAAGGAAGGAAAAAAGGAGTGAGAGAAGAAGGAAGGAAGGAGTGAGAGAAGAAGGAAGGAAGGAAGGAAGGAAGAACTGAGAGAAGGAAGGAAGAAAGGAGTTACAGAAGAAGGAAGGAAGGAGTGAGAGAAGAAGGAAAGAAGGAAGAAGTGAGAGAAAAGGAAGAAATGAGAGAAGAAGGAAGGAAGAACTGAGAGAAGGAAGGAAGAAAAAATGAAGGAAGTGAGAGAAGAAGGAAGGAAGGAAGGAAGTGAGAGAAGGAAGGGAGCAAGGAAGAAAGGAGCGAGAGAAGAAGGAAGAAAGAAAGGAAGCAAGGAAGGAAAGAGTGAGAGAAGAAGGAAGCAAGGAAGGAAGAAGTGAGAGAAGAAGGAAGGAAGAAGTGAGAGAAGTAGGAAGAAAAAAGAAGGAAGGAAGGAAGGAAGGAAGGAAGGAAGGAAGGAAGGAAGGAAGGAAGGAAGGAAGGAAGGAAGGAAGAAGGAAGAAGTGAGAGAAGAAAGAAGGAAGGATGAACTGAGAGGAGGAAGGAAGGAAGGAAGGAAGGAAGGAAGGAAGGAAGGAAGGAAGGAAGGAAGGAGTGAGAGAAGAAGGAAAGAAGGAAGAAGTGAGAGAAGGAAGGAAGAAAGGAGTGAGAGAAGAAGGAAGAAAGGAAGGAAGAAGGGAGAGAAGAAGGCAGAAGCAAGAGAAGAAGGAAGGAAGGAAGGAAGGAAGGAAGGAAGGAAGGAAGGAGAGCATTGCCCAAAATATCACACTGCCTCCCCCATCTTGCCTTCCTTCCATACTGGATCCTGGTGCCACCTCTTCCCCAGGTAAGTGACGCGCACACACCCGGCCATCTATATGATGTAAAAGAAAACGTGATTGATAAGACCAGGCCACCCTCCTCCATTGCTCTGTAGTCCAGTTCTGATGCTCTGGTGCCCACTGTGGGCACTTTTGGCTGTGAATACGGGTCAGCATGGACACCCTCACCAGTCTGTGGCTACACAGCCCTATACACAACACACTGTAGTGAACATTTTTTCTGCTTTCAAAACATAGACTTCAGAGAGAACATGTTCACCTGCTGCACAATATACCCCGCCCACTTTCAGATGCCGTTGTGCCATAGTGGAGAAGGATCTGGGGGAATCCATAGCGGAGAAGGATCTGGGTGTTCTGATAGATCCTAAGCTTAATAATAGCATGCAATGCCAAGCTGCTGTTTCCAAAGCAAGCAAAGTCCTTTCTTGTATTAGGAGAGGCATTGACTCCAGAGAGAGAGATATCATTTTGCCCCTGTACAAATCATTAGTAAGACCTCATCTGGAATATGCAGTTCAGTTTTTGGCACCAGTTCTCAAAAAGGATATCGGGGAACTGGAGAAAGTGCAGAGAAGGGCAACCAAACTGATAAGAGGCATGGAGGACCTCCTAATGTCATGTCTGATCGGTGTAATGTCTACTAGGATCACAGAATCATAGGGAGGCTCCTATATACAGATGCAGTAAAATGGAAAATATGATTTACTAATACTATACACCAAATCCTAGTGCAGTCTGAGGGATCAGCCCTGACCAAGTGCTTACAGCACATGATGGTTCACAGCCCTGACCAACTGCTTAAAGCACATGATGGGTCACAGCCATGAACAACTGCATAGAGCACAGGATGGTTCACAGCCCTGACCAACTGCTTACAGCACATGATGGTTCACGGCCCTGACCAACTGCTTAAAGCACATGATGGGTCACAGCCATGAACAACTGCATAGAGCACAGGATGGTTCACAGCCCTGACCAACTGCTTACAGCACATGATGGGTCACAGCCATGAACAACTGCATAGAGCACAGGATGGTTCACAGCCCTGACCAACTGCTTACAGCACATGATGGTTCACAGCCCTGACCAACTGCTTACAGCACATGATGATTTACAACCCTGACCATCTGCTTAAAGCACATGATGGTTCACAGCCCTGGCCAACTGCTTACAGCACATGATGGTTCACAGCCCTGGTCAACTGCTTACAACACATGATGGTTCACAGACCTGACCAACTGCTTACAGAACATGATGGTTCACAGACCTGACCAACTGCTTACAACACATGATGGTTAACAGACCTGACCAACTGCTTACAGCACATGATGGTTCATAGCCCTGACCAACTGCTTACAGAATAAAATGGTTCACAGCCCTGACCAACTGCTTACAACACATGATGGTTTACAACCCCGACCAACTGCTTACAGTGCATAATTATTTACAGCCAGCACATTGCTTACAGCACATGATGGATTACAGCCCTGACCAACTGCTTACAGCACATGATGGTTGCCAGCCCTGACCATCTGATTAAAGCACATGATGATTCACAGCCATGAACAACTGCTTAGAGCACAGGAGGATTTACAGCCCTGGCCACCTGCTTAAAGTATATAATGATTCACAGCCCTGACCAACTGCTTACAGCAACTGATGGTTCACAGACCTGTCTACCTACTTACAGCACATGATGATTTGCAACCCTGGCCATCTGCCCTGACCAACTGCTGAAAGCACAGGATGGTTCACAGCCCTGACCAACTGCTTACAGCACATGATGCTTTGCAGCCCTGACCAACTGCTTACAGCACATGATGATTTGCAGCCCTGACCAACTGCTTACAGCACATGATGGTTAGCAGCCCTGACCATCTGCTAACAGTATACCTTTCCTATTAAATGCTTAAAGGTGAATTCCACTTCCATTAAATTAAAAAAATATATTATATAAACGTGCTACAAATGTCATTTTGTAATTTGCTGCTATTAAATTAAAATCCCTTTCAATTTCAATCTGTAGCTGCTGTCATTTTCTAAAACTATCAAAAAATTAATTCTGTTTATGGTGTACTTAACCCCCCCCCCCCCCAGAAATGTAATTTCCTGCCTGTGTGATTGACTCAATGGGGTGGATTTAGTAAAGGCAAATAGTCTGTGCACTTTACTCATGCATTTGCTCCAGAGCTTAGTAAATTAGGGGAAGCTTCATTTTCCCCTAACAAAGAATACACAGTCTCATCCAAGGAAAAAAAAAAAAAAAATTCTTGCACATGATTGGATGATGGAAGTCAGTAGAGCTTCCCCTCATTTACTAAGCTCTGGCACAACTGTACTTGTCTATTTAGCTTTAATAAATCCACCCCATTGATTTTCTCAGACATCTGCGCTGAGATGCAAATAAAATGTTAGGCATCCTCTGTAATAGGAATTTCATTTTTGGTAAGATAACATTTGAAGGTTAAACATATCTAAAGGGATGCAGACACTGAAACTTTTCCTCAGTAAAACACTGAGAATGCACCAGGTGTTTACAATGAACCAGACCCTTCCATTCAGGAATCAGTCTTGAAAGGACGTAATGGAACAAACAGCTTTTTTTTCAGAATAGAACAAGGTAGTAATCTAGTACAAAGTTCCTTAGAATCCCTGCAATGTATATAAATCACCTAGGGGGGTTAAACTCCATAAATGTAGAGTTAAACTTTAAGGATTCTAACAAGAAGAGTTCTCTCAGATTTTAAACCCTTCTGGACGTTTGCACCCCAATGCAGAAAAGTCTACACATTGCCCATGAAAGTTCCTTTTTATCCAGCCCATGAAATAGCTAGTAACAATCCCATTTAAGCTATACCTGTTTGAGAATGTTGAAGATGTCCTTCTGCTTATCCAAGCATCCTTCCTCAGCTCTAATCAAAGTCAGGAACCTACCCTATCATTTATAGCCATACCGGTAACTCAGTCACCTTCATCCAATCATCATGGTTTCATGAAATACAGATGTTGACTGTTCAGGAACAGGATGGGAGGTGTGAATGTTTATGTGAAACCACCCTGTCCTGATTTCATAATCAAATTCCAAGGTATCCTGAGGATAATAATTGTTTGAGTTACATGGCTGAAGGTGTGAATTGTTTTCAAATTTAGGGGGGTAGAGATGATAGAATGTCATTATATGTGGGTGACAGATGGTGTCCCTGCAATGGATAGTTGTTCCAGTTTGACGTAGATGGACTAGTTAGTAGTTGGATAGTTGTTCCAGTTTGACCTGTAGGTGGCTTACCTACAGGGGTCGCAGGGGTCCAAATTGCAACCTGGCCCCATGCTCCAGGGAGCCCGTGTGGCTCCCCTGTACAAGGGGATAGGAGGGCCGGTGGGGGGAAGTGGCATATAGAAGACCTGATCCTCTCCATTTTTCTCCCGCAGCCACTAAAAGCTTGCTTCTCTTCCTCTTCTTCCCCCAAGCATTCAGCGGCTGCAGGAGGAGAATGGAGGGTATTGTTTTTTTTATATGCTGCCCCTCTTATCCAGATCCTGCTGTTCATGGGCCCCTGTGTGCTCTCCCACCTCCCTGTGTGCTTTCATGGCCTCCCTTCTCTTCTGAATACGTTATTTCTTTGGTTTTACGTTATGTTATTTCTTTGGTTTTACGGTAAATTATTTCTTTTGGTTTTACGTTACGTTATTTCTTTGGTTTTACGGTAAATTATTTCTTTGGTTTTACGTTACGTTATTTCTTTGGTTTTACGTTACGTTATTTCTTTGGTTTTACGTTAAATTATTTCTTTGGTTTTACGTTACGTTATTTCTTTTGGTTTTACGATATGTTATTTCTTTGGTTTTACGTTACATTATTTCTTTGGTTTTACAATACGTTATTTCTTTGGTTTTACGTTATGTTATTTCTTTGGTTTTAAGGTAAATTATTTCTTTGGTTTTACGGTAAATTATTTCTTTGGTTTTACGTTAAATTATTTCTTTGGTTTTACGTTACGCTATTTCTTTGGTTTTACGGTAAATTATTTCTTTGGTTTTACGTTAAATTATTTCTTTGGTTTTACGTTACGTTATTTCTTTGGTTTTACGTTACGTTATTTCTTTGGTTTTTCGTTAAATTATTTCTTTGGTTTTACGTTACGTTATTTCTTTGGTTTTACGTTAAATTATTTCTTTGGTTTTATGTTACGTTATTTCTTTGGTTTTACGTTAAAGTATTTCTTTGGTTTTACGTTACGTTATTTCTTTGGTTTTACGGTAAATTATTTCTTTGGTTTTACGTTACGTTATTTCTTTGGTTTTACGTTAAGTTATTTCTTTGGTTTTACGTTACGTTATTTCTTTGGTTTTACGTTACGTTATTTCTTTGGTTTTACGGTAAATTATTTCTTTGGTTTTACGGTAAATAATTTCTTTGGTTTTGCGTTACGTTATTTTTTTTTGGTTTTATGGTAAATTATTTCTTTGGTTTTACGTTACGTTATTTCTTTGGTTTTATGGTAAATTATTTCTTTGGTTTTACGTTACGTTATTTCTTTGGTTTTATGTTAAATTATTTCTTCGGTTTTACGTTACGTTATTTCTTTGGCTTTACGATACGATATTTCTTTGGTTTTACGTTACGTTATTTCTTTGGTTTTATGTTACGTTATTTCTTTGGTTTTATGTTACGTTATTTCTTTGTTTTTACGTTACGTAATTTCTTATTTTTCTTCCTTATTTTCTTTTTTTTTTTTCATTGTTCTTTATTGAAACTCTGTACTGCTGCAAAGTACATTTTGAAGTTGTACATTATTCTCCTGAAGGTTAGAGATTATTAAACCTTTCAGTTGCTCTAAAATTGTGTCTTATGTGACCTACTAATTATCCTTACATGGAACATTGTAGCGATCGACGGATATCGTTTTTTTGTTGCCGATACCGATATTTTGGTCAATGCATATCGGTATCGGCCCATATTGGCCGATATTTTTGTACATTTAATTTTTTTTTTATCATTTGACAGGTACTCTTGTGGAGGGATCTGGGGGTCTAAAAGACCCCAAACCCCTCCTCTGCACTTAAAAGCATTAAAAAAGCCAAGTTTGGCTGTTTTGAATGCTGTCATTTTTTTTAATCTGGTTCCGAGTACCCGGAAGTGATGTCATGACATCACTTCCGGGTTTTTACATGGAGACCCGATCAGAGCCGAATGCGGCTTTCATCGGGCCTTCGGCGGCCGTGCAGGCTGGTTGCCCGGGTCTCCTGTGGGATGGGAGACCCGGGCGAGCCGTGGAAGGCGACGAGAGGGGGAATGTCCCCTCCCACTCCTTGTAATGACAGCCGAGCGGCTTCCCTGATGTCGCAAAAAGTAATAAATATTACTGTGTGGGTGATAATAACCTTAAATAATATATATATATATATATGAATGAAAATATAGAAAGTAGCCCATGCCCTGACAAAGAGTCCTCATCCCTGAATAGTAATCAGGATTGAAAAAATATATTCCACATCAATGGTCCCAAAATCCATTGATTATAGGAAAGGGGGTTGGGACTATAACGGACAGTTTGTCAATAGTATATAGGTAAGCAGAAAAAAAGACAGTATAAAATTAACTATGTTTATTCATGAGATATAAAAGTCGACACATAAGACATAGAAAGAAAAAATGATATAAATACAACATAGTTCACATGTCATGGTAGTAGTAGTCAGATGGGTGATTGCTTTGTTCTATGCATTTCGTGGGAATACTCCAGCTTCATCAGGAACTATAGCATTTGAGATTCACCCCTTTTAACAGAGTCAAGACTACATTCAAACCTTAAAAATATATTCATAAAGAGAAAAGACATGTCAGTACATGATATAGTGACAGGGAAAATCCATCATCATAAAACATGCCTTATAATGTAACCATGTGTATGTATCTTGTTCAGAGACATATAAAAGATAATAAATATTCACTGCTTACCAAACTTAACAAGTGCTAGGACAAATACATAGTTTATTTGGACCTCAGATTGCGTCTCCTGTCAGCCTGCCTCATGACTCCCAGCCAAACAGTCCCGGACGGGCCCTAGGGTCCTGAGGGGAGATGGCTACATGGTATAGATTGGGCCAGTCTTACATGGGTGCCACCAAAGCGGACAGTAGGTGGAACTATGGGTCTGCAAAAAATATGTTGTATGACTTTAGAATGATCTTATCCAAAAGTGTATAGGGAAAAAGTTGCATAGTACATCAAGGCTGGTCTGGCCCAAATATTTGTATAGGGCCTATGCTCTAGAACTCTGGGATAAAATCCTAAATGTCAATAGTATGCTCACACCACCATATTAAGAAAGCCCACCAATAAATGTTGGAATGTCACAGTGACAAATATGGGGTGCCTAGAAGCCCTCACACAATCCATATAGGGTCTGGGCTCTATCATAGGCATGGGACCATATTCTCAAAATACGAAGCCAAAAAGGGGGCTCCCAAGGCGTACAGTGCAGACCCAAAAAAAATTGAAGTGGTGTCCTAGGGGAAAAGCCCCCAACCTTATGCCAGAGAGAAACCAGAAAAAGTAATGACCAGAGTTCCAGAGTAGCCTTGTGAACTACAATTAATTCCCATAGGACAAAGACATGTGTATCCTACCTTTTACCAGCAAAGCCGCGAGTCGGGAGAACCGCCATACACAGCCTCCCGCACCCGCGGCTTAAGACTGGTCCCGCCGGAAATGACGCGCGTCCGCTAACGTCACTTCCGGCGCGGGCGCCGTTTTGACGGATGTTCGCCGCTAGAGGTCAAATGAGCCCAGCGACTTCCATCCGCACCGGCCGTGAGCCGGAGGGGGCCGATGTAAACACCGCCCCCTGCTTGGCGCCCGAATCTACACCGAAGGGGAGCCAGAGATGGCAGGGGCACAATCCGGGTCCATTACATTGATACTTGCATGAACAGCCAAGATAACAAAGAGTATATTATACATACATTAAATAGTACAATCATTAAATTGCCGTCACAGACTTGGGATAAACATAGCCAAACCATACATGTCTTGCTGAGGATCCCAAGCATGAGCCATTAGGACAACTTATACCTACAATAAAGAAAAAAGAGAAAGAAGGAGGACGCAATATACAAAAGGGAATGGGATAAAAAGGAATGGGAAAGGGCATGAAAAAAAGTTAGGTAAATTTAGGGGGGGGGGGGGTTTCCTTCCCCACCCCTATTCCCCCCTTTTTTTTTTTTTTGATAAATGATAAATAAACTATGTATTTGTCCTAGCACTTGTTAAGTTTGGTAAGCAGTGAATATTTATTATCTTTTATATGTCTCTGAACAAGATACATACACATGGTTACATTATAAGGCATGTTTTATGATGATGGATTTTCCCTGTCACTATATCATGTACTGACATGTCTTTTCTCTTTATGAATATATTTTTAAGGTTTGAATGTAGTCTTGACTCTGTTAAAAGGGGTGAATCTCAAATGCTATAGTTCCTGATGAAGCTGGAGTATTCCCACGAAATGCATAGAACAAAGCAATCACCCATCTGACTACTACTACCATGACATGTGAACTATGTTGTATTTATATCATTTTTTCTTTCTATGTCTTATGTGTCGACTTTTATATCTCATGAATAAACATAGTTAATTTTATACTGTCTTTTTTTCTGCTTACCTATATACTATTGACAAACTGTCCGTTATAGTCCCAACCCCCTTTCCTATAATCAATGGATTTTGGGACCATTGATGTGGAATATATTTTTTCAATCCTGATATATATATATATAATTATAATATTATACAATTATAATTATTATTATATAATAATAAAGTGCAATTCTTATCATCTAAAACCAACGTCCCAACTTTCTGAGATGGGATGAGGGACATCTGTTAGCAAAAGTATGTAGGCATAGAACACACCCCCTGCCACACACCCTTAAAAGAGAATTATACAAAAACTATGGTTAAACCCACAAGTGTTTTTCTTACCACTATTATTACTTTTTACTGGCTTTTGGTACTTACGAATGCAGCAATTTAGAAATTGGATGAAAGGTTTAGCACTGGGACACACTTTTGGTTAGATAGATAAATAGTGCATTTTATATACAACTATATAAATCAGGACATAAATGAGGTATTAACCTCCCTGGCGGTATGATTCTTTCCGATTTTAGGTGCTGAAAGCGGTACCATTATTTTGCATGTAATTCTTAACCACTTTACCTCCGCCCACAGTAATATTACTGCGGCAGAGTGGCTCGTTATCGTCTGACGACGTAGTACTACATCGTCAGACACTCCCCCTTCTGGGCGGCGCTTGCACGCCGCCGGAGGCTCGCTCCCGCTGTTTTCAGTCACAGCGGGAGTCGGGCCAGGGGAGGAGCAGCAGCGATCGCCGCCGCTCTTCCCCCGATCGTCGGGGATCTAGTGTGGAGATCCGCCCGCCTGTGTAAACACAAGCGGGCGGATCTCCATAGTGACAGGGAGTGACAGATCGCAGTGTTCAGCGATCTGTCCATGACTCACTCAGTCCCCTCCCCCCCCACACGTCAGTAAGCACCAGGCATACATTAACCCCTCCCTCTCCAATAAAATTAACCCCTTCCCTGCCAGTGTCATTTTTACAGTAACAGTGCATATGTATAGCACTGATTACTGTAGTAATGTCACTGGTACCCCCAAAAGTGTCAAAAATGTCAGTCAAGGGTCCGATCTGTCCGCCGCAATGTCGCAGTCCCGCAAAAAAAATCGCAGATCGCCGCCATTACGCGTTAAAAAAAAAAACACTAAAAATGACAGAAATCTTTCCCTTTGTTAGTAAACGCAATAACTTTTGCGCAAACCAATCAAAATACGCTTATTGTGATTTTTTTTTACCAAACATAGGTAGCAGAAAACAAATTGGCCAAAAATTTTTAAAAAAATTGATTTTTACATTTTTTTGGGGGGAATTTCATATAAAAAAATGTTAAAAATATTGTTATTTTTTCAAAATAAACGCTCTTTTTTTGTTTATAGCGCAAAAAGTAAAAATCGCACAGGTGATCAAATACCACCAAAAGAAAGCTCTGTTTGTGGGAAAAAAAGGACGTAAATTTCGTTTGGGTACGGCGTCGCACGACCGCGCAATTGTCAGTTAAAGTCGCACAGCGCCGAATCGCAAAAAGTGGCCTGGACGGAAGACAGCAAAATCCTCCGGTGGTAAAGTGGTTAAGGATGAGCAGCCCAAACCAACTATTTACATATGATTTTTTTTTACTGTGCGTTCTTCTTTATAACATCTCGGGTATGACAAAGTTTGAAACACAAAATCAAAAATTATAATATAATAAATAACTATAAATAAGTTAAAGAGTATATATATATATATATATATATATATATATATATATATATATATATATATATATATATATATATATATATACACGTATACATATGTTATATATATATACGTATACATATATATATGTATGTATGTGTGTATATCTATATATACTGTATATATATATATATCTATATATATATATATATATATATATATATATATATAGATATATATATATATATGAAGTACAGTAAAACTGAAGGAAAGGGCACTGGGGGGGGGGGCAATGAAATTTTTTTGCAATGAAATCAGTGTGCTTGTGTGTATAACTTTTCAAATTTGCCGCCGGTTCCTCCCCCCTGCGAGCGTCACGTCGCAGGAGATGGAAGCTGGGGCTCTACAGCATCGGGCGGAAGATCCGGCCACGGTATGCCGAAGGGACACATCGCTGGATCCCGGTGACAAGGTTAAGTAACCTGTACAAGGATCCAGCGATGCTCCCTGGCGGTACCGGCGGTACCCCGAGTGTGGCTCGGGGTTACCGCTTATGGCAGTGAAATCCTACCCCGAGCCACACTTGGGAATACCGCCAGGGAGGTTAATGAGAAGTAAAGCAGGACAGAGGGACTTTGTTCAAATTGAAGGACAGTCCCTCAAAATCAGGGACAGTTGGGACTAGTGATCGACCGATATCGGTTTTTCGTTGCCGATACCGATATTTTGGTCAATGCATATCAGTATCGGCTGATATGCGCTATTTTCGTACATTTGACAGGTACTCTTGTGGAGGCATCTGGGGGTCTAAAAGACCCCAAACCCCTCCTCTGCACTTAAAAGCATTCAAAACGCCAAGTTTGGCTGTTTTGAATGTGGTCATTTTTTGAATCTGGTGCCAGACATGACATCACTTCCGGGTTTTTACATGGAGACCTGATCAGAGCCGAATGCGGCTTTCATCGGGTCTTCGGCAGCCGTGCAGGCTGGTTGCCTGAGTCCCCTGGTGGGATGGGAGACCCAGGCGAGCTGCAGAAGGCAACGGGAGGGGGGACGTCCCCTCCCGCTCCTTGTAATGACAGCCGAGCGGCTTCTCAGCCGCATCGGTTGTAATTACAAGACAGCCGACCGTAGGCTATGGACGCCGGTACCGGAGTGATGCCTCTAGCTGCAGGCATCACTCCGGTACAAGCACTTTCCCGAAATATCGGCAGTATCGGTAATCTCAGGGGCCGATTCCGATATATTGGGGAAAGTGCATATCGGCGTTTCCCGGCGTTTTGAGAAGGAGCTGTATGATCCAAGCGCATAGCCTCGCTTTCTAGTCTCCACGGACCCTGTGTTCAGGACTCCACGCACCGTACCGGTGATGCACTTCTGGTTTTGGGTTCCATGCTGGCCAAGCGCAGAAGCACTACAGATGAACACCAGCCCTTCAGCCCCAATGACGTTGGAGCGATCAAGTCCTCCAGGGTGCAGCAGTAGGAGATAGACCTCCACTTCCAAAGATGCCTACCATTTCTTACCCATTTATAAGTGTTTTTAATCCTTTGCAATAAATGCATTCCTTATAATACTGCACTTAGTGGCGCCAACCCCCTTTCTTCTCTCTTATAGAAAGGAGGGTTACTGGGAGGCAAATAGAACGTGCACTTTACTCATGCATTTGCTCCAGAGCTTAGTAAATTAGGGGAAGCTTCATTTTGAAAACAACACCCAATCACATGCAAGGAAAATAAAAAAAAACAGCATTTTTTCTTGAATATTATTGGATGATGGAGGTGAGCAGAGCTTCTCTTCATTTAGTCTATTTGTCTTCAGTAAATCCACCCTATTGATTTTCTCAGACGTCTACACTAAGATGCAAGTGAAATGTTAGGCTTCCTCAGTAATTGCATGCTTCATCTTTGGAAAAGTAACCTCTGAGGGTTAAAGATATCTAAAGGAATGCAGACACTTAAACGTTCCTCAATAAAACACTGAAAATACGCCAGGTGTTTATAATGAACCAGACCCTTCCATTCAGGAATCATTCTTGAAATAACCTAATGGAACAATCAGCTTTTTCTTCAGAATAGAAAAAGGTAGGAATCTGGTACAAAGTTTGTTAGAATGCCTGCAATGTACACAGATGGGTTGCTTTAATATTATTGTATGATGGAAGTCAGCATAGCTTCCCTTCATTTAGTCTATTTGCCTTCAGTAAATCCACCCCATTGATTTTCTCAGACGTCTGCATTAAGATGCAAGTAAAATATAAGGCATCCTTGGTAATTGGAATTTCATCTTTGGTAAGGTAACCTCTGAGGGTTAAACATATCTAAAGGAATGCAGACACTAAAACGTTCCTCATTAAAACACTGAAATCACACCAGGTGTTTATAATGAACCAGACCCTTCCATTCAGGAATCATTCTTGAAATAACCTAATGGAACAATCAGCTTTTTCTTCAGAATAGAAAAAGGTAGGAATCCGGTACAAAGTTTGTTAGAATGCCTGCAATGTACGCAGATCACCCAGATGGGGTTTTTTCCACAAAGTGGAGGTACACTTTACGGGTCATAACAAAAAGTATTCTCTCAGATTTAAACCCTTCTGGAGGTTTGCACCCCAGATGTTGACTGTTCAGGAACAGGATGGGAGGTGTGAATGTTTATGTGAAACCACCCTGTCCTGATTTCATAATTTAATTTCAAGGTATCCTGAAGATAATAATTGTTTGAGTTACATGGCTGAAGGTGTGAATTGTTTTCAAATTTAGGGGGTAGAGATGATAGAATGTCATTATATGTGGGTGACAGATGGTGTCCCTGTATGGTGTCCCTGTATAGGGATGGTTGTTCAGTTTGAGGTAGATAGACTCTATTATGATTCTTTCCAATCGGTTTCCCTCTTTGTCCAAAAATTTGTCCTCCTACAGTATGCTCTAACCATTCCATGGTCTTTGGATAAGGTGGTTGAGTTACTGTACCGGTGTGACTACAAATGCATTGTCCTGACACTTAATAGAACCGAGGAACTTGGATGAAGAGTGAAACAGACAAGTTGTTAGAAATTTATCAAATCATTTACAACACTTTTCTGGTGGTAGGGCGCCTTAACCACCTGCTTCCCAGGCCTATTCTGACACTTCTCTCCTACATGTAAAAAATCATATTTTTTGTTATAAAATTACTTAGAACCCCAAACATCATTTATGTTTTTTAGGCAGAAGCCCTAGAGCACACGTGTCAAACACAAGGCCCACGGGCTGAATCTGGCCCGCCAGGCCATTTCACGTGGCCTTCGCACCTCTCCTGCAGCTATGGCACCCCCCATTGTCTCCACCCCTGCCTTGTCTCAGCAGTTGGCACCAGCAAGGAGGACGGAACTGCTCTGTCAGATCCTGCACTTCTCCGAGCAGCCTCGTGGAGGCTTGTCTCTGCCCCTCCCATCTCAGCAGTCGGCAGCAGAGAGGAGGACAAAACTCCTTCTACAGATCCTGCAACTCTCTGTGCAGCTGCAGCACCCCTCGTCTCCACCTCCTCTGGCCTCAGCATTCAGTAGACTCCAGCCCTCCTCTGGTCCTCCTCAAAACCCAGCACCTTCTAATTCTCTGGTCTGCCCCCAGGTTCTTCCCGACAGTAGCACAAGGTAAGGGGGATGCACTGTGATGTAAGGAAGGGTGGGGACTCTTGATTTCTGATCTTGGAGGGGCTCTTAAAATCTGATGTACAGTGCCTTGCGAAAGTATTCAGCCCCCTTGAACATTTCAACCTTTTGCCACATTTCAGGCTTCGAACATAAAGATATAAAACTAATTTTTTGTGAAGAATCAACAACAAGTGGGACACAATCATGAAGTGGAACGAAATTTATTGGATATTTCAAACTTTTTTAACAAATAAAAAACTGAAAAATTGGGCGTGCAAAATTATTCAGCCCCTTTAAGTTAATACTTTGTAGTGCCACCTTTTGCTGCGATTACAGCTGTAAGTCGCTTGGGGTATGTCTCTATCAGTTTTGCACATCGAGAGACTGAAATTTTTGCCCATTCCTCCTTGCAAAACAGCTCGAGCTCAGTGAAAAATTTTGCATACCTGATTTTTCAGTTTTTTATTTGTTTTTTTTTTTTTTTTGAAAAATTCTTTTTATTGATTTTTAAAGAAAGAACAGAGTAACACAAACAGACACACACAGCAGCCAAAAAAAGGCACACAATAACCCAACAACAACCTCCCCCCCCCCCCCACCCACCCAAAAACGACCACCAGCACCCTGAGAAGACCAGGAGCGTCGAGGTCAGGGGGTCAGCGCAGGCCACCGTCCAAGGACAGCACGACCTACCACCGGCCTCCGGAGTAAACAACCTTCGGTCCCTTCTCATAAACAACACCCCATATCTCCCCCCTACCCGGGATCAACACATGTCAATTCAACATTAAAGAGACCCAGTATCTGGCTGTTCTTGCAGGACTACAAAGCTAAAATACAAGATAGCATAAGTACACTTCTATAGAACGTTCAATCCACCAGCTTCATAACATTTACACAATATGCAGTTCAGCCCACAGTGTCTGAGGAGTCCACCCACGCCCTCCAAACCTTGTCAAATTTTTTCGGGCAACCTCGTGAGACATAGGTGGCTTTGTATAGGGGTAGCATTGCATTCACTAGGCCTTTCCAGAACAGTAAGGATGGCGGGGAAACCTTCTTCCAATGTAGTAAAATAGCCTTTTTGGCATAGAATAGAAGAACACTCAGCAAAGTCCTGTGAGCCACCGAGGGGACCACCTCCTCCACCAAACCCAGCAAACAGACTCGCTGGGTTCGCGGAATCGGAGTCAGCAGCACCTCGGCGAGACAGGACGTCACCGCAGTCCAAAACTGCTGAATTTGGCCACAGCCCCAAAAAATGTGAGTTGCATCTGCGGGGGAAGCGGAACAACGCCAACACTCCGCAGACGAAGTCGGGAAGATTCTGGCCAGACGGGCCGGAGTATAGTAAATCCTGTGGAGGAATTTAAATTGAATTAGTTTGTCCCTAGCAGCCACTAAATATTTGAAAGGCTCCGTCCATACATCATCCCAGTCCTCCCCCTGTAGGTCCGGCACCTCAGCCGTCCATTTTTCCTTACATCTAACTATGCCAGGGGGTGTAAGTCGGAACATATCCTTGTACACAGTGGAGAGAGTTTTGAGTGTGGTATCACATGTCAACACGCATTCTAAGTCCGAAGGAGACAGCTCTACAGAGGATGAGGCAAATTGGGCCTGAAAGGCATGCCGCAATTGGAGGTATCTGAATATAAAGCCGCTAGGCAAGTCGAATTTCTCCCGCAATCGGTCAAACGGCAAGAGAGCCCCCGCCGCTGTTATATCACCCAAGGTTTTTATACCCCGCGTCGCCCACAACATCAAATCAGGTAAGTGACGAAAATGAGGAAAGGTAGGGTTCATCCACAACGGCTCGGACGGGGAGGATCCAACATAACTGGGGCATGTCAACTTCAATGACTGGGCCCAAGCCCTAACAGTCGCCCTCATGGAGAGCGTTAAAGGGAGATCTGAGCCCAGACCCCTAAACAGCGCCAACCTAAGGGTTTCGAAGGAGCCCAGGTGGGCTGCCTCCAAGATTGTTGCCGAATCCTCCCCATCCGCCCGCAGCCAGCGCCGCGCAAACACCATCTGTCCTGCCAAATAATACTTGCGCCAATCGGGCAGTGCCAGGCCTCCATTACCCCACGGTTCCTGGAGGGCCCGAAGGCCAATCCTGGGAACCCCGGGCGACCAGAGGAATGAACAGACGAGGCTGTCCAACTTCCGGAAAAAGGTCAGTGGTACCCATAGCGGAGAATTGCGGAGGAAATATAAGACTACAGGCAGAAATTTCATCTTAAGGACACTAATACGACCTAATAAGGAAAGTTGTAGACGCTTCCAAGCTTGGATATTTTGTTGGAGTTTAGGCAATAGAGGAGCCAAATTCAACGAGAAATAATCCTGGGGACGCCTAGTTATCTTGATCCCCAAGTAGGTGAAGCTATCCACCCAACGAAGGGGCAGGTCCCCGGCCGCAGCAGGTCGAGCACCGTCATCGAGAGGCAAAATGGAGGACTTACTCCAGTTAACGCGAAGCCCTGAGCACCTGCCAAAATCATTCAGGATGGACAGGGCCGCCCTCAAGGAGGGACCCGGATCCTCCAGGAACAACAGCATGTCATCGGCATATAACGCCAGACATTCTTTAATAGAGCCGACTTTAATCGACCCCACGGCCGGGGAGCTGCGCAGTGCAGTCGCGATGGGTTCAAGGGTAAGGGCAAACAGGAATGGGGAAAGGGGGCACCCCTGCCTCGTCCCCCTCCCCACCCGGAAATATGGAGAAGTGAGATAGCCCAATCGTATGGCTGTTCTAGGGCTTGCATAAAGGAGTCGGATCCAGGTCTTGAATTTGGGTCCGAACCCCATACGATCCAGCGTCTTGTGCATAAAGGCCCAGTCGACCGAATCAAAGGCCTTCTCAAAGTCGATTGAGACCACCACCCGCTGCCCCGACGCCTCCCCAGGAATTTGAAGATGGGTGAACAATCGCCGAATGTTAGTGTCCACAGATTTACCCGGCATAAAGCCCGTCTGATCTGGGTCTATCAATGAGTGAATAACCCCAGCCAAACGAGTGGCCAGGACCTTCGTCAGGATTTTAAGGTCCATATTTAAAAGGGCGATAGGGCGATACGAGGAGCAGTCCAGGGGGTCCTTACCCGGTTTCTGAAGCAGCACCATATAGGCATCCATCATAGAGGGAGGAAGTTCCTCCACCTCCAAACAGTGCTGCAACAGAGAGCTAAGTCTAGGCGCTAAATGTTCGGAATATTGTTTGTAAAAGTCAGCAGGGAAACCGTCAGGACCCGGGGCCTTATGTGGTGGGAAGGCCGCAATGGCTCTTGCCACCTCTAAAGTTGTTATCGGAGCATCCATGAGGGCGCTATCCTCCGCCGACAAGGATGGCAAGTCAACTCCCTCCAGGAGGGCATCCGCGTGCACAGAGTCACTATCCGGTAGCGGGGCGTACAGGGCCTCAAAATAGTCAGTAAATGTCTCCAAAATGTCACGAGGATCCGACCTGAGCACACCCCCAGCGGCCCTGATAAGCGGGATATTAACTGGCGGCTGCTGGTCAGCCACCAGCAGTGCCAGGAACTTGCCATTCTTATCGCCCTGTGCGAATATAGAAGCCCGTAGGTTGTTAGCTTCTGTATGAGCAAGATCAGAGACGTGAAGAGAGAGAAGGCGTCTCGCCTCCAGCAATGCAGCATAGCTGGAATCAGACGGCAAGGCCGCGTTCTCCTCCGCACATCTCCGCTCCTCCTCCTGTAACATCCTCACCTCCTCATTGTGATCTTTCCTAGCGGATTTAATGGCCGATATACACTCTCCCCTCGCCACTGACTTAAATGCCTCCCACACCACTCTCTGATCAGCTGAGTCCACATTTTCTGGCCAATATGACTGGATCGACTTTTCAAGGTGGGAAGCGACCTGATCCTGTTGGAGCCAGCCCGCAGCCAGGCGCCAACCCCGCACTCCAGCCCCCAATTGGAGGTTCACTGTCAAGAGTAGCGGGTTGTGATCAGACACTCCCCCGGCCCTGTATTCCGAGGCAGTCAAAAGGGATTGCATTCTGGCAGTACCAAACGCCAGATCTATGCGAGCAGAGGAACGATGAGCGGTGGACAGGTGAGAGTATTCCCTCAAGAGCGGATGCTTCCATCTCCAAAGTTCAGTCAAGCCCACCGCGGAAGCCCAGGTGAGCAGATCCACCGAGGGCGGTCTATTGGGGTTGGAAGTATCCAAGGTAGCATCCAGGATGGCATTAAAATCACCCATGAACAGTACAGGTAAATGCAAATATTCAGCCAACTTATCAGTTAAATCATATAGCAGTTGTATCTGAAAAGGTGGAGGCACATAAACAGCGACCAACAGCATGGTAACAGAGTACATATCCAAAAGCACAGCCACATATCTGCCCCCTGGATCAGAGATCACCCGCTGGATCGAACATGGGATAGATTTACTAATGAGGATGGAGACCCCTCTAGCATAGGTGGAGTACGTGGCATGAAACGCCCTTTGTATCCACGGCCTGCGGAGAGCCAAAATCAAGTTCCCATCAAGGTGGGTCTCCTGCAGGAGGATGACATGTGGCTTAATGAGCTTTAAATACTGAAAGACACTGGCACGTTTGAACTTATTGTTCAGGCCCCTCACATTCCATGAGAGAAGTTTTATATTGTCAGCCATGGGAATCTAGAAAAAAATTACACAGAGCCCAGGTAAGGGCTATGGGCAGGATGAAAAAAAAAAGGGACCCATAAATAACCCCCTCAAAATATACATGAGCAAACAAAAACAGGTGCTGGTGCAGAACTCCCCATGCCATTATACCAGAACAACCCCCCCAACAAACAAAGAAAAAGGGAAAGTTGAACAAAAACGAGCTTTCCCAAAACGTGAAAAACGTAGTCTGGTATGCGGCTTCAGTCCCAAACTGCCCAAAAAAAACAGTGACGCACGTCAGTTTTCCAATGTGAGCAACAGTCCGGTAAAGAAGATGTTCTTACAGTTCCGATGGAGTCTCTGAGACCGGATCACCCGGTGTGCAAGGAGGGCGCCACGACGCACCCCTCCTCCAATAACCAGTCTCCAGATAGCAGGATAGGGAACCCCAAAAGTAGACATTCCTAAACCATCAACAAGCCGTAGATATCCAGAAAAAATGGTACAGGAGGAGAAAGACAGCAGGGCAGCGCACAACAGGAAAACAAAAAAAAAAAAAAAGTAAAAAGAAAAAACGGACCACATCCAAAGGGGAGCCAGCCGAGAGCACTGGCAGTCAGGATTCATCACACGCCATCCAGCCAGTCCGAAGCCTCTTGAGGAGTGTCAAAGAATTTCACCGAGCCCTTGTACTGCACTCTGAGCCTGCTAGGATATTGCATGCTATAGATAAGTTCCTTGGCCCTTAGGCGCTTCCTGACATCCGTAAAGGAACGCCTGCGGCGTTGTGTCTCCGCCGAGAAATCGGGGAATAGCATGACACGCGCGTTCTCAAAGCGAAGTTCAGGGTGTTTCCGCGCCTCCGAGAGGAGCATGTCTCTGTCCCTGTAATTGAGGAACTTCACCAGGAACGGACGGGGGGGGGCTCCAGGGGGTCTGGCCCCAGTTGGCACTCTATGAGCCCTTTCTACCACATACGTGGGGGGTAAATTCTCCAGAGAGAGCAGTTGTTTGAAGAACTGCTCCGCAAATGTAGCAGGCTTTTTCCCCTCCAGCCCCTCAGGAAGCCCCACCACCCTTACATTATTCCGGCGCTGTCTATCCTCCGCATCGTCAGCTCGGTGTTGCAAGGATTTCACAATGTTCTGGAGTTCAGCCAGCTGAGCGCCATGGGAGTGTGAGCTGTCCTCCACCTCCGAGATGCGATCCTCTGCAGCAGTGAGTCTCCCCCTGAATTTATCCAGGTCATGGCGGATGAGCGTGCACTCCGATGCCAGGTGATCTATGCGCACCATCAATGCCGCTTTGCAAGCATCTATGGCTTCTAGGATGGGGGCCGTGATCGCCCGCTGGTCCGCGACCACCTCCTGAGCCTGCCCCTGAGAAGTGCCGGAGAGCACGGGGTCCGTAGGCTTCTGAGACTCCATGCCTGCACCCGTACCACCGCTCTTCCGGGAAGACGTTGGCGCCAAGATGGCGGAGGCGGAGCCCGAGCCCTGGCTCTTGACGGAGCGGGTCTGGCGCTGGTCCTGTGGCGGCTGCCGGGCGGGTTTCGGGGTCGAGGATGGCATCGCTGGAGACCTGAGAGCTTCCCCCACAAGATGGTATAGGAGAGCAGCCCCACCGCACACCGAAAACGGAGGTAAGTTGCAGGATTAACAGAGAGCTCCGGTCCGGCACGTCTACCCTCGCTCACATCCGGCCCCTGCAGTTTTTTATTTGTTAACAAAGTTTGAAATATCCAATAAATTTTGTTCCACTTCACGATTGTGTCCCACCTGTTGTTGATTCTTCACAAAAAATTACAGTTTTATATCTTTATGTTTGAAGCCCGAAATGTGGCAAAAGGTCGCAAAGTTCAAGGGGGCCGAATACTTTCGCAAGGCACTGTAACTGGGGATGGGGGGCTCTAGACATCTAGCCTTAGAGACACAATCAGCCCTTTGAGGGCAACAATAATGCTAATGTGGTCCACAATAAAATTGAGTTTGACTGAGGGGCAATGGTAGTTCCTCCTTCTCTCACCCATTTACCTCCCCCAATTCTCCTTTTCCCCTCCATCCCCTTCCTTCCGCCCCACATCTGTTACTGCACATTTGGAAATAGTTATATTTGCAGGTACATGGCTGTTATTTGGTTTGAGACTCTCACCCGGCTCTATTGTTGTAAGCCTGTCGTTCCCCGACTAGGCGGAACATCGGTATGTTATACTGTTCTGTTGTTTCATCTACCTTTTACTATGTTAAACTCGAATAAAAACCTATTTGAACATTAAAATTGAGTTTGAAACCCCCTGTCCTAGAGAATAAAATGGAGAGTGTTGCAATTTTTCATGCCTTGGTATTTTCGCAGCGTTTTTTTAATGCAATTTTTTGGGAAAAATACACTTTAATTAATTTTAGTGCACACCAACACAAAATTATATGTATATTACGCTGAGTAAATGCATGCCTAACGTGTCTTGCTTTAAAATTGCGTACGCCTGTGGAACGGTGCCAAACTATGTTACCTAAAAATCCTTTCCTTAACCAGTTGCCGACCGCCGCAAGTACATATACTGCGGCGGTCAGCCCCGGCCAGGCAAAGTGACGTACCGGTACGTCACTAGCCTGTCACCGGCTTGTGAGCCAATACGGGGCAAGCGCGCGCCCAGCGAGGCACGTGCCCGCCCCGGCTCGTTCCCTAACAAGTCAGTGCGTGTGACCGGCGGACCCGATGTCCGCCGGTCACTCGCGATCGTTCGCCGGGAAGGGAGAAAGGCAGGCGGCTTATGTAAACAAGCCGCCTGTCATTCTCCCCTGTGTAAAAATGGAGATCAGACAGTTCTACTATGTAGGACCGCTGATCTCTGTTTTTACACTAGTAGCCATGTCCAATCACAGTTAGAAACACGCCCTTAGGACACACTTAACCCCTCCCTCTCCAATACATTTAACCCCTTCCCTGCCAGTGTCATTATTACAGTAACAGTGCATATGTATAGCACTGGTTACTGCAGTAATGTCACTGGTACCCCCAAAAGTGTCAAAAATGTCAGTCAAGGGTCCGATCTGTCCGCCGCAATGTCGCAGTCCCGCAAAAAAAATCGCAGATCGCCGCCATTACTCGTTAAAAAAAAAAAAAACACCAAAAATTACAAAAATCTTTCCCTTTGTTAGTAAACGCGATAACTTTTGCGCAAACCAATCAAAATACGCCTTTTGCGATTTTTGTTTACCAAACATATGTAGCATAAAACAAATTGGCTGAAAATGTTAAAAAATTTTGATTTTTACTTTTTTTTTTTTTGGGAATACTTTGTCCATTAAAGTCACGCAGTAAAAAATCGCAAAAAACCCCCTGGTCAGGAAGGGGGTAAAATCTTCCGGGGCTTAAGTGGTTAAAATGACTTTTTAGAGTTACACAGGAGGTCTGGGGCTAGAATCATTGCTCTCGCTCTGACATTCGCCATGATATCTCACATGTATGTGGGATTTCTGTTTACGTATGCATGCTGGAATGACTCGTTTGCCTCTGTGCGCAAGCATGGGAGGATGGGGGCACTTTAAAAAAAAAAAATGTATTATTATTATTTATTAGATTAGCTTTTTTTATTTTTACACTGTCTCTAATATTTTTTATTTTTTTTTATTATCACTGTTATTGCTTTACGAGGAATGTGAACATCCCTTCTGACAACAATCAGCAGTGACAGGTCCTTTTGAATGAGACAGTAAATCAGGCTTACAGCGGTGATCGAAAGTTTGGGCACCCCAGATAAAAATTTGTATTAATGGGCATAAAGCCAAGGAAAGATGGAAAAATCTCCAAAAGGCATCAAATTACAGATTAGACATTCTTATAATATGTCAACAAAAGTTAGATTTTATTTCTATCATTGACACATTGACACTCAAGATTACAGAAAACAAGAAAAATGGCATCTGCAAAAGTTTGGGCACCCTGCAGAATTTATAGCATGCACTGCCCGTGCCCTTGCAAGGCTGAGACCTGCCAGTGTCATGGATTGTTCTCAATCATCGGTCTGGGAAGACCAGGTGATGTCAATCTCAAAGGTTTTAAATGCCCAGACTCATCTGACCTTGCCCCAACAATCAGCACCATGGGATCTTCTAAGCAGTTGTCTAGAAAACTGAAACTGAAAATAGTTGACACTCACAAAGCTGGAGAAGGCTATAAGAAGATAGCAAAGCATTTTCAGATGTCAATATCCTCTGTTCGGAATGTAATTAAGAAATGGCAGTCATCAGGAACAGTGGAAGTTAAAGCAAGATCTGGAAGACCAAGAAAAATATCAGACAGAACAGCTCGCAGGATTGTGAGAAAAACAATTCAAAACCCACGTTTGACTGCACGATCCCTCCAGACAGATCTGGAAGACACTGGAGTTGTGGTACACTATTCCACTATAAAGAGATACTTGTACAAATATGGTCTTCATGGAAGAGTCATCAGAAGAAAACCTCTTCTACGTCCTCACCACAAAAATCAGCGTTTGAACTTTGCAAATGAACATATAGACAAGCCTGATGCATTTTGGAAACAATTTCTATGGACCGATGAGGTTAAAATTGAACTTTTTGGCCGGAATGAGCAAAGGTACTTGGAGATTTGGAGAAGAAGGGGCACAAAATTTAATGAAAAGAACCTCTGTCCAACTGTTAAGCATGGGGGTGGATCAATCATGCTTTGGGGTTGTATTGCAGCCAGTGGCACAGGGAACATCTCAGGAGTAGAAGGAAAAATGGATTCAATAAAATTTCAGCAAATTTTGGATGGTAACTTGATGCCATCTGTGAAAAAGCTGGAGTTAAAGAGAGGATGGCTTCTACAAATGGATAATGATCCTAAACACACCTCGAAATCCACGGGGGATTACATCAAGAGGCGTAAACTGACGGTTTTGCCATGGCCATTACAATCTCCTGACCTCAACATAATTGAAAATCTATGGATAGACCTTAAAAGAACAGTGCGTGACAGACAGCCCAGAACTCTCAAAGAACTGGAAGACTTTTGTAAGGAAGAATGGGCAAAGATACCTCAAACAAGAATTGAAAGACTCTTGGCTGGCTTCAAAAAGCGTTTACAAGCTGTGATACTTGCTAAAGGGGGCAGTACAAGATATTAACTCTGCAGGGTGCCCAAACTTTTGCAGACGCCATTTTTTTGTTTTCTGTTTTTTTGAAAGTGTAAATGATGGAAATAAAATCTAACTTTTGTTGACACATTATAAGAATGTCTAATCTGTAATTTGATGCCTTTTGGAGATGTTTCCATCTTTCCTCGGCTTCTTTATGCACGTTAATACCAATTTTTACCTGGGGTGCCCAAACTTTCGATCACAACTGTATAGTACAGCCTTATTCCTAAATGGATTACATTCATTATTCTCCTCAAAATTCTACAAACAATACCCCATAATGACAACGTGAAAGAAGTTTGTTTAAAATGTTTGCAAATTTATTAAAAATAAAAAAAAGGAAAAAAATCCCATGTACATAAGTATTCACAGCCTTTGCTCAATACCTTGTTGAAGCACCAATTTCAGCCTCAAGTCTTTTTGAGTATGATGCTACAAGCTTGGCACACCTATTTTTGGGCAGTTTCTCCCATTCTTCCTTGCAGGACCTCTCAAGCTCCATCAGGTTGGATGGGGAGCGTCGGTGCACAGCCATTTTCAGATCTCTCCAGAGATGTTCAATTGGGTTAAGGTCTGGGCTCTGGCTGGGCCACTCAAGGACATTCACAGAGTTGTCCTGTAGCCACTCCTTTTTTTATCTTGGCTGTGTGCTTAGGGTCGTTGTTCTGTTTGAAGATGAACCTTCGTCCCAGTCTGAGGTTCAGAGCTCTCTGGAGGAGGTTTTCACCAAGGATGTCTCTGTACATTGCTGCATTCATCTTTCCCTCGATCCTGATTAGTCTCCCAGTTCCTGGCTGAAACATATCCCCACAGCATGTTGCTCCTACCACCATGCTTCTCTGTAGGGATGGTATCGGCCAGGTGATGAGCAGTGCCTGGTTTCCTCCAGACATGACGCTTGCCATTCAAGCCAAAGAGTTCAATCTTTGTTTCATCAGACAAAGAATTCTGTTTGTTTCTCATGGTCTGAGAGTCCTTCAGATGCCTTTTGGCAAACCCCAGGTGGGCTGTTATGTGTCTTCTACTGAGAAGTGGTTCCTGTCTGACAACTCTACCATACAGGCCTGATTGGTGGAGTGCTGCAGAGATGGTTGTTCTTCTGGAAGGATCTACTCTCTCCACAGAAAAACGCTGGAGCTCTGTCAGAGTGACCATCGGGTTCTTGGCACCTCCCTGACTAAGGCCCTGCTTCCCCCATAGTTTAGTTTGGCCTTGGCAGCCTGCTCCAGGAAGAGTCCTGGTGGTTTCAAACGAATTCCATTTATGGATGATAGAGGCCACTGGGTCAGTGATGTCAGATAGCCAGGTGAGCTTGCCCCTTATCTATATAGGAACTGTCAGATGGCTTAGCTTGCAGTAGGCGGTCAGCCTTCATGTCGGCGGGAGCGTTTTTATGTTTTTATTTTTCGGATGCAGTGGACGGCGTGATTGATGATGGATTTACATTGAGGGACACTGATTTTTTATTTTTTAATAATGTGTGAATGCACTCTTAACAATAAGCTAGTCTTATGTGCCCTCTTTTAGTCTATAGACTAGACCAGCAGTTCCCAAACTGTGGGTCGCGACCCACTGATGGGTTGCGAGGCAAGTTTGAGAACTGTAGAAAGCCGGAGCTGCAGCGGCTCCCATAAAATAAATGGCTGCGTGTCCACTGCGCGTGCGCCGTCGACACCGCTCGGGAGGCCATACACGCTCGAGCAGGCGCCACATGCGCAGTGAGGAAGGCGCCTCACGGATGGGTAAATAAGACCCCTCCTGCACCATGTCCACAGCCCTGCATCTCCTGCACCATGCCCACAGTCCTGAATCTCCTGCACCATGCCCACAGTCCTGAATCTCCTGCAATATGCTCACAGCCCTGCACTATGCCCACAGCCCCTGTATCTCCTGCACCATGCCCACAGCCCTGCATCTCCTGCACCATGCCCACAGCCCTGCACCATGCCCACAGCCCTGCATCTCCTGCACCATGCCCACATCCCTGCATCTCCTGCACCATGCCCACAGTCCTGCACCATGCCCACAGTCCTGACTCTCCTGCACCATGCCCACAGCCCTGCATCTCCTGCACCATGCCCACAGTCCTGCACCATGCCCACAGTCCTGACTCTCCTGCACCATGCCCACAGCCCTGCATCTCCTGCACCATGCCCACAATCCTGCACCATGCCCACAGCCCTGCATCTCCTGCACCATGCCCGTAGCCCTGCACCATGCCCACAGCCCTGCATCTCCTGCACCATGCCCACAGTCCTGAATCTCCTGCACCATGCTCACAGCCCTGCACCATGCCCACAGCCCTGCATCTCCTGCACCATGCCCGTAGCACTGCACCATGCCCACAGCCCTGCATCTCCTGCACCATGCCCACAGTCCTGAATCTCCTGCACCATGCCCACAGCTCTGCATCTCCTGCATTATGCCCACAGCCCCTGTATCTCCTACACCATGGCCACAGCCCCTGAATCTCTTGCACCATGCCCACAGCCCTGCATCCCCTGCACCATTCCCATAGCCCTGCATCTCCTGCACCATGCTCACAGCCCTGCACCATGCCCACAGCCCTGCATCTCCTGCATTATGCCCACAGCCCCTGTATCTCCTGCACCATGGTCACAGCCCCTGCATCTCTTGCACCATGCCCACAGCCCTGCATCCCCTGCACCATACCCACAGCCCTGCATCTACTGCACCATGCCCACAGTCCTGCACCATGCCCACAGCCCTGCACCATGCCCGCAGTCCTGCATCTCCTGCACCATGCCCACAGTCCTGCGCCATGCCCACAGCCCTGTATCTCCTGCACCATGCCCACAATCCTGCACCATGCCCACAGTCCTGCACTATGCCCACAGCCCTGCATTTCATGCACCATGTCTGCAGCCCTGCACCATGCCCACAGCCCTGCATCTCATGAACCATGCCTGTAACCCTGCACCATGCCCACAGCCCTGCATCTCTGGCACCATGCCCACAGCCCTGCATCTCCGGCACCATGCCCACAGCCCTGCATCTCCAGCACCATGCCCACAGTCCTGCATCTCCTGCACCATGTCCGCAGCCCTTGCATCACTTGTGGTGCCTGGTGGACGAAAGAGCGGGACACAGCACTTCTGCATGTCAGAATCTACTTTCAGTGAGTAACCATTTCTATGCAATGTTTTGCAAATCTTATGCATTTTTTTTGTGCCATGTTGTGCCAATTCTATGGCCCTAAAGCTTATTACCATGTTGTGCCAATTTTATGCCCTAACATCCCCCTCCCTTTAAAATATGCATTATTATTTGCATTTATATAGCCCCAACAAATTCTGTAGCGCTTTACAATATTAAATTACAAGCAAGTGGGTCCCAAAAAATATCTGTATTCAGAAGCGGGTCTCGGCCCAAAAACGTCTGGGAAGCCCTGGACTAGACCATTGGTCTCCAAACTGTATCCGGGGGGCCAGATGCAGCCCTTTGCTTGTCTTTATTCAGCCTTTGGAGCAATATTCGTCCCAGTGATTTAAGGCACTTTTCACCCCAGTGACTCCAACAATCGGACATCATTATCGCAGGGATAGAGAGGGTAAAAAAGGGGGAGGGGTATGTCTGTATATTAAGAACAGTATACAGGTAAATATGAGGGATGATATTAATAATGGAGCTAAGGACGAGGCAGAATCCCTATGGGTAGAGCTTCAAAGGGAAGGCACGGTGGGGAAGGTAATATTGGGCGTATGCTATAGGCCCCCCAACCAGAGGGAGGAGGGTGAGGCGGACCTCATGTTACAGATAGGATTGGCAGCAAGGATGGGAAATGTCATTATAATGGGGGACTTTAATTATCCGGATAGAGACTGGGCAGAAGGAACCGCGCACTCAGCCAAGGCTCGGCAGTTCCTAAATGTTTTGCAGGACAATTTCATGGGTCAGATGGTGAATGAACTGACAAGAAACAATGCGGTACTTGACCTACTAATTACCAACAATACAGACCTGCTCACGGATATAGAAATACGGGAAAACTTAGGGAACAGTGACCATAGGTCAATTGGTTTCAGTATTAATTACAGTAATAGGAAGCAGAGGGGTAATATAAGGACACTGAATTTCAAAAGAGCCAATTTCCCTAAACTGCGCTCGCTGCTAGAAAATATCAAATGGGATAGAACCCTGGGAACAAAGAACACGGAGGAAAAATGGGAGTGCTTCAAGAGCATACTTAACAAGGGGGTGGGCCAGTGCATTCCACAGGGAAATAAATTTAAAAGAGCAAAACTAAACCCTGGGTGGCTAAACTCCAACATAAAAATGCATATTAGTGCTAAAGGAAAGGCTTTCAAAAAATACAAGACTGAGGGGTCATTGGCAGCATTTAAGCACTACAAAGAGTGTAATAAGAAATGTAAAGACGAAATCAGGGCGGCTAAAATAGAACACGAGAGGCATATAGCGGAGGAGAGTAAAAAGAACCCCAAGAAGTTCTTTAAGTATATAAACAGTAGGAAAGCGAGGCCAGAGCACATTGGCCCCATAAAGGATGATAAAGGAAAAATGGCCACTGAGGACAGAGAAAAGGCGGAAGTGTTAAATAATTTCTTTTCTTCAGTCTTCACAAAGGAATCGGGGGGCTACACGAACCTTGCTTGTAAGGCCGAACTAAATAATACACCTCAGGAAGTGCCGCCATGGCTAACAGAGGATAGACTTAGAGCTAAACTAGAGAAACCTAACATAAATAAATCCCCGGGACCGGATGGCTTGCACCCGAGGGTTCTTAATGAGCTCAGCCAGGTGATTGCCAGACCATTATTCTTGATCTTTAAGGATAGTTTACAGACGGGTATGGTGCCAGCTGATTGGAAAAAAGCCAACGTGGTACCAATATTTAAAAAGGGGCCGAGATATATCCCGGGTAACTATAGGCCGGTCAGCCTAACATCAGTAGTCTGCAAAATTTTGGAGGGGATGATAAGGGACCACATACAAGACTTTAGTAATGAAAACGGTATTATAAGTAGTAATCAGCATGGATTCATGAAAAATCGTTCGTGCCAAACCAATCTATTAACCTTCTACGATGAAGTGAGCTGCCACCTAGATAAAGGAAAGCCTGTGGATGTGGTGTATCTGGACTTTGCAAAGGCCTTTGACACCGTTCCCCACAAACGCTTACTGTACAAACTAAGGAAGGTAGGTATGGACCATAAGGTGAGTACCTGGATAGAGAACTGGCTCCAGGGGAGAGTACAGAGGGTGGTGATTAATGGGGAGTACTCGGATTGGGCAGGTGTGGAAAGTGGGGTCCCCCAGGGTTCTGTTCTGGGACCAATCCTGTTTAATTTATTCATAAATGATCTGGAGGAGGGGATATCGAGTACAATCTCAGTATTTGCAGATGATACTAAATTAGGCATGCCAATATCTTCTATGCAGGATGTGGAAACCTTGCAAGCGGACCTGAACAAAATAATGGTGTGGGCAACTACATGGCAGATGAGATTTAATGTTGAAAAATGTAAAGCAATGCACTTGGGGGCCAGAAACCAGAAAGCAAGCTACTCACTAGGGGGGGAACCTCTGGGTGAGTCTAGGATGGAAAGGGACCTGGGGGTACTGGTAGACAACAGGCTTGGCAGTGGCATGCAATGCCAAGCCGCCGCAAGCAAAGCCAACAGAATTCTGGGTTGTATAAAAAAGGGGATTCACTCCAGAAATAAAGAGATTATTCTCCCGCTCTACAAGACTCTGGTCCGGCCACATCTGGAGTATGCTGTCCAGTTCTGGGCACCGGTCCTCAGGAAGGATGTGCTGGAACTGGAGAAAGTCCAGAGAAGGGCAACAAAAATAATTAGGGGAATGGAGGACATCAGCTATGAGGAAAGACTACAAGCACTGAACCTATTCTCTCTGGAGAAGAGACGATTGAGGGGGGATATAATATCAATGTACAAATACTGTACTGGCGACCCGAGCATAAGGAACAAACTATTCAGAGAAAGGAGATACAATAAGACACGTGGCCACTCACTAAAACTTGAGGAAAGGCGGTTTAACCTTAAAGTGCGTAAGGGGTTCTTCACTGTAAGAGCGGTAAGGATGTGGAATTCTCTTCCACAAGCAGTCGTATCAGCAGGGAGCATTGATAGTTTCAAAAAACTATTAGATGGACACCTTAAAGACCACAACATACAGGGGTATACAATGTACGGTTAAAAGCAAGCACACACACACATCATAGGTTGAACTGGATGGACTGATGTCTTTTTTCAACCTCACTAACTATGTAACTATGTAACTATTACTTTTATTGGCGACACCAATGACGGGACACTCTTCTTTCCACTGACACCAATGATGGGGCACTATTCCTCCCACTGACTCCTGTGATGGGGCACTATTCTGCCCACTGGCCCCTATGATGGGGCACTATTCCTCCCATTGGCCCCTAAGATGGGGCACTATTCCCCCCACTGACCCTTATGATGAGGCACTATTCCTGCCATTGACCCCTATGATGGGGCACAATTCCTCTTACTGCCCCCTATGATGGGGCACTATTCCTCCCACTGACCCCTATGATGGGGCACTATTCTTCACACTGACCCCTATTATAGGGCACTATTCCTCCCATTGACCCCTATGTTTGGGCACTATTCCTCCCACTAACCCTTATGAGGGGGCACTATTCACCCCACTGACACCAATGATGGGACACTATTCCTCCCACTGACCCCTATGATGGGGCACTAGTCCTCCTATTGACCCCTATAATGGGGCACTATTCCCCCCACTGACCCTTATGAGGGGGCACTATTCGTCACACTGACAACAATGATGGGGCACTATTCATAATTGCCGGCAGAGTGCATTTGCAAGAGTGATTGCACCATAAGATTTACATACACTATATAATATGTGTACAGATTAGCATTGCATAATAGGCCAATACTGCATACCAGAGTGTATGAATCAATGAGAGGCCAAAACAAAATCTAATCAGCCTACAGAATATTTACCCTTTAATTGATGGGCACATACTGTACTGTATGTGCTAATTTTGTAATTATGTTGGAAATGCAAAAAAAAACTAGTAACTCACAGCAACCAATCAGATGTTAGTCTACTACATTCTAAAGGGCCATACACACTATAAGATTTTCTGAAGACTTTTTCCTTCAGATTTACCTTTTCTATGTAGTGCAAGGGCCTGCCAGATTGCATACAAATTGAAAGTGTTTAGGTTTGACCTCATATTATATGGTTTTGGTAAGTCTAAAGGAAAAAGTCTTCAGAAAACCTTATAGTGTGTATGGCCCATAACACATTCAGACCAGTAAAACAGAGATTGTTATTGGCTGGTTATTGTTACCTTTAGAAACCTATATAATAAAAAAAAATGCATAAGCATTCATCCAACGAATCAGCATTGTATGAATTGAGCAAAAATGCATGTTATTTAGGCTACATGTATCTGTTATTTACTTTATGGCTAAATTTATTTGATAATTCCCTCTAGTGTTCTCTAGAGTTACATTGTATCTCTTGTTACAAAGATTTGTGTTTCCCATGCTCCTCAGCTCCATCTAGAGGCCATAATGTGGTGTTTTACTACTTCCCTTTCATAAAAAACTGAAAATTTGTTTTTGCCCAGTTCCCACAGAATGAATGTACATGGAGACTCGTTGGCTGTGAAAATTTTATTTACAGTATAAATAGACCCCATATTATTGCATGTTTAGAAAAGCCCTAGATTATCCAGACAATTTCCTGTGTCTTAGAGATGTTTGCACACAGCCAAACCTGGTTTCAGATTTAATTAGTGAGGTCAACAATACCCCAACACAGCAGCTGTGTGGTGTATGGTCCTACCTGGCTAGTGATGATGTGAGTGGATTGCAAAGATAGGAGCCCACTCTGTTGATCTATTTTGTTGATCTGGTACAGTCCAATTTGTAATTTCATTGCTAGGTACTTACCCTCCATCTGATTGTCGCCACTTGCATGGGAGAACAAGGTGACCACATGTAGAAGGAAGAGAGGTAAAAGTAGACTGACTTCCATCCTCACCACAGGCTAAGCACTGAGCAACGAAGGAAGATTCAACTGATTAACATGATGACAGAAGATCCTTTTAGTAAATGGGTGTGTACTTTTATCAGAACTAAAGGAAAAACTATCCATAGATAGGTCATAGAGCTATATATATATATATATGTATGAATACATGAATACAAAGTGATTGTTGCAGCACTACACTTAAAAACAGGACGGGACTTCCATCTGTGGGTGGCTCACTACATTTAAAGTGCCATGTGAGGATCTATAACAATGATATTCTTTAATAGGTGATGGAGATCCTGCTTTCTGGCCATTGACCAGGGTTTACCATCTTTATTGACCGTATGCATTGAAAGGGAAGGGCTTCACCTCCTCTGGTTCTGCTCTGACCACCCCTTGGTGAAGCCTTCTGTATGTTCTCCCAAGGAGGATCAGTTTTGTTCTCAGAAGAGAAACATAACTTGCCTAATTGTAGCATGTGTTGTTCTCAGTTGGCTTCCATCTCCAGGTTACTGCTGAGTCAGACAATTAGACCCATGTCTTGCATGCAGATAATAACATATTTTAAACATCTTCCACACAACAGAAGAGCAGAGAATATTGAAATGTTCACCTTATTGTTTTTACCCAAGAACCTTCTTTTGTTGCTTTGCAGATGGTGGCAGATCTTTCAGGAATTTTCAGGGGAGCACCCAACGTCTTAATTGGGTTCTTAAGAATTCACCCAAGCCTTGGAAGATCCTCCTCGAGCCTTTTGCACCTTGCACCCAACTGACTGTTGTGACCAATCACCCTTGTTCATTTTTATCCAACTGCTCTCTTATTGGCCCAGAGAAGTCTACTGCAGTCTCCACCCACGAACATCCACCAATCAGTGACAGACCTCAGAATTTCTGCAGTATTCTCCGGTACAATTTTATTTTTCTGGAGCTAACTTGAATTATCTATATAGAACTGATGAAACTGATATCTAGGCCGAATGACGAAGAAAATAAAGAACAGCCAAAAGGGTCCGATAACAGTGACGTTGAATGATAGATAAATTCCTGAGGGTCATTAGGCCAGTGGACAGTATGGCCAACCGGAGTTTTCGTAAAAATACATCTGTTGGTGGGGCCAGTTGGCTGGAAGACCTATCTCAGCCTCTTTTTGCTATCTTTAGAGATCAAAGTCCACATGCCTTTGCTAAAGTACCGCAATGAGCTTTGTGGTCCCTGTTGGACAAGTCCTTGGTAATTCCGCAACCATGGATGGAATTTTCTGGTTCCAAAGGGAACAAGATGGGAATGTTCCAGTGATAAAAGGAGGCCCTGGTGTAGGAAAGGACAGAGAAAATGAGTATGTTTTAACCTAGAGAGGAGCCCTCTCATCCTACTTGCTACCTTATCCCCCTTTTCATTTCCCTTTTTGTACTTTTATTTTTTGGATATACCTTTTATGAGACCCTATCCATTAATAAATAAACCCAACCAATATTTTATTTTACAGTTGTCTTTCTATATATTATCTGTCCCGTCAGGTAGTCTCTTTTAGATGTTTGTGAATCAAAAGGATATGGTACAATCAGATTGTAACGAGCCTGGCCAGCATTCCTCTGCAGGTTGTCACCTCCATGGATATGTGCAGTAAGTCATGTACAATTCAGCTCTCCCCAACCTTTTTGGCTCCAGAGACCGATTTTATGGCAGCCAATTTTCCTAGGGACTGGGGGGTGGGCGGCAGACTGGAGGAGAACAGTGGTTGTGGTGGATGGTTTAGTGGATGGGATATTCACAAAGTCTGTCCTCAGCCCCCTTTACAGCACAGTTTATATCAGTGTCCACAGTCCCCCTTTACATCACAGTTCCCCATTTAAAGCAGTCCCACAGTGTCCTCAGTTCCCCTTAACATCACAGTACCCTTTACATTACAGTGCCCCTTTACAATACAGTCCTCTTTACATAATGTAAAGGGAGGCTGTAATGTAAAGTGGACTGGACTGTAATATGAAGAGGACTACATTGTAAAAGGGGTCTGTGATGTAAAGGGAGCACTGTAATGTAAAGGGGGGCTGTGATATAAAGGGGACTGCACAATAATGGGACACTGTAACAGTGCCCCTTTACCATGTAGTCCTCTTTATGTTACAGTGCCACCTTTACATCACAGTCCCCTTTTACATTACCGTGCACCCATTACATCACAACACCCCTTTACATTACAGTGCCCCCTTTACATCACAGCCCCTGCAGTCCTCCTCCCTCCCCCTCCTTTCCTCTATGACATCAATCTCTGCCTCCCCTGCTCCTACCTTTAGGGCAGAGGCTGTTAACAATTCCTGTGTCCTCTCTTGCCTATGATGTCATCCTATCAGCAGCTCCTCTTGCCCCCTGCCCTGCTGATAGGATGACATTATGGGACGGGAGGGCGAAAGAGCCAGGAGAGGAGACACAGGCATGGTCACACAGCAGGAGATGAGCAGCGACCGCGTTCTGTGATAGACCTGTGCGGACCGTGATTGCCACTCATCTCCAGCTGTGTGGCCCGGTCAGCAACATGCCACGGATCAGTGTTCTGCTGAAAACTCCAACTCGCCAAAAACTCCAACCACGTCACTTCTGGTGACTCTATAGCAGGAATAATTGGAGATTTCAATGAGTTGCTGAACAGAACATCAGCAGCCAATACACTAGTATATAGTGCACGCTATAATAACTGGACTTTGTTTGTAACGCCCACTACTAACCAACAACATGGCCGCCACCAAGGCGGCAATAACTTTTTTCCTCCTTACCCTGTGTTCTGTGAAAAGAGGCAACTGGTTGTGTACCGTAGTGTATTGGCTTCCAGTGGTCTCTGAAAACAGCAACTCGTTGAAGTCTGCAATGAACAAGACGTGGTTGGAGATTTTGGTAAGTTGGAGCGTTCGGCAGAACACCGGCACTGGTCTTTGGCCCGAGGGTTGGGGACCCCTGATGTACCTTACCAAAGCCTATGGACTGATGTTCTTTGCTGAAGAGCTTAGAACAATGGTCTACTAGATAAAGACAGATAGGTTGGCAGCAGTCATGTAGCATAAATACCACTCATAGCTTTTATGAATTTGAATGCCCTCCAAATGGTTCTGGTTTGCAAGTGATTAAATACAGTAATAGCAAACCATTAGTCTCGTACCAACATGCCCACCAAGACTGCGGTATGCAATCAAATTATTTTATAATTAATAATCCAGACTGGATTACATGTGTAGAAAAACAAGAGACCAGAAAAACCTGTTTGCTATTTAAAACAATTTTGTTACATTGTAGCCCTGTAGGCTTTCGAGTTTGGCCAACTCCGGAAAACTTAAAATGATTGTAAAGTCTCGTTTTAAAAAAAAAATAACAAACGTGTCATACGTACCTCCTCTGTGCAGTTGATTTTGCACAGAGCAAACCCAATCCTCCTCTTCTCGGGTCCCTCCCTGGCTCTCCTGGTCCTCTCTTTGAGTACCTCCACAGCAAGCAGCTTGCTATGTGGGCACCCGAGCCGAGCCACAGCTCTGTGTATCTATTCAGCCACACCCCCTCTCACTATGCATTGGTTAACTGACTTTGATTGACAGCAGTGGGAGCCAATAGCACCACTGCTGTGTCTTAGCCCATAGGGAGGGAGAGAGTCCCGGACGGCTGAAACAGTCGTGGACATCGCTGGATTGAGAGGGGGCTCAGGTCTAGTATTAGGGGGGCTGCTGCACACAGAAGGTTTTTTTTGTCTTAATGCATAGAATGCATTAAGATAAAAATAAAACTTTTTGCCTTTACAAACCCTTTAAACATTATACTCTGCTGTGATACTCTTTCACTGCCAAAGCTGGTTTTTCATTATTTGTACATGTTTAAAAATATGAAGGCCTGACGATTAGGGAAACCCCACATACATTATATATTTTTTTCAAAGCAGACACTATATACAGTGGGTACGAAATGTATTCAGACCCCCTTAAATTTTTCACTCTTTGTTATATTGCAGCCATTTGCTAAAATCATTTAAGTTCATTCTTCTTCCTCATGAATGTACACATAGCACCCCATACTGACAGAAAAACACAGAATTGTTGACATTGTTGCAGATTTATTTAAAAAGAAAAACTGAAATATCACATGGTCCTAAGTATTCAGACCCTTTGTTGTGACACTCATATATTTAACTCAGGTGCTTTCCATTTCTTCTGATCATCCTTGAGATGGTTCTACACCTTCATTTGAGTCCAGCTGTGTTTGATTATACTGATTGGACTTGATTAGGAAAGCCACACACCTGTCTATATAAGACCTTCCAGATCACAATGCATGTCAGAGCAAATGAGAATCATGAGGTCAAACGAACTGCCTGAAGAGCTCAGAGACAGAATTGTGGCAAGGCACAGATCTGGCCAAGCTTACAAAAAGATTTCTGCTGCACTTAAGGTTCCTAAGAGCACAATGGCCTCCATAATCCTCAAATGGAAGACGTTTGGGACGACCAGAACCCTTCCTAGAGCTGGCCGTCCGGCCAAACTGAGCTATCGGGGGAGAAGAGCCTTGGTGAGAGAGGTAAAGAAGAACCCAAAGATCACTGTGGCTGAGCTCCAGAGATGCAGTCAGGAGATGGGAGAAAGTCGTAGAAAGTTAACCATCACTGCAGCCCTCCACCAGTCGGGGCTTTATGGCAGAGTGGCCCGACGGAAGCCTCTCCTCAGTGTAAGACACATGAAAGCCTGCATGGAGTTTGCTAAAAAACACCTGAAGGACTCCAAGATGGTGAGAAATAAGATTCTCTGGTCTGATGAGACCAAAATAGAACTTTTTGGCCTTAATTCTAAGCGGTATGTGTGGAGAAAACCAGGCACTGCTCATCACCTGTCCAATACAGTCCCAACAGTGAAGCATGGTGGTGGCAGCATCATGCTGTGGGGGTGTTTTTCAGCTGCAGGGACAGGACGACTGGTTGCAATCGAGGGAAAGATGAATGCGGCCAAGTACAGGGATATCCTGGACAAAAACCTTCTCCAGAGTGCTCTGGACCTCAGACTGGGCCGAAGGTTTACCTTCCAACAAGACAATGACCCTAAGCACACAGCTAAAATAACGAAGGAGTGGCTTCACAACAACTCCGTGACTGTTCTTGAATGGCCCTGACTTAAACCCAATTGAGCATCTCTGGAGAGACCTAAAAATGGCTGTCCACCAACGTTTACCATCCAACCTGACAGAACTGGAGAGGATCTGCAAGGAGGAATGGCAGAGGATCCCCAAATCCAGGTGTGAAAGACTTGTTGCATCTTTCCCAAAAAGACTCCTGGCTGTATTAGATCAAAAGGGGGCTTCTACTAAATACTGAGCAAAGGGTCTGAATACTTAGGACCATGTGATATTTCAGTTTTTCTTTTTTAATAAATCTGCAACAATGTCAACAATTCTGTGTTTTTCTGTCAGTATGGGGTGCTATGTGTACATTCATGAGGAAGAAGAATGAACCTAAATGATTTTAGCAAATGGCTTCAATATAACAAAGAGTGCAAAATTTAAGGGGGTCTGAATACTTTCCGTACCCACTGTATATATATAAATATATAATATATTAATTATTATAATGTTTTATTATTATTATATTTATTATTATTATAATATAGGATTTATAGAGCGCCAACAGTGTGCACAGCGCTGTACAAAATTAGAGCAAACAGTAAGGTTACAATAAAATTCAATACAGGAGGAATCAGAGGAGGGAGGGTCAAGTGATACAATGACGAGAGAGGCTCGGGAGAAGTCTTGGAGGCGAGCATGGGAGGAGGTGACGAGGGAGCTAGAGAGCAGGAGGTCTTGGGAGGAACGAAGAGAAGTATTAGGTTGATATTTTGAGACTAGGTTAGAGATGTAGGGGGCAGAGTTGTGGATGGCTTTGTAAGTTATTATTAGTATTTTGAATTTATTTGTTGTGTGAGTAGCAGCCAATAATGGGATTGGCAGGGAGGAGTAGCGGATGCTGAGTGGTTTGTAAGGTGGATGAATCTGGCAGCAGCATTCATGATGGACTGAATTGGGCGATAGCCTGTGTAAAAGTAAGCCAATGAGGATGGGGTTGCAGTAGTTGAAACGAGAGATAACCAGGGGGGGAATTAGAAGCTTTGTGGTGTTATTGGTTAAGAAAGGGCGTATTTTAGAGATGTTGCGGAGGTTGAGGAGGCAAGATTTGGAAAATGATTGGATGTTGGCCGAATTCAGAGTCCAGAATTACACCTAGCACCAAGGCATGTGGGGATGGGTTGATGATTGTGCCATTGCTCTTGAGAGTCAGGGGAAGAGTTACGTGGGGGAGGAAATATTAAAAGCTTGGTTTTTGGACAGGTTGAGTGTGAGGAAGTGGTGTGACTTCCAGACTGATATGTCTGTTGGTAAATCAGTGATGCGTGAGGAGACTAATGGAGTGAACTGAGGGGTAGAGAGATATATTTGGGTATTGTATCATAGAAATTATTAGGGCTGCGCATCTTCACTTACCCCACGATTCGATTCGATTACGATTATTAGGGCAACGATTCGATACAATTCGATTCCATGATGCATCACGATGCATCACGATTACAGCCCAATGCCCATGCCCAGCCAACTGCCCAATGGTTTTCAAAACTTTATCAAAAAACAAACAAACAATCAAGCAGTCACAAATTACAGAATCATTTTTATTTTCATTTGCTTTTAAAGGACACTTCCCTGGACCCTGGCATGGCCTGAAAGCCCTGCATAGTGCACTTTCACTGCAAACACACTGTATAGGAAGGTCTGAAAATAGCATAGCAGAGACAGACAACAACACTATTTACTAGAAGTAACAGTAAAATTAGTATGGCATCAAACTGTAGTACAGTAAACCCCCCTCCATTGCGGGGGTTACGTTCCGGACCCAGTCGCGAAAAGTGAAATTCCGCTAAATAGAAAAACCCTATTAAAATGCATTGTAGGCATGTTTTATTTACTGTCACTGTACGTGTAAAAGCATTTTAAGGTCTTTAAACACACTTTTAAAACAATAGAAACTCATTTAAACACATAAAAGATACTAAGAGACATAGCAAGAGCTATGGAAAACACAAAAATATTTCATTTTTAATGATTTATATAGTAAAATAACATTACAAAAAAAAACGCGAATTACCGGGACCGCAAAAACTGAACCGCGATGGAGCGGGGGATTACTGTAGTGCAGTTTACTGCTTCATAAAAGAAAAGAAAATATTAATGTAAGGTCTAAACCATGGGTGTCCAACCTTTTCGCTTCTCTGGGCCACATTGACTGTAGAGAAATTTTCTTGGGCCGCATATAAAATATATACTATAGTTAAGGTATATAAGTAATAAAATGTTGCCGCACCCTTCCCACGCCGCCACGCCCCCTGCACTAATTTAGCACAACTAGAGGATGATTAAATGAAATGGAATCAGTATCCAGAGGTTTACTTCTTCTGAAAGAGAATAAACCACCATGACTACGTCAGTGATTTGAAGCGGTCATGGTGGTAGGAGTCAGAAACACTGCACATTCTCGCCTCCCCCCCCCCCCCCCCCCTTCGAGGTAGCCTCTGCCTACTGTTAGTTGGAAGCTGCAGTGGCCATGCCCCAGACCCGACTTCCTTCCTCAAAAAAAAAAGTTGTCAGGGGGCAGTGGGCCGCATTGCCTGCGGTTCTGGGCCGCATGCGGCCCCCGGGCCGCAGGTTGGACATGCCTGGTCTAAACCTTTTAAAGTACAAATAAAGGCAACACTTTTATTTTTGATTTTTGGATAGAGTGGAGGAGAGGAGATGTATTAGAACAGGGGTGTCCAAACTATGGCCCTCCAGCTGTTCAGGAACTACAGATCCCATGAGGCATCTATGACAGTCATTTACACAGTCAGACATAACTAGACATGATTGGAATTGTAGTTCCTGAACATCTGCCAGCTTGAGAGCCATAGTTTGGACATAGCAATAAAACACTGACAGATGTTCTAATACAGCTGTCTAGGTTGTCCCACGCTGGAGAGATTCACCCTCTCTATTTGTCCTGTGCTTTTATGATTATCGTTGAAAGTAAAATGAAAAACCCCCAAATTTTGTGGGATTTCCACATTCCTCTCACTTTCAGTTTGGGACAAAAAGTGAGGGTAAATTTCTACAATGGGGGCAACATGGCAAAAATAAACCTTACAGGTGTAATAATTAAAGAACCTTCCCTTGCTCTATCCAAAATGAAAAATGTTTTGCCTATAGTTGTACTTTAAAGCCAAGATAGAAGCCAGCCAGCCAAGCTAATATTCTTGTCAAAATGGTCATCATAAATTCCCACAAAACATTATATATAAATCCTTTATGTGAAGATATGCCTTGCAATAAATTCCAGGTGTGCCATAACCTGTCCTCTACAAAACAGAGCACTTCCTGACTAGTAGCAAACATCAAGGTGAACCCGGCAATAGTGCACTGCTGCATAACTTCCATGTTCACCGTGATGTTTGTTTGCCCCTGCAACTGCCAGTCAACTCAAGTGAGTTGATGGCTGCTAGAGGGGAGTTATAAATATAAGCTTATCACTTATGTCACTTATGTCACTTTACAGAAAACGTTACCTGTCCTGCAGACAGTCTCTCTCTACCACGATTAAACCCAACTGAAGCCAAGCCACCATTAAAGGAAGGAAAACCCTTGACAGAGTAAATCATCAACTGAAGCTTAAACCTTGAGTAAATATTTATGGGATCACAAAACACACAACACGATTGTCTGCATCAGAATCATGAGAAAGGTTTGGCACTGGTACAACTCAAGGCACATGAGGTTGGGTCAGGTTTGTGTGTATTTGTGATCCAGTAAAGATTTAATCAAGGTTTTACGCTTCAATGTATGATTTAATCTTTCAAGGATGTTCCTTCCTGTACCGTGGCTGGCTTTCCTTCAGTTGTCTGGATACACTTTTACCTTTTAGTATTTGTTTAGTTGAGGGAACCCCCTACACTTTCTATTGCTGGTGAGAAATTAAAAACCCCAAAGTATTGGGATTAATATAGCACTTGCTAGTATTCAGGGGTGAGCAATCACTTGTTCATAGCCTGGATAGTAAAAACGTGCAATGACGTGGTAATAAATGTGAATAGATAAATAAATAAATAAATCTTATTGTAGATCATAGAACTACGTGATAATATGCCAGTGTTATACAAAATAAATATGCATAGACATCAGCGGAAACGGAGACACAAAGACCCCAGACACAGGGATACTCCGGATCGAGTTCATCTAAGGGAGCGATCCCGGACCACAGGGAACTACAAGGCTCAGCAGTCACTTCTCAGGCTCAGAAAGCCACAAGCTCAAAAGGTCTTTTTACCATAAGGTAGCGTATAAGACGATTGGGCGTATAAGACGACCCCCCTAATTTTCATCTACCGGTAATACTTATACTTAGGTTACCTTGGAGATATTATACTTGGCGTATAAGACGACCCCCCATTTTTGGGGGATTTTTTTGAGGTTCAAAAGTAGTCTTATACGCCAGAAAATACAGTATTTAAGACCCACTACCTCTGGTGAGTGTAAACCCCCATTATCCCAAGTCACGCCCAAGTACCAGCAGTTGGACTACTGGAGGACCCAACACTAAGCCCCTACACTTTCCCATACCTGGCACTGATAACCTTTACCTATGCACTAAGTCACCTATGAACTGTTTATTTTGACATTTTTGGCACCAATTTTGGCACTTAATCTGCACTTTATGTTAACCAAAGTATTCATTTAAGGTTGATGTTTATTGGGATTTGTCTATGCATATTTATTTTGTATAACACTGGCATATTATCACGTAGTTTTATGATCTACAATAAGATTTATTTATTTATTTATCTATTCCCATTTATTACCACGTCATTGCCGTTTTTACTATCCAGGCTATGAACAAGTGATTGCTCACCCCTGAATACTAGCAAGCGCTATATTAATCCCAATACTTTGGGGTTTTTAATTTCTCACTCACTTTTTATCATATAGCAGCTGCTACCATCACCCTCTACTCACCTTTATTTATTTAATTCACCCATTCCCAGTTAGGACCTCCAAAGGCGCGAGGGATATACACCTATTGGAGTATATATCTCTATCACTTGCTATTGCTACAGAGTACAGACAGACACTGAGTGTGTGAACGTGAATGAACATTTAAAATGGACCATTTTTGAAAACAAGCCATTCTCCATCTCCAGTGCCAGAAAAGCTGTAAAAAATATAAAATGTTCCAGGTTCACTGTGATGATTGTGTTTGCCCCTGCCACTGCCATTCAACTAAACACACAGTGTGTGTGTGTGTGTGTCGTGACAACTCAAGAGCTTATACGCAGCTCTAGCATCAACTCAACAAACACTTTGTGTGTGTTGAGTTAATGCTAGAGCTGCGTTATAAGCTCTTGAGTTGTCACGGCACTCAGTCAGTCACTTTACAGAAAGAAAACGTTACCTGCACTCTACCACGTCGATTACACCTATAACTAAAGCCAAGCTAGCCAAGCCACCATTAGAGGAAGGAAAATCCTTGAGAGAATAAATCGTCAACTGAAGCTTAACCTTGAGGAAATCCTTATGGGGTCACAGTCACAAACTCACAAATATAGTAATATTGCACATACAAGTATTCATTAATTGGTGTATTATTTGTGATCCAATAAGATAAGATTTACTCGAGGTTAAGCTTCAATTTACAATTTATTTCTCTCAACGATTTTCCTTCCTATAATGCTGGCACCGTGGCTTGGTGTCAGTTGTCTAGAAGGAAATACACTTTAATATTATTTATTTGGTTGAGGGTTAAATGAACCCCTAGACACTTTGTGTGGAACAACGGATTATGGATTGGCAATGGACATTGGACAGGAAAATCTTCAAAAACAAACCATCAGTGCTATAAAACAACACTGGTGTGACTGGCAAACTGAATTAGTAATTACTAATTCATTAAAAACATGAATTAATAATTACTGCAGTGCTTAGCATTTGGGAACATGTAGGTTTTTCTGTAAGAACACTAGCTGATCCACATGCTCAGGTATCAAAGTGCTTCTTTTTGCAGTTATCACATCTCCTGCAGTAGAGAAAACCCGTTCTGCAGATACACTTGTACCTGGGATACACAAGTATTGCTTTGACAGCTGAGAGAGGAGGGGAAATATGACATCATGCTCACGCCCCCATTTCAAAGGGTCCTCAGTGAGAGGCAGAGGTGGGGCTTTACAATATTTTTCCATTTCGTCTTCTGCCTTGGCATAGGGGGTCTTAGGTTCTATTGCACCATCAGTGAAAGACTGTCCCAGCAAAGTCATGAACAGCGATGTTGTGGCCTTTCTTTTGGGAGGAGAATGGCTGTCCTCAATGGGTGTTTCTTCTTCCAGAGTTACTTTTTCCCTAGGCACTTCATCCACATTTGTCCTTCTATTAGATGTAATCTGTGTTTGAACAAAAGATAATAGTATAAGAAGAGCTGAACTGCCTGAGAGCGTGATTCATTCTGATGAGGTGTGGGAAACCGCACAGTAATCCACACAGTTCCACTTTCCACACCGCATCAGTGAAGTGGAGCTAATTACACAACACAATGTAGCTGAGCTAATAGCTGTCAGGGAGGAAACATGATGAAATTCAAATGACCTCCAAAGATGCAGCCTCCTCAGTCACTCCTCTGTATATCTCCGATCTCTCCTCCTCTGTGCGAATAAAAGGCAGTCCTTTAAAGCAAGGATCCAGTGCAGAGGCTGTATGAAGGATCTTCTTCTCTGCCTCAGTGCTGTACCTCTTCAGGAGATCTGTTTTGATGGCATTCTTGGTGTCATGGGTGTGTCGCCCATGGTGTCTGTCATGCTCTGGAGCAGTTGTGCATTTAGAGGGCCAATTAGAGACACTGTTGGGTTGCGCTCTTCTGACATCAGCAAGGTTGCATCCCACTCACAGCGTCCTCTGCATTTGACACATCTGTTTCATTGAGAGTGCAGAGATCAGCAGAGTTGTATAAAGTACTCGAAACCCATACTTGAGTAAAAGTACAAGTGCTCGATCAAAAAGTGACTTGAGTAGAAGTGAAAGTGCTCGATCAAAAAGGGACTTGAGTAGAAGTACTAAAGTATTTAACATTTTTTGTACTTAAGTATTGCAAGTAGTTTTTTTTAAAAATTACTGAAAGTAAAAGTACCAGTAGTTTTGAAAAAAAAAATTGCTACTCAAGTACTTAAAGTAAAAGTACAAGTACTGTGTTATGTAGTTATTAAAGAAAGAAGTCAAAAGTTTGAACATCATATTGTTTTTTATTATTTCAAATGCAGCTTTTATTTATACATACAGTAGCTTTTATTTTCGTATGCGCTGATAATACACACGTTTTGAGCTTCATGAAACCTGCCATCTACTGTTCTGGCAGTGGTAATTTTTATAATAGTAACGAGTAACTATGCAGCACAAAAAAAAAATATTGGAGTAGAAGTATTGAAATCATTGAAAAAATGTAGTGAAGTAAAAGTGGAAGTAGGAGAAAAAAATTCTACTCTAGGAAAGTACAGATACCGCCTTTCGGTACTTAAGTACAGTAGTGAAGTAGTTCTACTTAGTTACTATACATCTCTGGAGATCAGCCTCTCCTTTTCTGACTTCTGGAGACAGCAAGGTGGCACAAACTGCAGGTTATGTCAAGAAACACAATGACTGATGTAACCACAAATGAATGTCCTCATAAATATCAAGGGTAGTGTCCAAATATCAGACCAGTGGCGTAGCGTGGGTTGTCAGTGCCCGGGGCAAGGCAAGTAATTTGCGCCCCACACCTGTGGAAGTCCCACCCGAGGGACGTAACGCGTGCGGAAGGGAGGGAGGGAGGGAGGAGAGTCTGACGTCGCCCGCAGTCAATAAGGAAGTGGAACAGCGGCGCTTGGACGCCGATTGCATTGTATTTTATGCTGGAATATGTCTTTTATCAAGTAAGTGGCTTTTATCTATTACAATAAATGTGAAAATTCATACAGTATCACACTATGGTCTGTCCCTTCTTATTCCATTTGGGGGATTGGAGATGACCACAGTGTGCAGTGGAGAGAGGTGCTTTGAGTCCATACCTTCTTCCAAGTGACGGCTTATATCCCTGGAGGTTGCCTGATGGATTTATATGCTCATATATACACTCCTCAGGTGAGAGGCTGGTACATCTGGTGAAGGATCACAGCACAGTGTGGGCACAATTACTCAAGGTGTCATTGGGATTTTGCACTGAGCACTTTTCAAGCACAAGCAATACTGCATGGACTATATTTTATTTCTCATTTTATATGCACCCAGATCTGCCCTGCTGCCTGATCCAAGGCCGAGCTCAGCAGTGCACCATTTGGCTGCTTCCAAATGGCAACAAGTGGATTTTCTCCTCTCTGTGGATGGTTGCCAACACAGCCACTGATTGAGCGGATTTTTTCCAACATGTCTGTTCAACAGAAGTCCATTGTTAGATTGACTTCCATTGAGCGGCAGTGGGGACACATGGAACACACACACACAGTATACATACAGTATGCGCACACACTATACATACACTATGCGCACACACTATACATACACTATGCACACACACACAGTATACATACAGTACGCGCACACACTATACATACAGTATGCACACACACACAGTATACATACAGTACGCGCACACACTATACATACAGTATGCGCACACACTATACATACAGTATGCGCACACACTATACATACACTATGCACACACACACAGTATACATACAGTACGCGCACACACTATACATACAGTATGCACACACACACAGTATACATACAGTATGCGCACACACTATACATACAGTATGCACACACACACAGTATACATACAGTATGCGCACACACTATACATACACTATGCACACACACACAGTATACATACAGTACGCGCACACACTATACATACAGTATGCACACACACACAGTATACATACAGTATGCACACACACACTATACATACAGTATGCACACACACACAGTATACATACAGTATGCGCACACACTATACATACACTATGCACACACACACAGTATACATACAGTATGCGCACACACTATACATACAGTATGCACACACACTATACATACACTATGCACACACACACAGAATACATACAGTATGCGCACACACTATACATACACTGTGAAAGCTAGAACCAGGTGAATTGTTTGAAATATTTTATATACTTTTTTGGTATAGTGCAGCTTGAACTCTACATCTGTAGTTTTCTGATTGTTTACCATTGTTTCCAGGTTAAGGCCAATAATACACACACCTGACTCTAGCTTTCACTTTGTGGGAATTGAACATATCCCCATTGGGACAGGGTTGCTGGGCTTTCCCATTTTTTGCAGGTATGGGACCTCCTAATCAGTGGTATTCCATCTGGAAGTTTTCTCCTTTCCTTCCCTTTCCCCCCCTTCCCTCTTTTTCCTGTTTTTTCCCCCCCTGTTGGTTTTTTTTTTTTTTCTCTCGAGACTACATGGTCGCAATTGCAAGATTATATATATCTATATATTTGTAAACTGTATATACTGAACTATGCCCCTCTTTTTGGGACTTATTCTGTATGTGGTTACTTTTTCAGGAATATATGCAGATTCCCTGAGGAAGATTCATGTATTATACTACATTTGAAACGCGTTGGATTCTTCTGTAACCTGTGACTGTTTGTATAAATGTCCATGTATACTGTCTAAACATATGTTCCTTTTGTTTTGATGGTTTTTCAATCATTCCACTTTTTCAAAATAAAGACACGTTTTATTTATATATCTCTGTCATGAGAGTCTAATATAGTTACCTCTAAAGTCCCAACCATTCCTCAAGGGGGTTTTTTGTTAAATAACTCTATAGGGATTATGGTAACACAGTACTTGGCAACTACCTACATATATTTAAAGTGGTTAAGTTGCTGCTGGATCTAATTAGTTAGCGCAGTTATATTTTCCTGTATACAAACTGCAGGTTGTTGTTCTAAGAACCTCTCGACCATGTCATATGCGCTGTTCCATCTTGTTGGCACATCAGTTATTAGCTTATGATTCTTCAGGCCCAGACATTTCTGTGGCTTGCTCTAGTGCTGCGATGAAAGAATGTGGATATTCGTCGCACTCTGGCGAGAAGCCTGGAGAGCGTGACCCCTTTCAGTGCCCGCTGATATGCAAGATTGAGTGTGTGGGCGAAACATTTAACATGAGGAAATTTACCAACTTGAGCTGCAACTATCATGTTCGCCGCGTTGTCGGTCACAAGCACTACAGATTTATCAGACAGCTGCCATTCTTCCACGACATGAGACAGTCGCTCTGCCAGACGAGCACCTGTGTGAGACTCATAAATGGCTCTCGTTTGCAACACATGTGACAAGACCTGCCAGTCCTTCGTAACGTAATGTGCTGTTATTGTAACATAGGACTCCGTTGTGACTGAAGTCCATGAATCACACGTTATTGCGACTCGACTGGCTTGGTTCATTGACGCAAGTACCTGAGCTTTGGTGTCGTGGTAGAGTGCAGGTATAACGTTTTCTGTAAAGTGACTGCATGACGGGATCTTATAATGTGGGTCTAGCGTCTTCAAAAGGTAGCGAAACCCGGTGTTGTAAAATTTTGTCGGACCCGTGAAAAAATCGGACCTCGTCACTTCCGGTGGACAGAGCATCACAAAACAGCTGAAAGGAGTCGTCCGTGCGCATGCGCAGAAGAAATTTTTCGAGGTTTGGCAAAATTATAACAGAGAGCGGACAGCTGATTGAGAGGAGGCGGGGCTGAGGTGCGACGGAGGACACCGCCGCTTCACTGAAACATTACAGGGACGGAGGCACATCTGCAGAGCTGAATAGAGGAGGCGGGACGGAGGTGCGGCCGTAATAGATGCAGGGCTTAAGCGACTCCTTCTGTTTTATTATCTTTAGTAATTATCATATTATTTATCCTTAGGATTTCATTACATTTAGTATTTCTATAATACAAAATAAGGAATACTAAATGTAATGAAATCCTAAGGATGAATAATACAATAATTACTAAAGATAATAAAACAGAAGGAGTCGCTTAAGCCCTGCATTTATTACACGGCCGCACCTCCGTCCCGCCTCCTCTGTTCAGCTCTGCAGATGACGCGGCGGTGTCTTCCGTCCCACCTCAGCCCCGCCTTCTCTCAGTCAACTGCCCGCTATGTGTTATAATTTTACCAAACCAAGATAATGTCTTGTGCGCATGCGCACTTGAGACTCCATCAGCTGTTTCATGACGTAGGACCACCGGAAGTGACGAGGTCCGATTTTTTCATGGGTCAGAGGAAATTTTAGAACACCGGCGTTGTCCACAACTGAGTAAGGCCGCAGCATTCCTTGGCAATGAAAGCTGCCACAGCTTTGGTTAGTTTCTTCCGTTTTTCAGAGTTGGGCGGATAAGTTCACAGTATGGCATCAATTCTTGGCTGATCTGGGTCTAGTCTTTCCTTGGCAGTGGTGGCACTGCTGGTGGCGACACGGCTAACATGGTTTCTCAAGTTCGTAGTATTCCCTAGGTATTTAATTTTTGTGTGACAGGCTCTACACACAGCGTGTGTCTTCTCCAACTCACGCTTCCCTGTGTGTTCGTAAAATTCAGAAATGTGCAAATATGTTTGCTTTTAACCACTTAAGCCCCGGAAGATTTTACCCCCTTCCTGACCAGGGGGTATTTTGCGATTCGGCATTGCGTGAATTTAACGGACAATTGCACGGTCGTGCGACGCTGTATCTAAACGAATTTGGCGTCCTTTTTTTCCCCACAAACAGAGCTTTCTTTTGGTGGTATTTGATCACCTGTGCGATTTTTTTGATCATGCGCTATCAACAAAAAAAGAGCGACAATTTTGCAAAAATAACAATATTTTTCACATTTTTTTTATATGAAATTGCCAAAAAAAATGTCAAAATCAAAATTTTTTAACATTTTAGGCCAATTTGTTTTCTGCTACATATGTTTGGTAAAAAAAATCACAATAAGCATATTTTGATTGATTTTCGCAAAAGTTATTGCGTTTACTAACTAAGGGAAAGATTTTTGTCATTTTTATTGTTTTTTTTTAACGAGTAATGGCGGCGTTCTGCGATTTTTTTTTTTTTGCGGGAATGCGACATTGCGGCGGACAGATCGGACCCCTGACTGACATTTATGACACTTTTGGGGGTACCAGTGACATTACTACAGTAATAAATGCTATACATATGCACTTTTACTGTAAAAATGACACTGGCAGGGAAGGGATTAACTTTATTGGAGAAGGAGGGGTTAAGTGTGTCCCTAGGGGCATGTTTCTTACTGTGCAGGGATGTGGCTGTGTGTGTAACAGCAGAGATCAACGGTCCTACATTGCAGGACCGTATAATCTGTGCTATTACACAGGGGAGAATGACAGGCGGCTTTGTTTACATTAGCCGCCTGCCTTTCTCCATCTGTAACCGAAGATCACGAGTGAACGGCGGACATCGGGATAGCCGCTCACATGCGCGGGGGGGGGGGGGGGTCCGTGAACGAGCGGGGGCGGGGGCCACCGGCGGCGCGCGCTCGCCCCCTATTGGCTCTCAGGCGAGTGACGTACCGGTAAACAGTGACGTGTCGGCAAGTGGTTAAAACGCTAGGTGCATTTTTTATCTCTCGCTCTTTTTCTCGTTCTGCCATTACCATACTACCAAGTATGTGACGGAGACGGATGACGTAAGTTGCCAAACTCTGTCAGTGTTTAAAAAAAAAAGCACTTGTTAACTAAGCCGCAACAAGCAAGCAACATCTTTCATAAAATATTACTGTGTCTGTCCGTCCCTTTTATGAATGCACTGAGCCAGAGACCCCTCTTCCCCCACAGCTGCCTGACACTGACAGAGACCCCCCTTCCCCCACAACGTCCCCCACAGCTGAGCTGACACTGACAGAGACCCCCCTTCCCCCACAGCTGAGCTGACACTGACACTGACAGAGACCTTCCTTCCCACACCTTCCCCCACAGCTGACACAGACACAGACCCCCCCCTTACTGACACAGACCCCCCTTCCCCCAAAAGCTGACACTGACACAGACCCCCCTTCCCCCACAGCTGACACTGACAGAGACCCCCCACTGACACTGACAGAGACCCCCCTTCCCCCACTGACACTGACAGAGACCCCCCTTCCCCCACTGACACTGACAGAGACCCCCCTGACACCGCAGAACAGAGATACTACTAGTGTCCCCGACCGTCCCCTGTCCCGGGTCCCCCCCATCACAGACATCCCTCCCAGAGATACAGAGAACCCCATAATAGCTACCAGAGAGGCCTCATCTCAGGCCAGGCCACTAAATAAATGTGCACTGCTCAACAACCAGTGTTGGAAGTAACTGCATTTAAGTAAACGGCGTTACTTAACGCAGTTACTTTTCAGGGTAACGAGTAATCTATCAGATTACTCGTCCTATCCCTGTAATGCCGCTGCCGTTACTTTTGGCTGCGTTACTGCAATTACATCTACCGCCACTAGATGGCAGTAGATGTAATTGTATTCCCCCTCTCCTCTATGACCACTGTCCGCGGTACTGGAGAGAAGAGGAGGAGACTCAGAACGGAAGAGTGAGTCACGAACGATCCTCTCGTGGCAACAGGTCAACAGGAAGCGCGCCATAGAGGGCAGGGCAGCGGATCGGCAAGCCGACCAGGCGGCAGGCACTGCAGTCAGAAGAATCAGTGCCACTGCCAGCCTGGCTGTTATATAATATAAAATAAAACATAGCCCAGGACCCCACCAGTGCCACCACCAGTGTTGCTCAACAATCAGCAAGAAGTCCACCACTGACTCCACCAACGCACAGCCCAGAAGAAGAGGAGAGAGGCTGAGGCACAGACAGGCATGCGTGAGGAGCCAGAGGGACCCGGACAACAGTGTGCCAGCCCAGGCCACACCACCACCACCAGCAAGTCCAGCACAGCAGGTACCAAAAAAAAAAAAAAAACTCACAGTCAGTCACAGACAGTCAGGAGTCAGGTCTCAGACCCCCACCAGCCACCACACCACCAGCAGCGTGCCACACCACCAGTGTCCCACACCGCCACCACCAGTGTCCCACACCGCCACCACCAGTGTGCCACACCGCCACCACCAGTGTTCCACACCGCCACCACCAGTGTGCCACACCGCCACCACCAGTGTGCCACAACGCCACCACCAGTGTTCCACACCGCCACCACCAGTGTCCCACACCGCCACCACCAGTGTGCCACACCGCCACCACCAGTGTTTCACACCGCCACCACCAGTGTGCCACACCGCCACCACCAGTGTGCCACACCGCCACCACCAGTGTTCCACACCGCCACCACCAGTGTGCCACACCGCCACCACCACCAGTGTGCCACATCGCTACCACCACCAGTGTGCCACACCGCCACCACCACCAGTGTGCCACACCGCCACCACCACCAGTGTGCCACACCGCCACCACCACCAGTGTGCCACACCACCAACAGCCAGCCACTCCAGGCAGCAGGTACCAAAAAACAAAACAAAATACAGTAACTCACAGTCAGGAGGACTCAGGACTCAGACCCCCACAGTGTGCCACACCGCCACCACTTTTAAAGATCTCATAGAACGTAATTGCATTATAGAATAGTAAAAAAAAGTCACCGTTACTTTGCTGAGTAACTAATTACTTTTTCAATGTGGTAACTGAGTCAGTAGACTAATGACATCTCCAAGAGCTAATTGTAGTGAGTCCAATCAATGAGATGAGATTGGAGGTGTTGGTTACAGCAGTGGCGTAGCGTGGGTTGTCAGCACCCGGGGCAAGGCAAGTCATTTGCGCCCCCTACACAAACCTACTAGACCACTACACAGACCTACCCCCCCCCATACACTGACACCTACACTGACCCACCTTCACTTACCCCCACTACACTGACACATACACTGACCTCCCATACACTGACCCCTACACTGACTCCCCCTTACATTTCTATACACTAACACCCCCTACACTGACACCTATACAGACCCCCCTACACACTGACCCCTACACTAACACCTATACTGACACCCCCTACACTGACACCTATACTGACCCCCCTTACATTCCCACATACACTGACCCCCAATACACTGACCCCTACATTTTCACATACACTGACCCCCTAAACTGACCCCTACACTAATAGCTATACTGACCCCCCTACACTGACCTCCCCCATACACTGACACCTATACTGACCCCCCTACACTGACCGCCACATACACTGACACCCCTACATTTCCACATACACTGACCCCCCTACACTGATCCCCCCCCATACACTGACACCTATGCTGACCCCCCCTACACTGACACACCCTCCTCTACACTGACCCCCCCCATACACTGACACCTACACTGACCCCCCCGTACACTGACAGCTACACTGACACCTATACTGACCCCCTTACATTCCCACATACAGTGACCCCTACACTGACTCCCCCCTACATTTTCACATACACTGACCCCCACTACACTGACCCCTACACTAATAGCTATACTGACCCCCCATACACTGACACCTATACTGACCCACCTACACTGACCGCCACATACACTGACACCCCTACATTTACACATACACTGACCCCCCCTACACTGATCCCCCCCATACGCTGACACCTATACTGACCCACCTACACTGACCGCCACATACACTGACACCCCTACATTTCCACATACACTGACCCCCCCTACACTGATCCCCCCCCATACACTGACACCTATACTGACCCACCTACACTGACCGCCACATACACTGACACCCCTACATTTCCACATACACTGACCCCCCTACACTGATCCCCCCCCCCATACACTGACACCTATGCTGACCCCCCTACACTGACACACCCTCCTCTACACTGACCCCCCCATACACTGACACCTACACTGACCCCCCCCCCCCGTACACTGACAGCTACACTGACACCTATACTGACCCCCTTACATTCCCACATACACTGACCCCCCCATACACTGACACCTACACTGACCCCCTCCCTCCCATGTCCACTTCCCCTGCACTGACACCTATGCTGACCCCCCTACTACACTGACACCCCCCCCCCCCACTTCCCTGGGCCCTCGGGGCAGGCAAGACATCACTTACCTTGTTCTGTGCCAATACACTGGCGACTCGAGGAGGGGAGAGACAGCATGTCTGTGGCCGGCCGGACAGCAGGGGGGGACTCCGGAAGCGGTGCTGCACATGCACCGAGCCACAGACTGGCATCTTCATCCACGACCAGCCCCGCCCCCTGGCCGCATGACACCTTCAGCGGTCCGCCGCTCGTCTTGCACAAAGCGGCGGCCACTGAGCCAAGAGGTGGAGTGCGGGCGGGCGCCGGGCGGGCAACTTCAGAATAAAGGGACAATTTGATCCCGCCGATTGCGATCCCTAAATGTTGCGCCCGGGCGATCCCTAAATGTTGCGCCCGGTGCCAGTGGCCCCCCCTGCACCCCCCACGCTACGCCACTGGGTTACAGCTGCCCTGCCCTATAGAAAACACACACCAGTTCTGGGTTTGCTTTTCACAAGAAGCATTGCCTGGTGTGAATGATGCCTCGCACAAAAGAGCTCTCAGAAGACCTACGATTAAGAATTGTTGACATGCATAAAGCTGGAAAGGGTCATAAAAGTATCTTGAAAAGCCTTGCTGTTCATCAGTCCACGGTAAGACAAATTGTCTATAAATGGAGAAAGTTCAGCATTGCTGCTACTCTCCCTAGGAGTGGCCGTCCTGTAAAGATGACTGCAAGAGCCCAGCGCAGACTTCCCAATGAGGTGAAGAAGAATCCTAGAATGTCAGCTAAAGACTTACAAAAGTCACTGGCAAATGCTAACATCCCTGTTAGCGAATCTACAGTACGTAAAACACTAAACAAGAATGCATTTCATGGGAGGATTCCACAGAGGAAGCCACTGCTGTCCAAACAAAACATTGCTGCATGTTTACAGTTTGCACAAGAGCACCTGTATGTTCCACAGCAGTACTGGCAAAATATTCTGTGGACAGATGAAACCAAAGTTGAGTTGTTTTGGAAGAAACACACAACACAATGTGTGGCGAAAAAGAGGCACAGCACACCAACATCAAAACCACATCCCAACTGTGAAGTATGGTGGTGGGGGAATCATGGTTTGGGACTGCTTTGCTGCGTCAGGGCCTGGAAGGGTTGCTATCATCGAAGGAAAAATGAATTCCCAAGTTTATCAAGACATTTTGCAGGAGAACTTAAGGCCATCTGTCTACCAGCTGAAGCTCAACAGAAGATGGGTGTTGCAACAGGACAATGACCCAAAGCATAGAAGTAAATCAACAACAGAACTGCTTAAACAGAAGAAAATACGCCTTCTGAAGTCCTGACCTCAACCCGACTGAGATGCTGTGGCATGACCTCAAGAAAGAGATTCACACCAGACACCCCAAGAATATTGCTGAACTGAAACAGTTCTTTAAAGAGGAATGGTCAAGAATTACTCGACCGTTGTGCATGTCTGATCTGCAACTACAGGAAAAGTTTGGTTGAAGTTATTGATGCCAAAGGAGGTTCAACCAGTTATTAAATCCAAGGGTTCACATACTTTTTCCACCTGCACTGTGAATGTTTACATGGTGTGTTCATTAAAAAAATGGCAACATTTCATTTTGTGTGTTATTAGTTTAAGCAGACTGTGATTGTCTATTGTTGTGACTTAGATGATGATCAGATCGCATTTTATGACCAATTTGTGCAGAAATCCATATCATTCCAAAGGGTTCACATACTTTTTCTTGCAGCTGTATTTTATTGGGATTTTTTGTGATAGACCGACACAAAGTGGCACATAATTGTAAAGTGGAAGGAAAATGGTTTTCAAACTTTTTTTTACAAATAAATATGTGAAAAGTGTGGTGTGCATTTGTATTCACCCCCCGGGTCAATACTTGAATACATGAACATGCTTTAATCTACTGTAAACCATTCCATTGTAGCTCTGGCTGTATGTTTAGGGTTGTTGTCCTGCAGGAAGGTGAACCTCCACCCCAGTCTCAAGTCTTTTGCAGACTCTAACAGGTTTTCTTCTAAGACTGCCCTGTATTTGGATCCACCACCATGTTTCACGGTGGGGATGGTGTGTTCAAGGTGATGTGCAGTGTTCGTTTTCTGCCACTCATAGCGTTTTGCTTTTAGGTCAGTTAAATTTTTGGTTTCATCTGACCAGAGCACCTTCTTCCACATGTTTGATGTGTCCCCCACATGACTTCACACAAACTGCAACGGGGACTTCTTATGGCTTTCTTTCACCAATGGCTTTCTTCTTGTCGCTCTTCCATAAAGGGCAGATTTATGGAGTGCACGACTAATAGTTATCCTGTGGACAGATTCTCCCACCTGAGCTGTGGATCTCTGCAGCTCCTCCAGAGTTTCCATTGGCCTTTTGGCTGCTTCTCTGATGAATGTTCTCTTTGCCTGGCTGGTCAGTTTAGGTGGACGGCCATGTCTTGGTAGGTTTGCAGTTGTGCCATACTCTTTCCATTTTCAGATGATGGATTGAACAGTGCTTTGTGAGATGTTCAAAGCTTGGAATATTTGTTTTATAACCTAACCCTGCTTTAACCTTCTCCACAACTTTATCCCTGACCTGTCTGGTGTGTTCCTTGGCCTTCATGATGCTGTTGTTTCGCTAAACCTCTGCAGACTGCACAGAACAGCTGTATTTATACTCAGAATGAATTAAACACAGGTGGACTCTGTTTACTAATTAAGTGACAGCAATTGATTCCACTAGATCAGGGATCCTCAAACTATGGCCCTCCAGCTGTTGTGGAACTACACATCCCATGAGGCATTGTAAAATTCTGACATTCACAGATATGACTAGGCATGATGGGAATTGTAGTTCCCGAACAGCTGGAGGGCCAAAGTTTGAAGACCCCTGCACTAGATTTTAGTTAGGGGTATCAGAGTAAAGGGGATTGAATACACGCCACCAGTGGCAGCCCCCCCAATCTGTGGCCAAAGAAAAAAAAAGAAAAAAAAATTACCATTTTCAGCCCACTAGGGGCGCCGGACCTACTGGTGGCTATGGGGGGGGAGGGGCTGTGGGGTTTTGCACCCCACGTGCGGCAGGCAGAGGCGTCGATTGGCGGCCTTCTGGGGGTCAGCGGGGCGCAGAGCAATGTGCCCCGACACTCCCCACTTTAGTGCTGTCCTTGCTGTGATTGGTCCAGACTCCAGCCTGGACCAATCATACAGGAGGACATCCCGGGTGACGTGATGCGTGGGGGCGGTGCGTGCGTCAGTCACTCACTGTCCGGGCGTCACATCATCACCTTCCCGCCCGCCGGCGCCATCAGACCAGAGAGGAGGGCCGGCGCGTGATCGAGGAAGAAGACAGAAGAGGTCGTCTCGTGTTCTCGACTCATCTGCGTCTCAGTCAGTACTCGGGCCGATTCCCGTCAGCAGCAGCACGCGGTGACGGCACCATTGTGTGAGGTAAGTGAAGTCAGTAATGCCTTGAAGGGGGCATGCACGCACGCTGGTCTCTGCATTGATGATGGGGGCAGACAAGCTGGTCACTGCATTGATGATGGGGGCAGACAAGCTGGTCTCTGCATTGATGATGGGGGCAGACAAGCTGGTCTCGGCATTGATGATGGGGGCAGACAAGCTGGTCACTGCATTGATGGGGGCACGGCAAGCTGGTCACTGCATTGATGGGGGCACGGCAAGCTGATCACTGCATTGATGGGGGCACGGCAAGCTGGTCTCTGCATTGATGAAGGCACGGCAAGCTGGTCACTGCATTGATGGGGGCACGGCAAGCTGGTCACTGCATTGATGGGGGCACGGCAAGCTGGTCACTGCATTGATGGGGGCATGGCAAGCTGGTCACTGCATTGATGGGGGCACAGCGATTTTTATCCGCAAATTTTTCTTTTTGCGCCCCCCCACAAATTTTGAGCACCAGCCGCCACTGCACGCCACACTTTTCAGATAAATATTTGCAAAAAGTTTGAAGACCATTTTTGATTTTCCTTCAACTTCACAATTATGTGTCACTTTGTGTCGGTCTATGACATAAAACCCCAATAAAATACATTTTCCTTTTTGGTTGTAACATGACAAAATGTGGAAAATGTCAAGGGGTGTGAATACTTTTTCAAGGCGCTGTTTATTGAGTAAACTGAAAGGTCACCTTCCCTGTGTTCATTCTGATTGCTTCTTTTTGGATTCTGGCATTCAAAAATGTGTGTTTGACCCTTGGTATTAAGGTTAAGCCCTATTGTCAAGTTAACCAACGTTATGCTGACACTGCTTTTTTTTTTTTTTTTTTACGCATGTCCGGCCCCGTCATTAACAGGCTACGGAGTGGTACTGGTCCGCGGCCCCAGGGGTTGGAGACCCCTGCATAGCCAGCTCTTGTTAGGACTTGTGTTCCCAGCCGGGCGAATCCCTATGGCCAGTCTGGGCCTGGTTGTCCCCTACTTGACGCTGCACATCCACTATGCTCTTCTGTTTTGTGATCCTGTTATCAAAGTTCCACTTTCATCCAAGTGGATGAAAGTAGAAACAAAATCAACATTTTTTGTAAAGCAAGATTTTAGCAGCACCCTGCACTTTATCTGAACCTCCCGTCTAGTGAATTGTGCCACCTAGGGCTTCTGCCCCCCCTTTGCCCCCCCCCCCCCCATCATCCCTGTCCTGACCCTGCAGGTCCAGCGCTATCTTTACACTTTCCTCAACTGGTTGTCTCTAAGGCTTTCTCCACAAGGAGAGGTTCTCTCTTCACCTCTGGGGATAATCCTGACTGCTCCTAAATGTGGATCAACAACTCTAGATATTGTGCAGAAAGGCCAGAGAGAAGCTAATCATGGCCTACAGCAGGGATCTTCAAACTACGGCCCTCCAGATGTTGCGGAACTACACATCCCATGAGGCATTGTAAAACACCGACATTCACAGACATGACTAGGCATGATGGGAATTGTAGTTCCTGAACAGCTGGAGGGCCATAGTTTAACCACTTGCCGACCGCTCACTGAAGCTCTAGTGCGGCAAAGTGGTTAGTTCCCGTCCAGCGACGTAGACCTACGTCGCTGGACTCCTCCCCTTGTGGGCGGCGCAGGCGCGCCGCCGGAGGCTCGCTCCCGCTGTATTCAGTCACAGCGGGAGTCGGGCCAGGGGAGGAGCAGTGGTGATCACCGCCGCTCTTCCCCGATCGTCGGGGAATCGAGTTTGGAGATCCGCCCGCTTGTGTAAACAAAGCGGGCGGATCTCCTATGTGACAGACAGGGTCAGATTGCAGGGTTCAGCATAGCTGAACCTGCAATCTGTCCCTGTGTCACACAATCCCCTCCCCCCACACACATCAGTACGCACCAGGCATACATTAACCCCTCCCTCTCCAATAAAATTAACCCCTTCCCTGCCAGTGTCATTTTTACAGTAACTATTTATAGCACTGATTACTGCAGTAATGTCACTGGTACCCCCAAAAGTGTCAAAAATGTCAGTCAAGGGTCCGATCTGTCCACCGCAATGTCGCAGTCCCACAAAAAAAATCGCAGATCGCCGCCATTACTCGGTAAAAAGAAAAAAAACACCAAAAATGACAGAAATCTTTCCCTTAGTTAGTAAACGCAATAACTTTTGCGCAAACCAATCAAAATACGCTTATTGGGATTTTTTTTACCAAACATGTAGCAGAAAACAAATTGGCCTAAAATTTAAATAAAATTTTGATTTTTACATTTTTTTGGGGGGATTTCATATAAAAAAATGTGAAAAATATTGTTATTTTTTCAAAATAAACGCTTTTTTTTTGTTTATAGCGCAAAAAGTAAAAATCGCACAGGTGATCAAATACCACCAAAAGAAAGCTCTGTTTGTGGGGAAAAAAGGACGTAAATTTTGTTTGGATATGGCGTTGCACGACCGCGCAATTGTCAGTTAAAGTCACACAGTGCCGAATCGCAAAAAGTGGCCTGGACGTAAGACAGCAAAATCCTCCGGTGGTAAAGTGGTTAAAGACCCCTAGCCTACAGGTATGTCTTGGAAATTAGGCATTGTTTTGCGCCACTTTAACCCCGGAGGATTTTCCTGCTTTATGTCCAGGCCACTTTTTGCAACTTAGCACTGTGCGACTTTAACTGACAATTGCGCAGTCATGCAACGCCGTACCCAAACAAAATTGACGTCCTTTTTTTCCCACAAACAGAGCTTCCTTTTGGGGGTATTTTATCACCTCTGCGCTTTTCATTTTTTGCGATATTAATAAAAAAAGAGCGAAAATTTAGCAAAAAAATGTACATTTTCTACTTTGACAGTTAAACAATATCCAATATATTTAATTTTTGTCATATATTTAGGCCAAAATGTATTTAGCTACATGTCTTTGACAAAAAAATTCTCAATGAGCGTATTTTTAACCGCTTTAAGACCGGAAGATTTTACCCCATTCCTGACCATGCTTTATTTTGCGATTCGGCACTGCGTTACAATGGACAATTGCGCGGTCGTGCGACACTGTACCCAAATTAAATTTATGTCCTTTTTTTCACCACAAATAGAGCTTTCTTTTGGTGGTATTTGATCACCTGTGTGATTTTTAGAGCGACAATTTTGAAAAAAAAAAACAATATTTTTTACATTGTGATATATAACATTCCCAAAAAAAACTTATAAATCAAAATTTGTTACCATTTTAGGCCAATTTGTTTTCTGCTACATATTTTTGGTAATAAAAATCACAATAAGGCTCCATGTACACGGGACGTTGTTAAAAGTCCCTTTGAATGCTGGAATTTTTAGGACGTTTGAAACGTCCATTCGGTCGCGTTTGTACCCGCGTTTAGCGGCGTTTGCGTTTAGAAGCGTTCCTAGGAGGTCAAAAAAATGATTCCCCTTTAAAATGGAAAAACGCGAACGCTAAACGCGGGTCATCGCGTTCAGATGCGTTCGGACGCGTTCGGACGCGTTTGTGCGTTTGAAACGCCGGGAAACACGCGTTCGAACGCAAATAATTGCGTTCTAAAAACAGTCCCTGAACGCAACTGCCTGCAAATGACTGTAAACGACCTGGTGTACATGGACAGATAAGATAAAATGTAGATGGGTTCAGGGGCTTCTGAAAAAAATGCCCAACTGCTCCTAAACGGCCATTTCCAGCGTCCCGTGTACATGGAGCCTAAGCGTATTTTGATTGGTTTGCAAAAGTTATTGCGTTTACTAACTACGGGAAAGATTTGTCATTTTTATTGTTTATTTTTTTTTTTTCACTAGTAATGGCAGCGATCTGCGATTTTTTTTGCGGGACTGCGACGTTGCGGCGGACAGATCGGACCCCTAACTGACATTTTTGACACTTTTGGGGTTACCAGTGACATTACTACAGTAATCAGTGCTATAAATATGCACTGTTACTGTAATAATGACACTGGCAGGGAAGGGGTTAACTTTATTGGTGATCAAGGGGTTAAATGTATGCCTCATGCTTACTGACGTGTGTGTGTGTGGGGGGGGGGGTTTTGTGACACAGACACAGATCGCAGGTTCAGCTATGCTGTATCCTGTAATCTGTCCCTGCCTGTCACATAGGAGATCCGCCCGCTTTGTTTAAACAATCGGGCGGATTTCCTCACTCGATCCCCGAAGATCGGGGAAGAGCGGCAGTGATCACCGCCTCTCCTCCCCTGGCCCGACTCCCGCTGTGTCTGAATACAGCGGGGGCGAGCCTCTGGCGGCGCGCGCGCCGCCGAGAGAAGGGAGAGTCTGGTGAACGTAGGTCTACGTCGCCAGACCTTAACGAGCCACTTTTCCGCAGTAGCAGCTCAGTGAGCAGTGGTAAAGTGGTTAAAAAACATGAGGTCAGCCTTTTGCTATACTAGAGCAGCTAGAATGTATAAGGCCTTTTTTTTTTTTTTTTTTCTGGAAAGGCGATGTAAAAGTGAGCTACGGAAAATGTGAAAAATTATCAATGAGAGGTCATAAACTAAGAATAAAGCCATTGAGGTCTTTGATTTTGTTCCTATTTTTGTATTATTTGTTTGAGTTTTTCGGGAACGTGACTTTTGAAATATTCCAGAAATAGAGTATGTGAATTGATATTAGCTTTAATTAGAAGCAGGCAGTCCCTGAGGACGCTGTATTTTTTGTCCCAGAAGTCACTGGTGTTTTCCATTGAAGGAACTACAGCATAATCTATTTCAGTATTTATTGCCCTAGAATGTGCGGAAGCGTTTTCTGGGATGGGTAGAAGTCCGGTTATATGCTGAGCAAATTTCGTCCAGTTTCCGATCAGCCCGAATTTGCTTAGTGCAGGGGTGTCCAATCTGTGGCCCACGGGCCACATGCAGCCCAGGATGGCTATGAATGTGGCCCAACACAAAATCGTAAACTTATGTAGCACTGCCCCCTTGAGGACTGCTGGATAATACACTCGGGTCCCCCCTGTTGTTACCATTAGCAACACTGGCATTCACAGATTAATACTTTACTTCTGGGCTCAGTCAATGAACAGTCCAGGGGTATTTAGTTGTTTTTGGTGTTTTATTTTAAATAGGGATGGGAGAAGGGAAGAGTGGGATACTCCAAATTGAACTATTCACAATAGATGAGGACTTTTGTCTGGAGATGCAGCCCGGATGCAGATTCACCTTGCCACTACATGAATTTAGGTTAATTCCCTGTACAGATGACTTAGTTGAGTAGATTATCTTTGGGATACCGGCCTAGTATCCCCTTTCAGTCCACAGACTGACACCTGTCCTCTGACTATCCCACACCGGGGTGGCCCCCCTGAGGTCAGGCCCCTAGACACGATCCCCTGTACTCACGATACTGTTTTTCGAGGGTCTCTAGTGTATCCACCCCTCCAGTCAGTTCTCCTGGACCTCTGGGTTCAGTTCCTTTCCTCTTGTCCTCAGGCTGACTGCCTGTGACCGCGTGCCACTGCTTCAGAGGAGGAGGCAGCCGCCCCCCTCCCTCCAGGACTCTGCTCACCAGCCACCATAGACGCCGCAGCATATGTGCTCCTGACTTTTATACCATACCCCACAATGCACTGAGACAATCAGTCTCTAACAATCACTGGGACTGTATCAAGGCCTGTGTACTCATTGGTCAGGTTTCCTCCCACTTTCCAACATGCCTCCCTATTGGTCCAGTGTGAAAACACTCTCTAGACTGAATGAATCGCATACTGAACACACTGAGCAGACGTAACTCACAGATCCTGCTCTCTGGTAGGCAGAAAGCAATATAGACTCTTCCTGCTAATCCTCTGGAGCCAAAAACTATACTCACTCTCTAGCACCTACCTAGGAGGGTGCTAAACTTACCTAACCACTTAAGGACCAGGCCTATTCCTGACACTTGTTGTTTACAAGTTAAAATCAGTATTTTTTCCTAGAAAATTACTTAGAACCCCCAAACATTATATATATATATGTATGTATTTTTTTTAGCAAAGACTCTGGAGAATAAAATGGTGGTCGTTGCAATATTTTTTGTCATGTGGTATTTGCGCAGCAGTCTTTTAACCAGTTAAGCCCCGGAAGATTTTACCCCCTTCCTGACCAGGGGGTATTTTGCGATTCGGCACTGCATGACTTTAACGGACAATTGCGCGGTCGTGCGACGCTGTACCTAAACTAATTTGACGTCCTTTTTTTCCCACAAACAGAGCTTTCTTTTGGTGGTATTTGATCACCTGTGCGATTTTTTGATCATGCGCTATAAACAAAAAAAGATCGTCAATTTTGCAAAAATTACAATATTTTTCACATTTTTTATATGAAATTCCCCCCAAAAAAATGTAAAAATCAAATTTTTTTAACATTTTCGGCCAATTTGTTTTATGCTACATATGTTTGGTAAAAAAAATCGCAAAAAGCTTATTTTGATTGGTTTGCGCAAAAGTTATCGCGTTTACTAACAAAGGGAAAGATTTTTGTAATTTTTGTTGTTTTTTTTTTAACGCGTAATGGCGGCGATCTGCGATTTTTTTTGCGGGACTGCAACATTGCGGCGGACAGATTGGACCCTTGACTGACATTTTTGACACTTTTGGGGTTACCAGTGACATTTCTACAGTAATCAGTGCTATATATATGCACTGTTACTGTAAAAATACACTGGTAGTGAAGGGGTTAACTTTATTTGGGAGGGAGGGGCTGTGTGTGTCCCTAGGGGCGTGCTTTCTACTGTGATTGGCTGTGGCTTGAGCTGTAAGGACACTGATCAACGGATCTACATAGTAGATCCGTGTGATCAGTGTCTTTACAGCGAGGAGAATGACAGGTGGCTTGTTTACACAACCTGCCTGACTTTCTCCCTCTCCCCCGACGATCGCCGAGTGACCGGCGGACATCGGGTTTGCTGGTCACACGCGCGGGGGGGTCCGTGACCGCGCGGGAGCTCCCCAGACCCTCCCAGGCTAGTGACATTAATTAACGTCACTCTGCCTGGCAGGGGCTGACCGCCGCAGTAAATCTACTTGCGGCGGTCGGCAAGCGGTTAAACGCATTTTTTTTTGGGAAAAAATAAATTTCACTGCATTTAAAAAAAAAAATAAAATAAACAGTAAAGTTAGCCTAATTATTTTTTATAACATGAAAGATAATGTGGCAGGACCTCTTTATTGTGAGATGTGGGGTCAAAAAGTCCTCACAAGTACACTAAAAAATGAAAAAAAAAAAAAAGGGACCTTTAAACCGGTTGCTAGGCAATGACGTTTGCCATCGCTCCGGTCCTCCATAGACCATAGAGTTGAGTGAGGGCCAGCTTGCGCACGCTCGCGGAATGGGGACAGACTTTGTTACTTAAAAATCACCATAGGCGACACTCTCGCGGAATGGGGACAAACTTTGCGCACGCTAATTGGTGTCCTTTTTTTTGCCCACAAATGGAGTTTTCTTTTGGCGGTATTTGATCACCTGTGCGATTTTTATTTTTTGGGCTATAAACAAAAAAGAGCGACAATTCTGAAAAAAAAAAAACCCCAATATTTTTTCACATTCTGCTATAGAACATTCCCAATAAAAAAAATAAAAAAAACGTAAAAATACATTTTTTCATCATTTTAGGCCAATTTGAATTCTGCTACATATTTTTGGTAAAAAAAACCCCACAATAAGCGTATTTTGATTGGTTTGTGCAAAAGTTATCGTGTTTACTAACTACGGGAAATATTTATGACATTTTTATTTATTATTATTTTTTTTTACCAGTAATGGAGTTGATCAGTGATTTTTAGCAGGACTGCAGACAGATCGGACCCCTAACTGACATTTTTGACACTTTTGGGGGTACCAGTGACATTACTACAGTAATCAGTGCTAAAAATATGCACTGTTACTATACTAATGACACTGGAGGGGAGGGGCTTAACCCAGGGGCGATCAAAGGGTTAAGTGTCCCTAGGGGGTGTTCTCTAACTGTATGGGGGATGGGCTTATGAAATGACCACAGAGACCTGTGATCCTAAATAGAAGGATCACAGGCGCTCTGTGATCATTCCAGAGAGAACAACGGCAGACAGTCGTTCTCTTTCAGCGGTGAGCGATCGCGGGTTCCTGGCGGCAATCGCAGCCGCCGGTCCCGTTGATCGGCTTCCCCACTTACTAATGGGGGCGGGGGCCCCCAGGAGCAACCTCGCGAACGGACGTACCCATATGTCGGTTCACGCGGCCGAGCCAGCCTGCTGCAGTAAATCTGCGGTAGGCGGACGGATGGGGAGGGGGGGGGGGGGTGATTCTGGATCCTTGCCTTGGGCACTGGACAACATTGAAACAGAGTGGCTGCTGTGCATTGCAGGTCCCGACACGTTGCAAATTTTTTTTTTTCTTTAATCAAACTTTATTGAAACGTCAAACAGTGACATTTAATAGTGTTTTATTGGCCGGAGTGCGCTGCTCGGGAAACAAGTTCTGCACGCAGTACTTTTTTATTGTAGCGCACACCTGCCCACGTTGCGGTGGTGTGAACCGGAAACACACTGGGGACAAGGCATTTTGGAATAGCCCCCCCCAATGCTGAAACCCCACACTTCCTGCCATTTGTAGCAAAAATATGGTTACTGCGTCCAGCTGTGGTAAGTACAATTGGGTGCTGGATGTGCTATCTGCTGCTCTTGTGAGTTATTGAACCTCAGCAGATTGAGGCTCGGTTCACACTACTGCGACCTGAACGTCGGGAGACTTACCATGCATGAAGATGAAAAAAACTTTCTGTCCTCAGCAACCCCTCCTAATACTTATCTGAGCCCCATCTCTATCCAGAGATGTGCACATGTCCCTTGGCTGTCTCTCTCCTGATTGACTGAGACACAGCAGTGGTGCCATTGGCTCCCGCTGCTGTCAATCAAAGTCAGCCAATCAGAAGAGAGAGGGGGCGGGGCCGAACCACACGGGAGAGGTGCGGCTCAGCTCAGGTTGTCCCCATAGCAGGCTGCTTGCTGTGGGGACACACAACAGGAGGGAAGGACCAAGAGAGCAAGCGAGGGACCCGGGAAGAGGAGGATCCGGGCTGCTCTGTGTAAAACCAACTGCATACAGCAGGAAAGTATAACATGTTTGTTATTTTTAAAGAAAAAAACCCAGAGACTTTAGTATGACTGTAAAGAAGTACAAGAACTTTTTCTAAAATCAAAGTGACTTCAGTAGTGCTGACATAGGCATGCGCACAGGGTGTGCCAGATGTGCCTGGGAGCCCTGGGAACACCCTAATAACCCCGCGTGGCGCAGATTTTCCCTGTTTAGACCCCTAATATTTCAAAAAAGCCCCCTAATGCAGCTCCAGAAAAAAAATTGCAAAAAAAAGTAATAAAAAATAAAATTGTAAAGAATAAAAAATTAAATAAATACAATTAAAACTACTGACACCATCCACTGCCTTACAGACACAGATCCCTGCCCTACTACTGACACATCCACTGCCCTACGGACATGGATCTCTGCCCTACTGACACTGTCCATTGCTCTACTGACACCAACCTCTACTCTAGTGACACTGTCCATTGCCCTACTAACACTGTCCATTGCTATACTGACACTGTCCTTTGCTCTACTGACATTGTCCTACTGACACTATCCATTGTCCTACTGACACTGTCCACTGTCCTATTGACAATGTCCACTGTCCTACTGACACTGTTCATTGTCCTCCTGACACTGTCCACGCCTCTGCTGACACTGACCATTGCTATACTGATACGGACTATTGCTCTGCTGACCCTGTCCACTGCCCTACAGACATTGTTCATTGTCCTACTGACACTGTCCATTGCTCTACTGACACTGTCCATTCCTCTACTGACACTGTCCATTGTTCTACTGAAATTCTGCATTGCCCTACTGACACTGTCCATTTCTCTACTGACACTGTCCATTGTTCTACTGACACTGTCCATTTCTCTACTGACACTGTCCATTGCTCTACTGACACTGTCCATTGCTCTACTGACACTGTCCATTGTCCTACCAACATTCTCCATTGCCCTACTGACACTGTCCATTCCTCTACTGACACTGTCCATACCTTTACTGACACTATCCATTGCCCTACTGACATTCTCCATTGCCCTACTGACATTCTCCATTGCCCTACTGACACTGTCTATTCCTCTACTAACACTATCCATTGCCCTACTGACACTGTCCATTGTCCTACTGACACTGTCCATTGTCCTGCTAACACTATCCACTGTCCTATTGACACTGTCCACTGTCCTACTGACACTGTTCATTGTCCTCCTGACACTGTCCACGGCTCTACTGACACTGACCATTGCTCTACTGATACAGACTATTGCTCTCCTGACACTGTCCACTGCCCTACGGACATTGTTCATTGTCCTACTGACACTGTCCATTCCTCTACTGACACTGTCCATTCCTCTACTGACACTGTCCATTGTTCTACTGACATTCTGCATTGCCATACTGACACTGTCCATTCCTCTACTGACACTGTCCATTCCTCTACTGACACTGTCCATTGTTCTACTGACATTCTGCATTGCCATACTGACATTCTCCATTGCCCTACTGACACTGTCCACTGCCCTACTGACATTGTTCATTGCCCTACTCACACTGTCCATTGCCTTACTGACACTGTCCTTTCCTCTACTGACACTGTCCATTGCCCTACTGACACTATCCATTGTCCTACTTACACTGTCTATTGCTCTACTGACACTGTCCATTGCCCTACTGACACTGTCCATTGCCCTACTGACATTCTCCATTGCTCTACTGTCACTGTCCATTCCTCTACTGACACTGTCCATTGCTCTACTGTCACTGTCCATTCCTCTATTGACACTGTCCATTGCTCTACTGACACTGTCCATTGCCCTACTGACATTCTCCATTGCTCTACTGTCACTGTACATTCTACTACTGACACTGTCCATTGTTCTACTGTCACTGTCCATTCCTCTATTGACACTGTCCATTGCTATACCGACACTGTCCATTTCTCTACCGACACTGTCCATTGCTCTACTGACACTGTCCATTGTTCTACTGACACTGTCCATTGTTCTACTGACACTATCCATTGCCCTACTGACATTCTCCATTGGCCTACTGACACTGTCCATTCCTCTACTGACACTATCCATTGCCCTACTGACACTAACCATTGTCCTACTTACACTGTCTATTGCTCTACTGACACTGTCCATTGCCCTACTGACACTGTCCATTGTCCTACTGACACTGTCCATGTCTCTATTGACACTGTCCATTGCCCTACTGACATTCTCCATTGCTCTACTGTCACTGTCCCTTCCTCTACTGACACTGTCCATTGCTCTACTGACACTGTCCATTGCCCTATGGACACTATCCATTGCTCTACTGACACTGTCCATTGTCCACTGTCCATTGTCCTACTGACACTGTCCATTGCTCTACTGACACTGTCCATTGTCCTACTAACACTGTCCATTGTCCTACTAACACGTCCATTGCTCTACTGACACTATCCATTGTCCTACTGACACTATCCATTGTCCTACTGACACTGTCCATTGTTCTACTGACACTATCCATTGCCCTACTGACATTCTCCATTGGCCTACTGACACTGTCCATTCCTCTACTGACACTATCCATTGCCCTACTGACACTATCCATTGTCCTACTTACACTGTCTATTGCTCTACTGACACTGTCCATTGCCCTACTGACACTGTCCATTGTCCTACTGACACTGTCCATTTCTCTATTGACACTGTCCATTGCCCTACTGACATTCTCCATGGCTCTACTGTCACTGTCCATTCCTCTACTGACACTGTCCATTGCTCTACTGACACTTTTCATTGCCCTATGGACACTATCCATTGCTCTACTGACACTGTCCATTGTCCTACTGACACTGTCCATTGCTCTACTGACACTGTCCATTGTCCTACTAACACTGTCCATTGTCCTACTAACACTGTCCATTGCTCTACTGACACTATCCATTGTTCTACTGACACTATCCATTGTCCTACTGACACTGTCCATTGTCCTACTGACACTGTCCATTGCTCTACTGACACTGTCCATTGTCCTACTAACACTGTCCATTGCTCTACTGACACTATCCATTGTCCTACTGACACTATCCATTGTCCTACTGAAACTGTCCATTGCTCTACTGACACTGTCCATTGCTCTACTGACACTGCCCATTGCTCTACTGACACTATCCATTGCTCTACTGACACTGTCTATTGCTCTACTGACACTGTCCATTCCTCTACTGACACTGCCCATTGCCCTACTGACACTGTCCATTGTTCTACTGACACTGTCCATTGTTCTACTGACACTGTCAATTGCTCTACTGACACTGTCCATTGCCCTACTGACACTGTCCATTGCTCTACTGACACTGTCCATTGCCCTACTGACACTGTCCATTGTCCTACTCACACTGTCCATTCCTCTACCGACATTCTCCATTGCCCTACTGACACTATCCATTGCTCTACTGACACTATCTTAGCTCTGCCGACACTGTCCATTGCTCTACTGACACTGTCCATTGCTCTACAGACACTGACCATTGCTCTACTGACACTGTCCATTGTCCTACTGACACTGTCCATTGCTCTACTGACACTATCCATTGTCCTACTGACACTATCCATTGTCCTACTGACACTGTCCATTGCTCTACTGACACTGCCCATTGCTCTACTGACACTGTCTATTGCTCTACTGACACTGCCCATTGCTCTACTGACACTGTCCATTGCCGTACTGACACTGTCCATTGCCGTACTGACACTGTCCATTGTCCTACTCACACTGTCCATTCCTCTACTGACTCTGCCCATTGCCCTACTGACACTGTCCATTGCCCTACTGACACTGTCCATTGTTCTACTGACACTGTCCATTGCTCTACTGACACTGTCCATTGCTCTACTGACACTGTCCATTGTCCTACTGACACTGCCCATTGCTCTACTGACACTGTCCATTGCTCTACTGACACTGCCCATTGCTCTACTGACACTGTCCATTGCCGTACTGACACTGTCCATTGTCCTACTCACACTGTCCATTCCTCTACTGACAATGCCCATTGCCCTACTGACACTGACCATTGCCCTACTGACACTGTCCATTGTTCTTCTGACACTGTCCATTGTTCTACTGACACTGTCCATTGCTCTACTGACACTGTCCATTGCCCTACTGACACTGTCCATTCCTCTACTGACACTGTCCACTGTCCTACTGACATTATCCATTGTCTTACTGACACTGTCCATTGCTCTACTGACACTATCCATTGTCCTACTGACACTGTCCATTGCTCTACTGACACTGCCCATTGCTCTACTGACACTGTCTATTGCTCTACTGACACTGCCCATTGCTCTACTGACACTGTCCATTGCCGTACTGACACTGTCCATTGCTGTACTGACACTGTCCATTGTCCTACTCACACTGTCCATTCCTCTACTGACACTGCCCATTGCCCTACTGACACTGTCCATTGCCCTACTGACACTGTCTATTGTTCTACTGACACTGTCCATTGTTCTACTGACACTGTCCATTGCTCTACTGACACTGTCCATTGCTCTACTGACACTGTCCATTGTCCTACTGACACTGCCCATTGCTCTACTGACACTGTCCATTGCTCTACTGACACTGCCCATTGCTCTACTGACACTGTCCATTGCCGTACTGACACTGTCCATTGTCCTACTCACACTGTCCATTCCTCTACTGACAATGCCCATTGCCCTACTGACACTGTCCATTGCCCTACTGACACTGTCCATTGTTCTTCTGACACTGTCCATTGTTCTACTGACACTGTCCATTGCCCTACTGACACTGTCCATTGCCGTACTGACACTGTCCATTGCCGTACTGACACTGTCCATTGTCCTACTCACACTGTTCATTCCTCTACTGACAATGTCCATTGCCCTACTGACACTGTCCATTGCCCTACTGACACTGTCCATTGCTCTACTGACACTGTCCATTGCTCTACTGACACTGTCCATTGCTCTACTGACACTGTCCATTGCCCTACTGACACTGTCCATTCCTCTACTGACACTGTCCACTGTCCTACTGACATTATCCATTGTCTTACTGACACTGTCCATTGCTCTACTGACACTGTCCATTGCTCTACTGACACTGTCCATTGCTCTACTGACACTGTCCATTGCTCTACTGACACTGTCCATTGCCCTACTGACACTGCCCATTCCTCTACTGACACTGTCCACTGTCCTACTGACATTATCCATTTTCTTACTGACACTGTCCATTGCTCTACTGACACTATCCATTGCTCTACTGACACTGTCCATTGTCCTACTGACACTGTCCATTGCTCTACTGACACTTTCCATTGCTGTACTGACACTTTCCATTGTCCTACTGACACTATCCATTGCTGTGCTGACACTGTCAGTATACTGTATATATAGATGCACACACATGCATGGGTGTTTGAGCTTTGGGGCAAACACCATTGCATGCTAATTAAGACAGCTCTCATTGACTAACATGGGATTTCACCTGTCATGCGACTTGGGGGTCTCACAAGTTGGAACCCAAGTTTCGGCAGTGTGAGGGTTAAGAGGCAGTGTATTGCCTTTTCATTGTATGCTATGACAGCGCGGCGCACACAGCCAGCCCTGTTAAATATCTGTACATTTCTTGCATCACATATTTAGCATTGCAGACAGCGCAGTATGCCGTACATATATCCCTGACATTGGGAAGATTCAAAGCAGTAGAGAAGAGGACGGAGGCAAAACCTTAAAGCGTATTTCCACTCTGGCAGTGAAATTTGGGAAAACCCTGCTCTATATTTTATTATGTGTTCCCATTCACACCACATGCCTAAAATATGGAAATATAATAATCATTTCTTACCTTTTAGATGTATGTAAGGAGAAGGTGTCAGGGCTGATTTGGTGAAACCCCTGATAGTCTCTCCTCGTCCTGATAGTCTCTCCTCGTCCTGATAGTCTCTCCTTGTCCTGATAGTCTCTACTCGTCCTGACAGTCTCTCCTCGTCCTGATAGTCTCTCCTCGTCCTGATAGTCTCTCCTCGTCCTGATAGTCTCTGCTTGTCCTGATAGTCTCTCCTTGTCCTGATAGTCTCTCCTTGTCCTGATAGTCTCTCCTTGTCCTGATAGTCTCTCCTTGTCCTGATAGTATCTCCTTGTCCTGATAGTCTCTCCTTGTCCTGATAGTCTCTCCTTGTCCTGATAGTCTCTCCTTGTCCTGATAGTATCTCCTTGTCCTGATAGTATCTCCTTGTCCTGATAGTCTCTCCTTGTCCTGATAGTCTCTCCTTGTCCTGATAGTCTCTCCTTGTCCTGATAGTATCTCCTTGTCCTGATAGTCTCTCCTTGTCCTGATAGTCTCTCCTTGTCCTGATAGTCTCTCTTTGTCCTGATAGTCTCTCCTTGTCCTGATAGTCTCTCCTTGTCCTGATAGTCTCTCCTTCTCCTGTCCCCGCACAGACTGAGCTATCCTTCTTTCACATACAATGCAAGAGGGCGGTTTCTAAATGTTTAACCCCGTGCTAGGACAGACAATCTCCAAATTTAGTTTTCAGCTGATAATGAACAACGGCGTACTCAGTACAGGCAAGGGGGGGTTATGTTAAAGTGATACTAAAGTTTAATTTGCATTGTCCCTTCTATTTCTGGATGTGGATGATGGCACCAGGGCTGGGACCAAGGGGTGGGGGGGGGGGGGGGGGGGGAGGGTTCTGCTGCCCTGGGCACATTCATTTACCGTAGGGATCTTTCTTCTGTTACAAGGCTGACAGAAGTAGGGACAGTGATTTGTGACTGTTCTGCAAAGGATCCTTTAACCACTTGCCGACCACCCCATGCAGATTTTTTGCGGCAGGGTGGCTCAGCTGCGCATAAGCACGTAGATCCACGTGGTTATATGCGCGCGGGTGCGCCGCCAAAGCCGCTCTCCCGCTGTGATTAGACACAGCGGGAGCCAGACCACGGGAGGAGCGGGCTCGATCGCCGCCGGCCTCCCACGATCTTCGGCTAGAATGACAGAAGAGCCGCCTGCCTATGTAAACAAAGCAGACAGCTCTCCTGTCAGAGAGGCAGGGAAAGATCGTGTGATTCAGCTAAGCTAAATCACCGAACTCTCCCTGCCTCTGTCCAACCCATCCCCCCCCACACAGTTAGTAAGCACAAAAGGGAACACATTTAACCCATTGAGCACCCCCAGTGCTAACCCCTTCCCTGCCAGTGTAATTTATACAGTAACAGTGCATATTATTTAGCACTGATAACTGTAGTATTGTCACTGGTCCCCAAAAAGTGTCAAAAATGTCAGTTAGGGGTCCGATCTGTCCTCCGCAATGTCGCAGTCCCGCTAAAAATCGCTGATCGCCGCCATTACTGATAAATAAATAAAAAGTCCATATATCTATCCCGTAATTTGTAAATGCTATAACTTTTGCGCAAACCAATTAATATACGCTTTTTGGGATTTTTTTTTTTTACCAAAAATATGTAGCAGAATACAAAGCTCTATTTGTGTGTGTGTGTGTGTGTGTGTGTGTGTGGGGGGGGGGGGAATAACATCAATTGTATTTGGGTACGGCGTCGCACGACTGCGCAATTTTCAGTTAAAGTAACGCAGTGCCAAATCGCAAAAAATAGCCTGGTCATTAAGGGGGCAAATCCTTCCGGAGCATGCACATCATGAACGGGGGAGACGGCGCAGTTGGGAATCTTCGACCTGGGCGCTGGATGACCTTGTCTCGGAAATCAGGGCCGGCCCTACCATGGGCCCCCGCTGAGTCCATTGGACCCAGGCAACACTTTGAGAGGGACAGCAAATTGACTCCCAAGATTTTTTTCCCCTGCAGTTTTATGTGTCATCAGTTTGCGGCGTGTTGAATGCGGCATTTCCCCATCTCATACTGCCACCCGTAGTGCAAACTGATGAGTATGAGGAGGCGGAGCGTCTCCTCCAGGGCACGTTGCTCACGTGATCGTGGTGTGCGCAATGACGTCAGACATCAGCGCACTCCATCTCACGCAGGGCAGGTTGGATCTTCCAGGGTGGTGGGCGCGGCAGACACAGGAGTGACAGGAGGACTGAGGACAGATAGTGGGTGTTTGGTGGACCGGTCTGGTTGTGAGTTATGGAAGAAGATTACAGTATATATAATATTTTCCAATTATATAGTTATATCAAATAATTGAAGTGGGGGCCTTTTGTTGGGCGTGATTTTTTTTTTTTTTGGGTGGGGGGGGTGCAGCTGTTCATTCTTGGACCCAGGCAACACAATGTCTTGGGCCAGCCCTGCCCAAAACTTGATGGCACTTTATTTTAATACAAAAAAAAAAAAAACCTATCTAGGAACCTTCTTCCTAATCGATATACACAGGGCCGTAGATAAGGGGGTACCCCAGTCCTCCTGTACAGGGCCCGGGTCAGGCAGCAAGGTGAATTCAATGTGGGCAGGGAGGGGGATCGGTGCGGCACGGGGGGGGGGTATGGGCTCCCTCCTACTGGCTTTGAGCCATAGGAGGGATCGGTTCCAGTGGTTGCCCCCCTGCCACACTGATCAAACTCCCTGTGCCCCATAAGTTTTCACCTGCCAGGCCCCCCTGTGTGCTTCCCCTATCCTCGGCAGTGCTGCCGGCTTCCCTCCTCTCAGAAGTATAGTCAAGGAGTAGCCAAAGGTCAGTACTGAGTCGTTGCAGGTTCGGATAGAGCAGAAGCGTAGTCGAGGAACAAGCCAAAAGTCGATAATGAATGGTAGCGAAGATACGAACGGCAGCAGGAGAGACAAGCGAGATATTGGCTAATGAAGGCACAATATTCTGGCAAACAGGAAGTGCAGAGACATGGCTTAATTCAGGAAGTTCATGGGAGGAGCAAAGGGTTCAAGGCAATTAAGATTCACGGCAGGATCATTCAAAGATTTGTCCTGGGCACTGTCCTGGGCACTGTCCTGGGCACTGTCCAGCATTCCAGGTGGCTCAGAAAGCAGAGTCATTGCCAGATACAGTGGAGGTCTCAGGTTCAAGTCTGGGTCCTGACAAAACCCCTTGAAAGAAGAAAAATGCCCATGAAGACTCTTGGAATGTATGACATCATTTTGGCCTAGGCCAGAAACCAGGAAGCAACTGCAGAAATGTAAAAAAAATAAAAAATAAAAAATAAAAATAAAAAGATTAACACAAGTAAATATAATATACGTTGTACCTTCCGATCTTTTTTTTACTGAGGATTACAAATAGTTCATTTTGATTCAAAAGAATTTAGTTTCGCTTTAAGCTAAATCAGCTGGTTCTCATCCAATTCCCAGGTTCTCATGTTAGTTGGTGAGAGAACACAGAATCTCCTAATAAGGTTATGACTGTTATATATTAGGACAGGGCTAGAATTTTCTATATTCATGACTAGGTTAGTTCAGATCGCACCTGTTCAACCATAATACCTGGATCAGTACCCAACACCATCCCCTTTACCTTTAAATGACAACACTAACTCAGCATTGGGATTAGTTGGCCAGTTCGGACCTTCTGGACCGAAAGGTTTTACCCCTTAATGACAAGGCCAAATTTCTGCGATTCGGCACTGCGTTATTTTAACTGACAATTGCGTGGCCATGCGACACTGTACCCAAATAAAATTGATGTCCTTTTCCCCCACAAATAGAGATTTCTTTTGCTGGTAATTGATCACCTGTGCGATTTTTATTTTTTGCGCTATAAACAAAAAAAAAGAGCGACAATTCTGAAAAAAAAATATTTTTCACATTCTGTTATATAACATTCCAAAAAAAAAAAAAAATTAAAAATCCAAATTTTTCATCCTTTTAGGCCAATTTGTAATCCGCTACATATTTTTGGTAAAAAAAAAATCGCAATAAGCGTATTTTGATTGGTTTGCGCAAAAGTTATTGCATCTACAAACTAGGGGAAAGATTTATGTCATTTTTATTTATTTTTTACTAGTAATGGCGGCGATCAGCGATTTTTAGCGGGACTGCGACATTGCGAAAGACAGATTGGACCCGAACTGACATTTTTGACACTTTTGGGGGGACCAGTGATATTACTACAGTAATCAGTGCTAAAAATATGCATTGTTACTGTAATAATGACACTGGCAGGGAAGGGGTTAACCTAGGGGTGATCAAAGGGTTAAGTGTGAGCCTAGGGGAGTGCTTTCTAACTGTGAGGGGAGGGGCTTGTGAAATGATCATAGAGACCTGTGTTTCTATATAGAAGGATCACAGGAGCTCTGTGATCATTCCAGAGAAGAACAGTCAGCTGTGTTTATAAAAGCTGCCCGTCCTCCTCTCTCAGCGGGGAGCAATCGCGGGTGACTGGCGGCAATCGCGGCCATCCCCGCTGCCCAGTGGGGGCGGTAGTGCGCCGCCGCCGGCGCGTGCGTGCTTGCCGCCCAGCACCACTCCTGCGAACAGACGTACCCGTACAGCGGCAGGCTCCTGTAGAAAAATAACAAATTGTAAAAAAAATAAAAATAATAATTAAACATTGTAATGAATCATTTTAGAAATTGTAAAATAAAATTTAAATTTTTTTAACATTTTTTAAAAAAATGATAATTAAAAAAAAAATGTAAAAAACAATTAAAAAGGGATAATTCACACAGGTTCCCTCCTATGTTTGTGTGCGCTAATAATGATTTCAGTGTATTTTTAGTGAAAATACTGTCTTGATATATTCGGGGGGGGGCTGCCAGGTAGGGTGTAAAAATGGGGGAAGGCTCTGCCCAAGGAAGTCCAGCCACGTGGGAAGAAGCAAGAGGCTCGGAGAGGAAAATGTCATCCTTTATAGCCAGCAATCATCCATGGAATTCTCTCTCAGGGCCCGTAATTTCCAACAGCAGCCCTGCCCTGGCTACCTGGAGGACCTGTCACCTTACAAGATACCACGTCTAACTGGTTACTTTGTGTCTTGAATTTGTACTTGGGTACTCTTATCATTGGCGTTACTTTTCCTTCACTTTCTGGGTAACCCTATTTTTATTGTGTTACTTCATACCCCTTGTGTCTAACTGATCAAAGGTAGTTTAGCATATCTGCCATATGACACTCATGCACCGCTTTAGTAACTTCAGACTAGGCTCAGGTACAATTAAATAAAAACAAAGAAATTTCCAAGCTCAACTTACCGACCAGGTGCAGTTAACCAGTTTTACTGAAAGTTTCTGCAGCATAACAGGTTGAACTGCAAACACAGTTCAGAGAGTCTCATGTTTTATCTAACTATTCTAGCGTGTGGCTGCCCAGGCATACCTTATACAGATGAAAGTCAATAACTTGGCAGTTCTCCAGGAAGCTGGCATCTTTGGGCAGACTGCAAGTCTCAGCAGTACCCCTCTGTTGAACAGCATCTTAGCAGGGAGGTCCGAGACAGAATTCCCTGGGTGATTTACTGGGTATAAAGGATGACATTTTCCTCTCCGAACCCCTTGCTTATTCCCACGTGGCTGGACTTGCCTGGGCAGAGCCTTCCCCCTTTTTATACAGGGAGGAGGGAAGAGCCCTGCAAAAAGACAAGAAACTGCCTAAACCCTTCCCTAACCTGGGCAGACTAGCAAGCTTATTACCATGGTACATTCACCTTGTAGGCAGCTGCCTACAGCCTGAATACATTCTCTCTATAATGTTCACAGCGATACCTCACATGTGTGGTGCAATCCAATTTACATATGAGTGTGAGACCTACATATGAGTTGGCCTTTTCTCGTGAGCACAGGGGGGTGGGGCACTTTCATTTTTTTAACCACTTCAATACTGGGCACTTTCCCCCTTTCCTGCCCAGGCCAATTTTCAGCTTTCAGCACTGTCACATTTTGAATGACAATTGCACGGTCATGCAATGCTGTACCCGAGTGACATTTTTATCTTTTTTCCCCCCACAAATAGAGCTTTCTTTTGTTGGTATTTGATCACCTCTGGGTTTTTTTTTTCTAAACAAATAAAAAAAGCGAAACAAAAAAAAAAAAAGAAAAAAAAAAGGTATTCTTCGTTTTTGTTATGAAATTTTGTAAATAAGTAATTTTTCTCCTTCACTGACGAGCAATGAATGGGCACTGATAAAGGGCTGCACTAATGGGCACTGATGAGGCTTCACTGACAGGTAATAATGAGGTGGCACTGATGGGCACTGATGAGGCAGCCCTGATGGGCACTGATGAGGCTGCACTGACGGGTACTGATGAGGTGGCACTGATGGGCACTGATGAGGCGGCACTGATGGGCACTAATGAGGCGGCACTGGTGGGCACTGATGAGGCTCCACTGATGGGTATTATTGAGGTGGCACTGATGAGGCAGCACTGATGGGCACCCATGAGGCTGCATTGATGGGTACTAATGAGGTGGCACTGATGGGCACTGATGAGGCTGCTTTGATGGGTACTAATGAGGTGGCACTGATGGGCAGTGATGATGAGGCGCTAACATGGAGCACTGATATGCAGCACTAATGGGCACTGGTAGAAGGCACTCATAGGTGGCACTGATGGGTACTGATAGGTGGCACTGATGGGCAATGATATATGGCATTGATAGGCAGCACTGATGAGGAGGCACTGACAGGCATTATTGATGGGCACAGATTGGCATCCTTGTTTGGCACTGATTGGCACCCCTGGTGGGCAGAGGTTGGTATCCCATGGGGGCACAGGTTGGCATCCCTGGTGGGCATGGGTTGGCATCCCTGGTGGGCACAGGTTGGCATCCCTGGTGGGCTCTAGTGGGCATCCTTGATGGGTCTGCAAAGATAATCAATGCGCTGAATATCAGGAGAGCCGCTGATCAGCTCTCCTCCCCTTGCGCCCTCAGAGCGAATAGAGGAAAAGCCGATAAACAGCACTTACTGGTTACCATGTGTGATTGGACACAGCTGATACCATTGTAAAGAGTCTACATCATTGGCTCTTTACCAAGATTGGAGATGCGGTATGTCAGAGCGACACACTGCACTAATGATCTCCGCACACGAGCGACTTATCCTGCTGGACGTCAAATGTCAGGATAATAGAGCCACCCATGCCACCGTCATTCTTCACTCCCCAGTGGGACAGAGCCTTGGAAGGTGGCGGGAGGAGGCCCTTCACTCCCCAATCACAGGCTAGGCAAAGGCTGGCGACCAATTTATATTGCTTAACTGCAATAGGGAAATATGTGCTCACTGATTCAGCTGTTTTTCTGGCAGGGGTACCCGGATTACAAGATCAGCTGTACAGAATTCCAGACTCTTTGACAGGGAAAATAGTTTATGTATGTGATACCATAAAAAAATACCTGCTAACCATAGCTTAATGGGGTTTTTAAGGTTCTACACTTACTCAGGGGGTGCTATATTTATAAAACATCAGTTGAATGAATGTCAGAAGCATTCGTGCTAGCTGAATGAAACACTCTAAACTTTCTAAGCATTGAATGCCTGTATCATCAGCTCCATCTATTGGCCAAAATGCAGAATAGTTTTCTCAAATACCAGAATGAGAAAACTATACCACATTTTTTCCACTAGATGGAGATAGTGATACAGGCATTCATTTCTTAGAAAATTTACGGTGACATTTCGTTCAACTTCCACAAATTAGTGATCAACCGATATCGGATTTTCATTGCCGATACCGATATTTTGGCCATTGAATATCGGTATCGGCCAATATTTTCGTACATTTTAATTTATTTTTTAATTTTTACACTTGACAAGTACTGTTGTGGAGGGATCTGGGGGTCTAAATGACCCCAAACCCCTCCTCTGCACTTTAAAGCATTCAAAACAGCCAGGTTTGGCTGTTTTGAATGCTGTAATTTTTTTTAATCTGGCGCCGAATACCCAAAAGTGATGGGTTTTTACATGGAGACTTCGGCGGGCGTGCAGGTAGGATTTCCGGGTCTCCCGGTGGGACAGGAGACCCGGGCGGCAGCTAAGCCGCTTCTCAGCCACATCGGTTGTCATTACAAGACAGCCAACCGTCGGCTATGGACGCCGGTACCGGGGTGATGGCTCTAGCTGCAGGCATCACTCCGGTACAAGCACTTTCCTGAAATATTGGCAATATCGGTCACCTCAGGGTCCAATTCCGATATATCGGGGAAAGTGCATATCGGCCCTCGATATATTGGCTTTGCCGATAATCGGTCGATCCCTACTACAAATGCTTCTGGCAAGGGTTATAACCCTCCTTTACTCTATCCAAAATGAAAAAAAAAAAAAAAATGTTGCCTTTAGTTATACTTTAAAATCAATGAAAAAAATATTTTAAAACTAAAACCAGTATTAACCACTTGCCGACCAGCTGCCGCAGTTATACGGTGGTAGGTCAGCAGGTTCTCGCAAATTGCTGTACCTGTACGGAGGGTAACGGGATTGTTCCTGTGGGCTAGCACCCACTCGCCAGCGAGGAAGCAGAGGTGTGTGGTCGGCGGCTGCAATTGCCACCGGGCACCCATGATCGCCCCCTCCACAGTTAGAAAACACCCCCTAGGCTCACACTTTACCCTTTGATCGCCCCTAGGTTAACCTCTTCCCTGCCAGTGTCAATTAGTACAGTAAAAGTGCATATTTTTAGCACTGATTACTGTAGTAATGTCACTGGTCCCCCCAAAAGTGTCAAAAATGTCAGTTAGGGATCCGATCTGTCCGCTGCAATGTCGCAGTCCTGCTAAAAATCTCTGATTGCTGCCATTTCTAGTAAAATAAATAAATAAATAAATAAATAAATAAATAAATAAATAAAAAATACATAAATCTTTCCACTAGTTTGTAGACGTGATAACTTTTGTGCAAACCAATGAAAATGCGCTTATTGGGATTTTTTTTTTTTTACCAAAAATATGTAGTAGAATACAAATTAGCCTAAAATGATGAAAAAATCTGATTTTAATTTTTTTTTTTTTTTATTGAGAATGTTATATAGCAGAAAGTAAAAAATATTGTTTTTTTTTTTCAGAATTGTCGCTCTTTTTTTGTTTATAGGGCATAAGAAAAAATTCGCACAGGTGATCAAATACCGCCAAAAGAAAGCTCTATTTGTGGGGAAAAAAAGGACAGCAATTTTATTTGGGTACAGCGTCGCACGACCGCGTAATTAAGTATAAAAATAAAGCAGTGCCAAATCGCAAAAAATGGCCTGGTCATTAAGAGGGAAAATCTTCTGGTCAAGAAGTGGTTAAAACTAAAAACAAAAGTTTAATATATTGCAGCTTACCAATTCTGAGATTTGGTCAGTGCCTTAGCTTTCTTTTTAGGATTTTCCCTTTATTTTCACCTGATGATCCAACCAGTAAGCCTGTTATTATAAAATAGCAGTTAGAAGGTTAGGACGAACCATTTACTACTGACAGGGGTGCTTACAATGGTCAGTTGTTATTTATTTATGTAAAACTTTTATCCCAAAGAGTAAAAAAAAAAAAATTAAGCTGGGGTTTGGCTTTAATTTGTTAGTCAAGTCCATCTAAATTTGTTAGTCCATTTAACAGTCCCTGACCCCCAGACTGACTATGCTGCTGTTCAAGGATGTCTTCATTGCTCCTCCATCCACAGTGAAGACACCCTAAGACAGTGCCAGATCACCAAGTGAAAATAAAGTTAAAAAAAAGTTAACAAAAAAAAAAAAAAGAAAACGAATGCAGTCACAACATTTAAGGATTGGTAAGCTGCAATATATATAATACAGTATCTCCATCTTGAATGCATTTTTAGGGGAAGCCCCAAGTGTTTTTTTTTTTTTTGGGGGGGGGGGGGGGATAAGAGTCTGGTGTAAATGAAGGAAATCCCCAGCTGCTTATGGCCGAAACTGTAATTTACCATCAATTTGAACAGAATTATTTTCTTTGTAAATGTCATTCTTTGTATAATTTCACATGCAGGGTAAATGCATCCCCCAGCAGGCATGTTATTTAAAAGTCGTTGCCCTTAAAATGGAAAATTGTATCATACTTACCGTAATTTTCCTTTCCTGGTGCCTATCCATGGCAGCATACCTGTGATAGAGCTCCGCCTCTACTCCGTCTTCAGGACTAGTGAATAGCATAAAAGAAAGACGCCCCCTATTCCCAGCATTCTCCTGTAATATAGAATACAGAGGGAGGGAGCGTATGCTGCCATGGAGGCACCAGGAAAGGAAAATTACGGTAAGTATGATAAAATTTTCCATTTTCCTGGTGCCTCCATGGCAGCATACCTTTTATAAATAACTAGCATAACAAGGGTGGGTAATGCCAAATAAGTAAATTTTTAATTGGAAATAGACATCGCTGATTGAATTGCTCTTCTTCCAAACTCAACGGTTGTGAGTGACCCAGGGTCGATACGGTAGTGTCTGAAGAACGTGTGTTGAGAAGACCATGAGGCGGCCCTGCAAACCGTCTCCAAAGACACATTAGCCCTCGCCGCCCAAGAAGCTGAAACTGCCCTGGTAGAATGAGCCCTCACTCGAGAAGGAGAATCCAAGCCCTTGATTTTGTAGACCTTTTGGATTAGCTTGATTATCCAAGATGACAGAGTCCTGCAGGTAGCTTCCTTGCCTCTGTTCTTTCCGTAGGGAACAATGAACAACCTTTCTGAAGATCTGAAAGATTCTGTTGCTCCTAAGTAGGCCCGAATAACTCTGGAGATGTCCAGGTTATGATGCGTGTTTGACTCTGGATCCAACAGAACAGGTAGTGCCCATGGTTCGAGAAGATGGCTTGAGGACGATACCTTAGGGATGAAGCTTCGTAATGGACGAAGCTCAACTCTATCAGGGAAAAAGGTGATATGCTCTTCGCCTATCCCTAAGGCATGCAGTTCAGAAACTCGTTTTCCAGAGGTGATGGCTACAAGAAATACCGTTTGTAGAGTCACATTCCACAAGGTTGCTTGCTCCACAGGGGCAAAGGGGGTTCCGGATAGAACTTCCAAAATTAAAGAAAGATCCCACTGAGGAAAAGGGTGTCTAGTGGGGGGGGGGGGCAAATTCTTCGTACCCCTTTAAAGAAAGTGATCACCAAAGGATCTAACGCCCATCTTATATTGGTTGCTGCTGAGATCGCTGCAACCTGTACTTTTAGAGAGCTTAGACCTAACCCCAAATCCAATCCTGATTGAAGAAAGGATAGTAAATTGGAGGATGAGGGACTGTTTGGGTTGAAATCTTGTTCTGTCGCAAATGCCAGAAATTTATTCCAAATCCTGGAATAGAGTGCATTTGTAGAGGGTTTTTTATCCTTCAAGAGTGGAGAGAGGAGAGGAGCGGCCGAAGGCTGCACACACTACACAGCCATAGAACGCTGCACGCCGATGAGACAGGAGCCCGGAGCGGGACAATCGTGCCCTAACAAGCCGAACAACAGGTATTTTAAAAGGCGGTACACAACATATAAGGGGCTTTATCATTAATGAACCTAATAGAAAAGGGGATATGAGAGCAAATACATGACCTATCTTTGACAGGAAAAGGGGGAAGGAAAAAAATATAAGAGAAAGGAACTACTTTAAGGTAGTGGGTCCTCCTGCAAAACCCTGCAGTCAAATCATCATAAATCTGTTCCATTGCAGGCAGAATGCGTTCCTATGAGGAAACTCTGCGCCTTACCCCAAGATCCACAGAAGGGGTTCCCAGTCTTATCAGTGCTTTGAGCGACCCAAGAAGCAGGGACTGCGCACGAGAGAGGCTTAACCCGGCGGAAGCTGCCAGATGGTCAGCAGGTAAGGACATACTGCTACTCTTCACCAGTCAAGAAGGTATGAGGAAAAAAAGGAGAATGCTGGGAATAGGGGGCGTCTTTCTTTTATGCTATTCACTAGTCCTGAAGATGGAGTAGAGGCGGAGCTCTATCACAGGTATGCTGCCATGGAGGCACCAGGAAAGCATTATTAAAAACTCTGCCTCCTGCCAAAAAATTTTTGAAAACTTTTTTGGGCTTTGGTATATGTTCTCCAAGTTCCTCCACCCCAAACTCCCTCATCCATGGCTTTATGGACCTTGCTTTGTGCACTGGTCCAAATAATTTGGTGGAGGGGGGATTATGGTGTTGGGTTGTTTTTCAGGGGTTGGGGTTGGCCCATTAGTTCCATTGAAGGGAACTCTTAACTTCTTAAGGCATTAGCATACCAAGAAATTTTGGACAATTTCATGCTCCCAGCTTTGTGGGAACAGTTTGGGGATGGCCCCTTCCTGTTCCAACATGACTGCCCACCAGTGCACAAAGCAAGGTCCATAAAGACCTATGGTGCAAGTCTGTAACATTTTTCAATCTTCAGTCCCCTAAAAAATTCAACAACTTTTTATTTACACATGCAACATTCTTGCTCTCTGTAAGAAGTTGTGGACCATCCAAGGAAGGCTAAAAAACGTGGCTACATATCTGTATAATTTTTCGGTTTTCAGTCCTAGGAAATAGACAATAATTTATTTTTTTAATAAATCTGTCTGTTCTCTTCCTCTGAAATAGCAGACTATCAAAAAAGCTTAAAAAATATAGTGTAAATATGTACTATTTTTCAGTCTTCAGTATAAAAATATATGTTGTATACTGTTATTTGTTTATTTGAGAGTAAATCTGTGTGTTTTCCTCCTCTGACATTGCATCTTTGTTCAAAAGGAGTATTGCCCAAAGACTCTGTTTTTCTTGCTTTTCAGGTCTCTCCATCTTCCATTGTGGCCTAGTAAAAACACTTACAGGGTGTGCAGCATGTCTGTGAAATATTTCTGTTTGTTGACTGAAAAAACAAATGGATTTTTTTATTTTTTATTTAGAATAACATATGCATCATCTTTTCTTCTAACATACAAGTACAAATGCTTGCATAATGTCTACACAATATTTATGGCTGCTGTCTTTAAAATATCATACTCTCGTGTTGGACTTATCTCTCCTTTTTGCATAAGTGTCAGGGTGCCAGGAAATCAGACCACACGAAGATGCAAGTAAAATAAAGTAGTTTATTAGGGCAACAACAATATTCGCACAGCAAGGTTGAGGAGCGAAATCAGGAACAACCGTGGTCGAGTCCAGAGCAGTAGTCATCCAAGCCGGAATCAAGTCTAGAAGCGGGAAGTCTGCCGATGCCGGGTTGTCTGCAGATGCGGAATTGAGAGCCAGGTAGGTTGTCAGCCAAGACAGGTCATGCACGGAGGAACGCGGAGAACAGAAAACTGCCAGCAGTGATGCACCTTGGAGCACAAACGCAAGGGAAAGGACTGCAAGCCAACAGATGATATATATATTCAGGTGTGCAACATCATCACTGGGCGATACTCAGGCAGCAGGCAAGTGATGATGCAAACAGATTTTATTAAAGACAGCAGTCTGGACATGTCCAAGATGGCTGCCAACAGGAAGGCAAGGTAAAGCCCCGTACACACGTACCGATGGTCGGCTTACAAATGTTCCTCTTTTCTCCCCGGGATGTCGGTGTCTGCTGAAAAGTGCAAAGACAGCACAAGGACAGCACAAGAATTTTGTCCGCCGACTGCAGAAGTGATGTCATGTAATGGTTAACTTTCCCTGTGTTTTCTATTTTCTGAGCATGCCCAGTCTTGCAAATCTGCGGTCTGTCGGCCGAATTGTGTACTGACAGGCGAACAATCGTCCGTTCTGGTGTCGGCATACAAATATTTTCATGTTTGCACGAAAGACTTTTGTCCGCGGATTGTGCGCAGACATCTGTCGGAGGCACCATACTAACACGCGTACAATCGGCAGATCCTTCGTCCACCGACGTTTGTATGCCGACGATCGGTACGTGTGTACGGGCCTTAAGACCTTGACAATTGATGTCCCAGACCACAATCAAACTGCTTATATATTCTCCAGCCACTGTGCCATATATTTAGCAGTTGTCTCTGAAACATGGCACTGTTATTTGTTTAGTTTGCCTTAACAGCTGCCTCATTTCTGGAATGTGGCTTTGTGGTTATGAAGTGTTTTGGTGTACTCTGGGTGGATATTTTGTTAAACGTTTTACACAATACAATGTGGTACTGAAATAAATCTTTGTCTAACTATGTATTACTTTGTCTGTTCTTGTAATTAGCAAGTCTATCAAAACTCTAATTATATTAATAGTGATGATACAATAACAATGTTAGCTATAAAAATAAACACAATGCTAAGAGAAACAAATGTCTTATTGATTAAAAAAAAATAGAAATGCTAACATAGAAAACTAAAATAATAACACAAAGCATATAAAACAAAAGAGCATAGCTATGTTACGTAAGTCCTTAGTTCTAAATTACTTAGAACCCCCAAATATTATATATATATTTTTTAGCAAAGACTCTGGAGAATAAAATGGCGGTCATTGCATTATTTTTTGTCTCGCGGTATTTGTGCAGCGGTCTTTCATACGCCATTTTTTGGGAAAAAATACATTTCACTGCATTTAGAAAAAAACTAAACAGTAAAGTTAGCCCATTTTTTTTGTATATTGCGAAAGATGATGTCACGCTGAGTAAATAGATATCCAACATGTTACAGTTTAAAATTGCTCACACCCGCAGAATGGCGAAAAACTACCTTCAATAAAAATCTCCATAGACAACGCTTTAACCACTTAAGCCCCGGAAGATTTTACCCCCTTCCTGACCAGGGGGTATTTTGCGATTCGGCACTGCGTGACTTTAACGGACAATTGCGCGGTCGTGCGACGCTATATCTAAACGAATTTGGCGTCCTTTTTTCCCACAAACAGAGCTTTCTTTTGGTGGTATTTGATCACCTGTGCGATTTTTTGATCACGCGCTATAAACAAAAAAGAGCGTAAATTTTGCAAAAATAGCAATATTTTTCACATTTTTTTATATGAAATTCCCCCCCAAAAAAATGTAAAAATCAAAATTTTTTAACATTTTCGGCCAATTTGTTTTATGCTACCTATGTTTGGTAAAAAAAATCTCAAAAAGCGTATTTTGATTGGTTTGCGCAAAAGTTATCGCGTTTACTAACAAAGGGAAAGATTTTTGTCATTTTTGTTGTTTTTTTTTTAACGCGTAATGGCGTCGATCTGCGATTTTTTTTGCGGTACTGCGACATTGCGGCAGACAGATCGGACCCTTGACTGACCTTTTTGACTTTTTTGGGGTTACCAGTGACATTTCTACAGTAATCAGTGCTATATATATGCACTGTTACTGTAAAAATACACTGGCAGTGAAGGGGTTAACTTTTTTTGAAAGGGAGGGGCTATGTGTGTCCCTAGGGGCGTGCTTTCTACTGTGATTGGCTGTGGCTTCAGATGTATGAAGAGTGATCAACGGTTCTACATAGTAGAACCGTATGATCATCCTTCATACACAGGGGAGAATGACAGGCAGCTTGTTTACACAAGCCGCCTGACTTTCTCCCTCTCCCCCGCCGATCGCAGAGTGACCGGCGGACATCAGGTCCGCCGGTCACGCGCGCGGGGGGGTCCGTGACCACGCGGGAGCGGGCCTCCGGCGGCGCGCGCTCGCTCCCCAGACCCTCACAAGCTAGTGACGTAGCCCTACGTCACTTTGCCTGTGAGGGGCTGACTGCCGACGAAGATCGGCGTTAGGCAGTCGGCAAGTGGTTAAAAATTTTTTAATGGTTACCAGTTTAGAGGTACATAGTAGCTCTTTTTTTAATTGTTGCTCTCGCTCTGGCGATCGCGGTGATACCTCACATGTGTAGTTTGAACAGCGTTTTTATTTGCGGGTGCGACTTCCGTATAAGTTTTTTTTCGTCCGTAAGCTCACGACGACGGGAGCACTTTAAAAAAATTGTTTTCCTATTTATTTTATTTAATTTTTTAATTTTAGCAAAGGGTTTTTTTTTTTTTTTTCAAATATGATCACTTTTATTGCTGTCACAAGCAATGTAAACACCCCTTATGACAGCAATATGCAGTGACAGGTACTCTTTATGGAGGGATCGGGGGTCTAAAAGACACCCAGACCCCTCCACTGCACTTCAATGTATTCAAAATTCCAAAAACTGCATTTTTGAATACTGTCACTTTTTTAAATTCGGCGCCTTTAGCCTCCGAGAAACCCGGATGTGACGTCATCGAAGACCCGATTGAAGCCAAATCTGGCTTTGTTCGGTACTCCAACCAGCCGGCAGAGGTGCCGGCTGGTTGCTCAGGTCTCCTGTTGGAACGGGAGACCCGGACAGAGCTGCGGAAGGTGGCGGGATGGGGGCGTCCGCTGCCGCTCACCGTGGGAACGGCCGAGTGGCTCCCGAGCTGCATCGGCCATTTCCACCTGAAAGCCGACCGTCGGCTCTAAAAATGGTACCGGGATGATGCCTCTAGCTGCAGGCATCACCCCGGTACATCCACTTCTCCGAGCCGATGTAGGGCTACGTCGATTCGCGGGAAGTGGTTAAAGCACTCACAGACACAACCCACACAAACACCCCCTACCCGACCGATGTAGTCCAGTGATAGACCATCCATAAATTATAAGGGGCTGTCATTTCTAATCACCAGGAAGTAATGTGTTACCCTGGATCCTCCAAGAAGTATGTTGCTGTTTTCACCAGGTGGCACTGCTATATTGCCATCAAACTTCTTGACCCAGGTCAGCATCCCAGTACACATCTGGCCCCTTTGATGATCTGGTTGAAAGTAAGGCAATTAGGTACTGTAATCTTCACATCACCAGGAGTTCTGAGCTCATGCTTTCTTATTCCCATACCCCACCACCAGGGGGCATGCTTGAATCCTCTCCCAGATAAAGATCGATATGCACCCTTCTGCTATACACACACTGCTGGGTAATCTTGCTTTGCTGGCATTCCAGGCTACCCCCAGCCATATCCAGATGGCTTCAGCATAACCAAGTCTCAACAGTCCAGAAATATCCAATTATTAAAAACATGTTGACTTCCAACAGGTACTGAAAAGAAGATCAAAAGCTATGCATTGTGTCTTGCTTTGACCCTGTTTGGCAATTTACATAAAGTTGATTGTTTTCATTTGTGATAGATTTTAGCTATATTGCCCCGACTACTTCCAGATCACCATTGGGGTCTATCATTGCTACACCATGCAGTCATTGCCTTTGAAAAAGTATTTTTTAACCACTTGCCGACCACCCCACGCAGATATACTGCGGCACTGCGTACTGCGTAGATATACGCGATTATGTGCACGCGGTCTCGGTGGCGCACGCGCCGCCAGAGCCGCGCACTGGGTGTGATTAAACACAGCGGGAGCCAGACTCTGGGAGGAGTGGCGGAGATCGACACTGCCCTCCCTTGATCTTCGGGGGAAACTGACAGAAGACCCTCCTGCTTATGTAAACAAAGCAGGCGAGTCTTCTGTCACACAGGCAGAGAGAGAGATCAGCAGTTTCATCTAAGCTGAACCCCCGATCTCTCTGTGCCTGTCACAGAGCCCTTCCCCCACACAGTCAGTAAGCACAAACAGGCATACAATTAACCCCTTGATCACCCCCAGTATTAACTCCTTCCCTGCCAGCAGAGATGTGTAGTAACTAAGTAGAATTACTTCACTACTGTACTTAAGTACGGAAAGGCGGTATCTGTACTTTCCTAGAGTAGAATTTTTTTCTCCTACTTCCACTTTTACTTCACTACATTTTTTCAATGATTTCAATATTTCTACTCTGATATTTTTTTTTTTGTGCTGCATAGTTACTCGTTACTATTATAAAAATTACCACTGCCAGAACAGTAGATGGCAGGTTTCATGAAGCTCAAAACATGTGTATTATCAGCGCATACGAAAATAAATGCTACTGTATGTATAAATAAAAGCTGCATTTGAAATAATAAAAAACAATATGATGTTCAAACTTTTGACTTCTTTCTTTAATAACTACATAACACAGTACTTGTACTTTTACTTTCGGTACTTGAGTAGCAATTTTTTTTCAAAACTACTGGTACTTTTACTTTCAGTACTTGAGTAGCAAAATTTAAAAAAAAACTACTTGCAATACTTAAGTACAAAAAATGTTGAATACTTTAGTACTTCTACTCAAGTCACTTTTTGATCGAGCACTTCCACTTCTACTCAAGTCACTTTTTGATTGAGCACTTCCACTTCTACTCAAGTCACTTTTTGATCGAGCACTTCCACTTCTACTCAAGTCACTTTTTGATCAAGCACTTGTACTTTTACTCAAGTATGGGTTTCGAGTACTTTATACAACTCTGCCTGCCAGTGTCATTATTACAGTGACAGTGCATATTTTTAGCACTGATTACTGTAGTAATGTCACTGGTCCCCAAAAAGTGTCAAAAATGTCAGTTAGGGGTCCAATCTGTCCGCGCAATGTCGCAGTCCTGCTCAAAATCGCAGATCGCCGCCATTACTAGTAAAAACAAAATGAAATAAATAAATAAAAAGTTCAAAAATATATCCCGTAGTTTGTAAACGCGATAACTTTGGCGCGATTAAAATACGCTTTTTGGGATTTTTTTTTAACCAAAAATATGTATCAGAATACAAATTGGTCTAAAATGATAAAAAAAATTGATTTTTAATTTTTTTTTTTTATTGGAACTGTTTTATAGCAGAAAGTAAAAAATATTGGTGTTTTTTTCAAAATCGTCACTCTTTTTTTGTTTATAGCGCAAAATCAAAAAAATCCCAGAGTTTATCACATGCCACCAAAGGAAAACTCTATTTGTGTGGAAAAAAAGGACATCAATTTTTTTTGGGTACGGCGTTGCATGTCCGCGCAATTTTTTTGTAAAAATAATGCAGTGCCAAATCGCAAACAATAGCCTGGTCGTTAAGGGGGGTAAAACCTTCCGGAGCTGAAGTGGTTAACCACTTAAGGACCAGAAGGTTTTACCCCCCATAATGACCAGGCCATTTTTTGCGATTCGGCGCTGCGTTATTTTAACTGACAATTGCGCGTGCGACGCTGTACCCAAATAAAATTGATGTCCTTTTTTCCCCCCACAATACAGCTTTCTTTTGGTGGCATGTGATAAACTCTGTTTTTTTTTTTTTTTTTTTGCGCTATGAACAAAAAAAGAGCGACGATTTAGAAAAAAAAAAACCAATATTTTTTACTTTCTGCTATATAACATTTTCAATAAAAAAATATTGAAAAATCAAATTTTTTCATCATTTTAGGCCAATTTGTGTTCTGCTACATATTTTTGGTAAAAAAAATCCCAGTAAGTGTATTTTGATTGGTTTGCGCAAAAGTTATCGCGTCTACAAACTAGGGGAAAGATTTATGTCTTTTTTCTATATTTTTTATTTTTTTTTACTAGTAATGGCGATGATCTGCAATTTTTAGCGCAACTGCGACATTGTGGCAGACAGATCGGACCGCCGCAAACATTCCACTCTGGGTGATCTCTGTACATTACAAGGATTTTAACAAACCTTGTTGCAGATTCCTATCTTTTATTATTCTGAAGTAATCCCTGTGTGTTCCTCTGTGCCTCTGTGTTGAGTGGGTCTAGTGGGAGCGGTTTCATAATTATCTATCTCCTGTGGCAGCTTCTGAGCTCTAATGAGGAAATCTGCTGGGCCTGCATCCCTTTAGACGTGTTCCTATTGGGAGTATCTCACCAAAAATGAAATTTTTGTTGCAGGGGATGCCAGAAATCTGACTTGTATCTTAGTGCAGACTTCTGGGAAAATTGGTGTGCCAATCACACAAGCAGGAAATGATGCTTCTGGGGGTGTGGCCAGTATACATTCTGTGTACAAAACTACTCCAGACGGCCATATTGCATTGCATTTTCTCAAAATTACAACAATTGCAGATTGAAAAGGAAAGGTAATTTTTAATAACATTCAATTACAATATGATTTGTGTTGCAATTGTATACGCTATATTGGTTTTTCTTTATTTGCTAATTTTCCCCACAGAAGTGGAGTTACCTATTAACCAGTTGACCACCGGAGGATTTTGCTGTCTTACATCTGGGCCACTTTTTGCGATTCGGCACTGTGCGACTTTAACTGACAATTGCGCGGTCATGCAATGCTGTACCCAAACGAAATCTACGTTCTTTTTTTCCCCACAAACGGAGCTTTCTTTTGGTGGTATTTGATCATCTGTGCGATTTTTTCTTTTTGCGCAAAAAGAAAAGAGCAACAATTTTGAAAAAATAACAATATTTTTCACATTTTTTTATATGAAATTCCCCCCCCCCCCAAAAAAAAATGTAAAAATCAAATTTTTTTTATCATTTTAGGCCAATTTGTTTTATGCTACATATTTTTGGTAAAAAAAATTGCAATAAGCGTATTTTGATTGGTTTGCGCAAAAGTTATTTCGTTTACTAACTAAGGGAAAGATTTCTGTCGTTTTTGGTGCTTTTTTTTTAACGAGTAATGGCGGCGATCTGCGATTTTTTTGCGGGACTGTGACTTTGCAGCGGACAGATTGGACCCTTGACTGACATTTTTGACACTTTTGGGGGTACCAGTGACATTACTGCAGTAATCAGTGCTATAAATATCCACTGTTACTGTAAAAATGACACTGGCAGGGAAGGGGTTAATTTTATTGGAGAGGGAGGGGTTAATGTATGCCTGGTGCTTACTGATGTGTGTGGGGGGAGGTGACTGAGTGACACAGGGACAGATCGCATGTTCACCTATGCTGAACCCTGCAATCTGACCCTGCCTGTCACTTAGGATATCCGCCCGCTTGTGTTTACACAAGCGGGCGGATCTCCAGACTCGATTCCCCGACGATCTGGGAAGAGCAGCGGTGATCACCGCCGCTCCTCCCCTGGCCCGACTCCCGCTGTGACTGAATACAGCAGGAGCGAGCCCCCGGCGCTGCGCGCGCGCCGCCGAGAAGGGGGAGTGTCTGCCGACGTAGGTCTACGTTGTCAGACCTACAAGAGCCACTTTGCCGCAGTACAGCTCTAGTGAGCAGACGGCAAGTGGTTAAGTGTTCCCTTTACTGGAACAGAGGTGCCAAGCCCAACCCCTAAAAAAAAATGACCCCACACCATAATCACCCCTCCACCAAACGATTTGGACCAATGCACAAAGCAAGGTCCATAAAGACATGGATGAGTGAGTTTGGGGTGGAAGAACTTGACTGGCCTGCACAGAGTCCTGATCTCAACCTGATAGAACAGGCCTGGTTCACAGTCTCTGCTTTAATTCATCTCAAAGGTGTCCCATTGGGTTAAGGTCAGGCAGGCCAGTCAAGTTCCTCCACCCCAAACTCGCTCATCCATGTCTTTATGGACCTTGCTTTGTGCACTTGTCCAAATAATTTGGTGGAGGGGGGGATTATGGTGTGGGGGTTGTTTTTCAGAGGTTGGGCTTGGCCCCTTAGTTCCAGTGAGGGGAACTCTTAGGGCGTCAGCATACCAAGGCATTTTATGCTCCCAACTTTGTGGGAACAGTTTGGGGACGGCTCCTTCCTGTTCCAACATGACTGCGCACCAACGCACAAAGCAAGGTCCATAAAGACATGGATGATCGAGTTTGAAGAGGAGGAACATGATTGGCCTGCACAGAGTCCTGACCTCAACACCTTTAGGATGAATTACAGCGCAGACGGCAGGCCAGGCCTTCTCATTCAACATCAGTACCTGACCTCACAAATGCGCTTCTGGAAGAATGGCCAAACATTCCCATAGACACTCCTAAACCTTGTGGGCAGCCTTCCCAGAAGAGTTGAAGCTGTTATAGCTGCAAAGGGTGGGCCAACTCAATATTGAACCCTACGGACTAAAGCCCCGTACACACGTACCGATCGTCGGCGAACGATCGGCCGTCTTTTGTCCCCGGGCTGTCGGTGTCTGTTGAAAAGTGCAAAGACAGCACAAGAATTTTGTCCGCCGACTACAGCCGACTGCAGAAGTGATGTCATGTAATGGTTAACTTTCCCTGTGTTTTTTCTTTTCTGAGCATGCCCAGTCTTGCAAATCTGCGGTCTGTCGGCCGAATTCTGTACTGACTGGCGAACAATCGGCCGCTCTGGTGTCGGCATACAAAAATTTTAATGCTTGCATGACAGATTCTTGTCGGCAGAATGTGCGCTGACGGCTGTCGGAGGCATCATACTAACAAGCCTACAATCGGCAGATCGGTCGTCGGCCGAAGCTTTTCGGCCGACGTTCGGTACGTGTGTACGGGCCTTAAGACTGGGATGCCATTAAAGTTCATGTGCGTGTAAAGGCAGGCGTCCCAATACTTTTGGTAATATAGTGTACGTGGTACATACAGAGATTTTGTAGAGCTCCTAACACATACCTCCCAACTTTTGAAGTTCGCAATGAGGAACACTGAAATACTGTAGAAACAAAACCTGCGGCGCGCGTAACGCGCCGCGGCAAATTGTGGGTGTGGCCAATTGCTTAGCAGTGGGAGGGGTTTAAGGGATAGGGTAAACAAAACCCAGACTTCCTAGTACTCATAAAATATGCTTTGATTGTTCAGCCTACCTTAAAGAAGAACTTCATTAAAATAGTCAGAGACTGCATAGCAACCAGCAACTGTTGGGACAATGAAGACTTTGGTGAGAAGTATATAATGTACAGTATTGTGTATATAGTGCAGGAGAGTGTAATGTACAAAATGCAGGAGACAGGAGTATGTAATGTACAGAATGCAGGAGAAATTGCGTGACTTTGAGGTCACAAAAGTGTGAAAGGGGCCTTCAGTAATCAAGGTAGAGTGTGCCCCCTTCAATGCAGAGTGACCAGCATGCCGTGCCCCCCTTCAATGTAGAGAGACCAGCGTGCCCCCTTTCAATGTAGAGTGACCAGCGTGCCCCCTTTCAATGCAGAGTGACCAGCGTGCCCCCTTTCAATGCAGAGAGACCAGCGTGCCCCCTTTCAATGCAGAGAGACCAGCGTGCCCCCTTTCAATGTAGAGTGACCAGCGTGCCCCCTTTCAATGCAGAGTGACCAGCGTGCCCCCTTTCAATGCAGAGAGACCAGCGTGCCCCCTTTGAATGCAGAGAGACCAGCGTGCCCCCTTTCAATGCAGAGAGACCAGCGTGCCCCCTTTCAATGCAGAGACCAGCGTGCCCCTTTCAATGCAGAGAGACCAGCGTGCCCCCTTTCAATGCAGAGAGACCAGCGTGCCCCCTTCAATGCAGAGAGACCAGCGTGCCCCCTTCAATGCAGAGAGACCAGCGTACCCCTTCAATGCAGAGAGACCAGTGCACTTACCTGCAGCGGCGCCTTCTCCTCAGTCCCCCATGTCTCCTTGAGTCCTGCCGCCTCCTCCTCGGCCAATAGATAGGGAATAGATAGCCGCCCCTGTGCCCCCAACGCACCAGCCACCACTGGTGGCGATGCTGTCCTATGCACAAAAAAAAAAAAAACTTATTTCAGGAGGGTGGTCTATTTAGGTTTTCATTTCTTTTGGGGGTTTATTGGTATTTATCTTTTGTCAATAGGGTTTTCCCTATTGGTGGATGGAGAGAGAGAGGGGGGAGGGAGGGAGAGAGGGGAGGGAGAGAGAGGGGAGAGAGAGGGAGAGAGGGGGGAGGGAGAGAGAGAGAGAGGGGGAGGGAGAGAGAGGGAGAGAGGGGGGAGGGAGAGAGAGAGAGAGAGAGAGAGAGAGGGGGGGGGGAGGGAGAGAGAGAGAGAGGGGGGAGGGAAAGAGAGAGAGGGAGTGGGAGGGAGAGAGAGAGAGGGGGAGGGAGAGAGAGAGAGAGAGAGAGAGAGAGAGAGAGAGGGGGGAGGGAGGGAGAGAGAGAGAGGGGGGAGGGAGAGGGGGGAGAGAGAGAGAGAGGGGGAGGGAGAGGGGGGAGAGAGAGGGGGGAAAGGGAGGGGGAGAGAGGGGGAAGGGAGAGAGGGGGAGAGAGAGAAGGGTGGGATGGGGGGGAGAGAGAGGGGAGAGAGAGAATGGAGGGAGAGTGGGGCGAGAGAGGGGGAGGGAGGGAGAGAGAGGGGAAAGGGAGGGGGAGAGCGGGGCGACAGAGGGGGAGGGAGAGAGGGGAAAGGGAGGGAGAGAGCGGGGCGAGAGGGGGGGAGGGAGGGGGGAGAGAGGGGGAGAGGGAGGGGGAGAGAGAGAGGGGGGAGGGAGGGAGAGAGAGAGGGGAGGGGGAGAGAGAGAGAGGGGAGGGGGAGAGAGAGAGGGGGGAGGGGGAGAGAGAGAGGGAAGGGAGAGAGAGAGGGGGGAGAGAAAGAGAGAGGGAGGGAGGGAGGGAGAGAGAGAGGGGGGGAGGGGGGATAGAGAGGGGGGAGGGAGAGAGAGGGGGAAAGGGAGGGGGAGAGAGGGGGAAGGGAGAGAGGGGGAGAGAGAGAGAAGGGTGGGATGGGGGAGGGAGAGCGGGGCGAGAGGGGGGAGGGAGGGAGAGAGAGGGGAAAGGGAGGGAGAGAGCGGGGTGAGAGAGGGGGAGAGGGAGGGGGAGAGAGAGAGGGAGAGAGAGAGAGGGGAGGGGGAGAGAGACGGGGGAGGGGGAGAGAGAGAGGGGGGAGGGAGGGAGAGAGAGAGAGGGGGGAGGGAGGGAGAGAGAGAGGGGAGGGAGAGAGAGATGGGGGAGAGAGAGAGAGAGAGAGGGGGGGGAGAGAGAGAGAGAGAGAGGGGGGGAGGGGGAGAGAGAGAGAGAGAGGGAGGGGGGAGAGGGGGAGGGAGAGAGTGGGGGGAAAGGGAGGGGGAGAGAGGGGGAAGGGAGAGAGGGGGAGAGAGAGAGAAGGGTGGGATGGGGAGGGAGAGCGGGGCGAGAGAGGGGAAAGGCAGGGAGAGAGTGGGGCGAGAGAGGGGGAGGGAGGGGGAGGGAGGGAGAGAGAGGGGGAAAGGGAGGGAGAGAGAGGGGGGGAGAGAGGGGGAGGGGGGGAGGGAGGGGGAGGGAGGGGGAAAGGGAGGGAGAGAGAGGGGGGGGGAGAGGGAGGGAGAGAGAGGGGGGGAGAGAGAGGGGGGGAGAGGGAGGGAGAGGGGGGGAGAGAGGGGAGAAAGAGAGGGGGAGAGAGAGAGAGAGGGGGGGAGAGGGAAAGAATATCTCACCTGCAGCAGTTTGTCTTTGCTCGGTCTTGCTGCCTTAGTCACTCAGGCAGTTTCCCCTCCGCAGCGGCCGCCGCCGCACAGTGAGTATGAAGGGAGGAGCGGAGGTGGGTGGAGCCGGAGTCTCTAATAGGCACGGAGGTCGGAGGAGGATGCTTTGCATGCTGGGTCCCTACTCGGACGTCACAGGTTGCTAGACGCCATTCGGCAGGCGATCTTAGCAACCAGGAGGCGGCATGATAATAGCTGCTGCTGCGGCGTGGGGGGATCAGATCGGGGGGCCCCCAGACAACTCCCCAGCAATCGTGCATGAGAAAGACGGCCCTGGCCTCGGGCGCTCGGAGTGAGGAGCTGGGAGGAGGGATGGCCGGCCACCAGATGATTTTGCGGGACTTCAGACCGGCTCGCGGGACCGCGGGACTCGCTCCAAATTGCGGGACAGTCCCGCGGAATCCGGGACGGTTGGGAGATATGCCTAACATTGCTAGCATGGAGCAAGAAAACACAGAAATACAGGTATCTGAGATGAAACCCCCACCCAAGATAGTGACAGCATAGCACATGGGCCTGGTATCAAAGATAACAGCCAGGAGAGATCACCCAGTTCTGTAGAAGAGATAACAATAGATGACGGCCCACGCCCTCAACAGAGCCAGCAGCTAGACTGGATGAACATTTCAAAATTTACTCCCTGGGCTAATCTATCATTTTGGCATGTATGTAGTTGGACACAAATTGCATTACCATGGCAAAGTTTACAAATACTGCTTGCTTAGTATAGGAAAATATGGCAATCATTCCTCTAGCAATACAAATAACGGGAAATTATCACATGGTACCATGAGCTCATTAATTAGTAATTGTTTGCAAACAATTAAACAATGGTTGGGCATTGAGGGGTTAAAAAGTTACAAAGTTACAATTGTTGTGATGATGTTTTTTTTTTTTTTTTTTCCATTAACTAATTGTCTTCCAGGTTGGAATTAGCACTTACTCTTCTCATGAAAAGTAGTCCATGGCACCAATCATTTTAAAAATGAGTTAAGAGTTTTTTTGTCATTGTTTTATGTTGCTTGTCTTCTCCTGTCTATGTATTGTGTGTTAATGACCAGATTTCTAATTCATTTTATCTTTCATTTTGCATGTTGTTTTTTTTTTAATTAATATTTAGTTTTTTCTTAATGTGCTTTTTTAAATCAGTTGTTCATAGTCGCCCCGATGTCTGCCGGGCACTCGCGTGTGTCCGTTACACCGGGAGAAAGGCAGGCGGCTAATGTAAACACAGCCGCCTGTCATTCTCCCCTGTGTGAGAATGGTGATCATACGGTTCTGCTATGTAGGACCGTTGATCACTGTTCTTACACACACAGCCACAACCAATCACAATTAGAAGCACGCCCCTAGGGACACACTTAACCCCTCCCTCTCAAAAAAGTTAACCCCTTCACTGTCAGTGTAATTTTTACAGTAACAGTGCATATGTATAGCACTGATTACTGTAGTAATGTCACTGGTAACCCCAAAAGTGTCAAAAATGTCAGTCAAGGGTCCGATCTGTCCGCTGCAATGCCGAAGTCCCGCAAAAAAAATTGCAGATCGCCGCCATTACGCGTTAAAAAAAAAACAACAAAAATGACAAAAATCTTTCCCTTAGTTAGTAAACGCAATAACTTTTGCGCAAACCAATCAAAATACGCTTTTTGCAATTTATTTTTTTTACCAAAAATATGTAGCATAAAACAAATTGGCCTAAAATGTTAAAACATTTTGATTTCTACATTTTTTTTTGGAAATTTCATATAAAAAAATTTGAAAAATATTGTTATTTTTGCAAAATTGACGCTCTTTTTTTGTTTATAGCGCATGATCAAAAAATCGCACGGGTGATCAAATACCACCAAAAGAAAGCTCTGTTTGTGGGAGAAAAAGGACGTCAAATTCGTTTAGGTACAGCATCTCACGACTGCGCAATTGTCCGTTAAAGTCACGCAGTGCCGAATCGCAAAATAGGCCCTGGTCAGGAAGGGGGTAAAATCTTCCGGGGCTTAAGTGGTTAAACCCACTACTTGTGTAAACAAATATTTTAGTGGTCATTGATATTCTATGGCATGGTACCAATGTAATATGGTACCTAGGGGCAGGGAAGGTTGTTTTGCTTTGGTCTATCTAATAAGGTTACTTTGCTGAAGGAAGGAAGCTCAGACCTCTGCAGTGTATTAATGTGCTTTTACTAAAAAAAAAAGAAAAAAAGGACATACTTACAATTATAGGGATACAATACAAGACCAACAAATATACCTATAACAAGCAAAATGCCTAGCAAATAACCAGAAACAATGGTCTATACACAGTTAAAGTACACTTAAATGTTACTTAACTCAGGTTAAAGTGGGTTCACAATCTCTTTGGGCAACGAGGAGCCCAGGCTTCTATAAGCAGTTGCTGGAGATCAGGCGAAAGCATCTTCAGGTATAGCTTCTTCTGGCTGGTACAGACCTTCCTCGATGTTAAAGTAGAACTATAGGCCAAACTTTTTTTTTTTTTTTTCATTTTGGATAGAGCAAGGGAGGGTTATAACCACTATCAGATTTTTTTTTTCTGCATCTGTGTCCCATTGCAGAGGTTTCCCTTCACTTCCTGTCCCATAGCCAAGCAGGGAGTGAGAGGGAATCCCTGCAAATTAAGGAAATTCCTTGGGGACCCCCAGGCACCAGAACTAGTATACTCATTGGAAGATTTCCCTCTATTACTTTTCTGGGGACAACCCAAATTTTGGGTAATTTCTCTTACTTTCACTTTTCAATGATAATGGTAAACAGGACAAATAGAGAGGATGAATCTCCTTAACGGTGGCACAGGCAATAATAAAAACTTGCAGGGGTTCTAATCCATCTGAACTCTATCCAAAGCTAAAAAAAAAAAAAACGTTTTGCCTTTAGTTATACTTTAAGTCATCATGGAGTTCTCCAGTCCTGTCAGCTTATGCCTGGCGACCTTTTATTTGAAAAGCTTACTATCCCTACAAGGGTGTGCCCCCTTTCCCAAATACTGCTTTTCACATAGAGAAACATTCTCAAATTCTACCTCAAGATGGCACTATGGTATTATGCACACCGTAGGTTACATACCTCAGAAAGCCAAGCTATTGTTTTCCATGGATACAGAACCATAGACCGATCTAACTGTCAACTGAAATACAGCAATGGTAGCTAAGTTCCCATTTTTTTAGGACAGCCTTTGTAGTTGTTATCAAGGCATTTGTTTAAGAAATATCCCATTAAACAAACCTGATTTCTTTTGCCAAGTCAAACACACTCCTTTTTATACAATACTTCTGAGAATGAAATCTGAGAAACATATATTAATATATTTATATTATATTATTATTAGAGATGTCCCGAACTATTCACCGGCGAACATCGCTTGTTCCCGTTCGCCGCGGCGGGCCAACATATGCGATGTTCGGTCCGCCCCCTATACATCATCATTGAGCAAACTTTGACCCTGTACCTCACAGTCAGCAAACACATTCTGAAGCTGCAGTGTTAGTTAGAGCAGGGAGAGGGCTGCTGCTGCTGAACTAATAGGAAAATCGTTAGCTAGGCCAGTGTTCTGTGTCCACTCCTGCTGAAAAGACAGCGTCCTGACAGCACCCCAAAAAGCCCTTTTTAGGGCTGCTACATCAGTCTGCTTTTATTTTATTTTTTCTATATATATATATTAGGGCTGCGCATCTTCACTTACCTCACGATTCGATGCGATTACGATTATTAGGGTCACGATTCGATACGATTCGATTCCGCGATGCATCACGATTACTGCCCAATGCCCATGCCCAGCCCACTGCCCAATGGTTTTCAAAACTTTATTAAAAAAAAAACAAGAAATCAAGCAGTCACAAATTAAAGAATCATTTTTATTTGCTTTTAAAGGACACTTCCCTGGACCCTGGCATGGCCTGCAAGCCCTGCATAGTGCACTGCAAACATATAGGAGGTCTCCTCAGGGATGTGATAAATACATGGCGGTGTATGGAGGTCTCCTCAGGGATGTGATAAATACATGGCGGTGTATGGGGGTCTCCTCAGGGATTTCCAGGATGTGATAAATACAAGGCGGTGTATGGAGGTCTCCTCAGGGATTTCCAGGATGTGATAAATACAAGGCGGTGTATGGAGGTCTCCTCAGGGATATCCAGGATGTGATAAATACATGGCGGTGTATGGGGGTCTCCTCAGGGATTTCCAGGATGTGATAAATACATGGCGGTGTATGGAGGTCTCCTCAGGGATTTCCAGGATGTGATAAATACAAGGCGGTGTATGGAGGTCTCCTCAGGGATATCCAGGATGTGATATATACATGGTGGTGTATGGGGGTCTCCTCAGGGATTGATATATACATGGTGGTGTATGGAGGTCTCCTCAGGGATGTGATATATACATGGTGGTGTATGGAGGTCTCCTCAGGGATGTGATATATACATGGTGTATGGGGGTCTCCTCAGGGATGTGATATATACATGGTGGTGTATGGAGGTCTCCTCAGGGATGTGATATATACATGGTGTATGGGGGTCTCCTCAGGGATATTCAGGATGTGATATATACATGGCGGTGTATGGGGGTCTCCTCAGGGATTGATATATACATGGTGGTGTATGGGGGTCTCCTCAGGGATTGATATATACATGGTGGTGTATGGGGGTCTCCTCAGGGATTGATATATACATGGTGGTGTATGGAGGTCTCCTCAGGGATGTGATATATACATGGTGTATGGGGGTCTCCTCAGGGATATCCAGGATGTGATATATACATGGCGGTGTATGGGGGTCTCCTCAGGGAAGTGATATATACATAGTGGTCTTACACCACCATGTATATATCACATCCCTGAGGAGACCCCCATACACCACCATGTATATATCACATCCCTGAGGAGACCCCCATACACCACCATGTATATATCACATCCCTGAGGAGACCCCCATATACCGCCATGTATATATCACGCATTAAAGACCCCCCAGCATTGATGTCAGTGGACACATTAAAGACCCCCCAGCATTGGTGTCAGTGCACGCATTAAAGACCCCCCAGCATTGGTGTCAGTGGACGCAATAAAGACCCCCCAGCATTGGTGTCAGTGGACGCAATAAAGACCCCCCAGCATTGGTTTCAGTGGACGCAATAAAGACCCCCCAGCATTGGTGTCAGTGGACGCATTAAAGACCCCCCAGCATTAGTGTCAGTGGACACATTAAAGACCCCCAGCATTGGTGTCAGTGCACGCATTAAAGACCCCCCAGCATTGGTGTCAGTGGACGCAATAAAGACCCCCCAGCATTGGTGTCAGTGGACGCAATAAAGACCCCCCAGCATTGGTGTCAGTGGACGCAATAAAGACCCCCCAGCATTGGTTTCAGTGGACGCAATAAAGACCCCCCAGCATTGGTGTCAGTGGACGCATTAAAGACCCCCCAGCATTAGTGTCAGTGGACTCATTAAAGACCCCCCAGCATTAGTGTCAGTGGACACATTAAAGACCCCCCAGCATTAGTGTCAGAGGCTGCATTAATAACCCCCAGCACAGGTGTCAGTATTATTAACCCCCTTTCCCACATTGGTGGTCAGTGGCATTGGAAATGAACCTCTTCCATGACCCCCTAATGTGGGGGGAGGGAGTAATAATACTACATTACCACAAATGCAGAAGGGGGGCAGGTGGGTTAAAATGTCACTGCGGACAGTGCAAGGTGGGGGATGCGGGGAACTGACACTGACTCCCCCATCCCCCACCTGCATCAGGGAACACACTGGCAATAAGGGAAAAGCTGAGCTTACCTCGCAGGCTCACACACATCACGTGCTCCTGATCGGCTGCTCTCTCTGAGTGACGGCGGGTGGCCGGGCGGGCGGGCAGACAGGCGGGTGGCCGGGCAGGCGGGCAGGCGGGCAGACAGGCGGGTGGCCGGGCAGGCGGGCAGACAGGCGGGTGGCCGGACGGGCAGACAGGCAGGCGAGTGGCCAGATAGGCGGGCAGGCAGGCGCGTGAGCGGGCAGCAGGGGGTTCAGGCGGGTGATATCTCAAAAGCTGGCCGCATCTCCAGCCCACCCACACAACGAGTAGCATATGAGATCCTCTCCCTCAGTGTGCTTCCCCTGTCCGTCCCCTCACCTGGCTCTGCCGCTCTCCCGGTTCTCGTCATCCTCTGCCGTCACATCTCCGGCTGGGAAGGCCGCGGCCGCCCCAAACCTTCCTGGGGCCAGAGCACTGATAGCTCCGCTCTCCTCTCCCGCGAGGCCCGGCCGCCGCTGCCGCCACTCTTATCACGCGCCAGCGCCGCCATGAAATCTGTACTGACAGACAACTCCCCCCGCCCCCGGAAATGACGTCATTAAGTAATCGATTTTGCAGTCACCCCGAATCGATGCAGAATCGCGAAGGGTCGCATCGCGATGCATCGATTCGGCGATTATATTCCGCAGGCCTAATATATATATATAAATATATATATATATATATTGCAGTTGCCTTACACGTTTGTGAGAGGTCACAGGCCCACAGACCGTACTGTGTGCACACCACTCATATAGGATGGCACAGTACCTTGCAGATAAAAAAGCCATTTAATTTTTACCCTTTAATATAATTGCAGTTACCTGCCAGTGTGTGTCAGGCCCACAGGCTGTACTGTGCCCACTGCCCACCACTCATATAGGGTGGCACAGCACCTTGCAGATAAAAAATTAATTACATGTTTTCTCTGTAATATAATTGCAGTTGCCTGCCAGTGAGTGTCAGGCCCACAGACTGTACTGTGCCCACTGCCAGTGCCCACCACTCATATAGGGTGGCACAGCACCTTGCAGATAAAAAAGTAATTACATGTTTTCTCTGTAATATAATTGCAGTTGCCTGCCAGTGAGTGTCAGGCCCACAGACTGTACTGTGCCCACTGCCCACCACTCATATAGGGTGGCACAGCACCTTGCAGATAAAAAATTAATTTCATTTTTCCTCTGTAATATAATTGCAGTTGCCTGCCAGTGAGTGTCAGGCCCACAGACTGTACTGTGCCCACTGCCCACCACTCATATAGGGTGGCATAGCACCTTGCAGATAAAAAATCCATTAAATTTTTACCCTTTAATATAATTGCAGTTGCCTGCCAGTGTGTGTCAGGCCCACAGACTGTACTGTGCCCACTGCCAGTGACCACCACTCATATCGGGTGGCACAGTACCTTGCAGATAAAAAATTCATTTAATTTTTACCCTTTAATATAATTGCAGTTGCCTGCCAGTGTGTGTCAGGCCCACTGACTGTACTGTGCCCACTGCCAGTGCCCACCACTCATACAGGATGGCACAGTACATTGCACGGAACACACGCAGTGCCCCAAATTGGAAGTAAGAGGACCGACCAACCATCTTTTTCCATCTCCCGGTTCCTAAAATCTATTCCATACACCGGCCCCTGATAGGGGACAAAACAGAGATTAAACTGGTAAGAACAGATTTTTTTAATTAAAAAAAAAAGAGTACAGCCTCTGCGGAGCTGGCTATTTTTTGGCCGCGTTACTGAACCCTCATGCACAATGGCTGTAGGCTCATGCATCCTTTTGCAGAGGTGACAAACCTGATCAATCAAACCCAAGGCAACATCATCGACCTCATCCCATATGCATTTTTTCTGGAGCGTGCCCTGCGAAGAGTGCTGGATCAGGCCATAGATGAGCATGAAGAGGAAGAGTTGTGGTCACCATCACCACCAGAAGCAGCCTTGTCGTCGTCGATTGCTGGACCTGCGGCAACGGAGAGAGAGGAGTCTGAAGAAGAGGAGTCAGAGGAGGAAGGTGGCTTTGAGGAGGTGGAAGACCAACCACAGCAGGCGTCCCAGGGGGCTTGTTGTCACCTTTCGGGGACCCGTGGTGTTGTACGTGGCTGGGTGGAGGAAGAGACCTTCAATGATGTCAGTAAGGACAAGGAACGGGACAAGGTTAGCTTGCTACCCAACCTTGTGCAAATGGGGAGTTTGCGGTTGTGCAAATGGACTGTTTGCGGTTGTTTGCGGTGCGTTAAACGGGGAGTTTGGTCTGTCAGAGTTTGGTCTGTCACTGTGAAGCGGACGTAACCCTTACACTACCCGATCGATACAACATCATACCTGATCGTATACACACACTGGATGTTTTAAAGCACGTTATTCCAAATAATTTAGGAATGTTAGGTGATTTATGCCCTTTTTGGATTAAAACCCGACTCTGCGTCAACTACGCAATTTTCCATGGGAGTTTTGCCATGGATCCCCCTCCGGCATGCCACAGTCCAGGTGTTAGTCCCCTTGAAACAACTTTTCCACCACTATTGTGGCCAGAAAGAGTCCCTGTGGGTTTTAAAATTATTTAAAGTCTATGGCGGTTCGCCCAGTTCGCCCGTTCGCGAACATTTGCGGAAGTTCGCTTTCGCTGTTCGCGAACGGAAAATGTTATGTTCGCGACATCTCTAATTATTATATATATAAATATATATACGCAGCACAAAGGTGGAGACAGGTATTAGGAAACTATACATTTTGTTTGTTAATTATTTTTATCATAGTTTTCGCTTTTGGCGCCACAAGAATTTATTTTTGTGGGAAAGAATACTCCCCGCTAGGGCAAATTGAGACCATAGCCTAGTCTGAGCCTAGTCTGGCATAACAGTGGGTATAGAGAGACACTAATTGCTGAAAATCTCATGCTACTCTTTTATTTCCAGGTTCCATTATGAGGTGACTAGATATTTACAGTAAATTTGAGAACCTGGGGAAGGAACAGCAAGCAATACTTGTGGTGGCAATTGAAATATATGCATAGCTTTACATGGATTGCATAAGTGAAATCCCACCACCCACAACACCTAGGTTAATACAAAGCTTATAAATGGTCTTGCCCAAACAATAAAAGACTCTGGCAGCATTGCTGGAAATAACTTTTTTCCTGTTCCAGTGTGTAAGGACATCACTTGGAGATGGACATTTTCAATGTCTAATATGGACAATGGGATATTTATAGTGAATGGTGAAGGAGTATTAGAAACCACCAATATTTAGAATGGTGCTTTGTAAATGCTGATTGTGAAAGACTCTGGTTAAATGTTTGAATATTTCTAATAATATAGTTTAGTTTGGTATTATTAGTGTTATGGAGGAAAATGTATTTAACATACTTTAACCACTTTACCACCGGAGGATTTTGCTGTCTTTCGTCTGGGCCACTTTTTGCGATTCTGCGCTGTGCGACTTTAACTGACAATTGCGCGGTCGTGCGACGCCGTACCCAAACGAAATTTATGTCCTTTTTTTTCCCCACAAACAGAGCTTTCTTTTGGTGGTATTTGATCACCTGTGCGATTTTTACTTTTTGCGCTATAAACAAAAAAAGAGCGTAAATTTTGAAAAAATAACAATATTTTTCAAATTTTTTTATATGAAAATTCCCCCCCTAAAAAAAAATGTAAAAATCAAAATTTTTTAAAATTTTTGGCCAATTTGTTTTCTGCTACCTATGTTTGGTAAAAAGCGTATTTTGATTGGTTTGCGCAAAAGTTATTGCGTTTACTAACTAAGGGAAAGATTTCTGTCATTTTTGGTGTTTTTTTTAACGAGTAATGGCGGCGATCTGTGATTTTTTTTTGCGGGATTGCGACATTGCGGCGGAGACAGATCGGACCCTTGACTGACATTTTTGACACTTTTGGGGGTACTAGTGACATTACTGCAGTAATCAGTGCTATATATATGCACTGTTACTGTAAAAATGACACTGGCAGGGAAGGGGTTAATTTTATTGGAGAGGGAGGGGTTAATGTATGCCTGGTGCTTACTAACGTGTGTGGGGGGAGGGGACTGAGTGACACAAGGACAGATCGCAGGTTCAGCTATGCTGAACCCTGCAATCTGACCCTGTCTGTCACTTAGGAGATCCGCCCGCTTTGTTTACACAAGCGGGCGGATCTCCACACTCGATTCCCCCGACGATCGGGGAAGAGCAGCGGCGATCACCGCCGCTCCTCCCCTGGCCCGACTCCCGCTGTGACTGAATACAGTGGGAGCGAGCCTCCGGCGGTGCGCGCGCGCCGTCGAGAAAGGGGAATGTCTGGCGACGTAGGTCTACGTTGCCAGACGATAACCAACCACTTTGCCGCAGTAGAGCTCTAGTGAGCAGACGGCAAGTGGTTAAAATGGTACTTAAAGCGGAGTTCCACCCTGGATTTGTTTTTTTTTTTTTTAATACCCCCGGGACAGTCAGGGCTAGTGCATTCCACAATGGCTAGCCTCTGATCTGTCCCGGGTTGCACTTACCTGCAAGACGAAATACTTACCTTGCAAACGTCTTGTCCAGCGCTGCCATCTCAGATGTGGGCAGCTTGAAGCCAGCGCGTCCTCTTCGGCGTCTTCTTCCGCCTTCTGTGGTCCCACGATGCTCTGCGCCGGCCCCGACGTCAGTTCCGGGTCGCGCGCGTCATCCCTCCACAGCTTCTGGGCATGCCCAGAAGCTGTTTAGAAGGGGATGACGCGCGCGACCCGGAACTGACGTCGGGGCCGGTGCAGGCGCAATGATTCCTGGGAGCGATGACGTTCAGCTCCCAGGAATCAATGCATGCCAGGAAGTGACGACGGGCCGCGGCCGAGGAAGGAGGAAGAAGGAAGTAAGGTAAGTATATTTTCTTCGCTACGAGGTAAGTAAAAAAAAAAAAATATGCGATTATCCATTTCTTTTTCAGGTGACCCGGAGCGAGAAGATGGAGGTAAGTATAAAAATAGGGTGGAACTCCACTTTAAGGGTTGCGGGAAAAATAGCTGCAAAGTTTGTATTAGGGTCCTTTCACACGGCCGCTCCGTGTGAAAGGTCCGCTGCGGGTCTTTTTTTTTTTTTATTTCTGTCATCCGCTCCGTGTGCCCGCATATCATCCCATCCGTTTGCGGATGATATGCGGACATAATGTAAGTATATGGCACTTCGGATGTCAGCGGATGACACCGCTGACATCCGATTTTCCTTCCTTTCCGTTTTTTACACGGAAGGAAAAATGGGGTTCTGTTCCATTCGTAAAAACGGAACAGAACTGAAAGGAGGAAAATCGGATGTCAGTGGATGGTATTCCGCTGACACCAGCAGTGCCATTCACTTACATTATGTCCGCAAATCATCCGCAAACGGATGGGATGATTTGCGGACACACGGAGCGGCCGTGTGAAAGGACCCTTATTCTCTTCATTTTACTTGCACCTTTCAGTAAATCCGTGGGTGAAAGTGGAAGAAAGGAGGGAGAGTTTGCATGCATATATAGGCGTAAAATCGAATAGCTTAGTGCTAGTGGTCATTACTTTTTATATGTCCATGCTCAGCTTATTTTGGGTACCTCTACCGACCACACCAGTTGTCTCTTGCATCAGTTGTCTCTTGTAGTCACTAATTTTCTTTTTTAGATGATGCCAAATGCAAAAAAGCAAATCGCAAAATACTCCAGTACGCTAGAAAGTTTTGATAGATGCATCAGACAGGTGTAGCATGGGCATGGTTGTTGGCATACTCAAACACTGTGATTAGATGTCTTAAGTGATACCTTGATGTTTTTCCTATCTCTTGTGAGAATTATACCGGTATAGCTGGTATTGATACCTTTCTTTGTTTTCCCCTTTCTCTTTATTGGATAGCATAATTTGGGTGTATATTAGGTTTACTGTTATATATATAATTTAACTGTGCAATGAGTAGGCCAACCTATTGCATGGTAATTGCATATAGTGTATATAATGTTGGTGTGCTTTTTATGAGGGAGATGGTGACAGGTTATTTGCATCCATGTGGAATGGTAAGTAAATGTGGAACAGATGGATTCCTGATAAGAAAGGCTCTCAGTCCATGAACAGCTATATTGACAAAGGGCCCATCTCTAGTGAAATGCCTCCGTGCCAGGACATCACAAAGATTGAAGTATGGCTGATATAAATGTTTTAGTGCATCTGGTGGCAAGTGTGCCAATCAGGTACAAGAGGAGGAGATGTAATATGGGAAAAATTGATATTAATGCTGATGGGGCAATAGAATAATATGGCTTGACAATGTGGCTTTGAAACGGACTTTAATTTGAGGAAGATGACAATTTTCACAGCCAGCCTGCTGTACACAGGGCTAGATGAATGCACAAGGTCGTTATCATCTGACCAGTAGGACTGCTGAGGTTATTCAACTACCCCCCCACACACAAAGTGGCTGGCACGGGGCATGAGGGATGATGGGTTGAAGGACACCCTGTGTTGATCATCTGCTCAAAAGACACTCTAAGAAGAGCCTGGGAGAGGAATACATTCTTGTGACCTTTTGAACTCCGAACGAACTTCAGGGACAACTCTACGTGTATACAAACTCTATATAAACTCCACTATTCCTCCAGCACTTGCTTGCAGAACCCAGCTGGAATACTGTGAAGGTATGACAGTCACCCAGTCAGATTAAAGCAATGGCCCAAAATTCTCAGTGTCCAGCTTGCATTACTCCTGTGGCTACTGATCCCAGCACCACCTCTTCATGCACTGCCAACCTACCTGGCTGCAGCTGCCCCTTTCACTAGCCCTCTAGGCTAACTTCTTCACCACAGTCTCCCAGACTGACACTCACCAGCCCACCCGACTGACTCTCAGGAGATCTCCGGGCAGTTCTGACCTGCTCCTGCTGTCCTCTCTCCTTGTTCCTGTGCCTCCAGGAAGGGCTTGCTCTATGTGTTTTGGCAGGATCCTTTTAGCACCTGAGTCCCAGGCTCTGAGGTCACCCCCCCCCAGACTAAAAGGCACCCTCAAGTGCCACCGACAGCCTCCTCAGCACTCCATCATCCACCTGACTGTCCCTGCTGGCATGACTCATGCCTATTTATGAGGTGGCCTGGCCCCTGCCAGCCTTTTACTGGGGATTGGCCGAGGACCTGATAAATATTCCTAACAGCCCCTCCTAACCTCCAGCCACTATGTCTAGAACATTCTGCAATGTCCCAGAAAACAGGGGGAGGCACCAGATGAGAAGTCAGAATGAGTCATCCAGCCTAACTCCCTGAACCCTGACCCAGATTCACAGCCCAGGCTTAGCCCTGAGCTAAAACAAATTTTACAAACTAACACACTAGAGGGTGCAACAATAATGTACTTATATCCCTACAGTAAATAATTCCAACCCTTATTTTAAGAAATAGTCGTCCTTCACTGGAATCCAGACACCCCAAAACAGAGCATATTTTACACTCTGGATCAACTGTGGGTATAGGATATGGATATGGAGGTTTTCTATTTGTGTGTATGAGGTTTATATTTATGTTGGTTGAACTGGATGGACTAGTGACTTTTTTCAACCAGATTACCTACTGTTTGTAAATATGCAACTATGTAGATAGATAGTGAATTTCATGACCGAGCACACTGCCACTGTTAATACAATGCAACAATCTCTATACAGAAGTATGAATTCATAGCTTAGTCCACAAAAGCCACTTGTTAATTTTTTATTTTAATATTCCTAAGCAGGCAATGCAAAGAAATACAGTATGTACAAATGTAAGAAATACCAAAATACAACAAAGACAAAGGACTTCAGCTTAGCGGCATTGTGAGAGATGGCCTTCACCGCTAGCACAGATATCATATGGTGAGTTCAAACGGGACTGCTCCTCTACGTTACTGAATCTCCCTTTTTTCCTTTTATGATATTATCTTTAACCTTTGGCTGCCCCTTTTTACCACTTTAGTTGTCTTTTTGACACCGGAACTCATCCCGGATACCCTGTTTACCAACCTCGGGTTCCCTCTTGGCTCTGCTTGTTCCCAGCCAATCGTGTGCTAATCTTTAAAGTTGAAGGTGATTTAACAGCTGGCCTCTCTGGATTATTCAGTTTCCACTATATGAGGTAGTCCCCCATATTTGCCATATCATGTTTTTGTAGTTTCGCAGTCACCTCTTGCTTTATATAATCCCTTTTGTTCCATGGTTATTTGTTTCCATATACAGGAACTTCTTATTCCATTTTGATAGTCCTATACAAGGTCAATATCCTTGCTGCTTTTACCATATCATATTCAAACAGTGGCCATTGCCTAGGTAATTACTGCAAATATTTTACTTTCTATCCATCTTTTTCTCCTTGGTGATATGACCTTTCTCTCGCAGATTAATTAGGAGATTTGGTACACGTTTTACTATATTTCCTTGGTTGCTGCTTTTCTGTTTCCATTGCCCCTCCCCTCTTTTTTCCTTCCACATCCGTTGGTGAGGCGTTTTGGGGGTGCATGTCTATCCCCCCGATGCTCTTTCGGTTACCGGGCTTGGGTGAGACACCTGGTGTACACATGGGGGCGCTACACTTGCATGCCTGACTGTTTCTCAATGTTAACCATAATAATGTTTGTTTTGCCATTTATACTATGCAGGTTAAAAAAAGGCATACTCTTTATATCATGATACATACCCCTGAAGAAGCGGATCTTCCTAGTCCGCGAAACATGTCGGGTTGATTTCCGATGAGCCCTTCATCGGACAAGTTGTATACTTATATAAATTGTTGCCACAACATTTTGTATTTATGTATTGTATTGTTGTTTTTTCCTTATAATTTATGTGTCCATTTAGTACGTATTTTTATTATGTATTAATAAATACTTTATATTTTATACACTCTTGTTATTTCATACAATTATTGTTTACAAATAATCGAGATGTCGGTACCTTGTAACGTATGTCGTAAAACAAACACCATTAACTTCAAAAGACAAAGGACATACAGGGATGTAGCTTTTTGCTATGCAATAAAAAAGGAGACAATAAAAATATAAACGGAACCATTTGGGTAGTGTGGTAAATCCTATTCGCGGGAAACTCACGGAAGAAAGTTCCCTAACTGCTATGTTTCAAACACACTTGCCAAATGAATGACAATGTTCATTTTCCATGATGTTCAATTTATAGGGGCATGGATGCAGGATGGACTCTTGTAGGTTATGTGGACCAGACAATTCTGATGGCTGGGTCGGACTTACAGCATGGTCCATCAGAGCATCAGCTATATTAAACCAATTTCACACACCTCATGGCTGCCATGATCAGGCACCATATAACAATTTTTTGGACCCAGGTTGTTCTGTACGACAGGACATACAATTATGTGTTATTAGAAGAGATAGGTTTCCTCTTTCTGGGGTTAGTTTCTTTGGATTCCAGGCCAAAGCTGTCTATTCAAATAGTGGACATCTATGAATATCTTTGAACTCCCACTCCTATATTTAAAAATCTTGTCCTCCCTTCCAGATGACAAATGGCTTAACCTTAATTGGAGTGAGTCTGCATTAAAGCTCCTGCCTAGCAGGATAGGCCATCATCACCAACATAATTGCTACCTTTCTTGGAAAATTTGTACTGAGTATTATGCTCCAGTGCAACCGTTTTGAATTGTCCCCAGAAACTGTGTAACCAGCTAAGAGTGTTGTGATCAGTAATTACTATAAACTTGGTTAAACATATTGGACTAGGTGGGACTTTATATGAGACCCAAGCTGGTGTTGCCCGGCGTCTCCATCCCTATAACAAAACACAAAATGAGGTTGAAGGATTGTAAGAGGTGCATGAAAGTCAGCCAGCCCCCAGTCTGATGTACTCACCCTCCAGTCTGTCACTAACCAAATAAAACCTGTCTCTTGGTACAAAGAACAGGGGTTTAGTTGACACACATTTGCAAACGCATGTGAAAGCTGCAGAGCCACTTCACGGCACCCTGTTATATCTGCAGTCCTACACTCTTAATTTAGTGTCCTCACACTGGAGGCACATGGCCGCTAATGGGTGGATGGGGGAACAGGTGAGAGGGAGACAGCCCAACCTCCCCCAACCCATCCCCATCCACAACTGGCTGTTGTCTCATTTTGTGTACTATAAACTTGGTAGCATAGAGTTAGTGCTGCAGCTTTTGTACGTCTTGTACAATTGCCAAGCATTCATTCTCTATGGTGGCATAGGCACACTCCCCACACAGCAGCATCCAGGTAAGGTACAGCTCCTCCCCAGCTGGGTTCACCCAGCTCAGAAAAGTGCCCAGGCCATAGGCCAAGATGTTGGTGGCACAAGTTTGGGGCCTGCAGCATTGGAGAGTTGACCAGGGCATTCTTAAGAGCTATGAATATTGACTATTATGGCTATTAACAACATGACTGTTAACAGTTGGCTGCCCAAAGGACCTGCTTTGGCAACTTCTTCTTGGCCAGGACCATCAAGGATTTAGTCAGGGCACTATAGTTAGGAAAAGACTTCTGATAGTGCCATGTTGTCCCCAGGAAGGGCATGACCTGCTTCTTAAAGGTTCAGTTGGACTTTAACACACTTTTCTTTTTATTGCTGGCAAAGCAGATCCCAAAGCTACTTCCCTAGATCAGGTAGACAAATTAGCTTGTCATAGTTTTGTAAAGCAGTGTACATTTCCCACCTGTGCACTTCCTTTGCTGATAATGTAGAGGCAGAGCTGCCTCTCAAGATTGCAAACAAGGACCTTCTCATCTGCCCATTTTACAATTTCAAATCAAACTTTCACTTCTAATACATAATTTGTAATTAAAGTGATTGTAAAGTCTTGTTTTTTTTCTATAAAAATTACAAACATGTTTTACTTATCTGCTCTGTGCAGTTGGTTTTGCACAGAGTGGCCCAGATCCTCCTCTTCTCGGGTCCCTCTTGGGCTCTCCTGGCCCCTCCCTTCTGCCAGGTGCCCCCACAGCAAGCAGCTTGCTATGGGGGCACCCGAGCTAAGCTACAGCTCCGTGTGTCCATTCAGACATGGAGCCCTGGTTCAGCCTGGCTCCCTCTCTCTCCTGATTGGTTAACTGACTTTGATTGACAGCAGTGGGAGCCAATCAAGAGGGAGAGTCCCTGCCGGCTGGCCGAGACATTGCTGGATAGAGATGAAAATCAGGTAAGTATTAGGGTGTGCGGGGGCGGCTGCTGCACACAGAAGGCTTTTATCTTACTGCATAGAATGCAGTAAGATAAAAAAACCTTCTGCCTTTACAACCACTTTAAGGCACTTTTACAAATGATAACTTTCAAGTTCTAAAAGAAAGTGCCCTTGATAGCCAAAGCAACTAATCAACTGTAATTTGTATGTCTTGCTAAGTACATATGTACTGAATATATCATTCTCCATGCTCATGAATGGAGGAAACTGATTGGTGGACCAAGGCTTAAAGTGATTGTAAAGTCTCCTTTTTTTTTTTTAAATTAGAAAAAAGTTATACTTGCCTCCTCTGTGCAGTTGGTTTTGCACAGAGTGGCCCAGATTCTCCTCTTCTCAGGTCCCTCTTCTGTGCTCCTGGCCCCTCCCTCCTGTTGAGTGCCCCCACATCAAGCAGTGTGCTATGGGGGCACCCAAGGCTGAGTCACAGCTCCCTGTGTCCATTCAGACACGGAGCTGTGACACGGCCCCGTGCCTTCTTTCTCCTGATTGGCTGACTGACTTTGATTGACAGCAGCATGAGCCATTGGTGCAGCGCTGCTGTCTCAGCCAATGAGGGGAGTCCTGGGCAGCTGGGACACTCCTGCAACATTGCTGGATAGAGATGGGCTCAGGTAAGTATTAGGGGGGCTGATGCCTAAAGAAGGTTTTTTTTTATCTTAAAACATACAATGCATTAAGATAAAAAAAAAAAAAAATACCTTCTGCTCCTACAATCCCTTTAAGTAGAATTTCTGGATGCAGGCCAGACTTTGCTTGGCTCGGGGATCTGTGTAGCTGTCATTTCAGAAAAGGATGTTTGCACAAAGTGCTATAAGGAGCATACTCAGACATTTTGGTCTTTTAGCGGCTTGACAAACAAGTTTGTTGGTTCACTTTGTAACAATATATACTTGACATGACTATGGTTGGAAACTCCATTTGGCTGGATATTGGGAGTGCTTGCCTTGACATGTACAGGGGTTGGACAAAATTATGGAAACATCAGGTAAAAGAATGAAATCGTTACTTAATACTTGTATTGTGTTGGACTGCCTTTGGCATCCAAGACGGCTTGAATTCTCCTGGGAATTGACAAATTTATTACAATTATAAATGGATCGGCGCTAGTTCATGGGCCATATCAAGTCTTTACTGAACTCACAGTGTCTTGAAGTAGAAGGGGCACCATAAGAAGGTACATCCACAAGTCTTCTAGGCAGCCATCAGCAGGTGGGGGGAATAACTGAAGCAATATTCCCGAGTATGAAAGAAAAGAAAAAACACACAGGTTCTTAAAAACTCACATTTGCCATGAATGTATGAAGCCTGAAATAGGGGAGTAAGAAGTGCCTTTGTGAGTCCTGGATGGTGGGTCTTCAGTGCTTCCAGCAGGTTTAGTGTTCGGCTTTTTATCCTCTTTTCTTCCTCTGTAGATGTTTATGTGTGAGCCGACTTCCGGAGAGAGAGGATGAAACCGAGGATGAAACCAAGGGCTGAAACGCACCTTGGACAGAACCTGCACCAGTGACATCATGAAGGCATTTCCTGACGTCACTGGCGCAATATGTGGTCCAAGATGCGTTTCAGCCCTCGGTTTCATCCTCTCTCTCCGGAAGTCGGCTCACAGTCGGCTGAACCGCACCTTGGACCACATACTGTGCCAGTGACGTCATGAAAATACCTTCATGATGTCACTGGTGCAGGTTCTGTCCAAGGTGCGTTTCAGCCCTCGATTTCATCCTCGGTTTCATCCTCTCTCACCGGAAGGCGGCTCACACATCCACATCTACGGAGGAAGTAAAGAGGAGAAAAAGCGGAACACTAAACCTGCTGGAAGCACTAAAGACCCACCATCCAGGACTCACAAAGAGACTTCTCACTCCCCTATTTCAGGCTTCATACACTCATGGCAAATGTGAGTTTTTAAGAACCTGTGTGTTTTTTATTAAATTATCTACAGTCTGCATTTAGAGGCGCCTTTGTGTTTTTTCTTTTATTGACAAATTTAAGCCTTGGATGGTGGAAATGGAATCTGATACCACTTTTTATGCAAAAATTACTCCAGTTCTCGCAGAGATGCCGGAGGCGGAAAACGAGTTGGAACCTTGTTCTTCAAAATTGACCATAGTGGCTCTATAGGGTCCAGTGACTGCGGTGCCAAGGGAAGGTGCGAGACTTTGTCTACATGCATGTAAAACCACAATTTGACAACACCAGCTGTGTAAATAGGAGCATTATGATCTTGGTAAAAGGTGCTACATAGTCACTGACAGTGATTCTACCTTTCAAGGTGACGATGAGACCTGCAGAATACCAAGATATGGCTGCCCAAACCATAATTGCGCCGCCACCATGCTTTACCACTTACACAGGACAGTTTTGGTCGTAAGCCTGGGATGGTGTTTGCCACGCGTAAACACATTCAGTGGTTAGGAACAGTGTGAAGCTCAATTCATTGGATCATATTACAGCCTTCCATTGATTTATATGTGTTGCACCACTCTCTCCTCTTCTAAACATTATAATTGGTCACTAGTGGTTTGGCAATTGCAGCTTGCCTGAGAATGAATGTTTTGCTTATGGAGTTCCCTCCGCACAGTTTTTGTGGACACTTTCACACCTCCAAATCATGTAGCGTTTCCATATTTTTGTCCAACCTGTGTATTTATATGTTGGTCATATTGTGCTTAGTGAACATACTGTATTTTCAGGATAACACAGGGACTACATCAGTACTACATCTCTCTATTCTCCTACAACACAGTAAGCTGTAGATATATCTCTGACATTGGGAAGATGCATAATAGTAGATAATAGGATTAAGACAACAGCTTATGCTGCTCATACTGGCAGAAAGGATGTAAGGGAAATTCAGAGAGTCATCATTGTACCTAAAAATCAGCAGGTAGGAAGTTATAAATAAGATATTGGTTGGGCCAAAGCAAAGGACGAATACAAAAAGTACAACCGCTGTCAAGTAGATGGCTCGAGTTCTTCGATGCGTGCTTTCAACATGTGGTAGACAGAGACTGCAGATGGTTCCAATGCAACATAAAGTTGTAACAATTAAAGGCATGACAAAGAAAACTATGAGATAAGGAATAAAATAGTAAAAAAAGATGCTTTTTATATCTTTTGAGTCCAGCACATCGTAACAAGTTGTAATATTTAGCGCAGGGAGTGCAAAAGTTTGCCTGGCGATGAGAAGAGGCACATTGCTGACCAATGAGATGACCCAGATAATACCACACACCAGCCAGGCTTGGTTCACTGAGCGCCATGCGAGAGACCGCATCGGGAAGACTACTGCCAGAAATCGGTCAACGCTGATACTTGTCATGAGTAGGATGGAGCAGTACATGTTGCAGAATAATACTGCCATGACAAAGCGACACATTCCTTCTCCAATGATCCAGTTGTTTCCAGAGAATCGGTAAACAATGCGAAAAGGCAAGGTGCAAACAAAGATGATATCTGAAGCAGCAAGGTTCAGCAAGTATACTACTGCTGGCTTCCTGACCTTTATCTTGACTAGAAAAATAAAGATCGCCACGATATTGAGAGGAAGAGCCAAAAGGACCACAACAGTATAGAATGATGGTACAAATTTGGTCAGCCACCAACTACTAGGGGAGATTATAAAGTCTTCTGAAGAAATGTAATATTGCACAGAAGCATTATGAAGGTTTATGGTCCATATATGGTTCACACCTGGAAAGAGAAAGAAATTTAAGCATGCAGAATAACACATGAAAAAATTAACCTGTTGCTTTAATAAGCAATAAAAGGTATATTATATAAAAGTTTTGGAGAGAAAAGGTTGTCAAAAACAAGGCCTGGAAGTGGAAACAGGTGGTCTTCAACCAATGAGCGTTGAGTACAACAGAATAACAAATTATGGATGCTCATGGCAGGGATAACCAAAAGAATTCTCATGAGTATGGATGAGCTTCTGTTTTGGGTTGAGGTTGAGTTCTAACCCAACCCATTCTCATTTCGTGGACAAAGTAAATTAATGTAGCTGTTCGCTGCCATAGGAACCAAGTACCAATTATGTACTTCTTGTAGAGATCGACCGATTATCGGCAACATGGATATATTGGGGGCCGATATGCACTTTCCCCGATATATCAGAATCGACCTTTTGATTTGCCGATATTGCAGATATTTAGGGAAAGTGCTTGTACCGGGGTGATGCCTGCAGCTAGAGACATCACCCCGGTACCGGTGTCCATAGCCGACGGTTGAATAACTTGTAATGACAACCGATGCGGCTGAGAAGCCGCTCGGCTGTCATTACAAGGAGCGGGAGGGGTAGTCCCCCCTCCCGCTGCCTTCCGTGGCTCGCCCAGGGTCTCCCATCCCACCAGGAGACCCAGGCATCCTACCTCCACCGCCGCCGCCCATGAGAAGACCTGGATCTCCGGAAGTGATGTCACGACATCACTTCCGGGTACTCGGCGCAAAAAAACTGACAGCATTCAAAACAGCCAAACTTGGCGTTTTGAATGCTTTTCGGTGCTGAGGAGGGGTTTGGGGTGTTTCAGACCCCCAGATCCCTACACAAGGAGTACCTGTAAAAAAAAAAAAAAGGAGAAAAAACATTTTTTTTTTTACATGTGTGGAAATATTGGCAGATATCGGCCGATACCGATATCCGATGACCAAAATATCGGTTTCGGTATCGGCATTAAAAAAACGATATCGGTCGATCACTTACTTCTTTAACTCTGAACTTGGGTCAGGTGGCTTAGAATGGCCAATAATGGGGCCTTTTCTTTTGTGTTGTACCCTCTCCATACATGTTCCCAGGGCCATATTGACTGTATAATGAAAAGCACAGAGAGTGTTGCTGATAAAGTGCATAGGTATAAAAGAGTATTGGGCCTGTAGGCAATGGTGTTTTAATTTCAATTTAAATGCTTACGTATCAAAATGTTATGTATCTTGAGGAATGTGGGAGGGAGAGCTGGAAGATTTTTACATCATAAATTTGGACAACATTTTTATTATTCAGAGATCCGGATCATCTAAATTTCCAAAATACAATAGTAACGAATTCAAACAATTCTGAAATATTGAAACAAAATTGCATCCGAAATAACAAATTATCCAAATGCAAACTGAATTTGAATTTTAAATTAAATTGAAAATGAAATCGAATTATAAATGTAAAGTCATTGCTGATTATTTATCTATCTTATCAGTCCCATCCCATCTGTGTGGGCAATGTGTACATGCATATAAGAATTCCTCATTGCAAGTCAGAAAATTCAGAATATTCCCATCGCCCACATTCCTGGAGTGTCTTAAAGCAAGAGAGTTCTGTAGCAACTACAAGTTGGGAGCCGGTGTCAACACAAGTCAAGGCATGCATCACCAGCACACCATGGATCTTCAGAATAACATCCAAAAATGTATTAAAATTATCACATCACAACAGAAGATTTCCAATTCTGCTGAGAGGTGATCATTTTAATACATTTCAAAGGTTATTCTGAAGATCCATAGTGTGCTGGTGATGATGCATGCTTTGACTTACATTTGCCAGGGGGGCTTTATATTTTTTAAATTATTTTTACTTTTTTAAATGTATTTTTACCAACATTTTTATTTATATTTTTGTAAGCATGGGCAGGTGACAGAGACTCTTTCTTGTGGGTTCATTAGCCACAGAGAAGGTTCGGAAATGGATGTTCCTCAGTCTACACTGTATCCAACTGTTGGGGCAATTTAACCTGGAGGAATGGGGAGCCCAGGGATTCTGGGGGGCAGGAATGGGGAAGGGAACAGCCCTTCTCAATACTATAAAAGTGATCAGGTGGCTGTACAGCCATCTAGATCGCTTTTATTGAACAGCCATATGTTGGCTGAAAAAAATTACACCAAAATCATGAGCTTTTAACCACTTCAAATTCAGGTCATTTTAAAATGGCCTAAGGACTGGAAGTTGTTATTTCTTATGGTATTTCTTATTTCTAAAATAGAAAATAACAAAAATAAAAAAAAGTCTGCTGCATATTAACTAAAGCTTAATATAAATCAACAAAGGCATAAGACTTAATTTACGAAGCTTTAACACCAGCTTAAAGTGGTCGTAAAGGCTGAAGGCTTTGTTTCCTTCACGCATTATATGTATGATGGTAAAAAAATCTTCTGTGTGCTGCTCCCCCTAATACTTAACTTAGCCCCCCCCTCGAGCCAGAAACATACACAAGAGCCCTGGCTCTCCGGGACTCCCTCTCCTTTTTTGCTAAGACAGCAGTGGGAGACTTTGGCTCATACTGCTGTCAATCCACAGCCAGCAAACCAATGAGGAGAGAGCAGGGGGCGGGCCTAATCTTTTGGACACATAGAACAGGGTTCACAAGTGAGCACATACCAGTGCCCCCCTAGTAAGTGTCTTTCTATTAGGGGCATTGGTCGTAGGGGAGGAGCCAAGAGTGCTATCGGGGGACCTGTGAAGTGGAGGATCGGGGCTGCTCTGTGCAAAACCAAGTGCAAAGAGCAGGTAAGTATAACATGTTTATTTCTTGTGTGGCAGAAAAACACTGCACATGACCCTGAACACACCACCCCCACCGTGAAACATGGTGGCGGCGGCATTATGTTGTGGGGATACTTTTCTTCAGCAAGGACAGGGAAGCTGGTCAGAGTTGATGGGAAGATGGCTGGAGCCAAATACAGGGCGATCTTAGAAGAAAACCTGTTAAGAGTCTGCAAAAGACTTAATATTGGGGCGGAGGTTCACTTTCCAGCAGGACAACGACCCAAAACATACAGCCAGAGCTACAATGGAATCAAAGATCAAAGCATATTCATGTGTTAGAATGGTCCAGTCAAAGTCCAGACCTAAATCCAATAGAGAATATGTGGCAAGACTTGAAAATAGCTGTTCACAGATGCTCTCCATACAATCTGACAGAGCTTGAGCAATTTTGCAAAGAAGAATGGGCAAAAATGTCCCTCTCTAGATGTGCAAAGATGTACATGTAATTGCAGCGAAAGGTGGTTCTACAAAGTATTGACTCCGGGGGGGCTGAATACAAAAGCACGCCACACTTTTCACAGATTTATTTGTAAAAAATTTTGAAAACCATTTATCATTTTCCTTCCACTTCACAATTATGTGCCACTTTGTGTTGGTCTATTAAAAAAATCCCAATAAAATACATTTACGTTTTTGGTTGTAACATGACAAAATGTGGAAAATTGCAAGGGGTGTGAATACTTTCAAGGCACTGTACAAAAACTATGTAGTACAAGAGCCTACCAGATTGGATACATAGGTAGGGTAGATTAGGTTGGTCCTCATTTTACATGGTTTGGGTAAAGCTAAACTTGATTGTACAGAAATTGTATGGTCAAGTCGTAATGTGTACCATGGTGGAGGCAGTTGACAAGCATCTGGGAGGCAATATAAACACTTGTTTTAACCACAGAAAGCCAGTTGCACTGCAGGTGTAGTGGTCTCATTGTGTAAAAAAGTTCTATGGCAATGTCTAGTAACCCTTGTAATACGGGGGCTGTTAGCTGAGTGCGTTTTTCCAGTGATTCACGGTCAGTCAGAACTTTGGTTCAAGGGCATGGCAGTCCATTTTTATTAAAGGAATAAGGAAATTCCACAACATATAGTTTCCCGTGCAGGGGTTCTTCTCCAGTCAATATATAGTAAACCTAAAAAGTTAGCCCACATGGCTCTCAAGCTCTCACTCAGTTTCTCAGTAGCAGTACCTCTGCTCTTTTCGCTGGTCCCCAGACCATGAACTCCCAGAAGCTGGCAGCTTCACTCCGGCCTAAAGCCTCGTACACACGCACCGATTGTTGGCCGACCGATCGGCCGTCTTTTGTCCAGTGTTGTTGTGTTGGTTGAAATGTGCTCTAGACTGCACACAAATTTTGTCGGCCAACAACAACCAACTTCAGAAGTGATGTCATGTGCTGGTTTGCTTTCCGTGTGTTTTTTCTTCTCTGAGCATGCCCAGTCTTGCTCATCACATTTTTGTCTGCCGAAATCTGCACTGACTGAAGAACAATCGGCCGTTCTGGTGACGGCCAACAAAAATTTTATAGCATGCACACCAGATTTTGTTCGGCCGAAAAGTCGCAGTCGGTTGTCGGAAGCATCATACTAACAAGCCGACAATCGGCCGATCGGACGTTGGCCGAAAATTCACGGCCAACAATCGGTGCATGTGTACGAGGCTTTAGTCCTTCGGCCATCACCTGTCTCTTGCAGACACACATGTGCTCTGGCTGCCACCTGCAGCCTCTGACTCCTAGAGACCTCCTGTCTCTCTTGGGCGGAGCCGTCTCCAACTGGGAGCCCTGAGGTCTTCCTAGACCTTCATTATAAGGGCTGTGTGCACCTGAGCACACACCTTGTTGGTCATCCACAAAGCATGAACAAAGAGTTGGAGATTCCGTCCCTCCCTAGACACTATGAAATCTCCAAACTACAGAGCCCCATCCAGGTATACCAAAACCTGGAGAAAGCTGCAAAAGCAGTTTTCTCCACTGCACATCTACGCTCTGTAGTCCTGCACAGAGCCAATTTGCAAACTCTGTGTCCTTTAAATGACCACTTTCACCGTGACAGAGTCTCCACCTGTCACACCCTCATCAACCAATTACAATTTACTCAAATTCAGACCAGTAAAACAGAAACTGGCCAATTCTTGGAATTTTTACACTTTTCTTGGTACTCCTTGCCTTGTAGGTGGAACTTTTAAGCCATTCCATCACCTGTTCTTATGATGGTGGAAACCCTTTCTAAATAATCACGGCTATGCTCTGTCACATTTAATTTTAGAGTCAACCTGTGAGATCAACAAAATGTGTCAACCATTGAGTAGCGTTTTCCTGGTTGGATATGATGTGCATGGATTGCTTAGATATGTGCTCACTCTGCATTGGAATTTTTGTTGATCCATTAAGGTCAGATCGATTCAATTAATTATAGGATCAATTATGGGTACTCACCATCCATTTCATTGTCACCATTCACTGGGCAGAATAAGGTGACCACGTGTAGAAGGAAGAGAGGAAAAAGTAGACGGACTTCCATCCCTGTAGTAGGCTGAGTAAAGTAAGAAGCATCAACTGATGCAGGTGATGACAGTAGAGTTTCTCAGTAGAAGGGTGTGTGTATTTATTCAAGCCGGAGGAATTGCCTACATAAGATCGCTGAGTTATATATGTATATTTCAACACAATACTTGTAACAATAGGTGAGGTGTCTGTCTACAGGTACAGGTCACACTCACAACAAATTTGTCAGGAATCCGCAGCACGGATGGCCAAATCTACGTAGTTACAATCAGGATACTGGAACCAGACCATACCATATACAGTATATTTAAAGCAATATTCATTTACAGTGAAACCAACAACAACCTAACAGAGTAACAGAAAGCCTAAAGCAGGCCATAGATGATTCGTTTTCCTTTCCTTCCACCAACATAAGTGACTCAAAGTCCACCCTGCGCTAAGCAACAAATTAATGATAAATTTAATTAAATAATACTTAAATATTACTGCCGCTGCTGCTCATCACTCAGTGAAAAAACATATGTGCAACAAAAACACAGCGCTGAAAACAGTGTATAATCTTAACTTATGTGACAAAGGAAAATACCTCCAATATATGATTAATAAAAATAGTCCAAACAAATGTGTCTAATTCCACGTAAATAGGTGAAAATTAATAAATCAAGTTCCAGTGGTAAATTGAAAAATAATTTGATATATGAAATAAGCAAGTGTCCAATGAAAAAAGTGGTTAAACGTGACCAGTAAAAAATGAAAAACATCCAAGTGAATTCTTGTGAACCGTGATTCCTGTGTGCACTCTCCCCCACAAGTGAATCCACTTACCAGAAGGCGTGGACCCCTAAACCGTACGGCATAGGGGTCTAAAAGGCTTGGCAAGTGAATATAGTTGGGGCCCCTTTAAGGTGTCCTCTCCTCAATAAGATAAGATAAACAGAGAGATCCCAGATAGTGTAGTAGGTTTTTAGACAAGTTTATTAAAGCAATTAAACTTCCAGATATGCACTTACAATATACCATTATTTCATGGGCTCATCAGTTTTACATCAAATGTGCTCACAGATCCACGCGGATCGAACATAACTTGCTAGTTCGCTTTGTTCCTACAGCACCAAGCGGCGTGCGTTCCAGCGCACTTCCGCTTGTGTTCCACGTCATACGTTGGTGTGAAGGCCGGAATTACGTTGACGCTTTTCACGTGCTTTTCGCGAGTCCGCCATCCGGTACCATCTGGATACTGGTGTCCCAGACTAGGGATGGATTGGGCTGGTGGATCTGCTCCGGGTTCTGCCTGGCAGAGTCTTCACCCATGGTGGCAGTGATAGCGGGTACACTCTTCGTTTCGCTCACGAACAACATGCTCCTCTCTTCTACACGTGTCTCCCGCACAGCCACACCCGAAGGAGGGGAAAATAATAGGGTCCCCTTGGTCACTCCTGATTGGCTGGATGTTCCCACCGTCTCCACCCTTTGACCATATTGGGCGATGACTCCTCCTGCTAGGCAGGTCTGCACGTGGCGTGCGTTCCCGCTCGGTGCTGTAACTCTTCCCCTGCCATGCTCTTATACTATAGCCCACAGGGAAGTAGCTGCTAAGCGGATCATGTCACTTGCCAGACATGCATCCACTCTTTTCAATTGCATTAGGGTCACAACTGCGTCTTCCTTCACTGAAACCATCTGACTACGATCCTTTACAGTATCGGTGCAATCACTATACAGAATAAATGTCCCGCTGTCAAATGAATGGTCAACATCAGTCCACATAGCTTGCACGCACACCCGGCCCCTGGCACCTCTCTTCCCGCGCCCCCGGCCTCCATCTTCACCGTCCCCACTGGGTCCTTTTCCTGTTAAGCAGTTGCAGCATTCATGCACTTTCACACTTTTTACACCTGCTATCCATGCAGAATACATTTCATAGTCCATATCAAAAGTTCTCATCAGATTGCAGGCTTTACTTGAACATTTACGTTGCCACGAGCAACCCTCCATATGTACTTCTAGCTTCATCCCTCTCTCCCTGCCTCCCGCAGATCCGGCCTCACACTTGGCTTGGTATTTGAACAACAGTACACAAAAATTGAGTTTTCCGACTTTTTCTTCTGCCATTGCCAGGGGCAACCAGCCCAGTAACCAATGGCCAAATCCTGGACGAGCCCCCAAATGTAGCAATATTTCCAGGCATTGGGCCTGATGTGGATCTGCCATTGTTACAGGTAACACTCCCAGCACATTTAAGTTAAAAACCCAAGTGTGAGAACTGAGACAATGACCATTCTGGCATCTTTGGTTTGTGTTGTTTATTTTATAATGGGGATGAGAGAATGGAATGAGTGGGATACTCCTCTGGCTCAATTAGGTTTAACTGGGACACTTTGTAGAAAATGCTGGTTAGCGCTGTCCTGATGCCAGCTGACCAATACTTCCTGGCGCTTTAGGTATTGTTCTGCTGAAAGTGCTGAACCTTCGATTTTAACTCCTTGGTTAACTCAGAAGATCCAGGACTGTAATGATCCTTGACTTTTGACACTCTGTCTAGCTCAAAAGTCCTGTGTATGACTCCCTCCAGCCCTTCACTGACTGAGGTAGTTCCTTGTAACTGCTTGTACTGCTTCAACTCTTAACACTGCACACCTAACTCTTCAGGGCCCAACCGCTGGCGCCCCCTCTACACTTCCAGGGTCCTCTCTCTAGGCAACCCCCTTAACACTTCAGGGTCCTTTCACTAGGCAACCCCCTTGAAGCTTCAGGGTCCTTTCACTAGGCAACCCCCTTGACACTTGCAGGTGCCAGGATCCCTGGGACCTTCACCGGAGTGGTCCCCTCTACACTAGGCAGACCCCCAGGGGCAGTTCACAGTACTCACGACCTTGGAAGGCTTTCCTGGAACTGAACCCCTCTTCCTCCACTGGTCCTCGGCACACCAGATCCTCTCTGCAACTCAGCACAGCTTTCCCTCCTGGATTCTCAGGCAGCCACCCGAGACACCTGATCCTTCTGACTGGAGGAGAGACAGCCGTACTCTACCTCCTTGGACCCTGCTTCCCGCCAAAGACGCTGCATCATGCATTTCCCTCAAACTTATACCCACTCCCAGAATCCTCTGCGGCAGAATCTGCCTTCTGGGGTAGATACAGGCCTGAATGGGCCACTGATTGGGTTTCCTCCACTGCCCAATGAGAATTCTCTCATGGAGCCAGTGGGGAGACTCCCCTCTCAGTAACCACACCTGGAAGACATCACAGTCCAGCTATAAATCATGGCCCTGCTGTTAGGCAGCCAAAGCCCATTATGCTTTTACCTAGCACCTACCTTGTAGGGTGCTTCATCAAGATTTATGGTTTGAAAAATATATTTAATTACCTGGAATAGTAACATACTGATATCTCCCCCTTATGTTTTTTGTTGGTTTAGTATTTATATGAGATTTGGTGTTTAGACAATTATCATAACTGGAGGCCTAATATCTTTATTGTATTAGCTGTGGTACAAACTGTAAAATTATTCCCTCTTTAGTCTCTGAAACAGACAATTTATTTTTTGTACGTTATATTATTATATGCCTACCCAGTCATTTGGAAATTGCAGCCTGTTCATACAGGCTTGATATCTGTGTTGCAAAACCTTTTCCTATCTTCAGTCCCTGAAACATTTTTTACTTCCAGATTCAATGTGCTTGCTCTCTCCTTTAGAAATTGTGGCCTATCTGATGAAGGCCTCAAAATTGTGGTGCAAATCGGTACCTATTTTTTATTTTTATTTTAAAGTAGAACTACTGTATAGGCAAACCTTTTTTTTCTTTGTGGATAGAGTAAGGCTGGCCATACAGTATGCAATTTTCTTGATCAATTTTCCTATAGATTTACCAAAACCATATTATATTAGGTCAAACCCAAACACTTTCAAATTGTATGGAATCAGGCAGGGCCCTTCCACTACATAGTTGAAAGTAAATCTAAAGCCCCGTACACACGTACCGATGGTCGGCTTACAAATGTTCCTCTTTTCTCCCCGGGATGTCGGTGTCTGCTGAAAAGTGCAAAGACAGCACAAGGACAGCACAAGAATTTTGTCCGCCGACTGCAGAAGTGATGTCATGTAATGGTTAACTTTCCCTGTGTTTTCTATTTTCTGAGCATGCCCAGTCTTGCAAATCTGCGGTCTGTCGGCCGAATTGTGTACTGACAGGCGAACAATCGTCCGTTCTGGTGTCGGCATACAAATATTTTCATGTTTGCACGAAAGACTTTTGTCCGCGGATTGTGCGCAGACATCTGTCGGAGGCACCATACTAACACGCGTACAATCGGCAGATCCTTCGTCCACCGACGTTTGTATGCCGACGATCGGTACGTGTGTACGGGCCTTAAAGGAAATTGAACAAGAAAATTGTGCAATGTATGGGCAGCCTAAGGGAGGGTTATAACCCCAGTTCATTAATGTTTTGCCATCTGTGCCCCAATGGGGAGATTTGCCTTCACTTCCTGTCCCCCATAGCAAAAACAGGAAGTGAGAGGATATCCCTGAAAATTAAAGTCCCCCCCCCCCCAGGTCACCAGAATTAGTGTCCCCATTGGAAGGTTTCCCCTCTATTACTTTTCTGGGGACAAGCCAAATTTGGGATTTTCTTTGGCTTTCATTTTTAATGATAATGGTAAACAGAAGAAATAGAGAGGGTGAATCTCACTTACGGGGGCACAGACAGCAATAAAGATTGACAGGTGTTCTAATCCCTATTTTTTATGTATTTTATTTTTAGAGGCAAAATGCCCGTTCATTTACTCAGAAAATGTACCCTGACCATACAGGCTTAAATTCTGTGGTTTAAATCTGTAACCTTTATCCATCTTTAGTCTCCAAAACAAGACACTCATTTTTGATTGTACATACAATATGCTTGCTTTCTCACTTAGAAATTGTGACCTGCCTAAAGATGAGAAGACCCAGGAAAAAAAACGGAAAAATAACAGTTTTTTTCCAAGTTTTTTCAAAGCCTTTTTTTCCCCCGGAAAATTGTACAGCCCTCACAATTTTGTGAATATTTTATTCTATCTTTTCATGTGACAACACTGAAGAAATGACACTTTGCTACAATGTAAAGTAGTGAGTGTACAGCTTGTATAACAGTGTAAATTTGTTGTCCCCTTAAAATAACTCAACACACAGCCATTAAGATGATGGCGGGAGAGCAGGAGAGAGCTGTGTGCCTCAGCCAGGAGACACGTATACTACCATAAAGAGAGGTGACCCACTCGAGAGACTGGACTCCATGTTGGAAAGATTCCTTACCCACACATATCATATAACATCTATGGAGTGATCCAGCCATCATCTTTGTGGAGATCCTGAGCTGTGTTAGAGGGATTTACTCTCCTGAGTATACGTCTTGTTTGGCTTTATATCCCCCTCAGTGAGGTACGTGGGCACTGCTTGGGGGGCATGCCGGTGTGGTAAAGGTGCACGATTATTTAAATAAGAGCACGTGAATACCTTACACAGGATATTATCACCATAGATGGTGCCAGCAGGCTGGACTGTCCCTCTCTCTCCTTTTTGAATATGACGCATTATGGACTATGTGATCAGTTGTAAAGCGCTGTTAGTGTTTACATGTGATCTTATTATATGTACACACCATTTTATAAAAGTGAGTACACCCCTAAGTGAAAATGTCCAAATTGGGCAATAAAAAGTGTCAATATTTTGTGTGGTCACCATTATTTTCCAGCACTGCCTTAACCCTCTTGGGCATGTAGTTCACCAGAGCTTAAAAGGGTTGCCACTGGAGCAGGGCCGGTGCTAGACTATTTTACGCCCTAGGCAAGACCAGCTACTTGCGCCCCCCCCCCCCCCCCAAAAAAAATAAAAAGGGTAGGTGTTAAAAACTTCTCTATGTCATACCCAGTGACCCTGATCTGATGGTTCCTCTATGTTATGCTGTCGTACCCAGTGACCCCCATATTCCTCCATGTCACACCTGGGGACCCTGATGTCACACCTGGGGACCCTGATGTCATTCTATGTCACACCCAGGGACCCTGATGTTTTTCCATGTCACATTCTGGAACCCCAATATTCCTTCATGTCTTGCTGTTGTACCCATTGACCCCGATGTTCCTCCATGTCACAACCAGGGAAGCCAGCGTTCCTCCATGTCATGCTGTCATACCCAGTGACCCCAATGTTCCTATATGTCACACCAGGGGTCCCTGATGTTTCTCCATGTCATACCCGGAGAGACCCTGATGTTTTTTCATGTCACACCTGGGGACCCTGATGTTCCTCCATGTCACACCTGGGGACCTCAATCCCCCATGGCACACCCAGGAACCCCAATTCCTCATGGCACACCTGGTGACCCCGAATCCCTGTTACACCCGGTGACCCCTATCCCCCATGTCACACCTGGTGACTTCGATTCCCCATGACACACCTGGTGACCCCCATTCCCTTTCACACCAGGGATCCTCCATGTCACACCCAGGGACCCCGATCCCCTGTTCTGGGGACACTCACTGAGTGGTATGAAGAGAGTGGCCCGCGCTCTGTCCTCCTTCAATGTGATCCCTTTTCCTAGGACACTCCTCTCCTGGACCACAGTGCTCACCACAGCTCCAGCCGAAGAGGATCATCATGCAGGCAGCACTCCGGTGGGCTCCCTTCCTGCGTCTTGGGGCCCCCCCAACATTGGTGGAAAGCCAAGGCTTGGTAGTTCCGCCACTGCCCCAGACACCTTGCATCTTCCTCTGTCCCTTCTTCCTCCCCCACTGTTGCCCCTCCCCTCAGCTCACAGGGATCATTAATAAAGGAGAGTGCCGACTCGTGGCTGTGCCCCTAGGTGGCAATGCGCCCTAGGCGGCTGCCTAGTTTGCCTAGTGGAAGCACCGGCCCTGCACTGGAGTCTTCTTCCCCACTCCTCCATGACAACATCACGGAGCTGGTGTATGTTAGAGACCTTGCGCTCCTCCACCTTCCATTTGAGGATGCACCACAGATCCTAAATAGGGTGTAGGTCTGGAGACATGCTTAGCCAGTCCATCGCCTTTACCCTCAGTCGTCTTGGAGGTGTGTTTGGTGTCATTACCATGTTGGAATACTGCCCTGCAGCCCAGTCTCAGAGGGGAGGGGATCGTGCTCTGCTTCAGTATGTCACAGTACATGTTGGCATTCATGGATCCCTCAATAAACTGTAGCTCCCCAGTGTCGGCAGCACTCATGCAGCCCCAGACCATGACACTCCAACCACCATGCTTGACTTTAGGCAAGACACACTTGTCTTTGTACTCCTTACCTGGTTGCCACCACACTGTAAGATTCTGGTACCTTCGGTATCCTTCCAGCCCATTTCTTCCGCATATAGCTACTGTCCCTTTAACTCTCATGACGTCATCACTAGGCGCCGCTCTGAGCGGCTATTTCAATCGCCGGCTTTCACTCACAAGGTGTTTGTGCAAACCGCTTGTTACACAGCCTTGTCTGACGCTGCCGAAGCCTCCAGCTATTTCCTGTATTTCGCTACTGATCCTGTATCTCGCTACCTGATCCTTATCTCATTACCGGACCCCTCATTTTTCTCAAAGAGAGAGTCTGCCCAAGCCCGTGGATCACCCGACAAGTATGAGATAGTGGTGCAGACTTTAATTTGGTCCGTAGTGTAAGTACGAGGTTTTAAATTAAAAAGCAATTGACATGCGTTTTTAAATTCACGACATTTTTTCCGATCACCTGTAAACACTAGAGGAGGGTTTATTTTGGGCTCATGAGGTTGAGCAGCAGTGAGCTGTGAAACACGGGCTATCTGCTGTCTCAAAGTCTGATTTACATTTTTCACACCTGAGATGGCTAATTGGGCCCAATTCGGACATGTTCACTTATGGGTGTACTCAGTTTTGTTGCCAGTGGTTTAGTCATTAATGGCTGTGTGTTGAGATATTTTGAGGGGACAGCAAATTTACACTGTTATACAAGCTGTACACTCACTACTTTACATTGTAGTAAAATGTCATTTCTTCAGTGTTGTCACATGAAAAGATATAATAAAATATTTACAAAAATGTGAGGGGTGTACTCACTTTTGTTCGATACTGTACCTATGACATGGTTTTCAGACTATATAACAGAATAACCTTAATTAAAGATTTCTGGGACATTATGGAAATATAAATTATTGCAAGTTCCCTCAACCCGAAGACAAGCAAATCCTGAAATACAGTTCAAGTAGCACAGAACTTCTCAATACAGTTCTTAAACAAGAGAAATATGCATTTCTGCCACTAGGGGGACACTGCAGGGGAAAGGCTACAGTTTAGTTTGCTTGTAGACTCCATCGTGTACCTCCTACAGTTGGGTGATTGTGTGTGATTGTTTGGATGATAGTTTCTGTCCTCTCAGGCTTAAAGCCTAAAGCCCCGTACACACGTACCGATGGTCGGCTTACAAATGTTCCTCTTTTCTCCCCGGGATGTCGGTGTCTGCTGAAAAGTGCAAAGACAGCACAAGGACAGCACAAGAATTTTGTCCGCCGACTGCAGAAGTGATGTCATGTAATGGTTAACTTTCCCTGTGTTTTCTATTTTCTGAGCATGCCCAGTCTTGCAAATCTGCGGTCTGTCGGCCGAACTGACAGGCGAACAATCGTCCGTTCTGGTGTCGGCATACAAATATTTTCATGTTTGCACGAAAGACTTTTGTCCGCGGATTGTGCGCAGACATCTGTCGGAGGCACCATACTAACACGCGTACAATCGGCAGATCCTTCGTCCACCGACGTTTGTATGCCGACGATCGGTACGTGTGTACGGGGCTTAACTCTACTTTTGTTGGGAAAAAAACATTCCCGTCTGGGTGATCCATGTACATTAACAGGATTTTTAACAAACTTTGTTGCAGATTCCTGCTTTTTTTTTATTCTGAAGAAATCAGTGTTTGTTCCTCTGTGCCTCTTGCTAAGTGAGTCTAACGGAAGTGGTTTCATAATTATCAATCCGCTGTGCACCTGCAGGGCTCTAATGAGGAAAGCTGCTGAGTCTGCATCCTTTTAGCTGTGATTTTTCCATTGAAAGCACCTCACCAAAAAATACATTTTTGTTACAGGGGATGCCTGAAATTTGCATTTTCAGAAAACGACAGAGCTGCAGATTGAAAAGGAAAGGTAATTTTTAATAGCATTCAATTACAATATGACTTGTGTCGCAATTGTATACGCTATATAATTTTTTCTTTATTTGTTATTTTTTTTACCTACGAAAGTGGAGTTACCTTTTAATTGAAAGGTATGAGGGTTCTAAGTTGAAAAATGCGTTTTATCTTTTTAACCTTTAAATGATTCCTGTTAATGTTCTCCACCATCACAGCATAATGTCTCCCTTTAGTCTGCTCAGTAAATTGTTTTTTCCTTTCCTCCTCTCTGTAAAATGGTGAGACCAACATCTAGAGTTTGGAAACATTTCCACAGCGCAATTCCTGCTGAGAGCAAATATTGTGAGAAGAAATATTCTTTTCCAAATGCTACAAGAATGGCAAAACACATCCTGGCATGCCAGAGGGACCCTAAAAACATTAAATAATACTTTATGGAATGAAATGATGAAGACCAGAATGAAGGTGGGAGAAGTTTTTCCCTCCAGAGTTCTCATTCCAGAAACATCCTTTCTGCTGCTTCTTGATCATCACAACGTGTTTCTTCACCAGCGGCGTCTTCAAGTCAGGAAGTGTTAGAAACCACGGCCTCCCAAAATGCACAACCCCTTCATTTATAGATAAGATCAAAATCAGGAGAAAATTGATCAAATTCTTCATAGAGCGATATATGCTTCTTGGTCATCATTGTCCATAACTGAAGATGCATATTGGCAGGAAGCTTTTACATTATTATTAGGGAAAAGGGGGAGGGGTGGTGGTTTCCTGTTTTCATGTATAGGTTAAATATTCTAAACATATACAGTCCTTGATATTCAATTTGTAATAAAAAAAATACAATTTTAAATAGCAGGTGTAATTTATTTACTGAATAAGCTGTACTTTTATTTCAACCATAATACTTTTATACACATTTCACATTCCTAGTGTAACAAAAATGACTTTCATTTTGTAAAACTACTCCATGCTAAATTTTTAAAACATTTGTTTTTCCAAAATTTCCATTTTTTCTGGGAAAACAAAAAACAGAAAAAAGAAAAACTTAAGGTTAAAGATCCCCAGCAAAAAGCTTGGGCCTTTGTTTCTAGGACCTTTCCCAATTGAGAAGCTCATTGGGAGAGCTGCAGTTCAACTCACCTTACCGGCAGATCTTAAAATACACCCCATCTTTCATGTGTCGCTACTGAAACCACATGTTCCCAACCAAGGAATAAGACCTACCATCTCGCCTCCACCTCCAGTACAAGTTGAGGGCGGAGAAGAATTTGAGATTAAGGAGATTTTGGATTCTCGTATCCACAGAGGGAAACTCCAATATCTCATAAGATGGAAAAACTATGGACCCCAAGACGACACCTGGTTGGATACTTCGGACGTTCACGCTCCCAGGCTTATATGAAGGTTCCACTCCAAATACCCGGAGAGACCAGTGCTATAGGCCTTCCGGAGCCGGCCTTAAGGGGGGGGTACTGTAAGATTCTGGTACCTTCGATACCATTCCAGCCCATTTCTTCCGCATATAGCTACTGTCCCTTTAACTCTCATGACGTCATCACTAGGCGCCGCTCTGAGCGGCTATTTCAATCGCCGGCTTTCACTCACAAGGTGTTCGTGCAAACCGCTTGTTACACAGCCTTGTCTGACGCTGCCGAAGCCTCCAGCTATTTCCTGTATTTCGCTACTGATCCTGTATCTCGCTACCTGATCCTTATCTCATTACCGGACCCCTCATCTCTCTAAACCAACTAGTGATAAGTACCCCACAGGGGATTCCTTCCTATCAACTTACACTATCTACTCTTGCATACTAAAGACTGTTGCTATCTATGCATTACTATTTCTATCATCTGCACTGTTACATAGATTGCTAGCTCTTGAGTCTACTACCATCTATATCCTTGCACTGAGTTAGCAATTCCTGTACACTTCATCTGCTGTCCCTTACCACCTGTTATTGTACATGATTGCTAACCTATCTGCATACTATCTATCACCATCTGCTAACACTCCAGAACATTACTATTGAGTGCCTATCATTGCTATCACTACTCACGCCTGTCCTTTCAGCACATCACCTCTATACTATTGTATACAACCTATCACTCCAGGAACATCTTATCTGAGTGTCTGTATATTTGCATGGTGAGGCAGGCTGGGCCACAATGATGAGTCTGGAGAGTTGGATATGGTAATTCAACACATCTCTACACGACTACTGAGTGGAAATTCTGCAGCTGCAAATCCAGTTCACTAAACAAACGCCGGAGTGTTACACACACACGTTTGACACCATCTGAACCAAATAAGTTTATCTTGGTCACATCAGACAACAGGACATTGTTCCAGTAACCCATGTCCTTGGTCTGCTTGTCTTCAGCAAAGTGTTTGCAGGCTTTCTTGTGCATCATCTTTAGAAAAGACTTCCTTCTGGGACAACAGCCATGCAGACTAATTTGATGCAGTGTGTGGCGTATGGTCTGAGCACTGACAGGCTGACCCCCCACCCCTTCAAGCTCTGCAGCAATGCAGGCAGCACTCATACGTCTATTTCCCAAAGACAACCTCTGGATATGACGCTGAGCACATGCACTCAATTTCTTTGGTCGACCATGGCAAGGCCTGTTCTGAGTAGAACCTATCCTGTTAAACCGCTGTATGTTCTTGGCCACTGTGCTGCAGCTCAGTTTCAGGGTCTTGGCACTCTTCTTATAGCCTAGGCCATCTTTATGTAGAGCAACAATTCTTTTTTTCAGATCCTCAGAAAGTTCTTTGCCATGAGGTGCCATGTTGAACTTCCAGTGACCAGTATGAGAGAGTGAGAGGGATAACACCAAATTTAACACACCTGCTCCCCGTTCACACCTGAGATGGCTAATTGGGCCCAATTCGGACATGTTCACTTATGGGTGTACTCACTTTTGTTGCCAGTGGTTTAGTCATTAATGGCTGTGTGTTGAGATATTTTGATGGGACAGCAAATTTACACTGTTATACAAGCTGTACACTCACTACTTTACATTGTAGTAAAATGTCATTTCTTCAGTGTTGTCACATGAAAAGATATAATAAAATATTTACAAAAATGTGAGGGGTGTACTCACTTTTGTTCGATACTGTACCTATGACATGGTTTTCAGACTATATAACAGAATAACCTTAATTAAAGATTTCTGGGACATTATGGAAATATAAATTATTGCAAGTTCCCTCAACCGAAGACAAGCAAATCCTGAAATACAGTTCAAGTAGCACAGAACTTCTCAATACAGTTCTTAAACAAGAGAAATATGCATTTCTGCCACTAGGGGGACACTGCTGGGGAAAGGCTACAGTTTAGTTTGCTTGTAGACTCCATCGTGTACCTCCTACAGTTGGGTGATTGTGTGTGATTGTTTGGATGATAGTTTCTGTCCTCTCAGGCTTAAAGCCTAACTCTACTTTTGTTGGGAAAAAAACATTCCCGTCTGGGTGATCCATGTACATTAACAGGATTTTTAACAAACTTTGTTGCAGATTCCTGCTTTTTTTTTATTCTGAAGAAATCAGTGTTTGTTCCTCTGTGCCTCTTGCTAAGTGAGTCTAACGGAAGTGGTTTCATAATTATCAATCCGCTGTGCACCTGCAGGGCTCTAATGAGGAAAGCTGCTGAGTCTGCATCCTTTTAGCTGTGATTTTTCCATTGAAAGCACCTCACCAAAAAATACATTTTTGTTACAGGGGATGCCTGAAATTTGCATTTTCAGAAAACGACAGAGCTGCAGATTGAAAAGGAAAGGTAATTTTTAATAGCATTCAATTACAATATGACTTGTGTCGCAATTGTATACGCTATATAATTTTTTCTTTATTTGTTATTTTTTTTACCTACGAAAGTGGAGTTACCTTTTAATTGAAAGGTATGAGGGTTCTAAGTTGAAAAATGCGTTTTATCTTTTTAACCTTTAAATGATTCCTGTTAATGTTCTCCACCATCACAGCATAATGTCTCCTTTTAGTCTGCTCAGTAAATTGTTTTTTCCTTTCCTCCTCTCAGTAAAATGGTGAGACCAACATCTAGAGTTTGGAAACATTTCCACAGCGCAATTCCTGCTGAGAGCAAATATTGTGAGAAGAAATATTCTTTTCCAAATGCTACAAGAATGGCAAAACACATCCTGGCATGCCAGAGGGACCCTAAAAACATTAAATAATACTTTATGGAATGAAATGATGAAGACCAGAATGAAGTTGGGAGAAGTTTTTCTCATTCCAGAAACATCCTTTCTGCTGCTTCTTGATCATCACAACGTGTTTCTTCACCAGCGGCGTCTTCAAGTCAGGAAGTGTTAGAAACCACGGCCTTCCAAAATGCACAACCCCTTCATTTATAGATAAGATCAAAATCAGGAGAAAATTTATCAAATTCTTCATAGAGCGATATATGCTTCTTGGTCATCATTGTCCATAACTGAAGATGCATATTGGCAGGAAGCTTTTACATTATTATTAGGGAAAAGGGGGAGGGGTGGTGGTTTCCTGTTTCCATGTATAGGTGAAATATTCTTAACATATACAGTCCTTGATATTCAATTTGTAATAAAAAAAAATACAATTTTAAATAGCAAGTTTAATTTATTTACTGAATAAGCTGTACTTTTATTTCAACCATAATACTTTTATACACATTTCACATTCCTAGTGTAACAAAAATGGCTTTCATTTTGTAAAACTACTCCATGCTAATTTTTTTTAAAACATTTTTTCCAAAATTTTCATTTTTTCTGGGAAAAAAAAACAGGAAAAAAAAAAGGATTTTTTTTCCCAATGGCTTTAAAATTTCGGAAACTTTTACGTCTCTAGACCTGGCCAGGAAAAGTTTTAAAAGGTTTGCTGCAAATTTGTAAGCTTCTCACTTCAAATGTTCACCGTTCCTGCTACTAGGGCCGGGGCAAGAGAAGGGCAAGAGAAGGGCAGGAGGGGGCGGCTGCCCCGGCACTGTGTTTTCATGAGGGGGTTGCTGCAAGGAGATTAAGGGGGAGGAGATTTGTGTTGGGAGGGGAAATTTCGGGAGGCAGAAGGGGGTAAGAATTGCTAGGGGTGCTAAATTAGGGGGATATGTGTTGGAAGGGGGGATAGGGGAAGAAAATTGGTGCTAGGAGGAGGAAATGTAGGTGTTTTTGCTAAAAGAGGTGATACGGGCGGCAAAGTGGTGTAGTGGTTGGTTAGCACTTTTGCCTAGCAGCAAAAAGGTCGCTGGTTCGAATCCCAACCATGACACTACCTACCTGGAGTTCTCCCTGGGCCTGCATGGGTTTCCTCCCACACACCAAAGACATGCTGGTAGGTTAATTGCCTCCTGTCTAAATTGGCCCTAGTATGTGTATGTATGAATGTGAGTTAGGGTAATTTTTGCTTGAGGGGGGATTAGTGCTAGGAGGGTAAATGTAGGGGATTTTCTGTGCTGGGGGCAGTAATTTGGAATGCAGGGAAGAGGATGTGTATTAAGAGAAAAAATTTGAGAGGCAGAGGATTTGTGCTAGGAGGGGGTGACTTTTTTTTGGGGAGGAGCATTTTTGTTTGGGGGGATTTGGGGGATGGTGGGCAAAGATTTGTGCTGGGAGTGGGGGTATCAGCAGAGGGGCGGATTTGTACTGGGGGAACTTATGCTTAGGGGGTAAGCATGCAGATTAGTGCACACTTTTTTGGGGGGCGGGGGATGGGGTTAGTTGACACATAATGCTTGTACATCTTGGGGGGGTGCAGTTTGGCATGTTCAGCGTCCTGGGCTCTAGATGACCTTATCCCCATACTGACTGCTACCGAATACGTTCAGCTCATCCTTTTTTGTTAATAGGGGTGAGAAGCTTATTTGGTGGAGGAGGAGTGAGGAGCTTACTTTGGGAAGGAAACACAGGTGTGATACAGTTATCGAGGTCACTGCTGGCTACCACCTGCAGTTTTTCAGCTAAGTATTCTACTAGACAACCATAGACAAACAATGCAATCAGACAGGCCAACCTGTTTTTTATATCTTTTAATCATGTACAAAAGGTAGAAAAATACCCAAATACAAGAAAGGCAAAGGGCATACAGAAATGTGGCAATTTGCTATGAAATAAAAAAAAAAAGAGACAATACAAAATGAAACTATGCCGATTGGACAGCATGAGTTTATTGAGGTATAAATGCATTATCAACTCTAACCTTTGCCCAATCACCTCTTGTAGGAAGGGTCCTTCTGAAGTGGCCATAGGTTATGTGGACCGGATGATTCTGATGGCTGGGTTGGTGCTTATGATTCATCAGTGCATCAGCCAAATTGAAACAAGTCCACATACCTCATGGCTACCATGATCAGGCCCCATATGACCATTTTTGTAGGACCCTGGGTGGTTCTTTATGATAGGACATATCATTTGCAGATGCATGCAGATCAAAAAGTATATTATTAGGAGGGATGAGTTTCATCTCCCTTGGGGGCTAACATGTTGGGTTTTATTAGAGAAGAAACATAATCAATCTGATCCAAGAAAGGGACAAATGTTTTTCAGACGGTGTAGAGCCTCATGTGTAAAATGTTTTTCTCTCCTGCTAATTTTTGTAGCCTAAAGTTATCTATCCTTTTTTGCTCACAAGCCTGCAGGACATATCAGAGGGTTGTTAGTAGCTGAGTTTTTGTTCCTTCAATCTCCAGACCAAAACTCTCTATTCAAATTCAAATCGTGGACAACTGTCTACTCTGTTAACTAAAATATCTATGATATCACCGAATGAAAGACAATATCTATAAAATTATCATATTCCAATATTTTAATGTCACACCACTGACCCTAAGAGTTGACAAATGTCTTAGCCTAAATGGGTCTTCCAGCGAGTCTGCATCACAGCTTTTGCCTGGCAGGACAGACCATCAATATTCCCATGATTGCTTCCTTTTTTTTGTTGAATGTTAAATTTTTACTGGTGGGACACCAGACTCCAGTGCAAAAAGTTTAAATTGTCCCCTGCAACTGTGTAAGCTGCTTATAGGGGTTGTGATCATTGATTATCATGAACTTATTACCATAGAGAAAGTGCTGCAGCTTTTTTAGGCCCTATACAATAGCCAAGCACTCTATGGTGGCCTCTATCCCAGATAGCAGCATCCAGCTAAGGTACAGCTCCTCCCCAGCTGGGTTCACCTGGTTCAGCAAAGTGCCCAGGCTATAGTTGTTGGTCTGGAGTCTGGACTACAAACCTGTAGTGGAAGATTGGGTCTTGCAGCACTAGAGAGTTGGCCAGGGCATACAAAATACTGTTAACAGCTGGTAGTCCAAAATACCTGCTTTGGAAGCTTCTTGGTTAGGTCCCTCAAGGCACTTAAGTTAGGAACACATTATTGATAGTGCCCTGTAGTGCCTAGGTAGGGCTTGACCTGCTTCTTAAAAGTTCATTTGGACTTTAATTAAGTTAATTTTCTAATGTCCTTTATTGCAAGTGATGTAGATCCCAATCCTACTGTACCTCACCATATCTGGTAAACAATCATAGCTTTGTAAAGCAGTTTACATTTACCGCCTGTGCACTTCCTTTGCTGATACTGTAGAGCAGCCTTTTTCAACCAGGGTGCCTTGAAGTTTCTTCAGAGGTGCCTTGGCAAAATGCTCAAAGATTGCCCAAAAATGTATACAAGCAAGCAGGTGGATCAAGCCTGCCTTTTAGTTGCGCAAAGCTGCAGGTTTGTATTGTGCACCATTTCCACCTTCCAGCCACCGGCATCCTAACAACCAGTGATGTCATTAGTGTTGATAAGAAGGGAGTTGCTCGCCTGCACAGCATCCTTGTTTGACCCTTCCCAGCCCCTCTCTGTCAACACTGCGGTCACATTAGCTGAATGATAGAGAGAAACTGAGGTAAAGGAGAAACACTGGCATACTAGTCGGTACTAGTGTGCAAAAGTGTATTTGCTGTGGAAGAATAAATCACCGCTAACGTTGGGTGCCCTATGAGTGTCGATGCTGCCGCATTAGGTAAAACTATTAGAAATGTTTTTTACATTTTAGAATAGGGTGCCTAAAGACTGTCCATAATTTTAAAGGCAGACTTGAATGAAAAAAAGTTGAGAAACACTCCTGTAGAATCAGAGCTGTCTTTTAAAATGGCGGAGGCACATTGGGAAATAAGGAATTTTCTTCTGTCCATTTTACAATTTAAAATTCGAATTTCCCTTCTAATAAATAGTTCTTAAATAAGACACTTTAAAAATGATAGCTAAAGCATGTCCCTTATTGTTTTTAAAGAAAGTATCCTGGTTAGCCATAGCAACTAATCAACTGCCATTTTTATTTCTTGCTAAGCACATATATATATACTTGATATCTTATTCCTGTGCCATGTCTGTTCGGTGTTGCTTACTCCAAAGCAGGCTAAGCATGCTCTAGAATGGAGAAGACAGATTGGTGGACCAAGGCTGAAGCAGAATTTCTGGATGCAAACCATGGTCATTGGCTGTACTGGCTCAGGGTTCTAGGTGGTTGTGTGTACGAGCCTTACAAAGCACTCCAAGTAGCAAACTGAGACACGTTGGTCTTTTAGCAGCTTTACAAACAAGTTTGGTAATGTGCTTTGTAACAATATGCCCCTTTACTTTGTGACTATGGTCAGAAACTCCGGCTGGATATTGTGGAGCATTTGCCTTTGATACATATTTATATGTTGGTCGTATTGTGCATTTGTTGTGATGCACAAGTTTTCATGATAACTCTGGGGAAACCATAGTCCTTCTGTTCCCCGCTGGTCTCTTACAACATATTAAGTTGTAGATATATGTCCTCCATTGGGAAGATGCACAATAGTAGATAACAGGATTAAGAAAACAACTTAGGCTGCTCGTACTTAAGGAGAGGATGTGAGCGAAATTCAGAGAGGCATCATTGTACCTAAAAAACATCAGGTAGAAAGCTATAAAGAGGATATTAGATGGGCCAAAGCAAAAGGCGAATGCAAGAAGTACAACCGCGATCACGTAGATGGCTCGAGTTCTCTGACGCATGCTTTCAACATGTGGCAGACAGAGACTGAGGATGGTTCCAACGTAACATAAAGTTGTAACAATTAAAGGTATGAGAAAGAAAACTATCAGATAAGTAAGTAAATAGTAAAAATAAAAGCCTTTTAAATCTTTTGAGTCCAGCACATCATAGCAAGTTGTGACATTGATTTCATGGTGGATAAAGGTTTGCCTGGTGATGAGAAGAGGCACAATGCTAGCCAATGAGATGACCCACATAATACCACACATCAGCCAGGCTCGGTTCACTGTACGCCAGGTGAGAGATCGCATCGGGAAGACTACCGCCAGAAATCGGTCAATGCTGATAATTGTTGTGAGGAGGATGGAGCAGTTTATGTTACAGAATAATGTTGCCATCACAAATCGACACATTCCTTCTCCGAAGATCCAGTTGCTTCCCGAGAATCGGTAAACAATGCGAAAAGGCAAGATGCAAAGAAAGCAGAGATCCGAAGCAGAAAGATTCAGCATGTACACTACTGTAGGCTTCTTGACCTTCATCTTGACTAGAAAAATAAAGATTGTCATGATGTTGAGAGGAAGCGCCAAAAGGACCACAACGGTATAGAGTGATGGTACGAGTTTGCTCAGCCACCAACTATTAGGGTTGATTATAAAGTCTTTTGAAGAAATGTTATATTCCAACTGGTATGCATTATTGAAATGGATAGGCCATATATGATTCACACCTGGAAAGAGAAGAAAATATAAACATAAAGAATAAAGCATGAAAAATATAACCTCAAATAACTCCAATAGTGCTCCGATAACACGAAAAATATAATAAAAATACATTTTTTTTTTCAAAAATTTTTACAAAAGTTTTGGAGAGAAACAGTTGTTAAAAATAGGAATTGTAAACAGGTGGTCTTCAACTACTGAGTGTTGAAAACACAAAAATAAATGCAAAATGCTGGATGCCTACTGGCAGGGATAACCAAAACAATCCTCATACTGTAAGTAGGGACGAGCTTGGATTTCGGGTCGAGGTTGGGTCTAACCTCACCCATTCACAGTTCGTTATACCAATAACCAATAATGTACTTTACATAGTTACATAGTTACATTGTAGGTGAGGTTGAATAAAGACAATAGTCCATCCAGTTCAACCTGTGTAGGTGTGTGTGGCTGTAATCATCTCACATAGCCCTTAATGTCCTGATCCTTGAGATGTACGTCTAATCGTCTTTTGAAAGCCATCATACTACCCGCAGAAACCACCTCTTGTGGTAGAGAATTCCACAATCTTGTAGCCCTAACAGTAAAGAACCCTCCTTGTTGCCTGAGGTTAGAAACGCTTCTCCTCTAATCGCATTGTATGTCCTCGAGTCCTCATGCAATTCCTTCGAATTAACAGTTTTTTTTTCTAAGCTGAGATCCCCATTAAGATATTTATAAATTGCTATCATGTCCCCCCTCAGACATCTCTTCTTCAGGGAGAATAAATCGAGCGATTGCAGCCGCTCTTCATAGTTAAGGTCCTCCAATCCCCTAATCAGTTTAGTTGCCCTTCTCTGGACTCTCTCCAGCTCCAACACATCCCTCCTGAGGACTGGCGACCAGAACTGGGCAGAATACTCCAGATGCGGTCGGACCAGAGTTTTATAAAGTGGAAGGATTATAGTCTTATCTCTGGAATACATACCTTTTTTTATGCATGCTAATATTCTGCTGGCTTTGGCAGCTGCCGCTTGACATTGCATGCTGTTGCCTAAACTATCATCAACCAAGACTCCCAGATCTTTCTCCATTTTTGATTCCCCCAAGGGTTCCCCCCCTAACGTGTATTGTGCTTTTATGTTTTTAGTCCCCAAGTGCAAAACCTTACACTTCTCTACGTTAAACCTCATTTGCCATGTCGTTGCCCACTCCGTTATTTTGTCCAGGTCATTCTGTAGGATATCTGCTTCATGCTGTGCAGTTATTGCCCTGCCCAATTTTGTGTCATCTGCAAAAACTGATAACGAACTACTGATCCCGTCCTCAATGCTGTTTATGAATAAATTGAACAAGGTTGGTCCCAGGACGGAGCCCTGGGGCACCCCGCTTACTACCTCAGACCAGTCTGAGTAAGCGCTGTTTATTACCACCCTTTGAACACACCCTTTTAGCCAGTTCCGTATCCACTTCCTTGACTCTGAACTTGCAGTAGGTCAGGTTGCTTAGAATGCCCAATAATGGGACCTTTTTTTATGTGCATGACCCTCACTTTAAAAAAGGCAATTTTCCCAGCATCATATGAGAGGGAAAGCAAAGAGTGTGTTGCTGATCAAGTGCATAGATACAGACTAGTAAAGGGCTTTTAGGCACTGGTGTCTTATTGTGAATGTAAACCCTTACTGAATGTCTTTTAGGCTGCAAAATGCTGTGTACCATGGGGACTTTGGGGATGTGGGGACAGAAATATTTTTACATCCTAATGCTATTAAGTGCTTATGTGTATCCTGCAGATACTTTACAGACTCTACATATGCACTATCTACTGCCATAACATATCTTCTATTATCTGCTGGCTACATTCTTCTTTTTACAGCCTGTTCCTGAGGTTACACATACTTCGCTGCTACCTGACTGCATGTGTTTTTACGCAGGTCATATTTCCAAATTGTTGCTGGCTGCAATTTTTTTAAAATGTCTTCTTTTGAAGGATTTTGAGGGATTAGAATGCTTCTCAGTTTTAATTGCTGTCTGCAGAGATGTATAGTAACTAAGTAGAACTACTTCACTACTGTACCGAAGGCGGTATCTGTACTTTCCTAGAGTAGAATTTTTTTCTCCTACTTCCACTTTTACTTCACTACATTTTTTCGATGATTTCAATACTTCTACTCCGATATTTTTTTTTTTGTGCTGCATAGTTACTCGTTACAATTATAAAAATTACCACTGCCAGAACAGTAGATGGCAGGTTTCATGAAGCTCAAAACATCTGTATTATCAGCGCATTCGAAAATAAATGCTACTGTATGTATAAATAAAAGCTGCATTTGAAATAATAAAAAACAATATGATGTTCAAACTTTTGACTTCTTTCTTGAATAACTACATAACACAGTACTTCTACTTTTACTTTCAGTACTTGAGTAGCAAAATCTTTTTAAAAAAAACTACTTGCAATACTTAAGTACAAAAAATGTTGAATACTTTAGTACTTCTCAAGTCACTTTTTGATCGAGCACTTCCACTTCTACTCAAGTCACTTTTTGATCGAGCACTTGTACTTTTACTCAAGTATGGGTTTCGAGTACTTTATACAACTCTGGCTGTCTGTGCCCCCGTTAGAGAGATTCACCCTCTCTATTTGTCCTTTTTACCATTATCATTGAAAGAGAAAGTAAAAGAAAATACCAAATTTTGAGTTGTCCCTAGAAAAGTAATAGAGGGGAAACCTTCCAATGGGGGTATTAGTTCTGGTGACCTGGGGGTCCCAAAGGAATTCCCTTAATTCATCTGACTTGCTGTTTGGCTATGAGACAGAAAGTGAATGGAAATCTCCCCAATGGGACATAGATGGCGAAAAAAAATCTGACAGAGGGTATATCCCTCCCTTGCTCTATTCAAAATTTATAAAAAAAAAACATTTTCCTTATGTAGCACAGTCCCCGTAGGGCTTGCTGTGTGTTGACTTCTTGGGTCTCGCTCTGATTACCTGACAGTCACTAGGGGATTTTTCACACATCCATCCTTACTCCCGTTTGCTCATTACTCAATAAACAGTCCAGGGGATTTGGTTTTATATTGTGGAACTTGGATGGGAGAAGGGAATAGTGGGATACTCCAACTGAACTATTCACAGTAGATAAGGACAACTCTCACTCGGGACCCCTCTCTCTAGCCGAAGACCCCGAGCACATGGCATTTATACAGTATCCCAGCATGCACCGAGGCACTTTCCTCTGCCAATTGCCAGGGCTGTAACAATGCCTGTGCCAAACCCTGTCAAGTTTCCAATTTGCCTCCCCATTGGACCAGTGTGAAACATTTCAGACAAGCTGAGCACCATGAGCAGACCCTACCAATGAATCCTGCTCTCTGGTAGGCAGAGAGCAATATAAATTTACCTGGCAACCTCTCTGGTAAGCAGAAAGAACCAAAATGTATACTCTCTCTTCTAGCACCTACCTAGGAGGTTGCTACACCTATAATTCTACTTTAAGCTTGAGGTGAATGGAATGCTTCGGGCAGTTGTTGTTGGCAGTCTTGCATTGTTTAAAAGTAAAAAATAGGCACAAGAATGGAGTGTATCTAACCACCTCATAACCCACTCAAAAAAGTTCTGGCACAAAAAGTTAGCCTTGCAGGAGTTTTCAGCATTCCTTCTCTGGAGCTACAAAACAACACCAAATCTCCATTCAGCCTCCTAGCTTATTCTTGCAGAACTGCTGCTTTGGCCCTCAGGCTTAGAGTCTCTGTCTGTTTCACCACAGACTTCATCTGTACTGAGCAGACATACACACCTCTAGCTGCTCCATTGCAGCACAATGGACTCCTGGGGAGGCCAGAGCCCTGAACCATAGTCGCTTCTCTAAGAAAAGCCCTGTGCACGCATGTGTGCTGATTTGCCCACAAAACGTGGACTTAGGATTTGAAGTATTCTCTATGAAGCTTTTAGACTCCAGGACCTAGGCCAGTCTTTTTCAACCAGGGTGCCTTCAGGTTTCTTCAGGGGTGCCTTGGCAAAATGCCTAAAAATTGCCCAAAAATGATATACAAACCAATGGGTGGATCAAGCCTGCCTTTTAGTTACACAAGTCACTATAGGGAGTACTTGCATTGCATCCTTGTTTGACCCCACCACCCCTCTCTGTCTACACTGGGTCACATTAGCTGAGTGAGGGAGGAAAACTGAGAGATAAGAAAAACATTGAAATGCTAGTCAGTACCTGTGTGCAAAGGTGTGTTTGCATTGGAAAAACAGATCCCGCCTAATGTTGGGTGTCCTACGTGTGTGGAACTTGCTGCGTTACGTAAAACTATTAGTTTCATTTTTTTTTCATTTATGAATGGGGGTGCCCTAAGATTGTACAGAATTTTAAAGGGTGCCTTGACTGAAAAAAGGTTAAAAAAACACTGACCTAGACTGTGTTTTAACAAACTCCAAGGAATTCTAGTTCCTCTGTATGACACAAACACCCTGGAACCCCTCAACCTGCTTGGATGAAAACCCTGGGTGACACTTAACCCTCCTCACATAGTGACAGGGCATCACACTATCACTATACGTATATACAGTAAAACCTTGGTTTGCAAGCATAATTAGTTCCAGAAGCATGCTTGTAATGCAAAGCACTGGTATATCAAAGTGAATTTCCCCATAAGAAATAATGTAAACTCAGATGATTCGTTCTACAACCATTTATTCATATAAAAATACAAAATACAATATAAAGTGTACTGTATAAATAAAACAAATTAACCACTTAAGCCCCGGAGGATTTGGCTGCTAAACGACCAGAGGGTATTTTGCGATTCGGCACTGCGTGACTTTAACGGACAATTGCGCGGTCGTGCGACGCTGTACCTAAACGAATTTGGCGTCCTTTTTTTCCCACAAACAGAGCTTTCTATTGGCGGTATTTGATCACCTGTGCGATTTTTTGATCACGCGCTATAAACAAAAAAAGAGCGTAAATTTTGCAAAAATAGCAATATTTTTCCCTTTTTTTTATATGAAATTCCCCCCAAAAAAAATGTAAAAATCAAAATTTTTTAATATTTTCGGCCAATTTGTTTTATGCTACCTATGTTTGGTAAAAAAAATCGCAAAAAGCGTATTTTGATTGGTTTGCGCAAAAGTTATTGCGTTTACTAACAAAGGGAAAGATTTTTGTCATTTTTGTTGTTTTTTTTTTAACGCGTAATGGCGGCGATCTGCGATTTTATTTGCGGTACTGCGACATTGCGGCGGAAAGATCGGACCCTTGACTGACATTTTTGACACTTTTGGGGTTACCAGTGACATTTCTACAGTAATCAGTGCTATATATATGCACTGTTACTGTAAAAATACACTGGTAGTGAAGGGGTTAACTTTATTTGAGAGGGAGGGGCTGTGTGTGTCCCTAGGGGCGTGATTCTAACTGTGATTGGCTGTGGCTTCAACTGTATGCAGAGTGATCAATGGATCTACATAGTAGATCCATGTGATCAGCTCTCATACAGAGAGGAGAATGACAGGCAGCTTGTTTACACAAGCTGCCTGACTTTCTCCCTCTCCCCCGCCGATCGCAGAGTGGCCGGCGGCGATCGGGTCCGCCGGTCACACGCGCGGGGGGGTCCGTGACCACGCGGGAGCGGGAGCGCGCCTCCGGCGGCGCGCGCTCTCTCCCTAAACCCTCACAGGCGAGCGACGTAGACCTACGTCACTTTGCCTGTGAGGGGCTGACCGCCGCCGTAGATAGTCGTGCGGCGGTCGGCAAGTGGTTAACCTGCACTTCAAAATACAGTACTGTACAGTTTGAAGTTTACTGTACTGTAAAAATAAAACAAATTAATCTGCACTTTGCAGCACCCTTATGTCAAGGTCTTACCTTGCCTTCCTGTTGGCAGCCATCTTGGACATGTGCAGACTGCTGTCTGTTATAAACTCTGTTTCCTGACAGACTCCATGGCAGCATATGTTTGGGTAGTCCCGCCTCCACTCCTACCCTATAGGACCCCACTCCCATAAATCCTTGCTCCCTTTCAGCATCCGTGTTCTTTTTTTGTCCTCCTCCATGCACCTGTTTGGTGCTGAATTCCTACGAATATGGTCGTTTTATATGACGCAGGGTCGTTTGGAGTCGGCAGGATCTGTTTTCCCAATAAGCCCTTGCTGCTGCGGGGTATGGGATGGGCAAGTTGAAGAGGAGCCGAGAAAGTGCCTGACAAAGCGGGCTAGTAATGGCATGGCCGATGACCCCGCTGTGGTGGGTGGCCTCATTGTATTGCCCCAACGCTGGATTGGATGTCCTGGTGTCTGGCTCTAAGGTATCCCTGGTGTCTAGTGCGACTGGAGGGGTAAGTGTTTTTTCTTTATTTTATCCCTTTTTGCGTACCTGGTGGTCTAGCGACTGCCTGGTGGTCCAGTGTGCGGCTCCTCGTTCCGTTCATTATCTTCCTGGTGGTCCGGGAGGCTCTGTGGACACCGTGGAACGCTATGCGTTCCATCCCCGGCGTCCTCGGTCGCTCTGCGCATGCGCGCCGACTGACCGAGAACGAGGCTTGGTTCGCGCATGCGCAGTAGCGGCGAGTGCCGATACTCGCGCATGCGCAGTACGCCGCGACCGTGACGTCACGGCCAGCGCCAAATTTAAACAGCTGTCAGTTCCACAGTCGGTGGAACTGACTATACATCACAGCGCCCAGCCTGTAGCCTGTTCCCAAGAGCTGACGCTCTAGTTCTCAGGTATGTGGATTTCTTTTATGGGGGTCTTCATGTTAGGCCATCTTGGTATACTTATATGCATTATTTATTCCAGTGGTTCCTTTTGCCTTATGGACCCGTCACCGCTCCCCTGTGACCAGCCCTCTCTTAGGTGAGTGCAGGGCTGCATGAGGGGGGGGAGCAGGACGTACGGATGGGCGCATTACTGTATTGCCTTATGTGTTTTACTTTGCAGCTCCTCTTCTAGGACGGAACAACCGCAGGGCACGCGGGAGGACCGCCATGCTAATCCGCAGCATCACCGCTCCTCCTCCAAACATGGCTCATCCAAGTCCAGATACCGTAGTAAAGACCGGTCACCTCCTAGGTCTTCACGCCAATCCAGCGAGACTAAGTGCTGGGGCTGTGGTATCCGTTTACTGGACGGTGGATCACTATGCGACTCCTGTTATTCCCGAGCATCGAATGAAAGGGGAAGATCTGACCAACAACTTGAGTCTATGGTCAAACGCATAGTCAAGGTTTCGCTGGCTGATTTTAATAGACTTCAATCTCCAGCGCCAGAGCCATCTGTATCTCCAGTTAGAGAGACCACTAGCGGAAGAGCCCTTGAAACCTCTGAACCTAGCCATGCCTCGGTATTCAAGTCTGATAGCGATTCGGATCAGGATGAACCAAGTTTAGGATTCTCTTTCAATTTGGTTCCACCTTTAGTAAAGGCCGTCAGAGAAACTTTAAACTGGGAAGATCCAGTAGTTTCGGCCCCGAAGCAGAGAAAACTCTTTAAACAGCTGAGCAAGGAACGGCTGAATTTCCCGTTTATTCCTGAATTAGGAGAAATCATAATGGAAGAAAGGAGCAAGGTGGAGAAAAAGAATTCTATGATCTCAAAATTGGCTAAGCTCTATCCATTCAAGGAAGAGGAAGTCAGACACCTGGAAACTCCTCCTCTGGTAGATGCGGCTGTCATGAGGCTAGTGAAGCACGTAACTTTGCCTCTTGAGGATACTGTTTCCTTCAAAGACCCTCTTGACAGGAAAATCGACACGGATTTGAAGCGTGTCTATCTTTCAGTAGGTGCTGCCTGTAAACCGGCTTTGGCCCTGGCTTCTTTGTCCAAAGCCATGGAAGTGTGGGTGGACAATGTGGATGATTCCCTCAGAAGCTTCTCCGAAGATGCAGCTAATAACTCTCCTATCCAAGAGTTGAAACTGGCCTCAGCCTTTCTGGGGGAGGCGTCTATTGATGTTATTCGCCTGTTAGCCCAGGGAATGCTATCGTCTGTTACGGCGAAGCGTGCACTTTGGTTGCGCCCTTGGTTGGCTGATCCTGCTTCTAAGCAGGTGTGGTGCCGTATTCCCTTTGAGGGTTCGTCCCTCTTTGGGAATAAGTTAGATAGCGCCATTTCCAAGGCTACTGGCGGTAAGTCGGGCTTTCTCCCCCAGGATAGGCGTCTTCTGGGTCAGAAGAGGCCACCTCTTCGAAGACAAAATTCTGATCGTGCCAGGGAGGCACGTAGTTATAGGCCAGGAAGGGAGTTTGGAAGAAACTGGAAATCCAGGCAGTCTTCCTTTCGGAAAGGCCCCAAGACCAATCCGTCTGGGGATAGAGACACGACGAAGTCCTTTTGAGATTGGGCCTGCTCAGGCCGGTCAGGTGGGAGGTCGTCTCTTTCACTTTCGGCAGGTCTGGGCGGCCTCAATGCGGGATACTTGGGTCGTCAACACGGTCTCTGCAGGTCATTCTTGGACCTTCACCAGTATTCCCGGAGACAGATTTTTTCCTACCTCCCTTCCTCGGTCAGGCGACAAAAGAGAGATTCTCTTGTCTTACGTAGACTCGCTAGTCACTCAAGGAGCAGTGGTTCCAGTGCCAGAATCCGAAAGAAGACTCGGAGTGTACTCTCCTCTGTTCATGGTGCGCAAGAAGAGCGGTGCCTGGAGACCAGTGATAGATCTGACGCACTTGAATCGCTTCATCAAAGGAGAAAGATTCAAGATGGAGACTCTATTCTCCATTCAGCAGGCCGTTCAACCAGGAGATTGGATGGTCTCAGTAGACCTGAAGGATGCATACTTCCACGTACCAGTGGCAACAGAGTTTCAACGATATCTGAGATTCTCGGTCGGCCAGCGTCATCTACAATTTGTATGTCTCCCCTTCAGGCTTTCCACGTCGCGTCGTACCTTTTCGAAGGTCTTATTAGCGGTGGTAGCCTTGATAAGACTGAGAGAGGTCCGTCTTTATCATTACCTGGACGACCTCCTTCTTCTGGCCCAAGACAAGTCTGTCATCCTGGAACATCTAGCTATGGTCATCTCGTCTCTAGAGAGGTTCGGCTGGATCCTGAACAGGGAAAAGAGCCATCTGATTCCCACTCAGTCCCTGGTCTTTTTGGGTGCGCTGTTCAACACCAAGAACAGTACCATCTCTCTGCCAGAAGAAAAGATTCCGGTAATCAGGGACAGAGTGTCTCTAGCTTTGTCAGCATCACGTCTCACAGCAAAACAATGCCTAAGGGTAATTGGCACCATGGTGTCGGCAGCCCCTATGGTGAAGTGGGCTCTCTGGAGGATGAGGCCTTTTCAGAGGGGTTTCCTTCAGCAGTGGAACGGAGTCAGCAATTCCCAACGAATTGTGATAACCGCAACAATGAAGAGCTGGCTTCCGTGGTGGCTACAGCTGAAGAATTTGAGCAATTGTCACTCCATAGCCCCCATATCTTGGGTGATAGTGACATCAGACGCCAGCAACACCGGATGGGGCGGTCATTGCGGAACAGAGATGGCACAAGGGAAATGGGACTTTTGGTCTCGCCAGACGGTGTCCAACATCTTAGAACTACGAGCGGCCTTTCAAGTGTTACTAGCCTTCAGCCACCTCATTCGGGGCACCTCAGTCATGCTGAGGTTAGACAACACGACTGCAGTAGCCTATGTGAGGAAACAAGGCGGAACTCGCAGCGCATCCCTGCTTCTGGGAATTAGAGCCAATAATGACCTGGGCTCAGGAAAACCTGGTCAATCTGTTGGCAGTTTACATACCAGGGGCTCAGAACACACAAGCAGATTTCCTCTCGAGAACACAACTCAACAACAACAAGTGGTCTCTCCACGAGGATGTGTTCAGCTGGATCCTGTCCTTGGAGTTCATCCCAGAGGTGGATCTATTTGCCTCCTTCAACAACAGGAAGTTGCAGAAGTTTTACTCGAGGGACAGAGATCCCAGGGCATTCGGGATGGATGCCCTGACAGATTGCTGGAGGTTTCACAAGGCTTATGCCTTTCCCCCAGTACCAGTCATCTTTCAATTCCTGCGGAGAGTCCAGATGGAGTCAGTCAAAGTGGTTGCAGTAATCCCGTTCTGGCCCAACAGACCGTGGTTTCCCCTACTGTTTCAACTGAGCTACCGCGACCCAGTCCCTCTTCCTCTCAGGGCGGATCTGCTGTCCCAGGGCTCCATCCTTCACCCATGCCCAGCCCGTCTGCACCTTCGGGTCTGGTTTTTGAAAGGGGAAGGCTGGAAGCGTTAGGATGTCCGGAAGTAGCCATACCAACTCTTTTGAGTGCTAGAAGACAAAGCACGAACAAAACCTATGAAAGGATTTGGGCTAGGTTTACTTCCTTCCTAGAGTCCAAAGGAAAGTCCTGGTCATCTCCTTCCGTGCAAGATATTCTTTCTTTTCTTCAATCGGGATTGGAGTTGCCTCTTTCAGTAAGCGCCCTACGAGTACAAGTCTCAGCCATATCTGCTTTCACAGGCATTTCCTGGGCTGCACATCCTTTGATCAGGCAATTCTTCAAAGGGGCAGTAAGGCTAAGGCCACAGAAGAAGCTGAGATTCCCCAAGTGGGACATGCCTCTGGTCCTTGATTTCTTATCATCGGTTGGCTCAAGTCTTGAAAATCCTATATCAGTGAAACATCTCACCCTCAAAACGGTCTTTCTGGTGGCCATCACATCTGCTAAAAGGGTGTCAGAGATCCAAAGTCTGGGAAGTAAGGAACCTTTTCTGACTTTTTTCCCGGATAGAGTTGTCCTCATTCCAATGCTGGGAGCAAGGCCTAAAGTTACGTCAGTCTTTCATGAGAACCAAGAAATTGTTCTCCCTACTTTCAATTCATCGGCCGAACCTCCGGAAGTCCATCCTCTGGATGTGGGCAACACGCTCAAACAGTACTTGGAAGCTACAGCCTCTTTCCGGAAGACAGATTATCTATTTGTCTTATTGTCTGGGAAGAACAAAGGTATGCGTGCTTCCTCAAGATCAGTTGCCTCCTGGATAGTAGAGGCGATTCAGTGGGCTTATAGAGAGAAGGGCTTGGTTCCTCCTAAAGCGGTGACTGCACATTCTACGCGTGGTGTCGCTACTTCATGGGCAGCTTCAAGACATGTCGCTCCGGATGTGGTCTGCAGAGCAGCGTCTTGGTCGTCCATTCATACATTCATGTCTCATTATTGTGTTGATCCGGCGGCTCTTTCTTCTGTTGGTTTTGGTGCTCAAGTGTTATCTGTTGCAGGTGTTAATTAAAATTTATCAGCATCTGCCCACCCAATTGTGTTTTGGCGAGTTATTTCCCAAACATATGCTGCCATGGAGTCTGTCAGGAAAACGGAAAATTTATATCAAATACTTACCGTAATTTTCCTTTCCTGATGGACTCCATGGCAGCAGGAGTCCCCTCCCAGTTCCTGAGTAGGCTAGTTACAGAACACGAATGCTGAAAGGGAGCAAGGATTTATGGGAGTGGGGTCCTATAGGGTAGGAGTGGAGGCGGGACTACCCAAACATATGCTGTCATGGAGTCCATCAGGAAAGGAAAATTACGGTAAGTATTTGATATAAATTTTCCGTTTTGCATCATCACTTGCCTGCTGCCTGGGCGTCGCTCAGTGATGATGTTGCACACCTGACTATATACTGTATATCAGTTGATGTCTTGCACTCCTTGCTTTTGTGTTTGTGCTCCAAGGTGCCTCATTGCTAGCAGTCTTCTGTTCTCTGTGTTCCTCCATGTATGGCTGACGACTTCCCTGTCTCTCGATTCCTGGCTCTCGATTCCGCATAGGCAGATGATCCGGCATCAGCAGACTACCCGCTACTAGACTTGACCCTGGCTTGGATGATTACCTGCTTCTGGACTTGACCCCGGCTGTTCCTGATTTTGCTCCTCACTCGTGTTGAGCGTTTATTGTTGTTTCCCTGATAAACTGCTTTATTTTACTTACATCTTCGTGTGGTCTGGTTTCCTGGCACCCTGAGTATACACAAGGGCCATTAATCCTGACGATGCAGGTGCTCCTACGCTCCCCATGCTACCAGCCTGGATCAACAAGATCACCTTTTGGGTCACTTTGCTCAGGCGTGGCAGACGTTGCTTGAACGCACAGCACTCCTTGCTCCTGGTGCTGCTAGGCCAGTGGTCCATCCTGCTGCTGCTCCTCTTTCCGCTCCTGCTCCTGCAGTTGTAGCTGGAGTCACTGTTACCAGGGGGATGACTGGTTCAGCCACCCACCCGCAGTGCTATGGGGGTCAACCGAGTTAGTGTCGTGGCTCCTAAACCAAGTGGGCATTTATTTTGAGATGGTTCCTCAGGGGTTTCCCTCTGACAGGTCCAAGGTGGGTTTCCTAATCTCGTTGCTCTCGGGCAAGGCCTTGGCCTGGGCGAATCCCTTATGGGAGAATGATAATCCTGTGATACCCGATTACCCGAGTTTTGTTGCCTCCTTTCGTAGGGTATTCGATGTGACTGCTCACTCTGCCTCGGCTGCTGAGCTGCTCCTGTCCATTCAACAGGGTATACGAACTGTTGCCGAGTATGCCATCGAATTTAGTACCCTGGCAGCAGAGGTGGGCTGGAATAATGGGGCATTGAAGGATGAGATTGCGGCCAAGGATCTCACTGACGAGCTCAAGGCTCTCATATCTTTCCTGATTTTAATCGATACCAGGCTCAGGGAGAGACCATGGTTTAAGGAGCGCCTACGGAGGCCTCCTACCAGATTGGCTCCTATGTTTTCTACAACACCCATTCCTCCCTCACCTCCCATGCCTCCTGGGATGGTGTGTCTAGCTGTGAACCCATGCAGCTGGGGTTCATTTGCCTTTCCGAGGCTGAGCGGGCCTTTAGGAGGAAGGAGGGATGGTGCCTGTATTGCGGCTTTGGTGGGCATTTCTGGGAATCTTGTCCTACCCATCCGGGAAACGCTCGCGCCTAATGTCCTGTCTGGGGCAGACCTTAGGTGGAATTTCCTCGTCCACAGTTTCCCGTAAAAATAAACCGCTAATCACAGTTGTCCTCTCCTGGGCTGCAGGTTCGGTGGCTACTCTGGCATTGGTAGACTCTGGTGCTGGCAGTTACTTTATTGACAGTACGTTTGCTGCTGCAATTTCCATACCCTTGCAGCCCTGTGTTTCTCCACAAGTCATCAAGGCGATTGATGGCAGACACCTGCAACTGGCACAGGTTACCCACGAGACTGTTCCAGTTGACATGGCAATAGGAACTGTTCACAGAGAGTCAACCTGTTTCCAGGTTATATCATCCCCACAATTCAAATCTGTAAAGAAAAGCGCACGCAACCTCGGGCAATAACGCTTTAATAAAGGACAACAACACAGTACATTGGAATTGCACTCACACTTTTCCTTTAAGACAATCGCTTTACAGCATTCCAACAGGAGCTACTCGCTCCTCCCGTCCCTCCAGATGGTGACTCTGCGGTCTCCTCATTCGCGGCTGAGGAGACCGCAGAGTCACCATCTGGAGGGACGGGAGGAGCGAGTAGCTCCTGTTGGAATGCTGTAAAGCGATTGTCTTAAAGGAAAAGTGTGAGTGCAATTCCAATGTACTGTGTTGTTGTCCTTTATTAAAGCGTTATTGCCCGAGGTTGCGTGTGCTTTTCTTTACAGATTTGAATTGTTTTGATCCGCCCCCCCCCCAGTGGAGTGAGAGAGGAGCAGCAGCAACCAGGACATTTCAGCTATAAAACATACAAACAAAGGAGGTGAATACATGGACAGCGCCATGGGCTGGTGAAGTACTCCTCTTTGTACTTGTTGTATATCAGCATGTGCAGGATCTGTCCTTCTTGATTGTTATATCATCCCCACACTACTCTCTTGTGTTGAGGTACCCTTGGCTTCAGAAACACAATCTGACCTTTGATTGGCAGTAGGTCAAGATCCTCTCTTGGTCTCCACAGTGTGGCGCTGTTTGTATCCATGGGCCTGTTAAGGTACTTTGTACCTCCTTGGATTCAGTGTTGCCTACTGAATATCATGAGTATCAGGATGTGTTTGGCAAGGTGCACGCTGGTACTTTTCCTCCTCATCATCCGTATGATTGTGCCATAGACTTGCAACCTAGTGCCATTCCCCCTCGAGGCAGGGTTTATCCTCTCTAAGTTGCGGAAAATAAGGCCATGGAGGAGTACGTGGCAGATGCACTTGCCCGGGGGAACATTTTCAAGTCCACTTCTCCGGGGGGGGGGGCGTTTTTTTCTTCGTAACGAAGAAGGGGGGGTGAGTTGAGACCTTGCATTGATTATAGGGGTCTCAGTCGCATCACGGTCAAGAATGCATACCTGATCCAGTTGATTACTGAATTGTTCGACTGCCTCAAGGGAGCAACGGTCTTTACCAAGCTTGACCAAGTATAACCTCGTAAGGACGAAGGAAGGTTATGAGTGGAAGACCGAGTTTAATACCAGAATCGGTCATTACGAATATCTAAATGCCCTTTGGCTTGTGCAATGCGCCCGCTGTCTTCCAGGAGTTCATCAATGATATGTTTCTTGATATGTTGCAGCAATGCATGGTAGTCTATTTGGATGACATCTTGATTTTCTCAGACTCCATTGAATCAACCTACCTGGATGTCAGACAAGTGCTGCAACGGTTGCGTGAGAATGGGCTTTTCTGTAAGCTTGTGAAATGAAAAATTCCACCTGTTTCAGGTTGCCTTCTTGGGCTACATCATTTCTGCTGAAGGATTCTCTCCAAGGTTTTGGCTGTTCTACAATGGCTTCACCCTAGTGGTGTCCATTCCATTCAGCATTTCCTTGGGTTTGCCAACCACTATCGGAAATTTATCAGGAACTTTCCTCTTTGGCCAAACCTATCTCAGATCTGACTAAGAAGGGCAGCAATTCCCACAGATGGACGCCTGCTGCCATGCAAGTTTTTGAGGCCCTCAAGTCTGCTTTCGCTTCGGCTCCCATTCTGTCTCATCCCAATCCTGGTTTGCCCTTTGTCCTAGAGGTAGATGCGTCTGAGATAGGAGCAGGCACCCTCCTGTCTCAGTGTCAGACACCCGATGGACCCTTACTTCCTTGTGGGTTCTACTCCTAGCAGCTGTCTCCATCTGAATGCAATTACATGATTTGAGACGGAGAGCTCTTGGCCATTATCCTGCCTCCCAAGGAGTGGAGACACTTGTTTGAAGGTTCTGTGGTTCCAGTTCTCATTTTCACCGATCATAAGATTCTGACGTATCTCTCGGAGGCCAAGAGGCTCACACCCCGTCAGGCCAGGTGGGCCTTTTTCTTGTCTTGTTTTAACCATGTGGTATCCTATTTGACCGGCTTCAAGAATGTCAAAGCTGATGCCTTGTCTCACCAGTATTCTGAGTTGTCCAGGGAGGACTTTGTGCCGATACCAGTCATATCTTCAGATCATATCCTGGCTGCCATCCGCACCTACTTAACCTCTCCTCTTGGGGAACAGATCTTGGCTGCCCAATCCTGATGCTCCTACAGAGAGACCTCCAGGCACATGTTCTGTACCTGAGGGGTTGTGCATCAGACTGTTGTGCACGTACCACAATTCCAAGACTCCGGGTCATTCTGGTAAGAACCAATTGTCCTGGGCTATTTCCTGTCAGTTCTGGTGGCCATCTCTCCGCACTGATATTGCTGCGTACGTGGCTGCTTGTTCGGTCTGTGCCCAGAACAAATCTCCTTCCCTTGGGCTTATTGCATCCCATTTCCTATGGGGAGCATCCCTGGTCTCACTTGACCATATATTTTTTTGTGGAACTTCCTGTGTCTCGAGGTTACACAGTTATCCTCATGGTTGTCGACCACTTCTCCAAAATGTGCCACTGTGTTCTGTTTAAGCGGCTGCCTACCGCTCAGGAGCTTGCCTCTTGTTTGCCAGGGAAGTTTTCTGCTTACAGGGTTGCCTAAGGAGATTGTCTCTGGCCATGGGAGCCAGTTTGTCTCCAGGTTCTGGAATGCCTTTTGCTCCCAGTTGGGTATTCGACTCTCCTTCTCCTCGGCCTACCATCCCCAGTACAATGGTGCCGCTGAGTGTTCCAACCATGCTCCAGATCAATTTCTCCGCTGCTATATCTCTGACCATCAGAACAACTGGGTTGATCTCCTACCCTGGGCAGGGTTTGCTAGGAACTCTGCCATCAACGCGTCTTCCAGAATGTTTCCATTCATGGCCAATTATGGGTTCCAACCCGTTGTGTTGCCTGAGTCCTTCTTGCCACAGGACATCCCGGCTGTGGAGGATCATCTTCCTGCCCTCCGTTCCTCTTGGGTGCAGATTCAAGAGTCTTTACTGGTCTCTGCACAGCGCCAGAAGCTTGAGGCAGACCAGAGACATTTATCTGCTCCTTCGTACCAGGTCGGGGAGAGAGTGTGTTTGTCGACCTGTAATCTCAACCTCAGGGTGCCCACTCCTAAACTGGCACCCTGTTTTGTTGGGCCTTTTCGCATCCTCTGTAACGTGAACCCGGTGGCCTATGCCCTTGATCTTCCTCCTTGCATGCGTATCTCCAATGTCTTTCACGTGTCACGTTTAAAGCCACTGGTTTTCAATTGCTATACTTCTTCACTTCCACGCCCTCGTCCCATTCCTATGGGCAATCATGATGAGTATGAGGTTAGCAGCATCTTGGATTCTCCTCTGTTCCAAGGTCAGGTTCAATACCTGGTGCACTGGAAGGGTCATGGTCCTGAGGAGCGCTCCTGGGTTCCCTCCACTGATGTTCATGCTCCCGCCCTTCTCCGCACTTTCCACGCTCGCTTTCCTCAGAAACAATTTTTTGCTCGGCAGAGGAGGGGGGGGGGGGGGGGCGTTAAGGGGAGGGTATTGTCAAGGTCTTACCTTGCCTTCCTGTTGCCAGCCACATCGGACATGTGCAGACTGCTGTCTCTTATAAACTCTGTTTGCATCATCACTTGCCTGCTGCCTGGGTGTCAAGGACTCAGACGCTGCTGTGCAGCCTACAATCCATCTAGGCGAGTGCGCATGTGCGTGCATCATAACGCACATTGTACCAACCCAACCTCCTCTTAAGGATCACTCACCCTCTCATCCAGTGCTGGATTATCGTCAGCTTCCTGTTTCCTGTTGCCTGTTTCCTGTTTCCTGTTTCCTGTTGTGACCTCGGCTTGCTCCACGGACTTGTCTCTGCCTGATAACCTGTGTACCAACCCCGACTTGCCCCACAGACCTGTTTCTGCCTGATAACCTGTGTACCGACCCCGGCTTGCTCAACGGACCTGCTTCTGCCTGATAACCTGTGTACCGACCCCGGCTTGCTCCACGGACCTCCTTCTGCCTGATAACCTGTGTACCGACCCCGGCTTGCTGTTACTTGGACTGACCACATGTGTATGACCCCCGGCCTGGCATTTACCACTGCACTGTTTGCCTTCACTGGAGCTTCTCAGAAGGGACCCGGATATCCCTCTCAGCCATCCACCTGCACCACCACAAGCATCCAGTGCTACTTGGGTCGCGTCACCTCCTGTCTCACTTCCAGGGGTGATTCGCACCGAGCTGCAAGGGAAGCCCTCTCAGCACTTTGGCCTCCACCCAGTGATCTGACAGTACAATCCAGCCATGTCAGAGGCCGACAGAGGCGCTTCCCAGCTCGAGGCACTGTGTCAGCAAGTTTCCAGTCTGACCCAAGCAGTCCAAAGACTGCAGGATGGCTACTTCCAGCTGGAGGGTCGAGTATTAAATCTCGCAGGCTTACCACCTCCTGCTGACCCCAATCAACCTCCTGCCAGCTCGGTGCCTGTCTTCTCCCAGCAAGGACCAGTTATGGCTACCGCACCTGAACCCAGGGTCCCCACTCCTGAGCGCTTTCGTGGGGAGCGAAGAAAATTCAGGTCTTTTAAAAACGCATGTCTTCTGTACTTGGCACTTCAACCTAGAACCTTCTCTTCCGAGACGGTCAAAGTGGGGTTTATAATCTCTCTGTGAAAAGAGTGGAATAAATTGCGCTCAACACTTAAAACACAACCAAAAAGTGCTTGTGTGCATAAATATGTGAATAAATGGTTATAAATAAATAAATATATACAAAATCCTAAATGTGAAAAGGTCCTTGGTAAATAAATATCAACAGTCTTTAAAGTGCCCAGTGCAATACAGATCTCTCAGCAATGACTGAATATCACTCCAACTTCAAGTGAGGGACCTCCACCTTAAGAAACTTTTCTCCACCCAGTGCTCGGGGTAAATACTTCTTACCAAAGCTGATGGACCCCTTAATTACAGGGGGTCTAAAGCAGCGTAAATGGTCCACAAATGCCTCCAAGCTATCCTTCAGGTCCCTTGATATAAGACTCAGCTCGCATAAGGAACTCCAAGTATTTCAGGATATTTGTGGGGAGAAAGATAAGGAAACTCCGATAGTGTAGTATGTTCTGGTAATTAGGGTTTATTAATGAAATTGCACTTACTCAAAACATTAGATTCAAATGCCTTCATGCAGTAAATGCAGCATGGGTTCGGTGTACGGGACGCTCCTATGCTTCTGCGTATCACCAACCCGGAACTCCACGGTCTCACGTTCCCGACGCACGTTTCGTCAGACGCGCTGACGTCATCAGGGGATCATGTGACCGTACGTTTCCATTCACAATAAATAGAGGTATCTAGCTGACAACATCCAATCGCTGGCCGGCGGTTTCAGAACCGCCCATTCCTTTCGGGATGCTAGGTTCACTCCCATACCCGGAAGTGCTCCGCGGCCATTTCTTATTTGGGCAAATCGCCAGTGGTTTACTATAACAAGCCCGAATAGACAATCGGCAGTATTATGCTAATACAAAAAAGGAGAAGAGAGGGTCCGATTGCCATACTAAAGATTGAAGGAATAATTAAATGCCAATCAATGTATAACAAATCAAGGCGATGGGATGCTGTTTACAATAAATGAATGTTGTATATAGATATAATACCCTCAATGCGATATTTAAAACCATACTACATAAACTATATTTTAATAAAATCTTAAATAAAATTTATTGGTTTAAACATATCCCTAAAAAATATTAATGTGTAGTAAAAATTCATTAAAAATTGTTAAAAAATATATTTTATTCATATTAATATTAATAATGGTATGGAAAGACAGATAAAGTGCACTATATATTCCTATAATTTATGAAATTGCTCAAAGGTATGTTTTTAAAAATATTTTATAAAGTATTTTTAAAATTACATTTTAAAAATTGGAAATATAACAATTTAGGTCGATGTCAATATTCATACCTGACGGCTGTAAAGTCTGCATTTTGTAGATCCATTGGGTCTCGTTCATTGAGATCTTTTTAGTCATGTTTCCCCCTCTCCAATGACGATCTACTCTCGCATTGAGGGTATTATATCTATATACAACATTCATTTATTGTAAACAGCATCCCATCGCCTTGATTTGTTATACATTGATTGGCATTTAATTATTCCTTCAATCTTTAGTATGGCAATCGGACCCTCTCTTCTCCTTTTTTGTATTAGCATAATACTGCCGATTGTCTATTCGGGCTTGTTATAGTAAACCACTGGCGATTTGCCCAAATAAGAAATGGCCGCGGAGCACTTCCGGGTATGGGAGTGAACCTAGCATCCCGAAAGGAATGGGCGGTTCTGAAACCGCCGGCCAGCGATTGGATGTTGTCAGCTAGATACCTCTATTTATTGTGAATGGAAACGTACGGTCACATGATCCCCTGATGACGTCAGCGCGTCTGACGAAACGTGCGTCGGGAACGTGAGACCGTGGAGTTCCGGGTTGGTGATACGCAGAAGCATAGGAGCGTCCCGTACACCGAACCCATGCTGCATTTACTGCATGAAGGCATTTGAATCTAATGTTTTGAGTAAGTGCAATTTCATTAATAAACCCTAATTACCAGAACATACTACACTATCGGAGTTTCCTTATCTTTCTCCCCACAAATATCCTGAAATACTTGGAGTTCCTTATGCGAGCTGAGTCTTATATCAAGGGACCTGAAGGATAGCTTGGAGGCATTTGTGGACCATTTACGCTGCTTTAGACCCCCTGTAATTAAGGGGTCCATCAGCTTTGGTAAGAAGTATTTACCCCGAGCACTGGGTGGAGAAAAGTTTCTTAAGGTGGAGGTCCCTCACTTGAAGTTGGAGTGATATTCAGTCATTGCTGAGAGATCTGTATTGCACTGGGCACTTTAAAGACTGTTGATATTTATTTACCAAGGACCTTTTCACATTTAGGATTTTGTATATATTTATTTATTTATAACCATTTATTCACATATTTATGCACACAAGCACTTTTTGGTTGTGTTTTAAGTGTTGAGCGCAATTTATTCCACTCTTTTCACATTTATGCGTTTTATACGTTTTTATTGCAGCTTGCACTATGGAAGCAATTCCTCTTATATATATTTAATTAATTTATGACAATTTGATTGATTAATTTATTATCGAATATCACCAATTTTGCGCAGTTTCTTTTGGGCCACCAAAATTCTTTTCATTTATAATCTCTCTGCTGGCTGAAGAGCCCCAGACCTGGGCTCATAACCTCCTGGAGCAAAAGAGTCCAGCCCTGAATTCCGTGACGTCTTTCTTTGAGGCCATGGCCCAACTGTATGAGGATCCGCAACCTACAGTCACGGCCGAATCCGCTCTGCATGCCTTACAGCAAAATAAACGTCCTGTGGAGGATTACACCGTGGACTTTCGCCGATGGGCCACGGACACGGACTGGAATGAGGCAGCCCTTAAGTACCAGTACCGACACGAACTGTCTGAAGCCCTTAAGGATGAACTGGCTCGGGTAGAGGCCCCCGCATCTTTGGAAGACCTGATCTCACTAGCGATTCAGCTGGACAGGCGCTTGCGGGAGAGACGTTCGGAGCGTCTTCAAGGGTCTCGACCCACCTGGGTACTGCCCAAGGTTCCATTTGCTGCCGCACCGCATCCTGGGCCTCCCGCCACCACGGGACCTGAGGGGGAGCCTATGCAAATAGGGCTGATCCGTTCCTCCTTGACCCCTGAAGAGAGGCAACGTCGACGCCAGGCCAATCTCTGCCTTTACTGTGGGGAATCCGGCCACTTCTTGCGCAGCTGCCCAGTAAGGCCCAGTAAGTGCTACACCCGACCTCTGCTGAGTTGTCAAATTGCCAAACCATCTCCTGCTCATCTTGTTCTCCCTGTCTCCCTACAGGTAGCAGAAGAGAAGATTCCGCTCCTGGCAATCATTGACTCTGGGGCAAGTAGCTGCTTCTTGGACCTCTCACTAGCCAAGAGATTGGGTATCCCTCTGCAAGCCAAGAAGCAACAACTCCATATCCTGTTAGCGGATGGCACCCTGCCCAGTTCTGGACCAGTCAGTGAAGAGACGCACCCCATCTTCACCACAACGGACTCCCATCACTAAGAGTTCCTTTGCTTTGATGTCCTGTCCTCACCTATGTTTCCTATCATCTTAGGAATTCCTTGGCTTCAAGCCCATAATCCGCAAATTGATTGGGTTAATAAAAAGATCGCCTTTACCTCTAACTATTGTCTGAATCATTGCCTCCCTTCAGGTTTCAATATCCCTGCTGCCTGTCTGGCCGTCGGTCCAGTAGTGGATCTTCCCGAGAACGTCCCCACAGTCTATGGGGAATTCACAGACGTTTTCGACAAGAAAAAGGCAGAAGCTCTTCCTCCGCACAGACCCTACGACTGTCCTATCGAGCTTCTTCCAGGTGCAGAGATTCCTTTCGGGAGGATATTCCCTCTGTCAGAAAAGGAATTGGAGACCCTCCGAGTCTACGTTAATGAAAACCGGGAAAAAGGTTTTATTCGCCCCTCTTCTTCACCAGCAGGAGCCGGCATATTCTTTGTGGAGAAGAAGGACGGTACCCTAAGACCCTGTGTGGACTACCGGGAACTTAATAAGGTCACTATTAAAAATCGGTACCCTCTACCCCTTATTCCAGAACTGTTCCAACGCTTCCGCTCAGCCCGGATCTTCACAAAATTGGATCTTCGCGGAGCTTACAACCTGGTCCGCATCCGGAAGGGGGATGAATGGAAAACGGCCTTTAGAACTCGTTTTGGCCATTTCGAGTACTTGGTCATGCCCTTCGGGCTGTGTAATGCTCCGGCCACCTTCCAACATCTTGTCAACGATATCTTCCGGGAATTTCTGGATAACTTTCTCATCGTCTACCTGGACGATATATTCATCTTTTCTCCCAACCTTGAGCTCCACCGGGTCCATGTTAAGAGAGTACTGTCTACCTTAAGGGAACATGGTCTCTATGTAAAGGCAGAAAAGTGTGAGTTCGAAAAGAGCTCCATCCAATTCCTGGGGCTTATTATTTCCACCAACGGCATTTCCATGGACCCACAAAAGGTGAAGTCCATCCTGGAATGGCCAGCTCCCACCGATAAGAAGGGGGTCCAACGATTGGTGGGGTTTGCCAACTTCTATAGAAGATTTATAAAAGGATTCTCCACAATTATTTCCCCTATTACCCAGCTGACTCATCAACAGGTCCGTTTCCATTGGTCACAAGAGGCTCAAATGGCTTTCGACAAGTTAAAAACCTTGTTTATTTCAGCACCTATTCTTCAGCATCCTGACCCAAACATACCCTATGTGCTTGAAGTAGATGCATCAGAAATAGCCACTGGAGCAATTTTGTCCCAACGTACAGGCCCAAAGGCCCTTCTTCACCCTGATGCCTTTTTCTCCCGGAAAATGACTCCTCCTGAGAGGAACTATGATGTGGGGGACCGGGAACTTTTGGCCATAAAATGTGCTTTGGAGGAATGGCGATACCTACTGGAAGGGGCTGTTCATCCCATCATGATTTACACAGACCACAAAAACCTGGAATATCTCAGGACAGCTAAATGCCTGAGACCCCGTCAGGCCCGATGGGCCTTGTTCTTTTCTAGATTTAACTTTCACCTAACCTACAGACCAGGATCAAAGAATGGGAAGGCAGATGCCCTTTCCCGGATGTTTCCAGACATTCCAAATATGACTGAGCCTAACACCATTCTTTCGGCTTAAAATTTTTTACTTATCCAGACCGATTTACGGTCAGCAATCCAGCAAGCTTCCGTTCAATGTATAGAGCCGGGTGTCTCTTCCTTGAAACGACAAGAAGGATTCTTATGGTACCGTGAAAAGATCTTTGTCCCAGCACAAGCTAGACTACGGGTCTTGAAAACCTTACATGACCACAAGCTGGCCGGCCATTTCGGGGTCAAGAAGACGTGTGAGCTCATTCAGCGTCTCTTCTGGTGGCCAAATCTGGTCCGGGACTGTACCAACTATGTAAGCTCATGTGTCACGTGCCAGCGGAATAAGGGAGCTAAAGCTAAATCCTGGGGTCTACTGAGACCACTGCCAATCCCTGAACAACCATGGAAGGGAATCTCTATGGACTTCATAGTGGAACTGCCACCCTCGGAAGGGTTTACCACCGTTCTGGTGGTCGTAGACCGTCTCTCTAAGATGGCTCACTTTCTGCCCATGATGGGCACACCCTCTGCAGTTGACACAGCCAATGCCTTTATAAAAGAAGTGGTCAGGCTACACGGACTCCCGGACAGCATAGTCTCTGATAGAGGTGTTCAGTTCACTTCCAAGTTCTGGAGAGAACTCTGTAAGTCTCTGTCTATTGAGGTTTGCCTATCGTGTGCCTATCATCCGCAGAGTAATGGGCAAACCGAACGAACCAATCAGACCCTTGAACAGTATCTGCGTTGCTTCTGTACCTGCTCTCAAGATAACTGGGCCCCACTTCTTCCCTGCGCAGAGTTTGCATATAACAACTCCTTGCACTCTGCAACTAACCAGACTCCGTTTTGGGCAAACTACGGGTTCCATCCCTCCTTTTTACCCAACGTCTTACCTGAGACATCAGTTCCTGCAGTACAGGACCGGATAACTACCATTAAAACCAATTATCGACTGCTACAGGATAACATCACAAAAGCTCAACAGGAGTACAAAAGATTCCACGATCTCGGGAAAAGGGAGAATCCTGCATTTAAGATTGGGGATGAAGTCTGGCTCTCCTCAATCAACTTAAAGATCTCGTGCCCTTCTAAGAAATTAGGACCAAGATTTATCGGACCCTTCAAGATCAGGAGGATCATCAACCCTGTGGCCTTTGAACTGGCCCTACCAAGCTCCTACAAGATTTATCCTGTGTTCCATGCTTCCCTGCTGAAGCCTGCAGTGCCTAGTCCCTTCCCAGGGAGGGAAGAGCCGCCTCCACCCCCAATCTCGGTGGAGGGGGAATCAGAATTCGAGGTCGAGTCCATCCTGGATTGTCGGAAGAAGGGTAACTCTACACAATACCTAATCAAATGGAAAGGTTACCCCCCTGAGGACAATTCGTGGGAACCTGTAAGTAACATTCACGCCCCTAAACTCATAAAAGAATTCCATGACAAATTCCCTGAAAAACAAGCCCAGTTGGGCATCCGGAGGCTGCCCTTTGGGGGGGGGGGGGGGGCACTGTCAGGGACTCAGACGCCGCTGTGCAGCCTACAATCCATCTAGGCGAGTGCGCATGTGCGTGCGTCATAACGCACATTGTACCAACCTAGCCTCCTCTTAAGGATCACTCACCCTCTCATCCAGTGCTGGATTATCGTCAGCTTCCTGTTTCCTGTTGCCTGTTTCCTGTTGTGACCTCGGCTTGCTCCACGGACTTGTCTCTGCCTGATAACCTGTGTACTGACCCCAGCTTGCTCCACGGACCTGCTTCTGCCTGATAACCTGTGTACCGACCCCGGCTTGCTCCACGGACCTGCTTCTGCCTGATAACCTGTGTACCGACCCCGGCTTGCTGTTACTTGGACTGACCACATGTGTATGACCCCCGGCCTGGCATTTACCACTGCACTGTTTGCCTTCACTGGAGCTTCTCAGAAGGGACCCGGATATCCCTCTCAGCCATCCACCTGCACCACCACAAGCATCCAGTGCTACTTGGGTCGCGTCACCTCCTGTCTCACTTCCAGGGGTGATTCGCACCGAGCTGCAAGGGAAGCCCTCTCAGCACTTCGGCCTCCACCCAGTGATCTGACACTGGGCGTCTCTCAGTGATGATGTTGCACACCTGACTATATATATATATATATATATATATATATATATATCACCTGATGGCTTGCAGTCCTTGCCCTTGTTTTTGTGCTACAAGGTGCCTCAGTTCTAGCAGTCTTCTGTTCTCCGTGTTCCCCCGTGCATGGCCTGGCTTGGCTGAGATCTTTCTTAGCTCTCGATTCCGCATCAGCAGACGATCAGGCATCAGCAGACTACCCGCTACTGGACTTGACCCCGGCATGGATGACTACCCACTTCTTGACTCGATCCTGGCTTGGATGACTTCCCGCTTCTGGACTTGACCACGGCTGTTCCTGATTTTGCTCCTCACTCTTGCTGTATGTTTATTGTTGTTGCCCTAATAAACTTCTTTATTTTACTTTCATCTTCATGCGGTCTGTTTTCCTGGCACCCTGACACCCTCCATATACCATTATGACCAGGCTCCCAATCCACAGTTCCTTTTGTAAAAAAAAAAAAAAAAGAATTACAGTACACTTGCAATGTTAAGGGGTCTGGTGCCATTCCAAAGCTGTGGGTGTATATGTACTGTACTGTACAATAAAAGTGCTGGTGTACAGTATACAGTTCTGTATATGGCCAGGGGTCCGAGGGCGCTGGAGGATCCCAGCACTTTCTGCAGAACTCAAAGACACTGGGGAACTGTTGACGTCACTTCCAGGTCCTCCCACCCAGCTGGGAATGTCTCCAAGTGTCTGCAGTAAGTGCTGGGTACTGTATAACAGTGTCAATTTTATATCCTCTCAAAATAACTTAACACACAGCCATTAATGTCTAAACCGCTGGCACCAAAAGTTAGTACACCCCTAAGTGGAAATGTCCAAATTGGGCCCAAAGCGTCAACATTTTGTGGGGCCACCATTATTTGCCAACACTGCCTTAACCCTCTTGGGCATGGAGTTTACCAGAGCTTCACAGGTTGCCACTGGAGTCCTCTTCCACTCCTCCATGAAAACATCACGGAGCTGGTGGATGTTAGAGACCACCACTTTCCATTTGAGGATGCCCCACAGATGCTCAATAGGGTTTAGGTCTGGAGACATGCTTTTCCAGTCCATCACATTTACCCTCAGCTTCTTTAGCAAGGCAGTGGTCGTCTTGGAGGTGTGTTTGGGGTTGTTAACATGTTGGAATACTGCCCTGTGGCCCAGTCTCCGAAGGGATGGGATTATGCTCTGCAGTGTGCGGCGTATGGTCTGAGCACTGACAGGCTGACCCCCCCACCCCTTCAACCTCTGCAGCAATGCTGGCAGCACTCATACGTCCATTTTCCAAAGACAACCTCTGGATATGACGCTGAGCACATGCACTCAACTTCTTTGGTCAACCATGGTGAGGCCTGTTCTGAGTGGAACCTGTTCTGTTAAACCGCTGTATGGTCTTGAATACTGTGCTGCAGCTCAGTTTCAGGGTCTTGTCAATCTTATAGCATAGGCCATGTTTATGTAGAGCAACTATTATTTTTTTCAGATCCTCAGAGAGTTCTTTGCCATGAGGTGCCATGTTGAACGTCCAGTGACCAGTATGAAAGAGTGAGAGCGATAACACCAAATTTAACACACCTGACCCCATTCACACCTGAGACCTTGTAACACTAACGAGTCACATGACACTGGGGAGGGAAAATGGCTAATTGGGCCCAGTTTGGACATTTTCACTTAGGGGTGTACTCACTTTTGTTGCCAGCGGTTTAGACATTAATGGCTGTGTGTTGAGTTATTTTGAGGGGACAGCAAATTTACACTGTTATACAAGCTGTACACTCACTACTTTACATTGTAGCAAAGTGTAATTTCTTCAGTGTTGTTACATGGAAAGATATAATAAAGTATTTACAAAAATGCGAGGGGTGTACTCACTTTTGTGAAATATTATATATATATATATATATATATATATACTATATATAAATACATGGGTTGTTGCTGACATGTGTTGAGAATTTCATGCCAATAGGACCTTTAGAAATATATTTTCCTAGAAAAAGAATGACGTGTTTAATATTTTAACCGCTGTATATACATACTATATTTAGCTTTTTACCTGGAGCTCAATTGTAAGAAGAAACTGTGACGAAATTAACAATAACTAACAAAAATAAATTGCAACATAATCAAATCAAACCAGTCCCAGCTAGGTCTTGTATACAAACATATAAGAAATCATCATTGCAAGGCAGAAAAATACAGAATACTCCCATCGCCCACATTCATTGAGTGGCTTGAAGCAAGTGGGCGCTGTAGCAACTACCAGTTGGGGGATGCTATCAACACAAGTCAAAGCATATCTAAAATGTAGTTTATAGTACTAATGCGCTACCAAGTTATTGTGCTAAAAAACATGTGAATAAAACATTGAACAAGAAATAATTGATAAAAAAATAAATTAAAAAGAGGGCAGCCAATTCCCTATAGTGTCACCACATAACTATAAACCACAACAAATGGGATGGCGCTCAATCTGGCGAAGTAATAAAAGTGAATAATAATAAATGTCAAAGCACAAACATAAGAACTCCTAATATCATAAATTGTAGAACATTAATCAAACTCAAAAATAAAGATGATCTAACATTCTAGTGCTAATAAAAAAAAAAAACACAGTGCACAGTGTAGGCAGAATCAGCACAGAAAATAACCATTAAAAAAAAGAAAAAAAAAGAAAAGTGAATAATATTTTACAAATCTCCACACTAAGAGATAATATCAAAGTGCTGTGATCCAGTAATATTCAAAAACAATCATAAAAAAAAAGCCAGTGCTCTATCCCAAGAACAATCCACCACTGTATGTAATGGCCGCTCACCTTAAAGCAAAGGATAATGTGCTTCAATAAAGTCAACCAATCCTTGTATGATGAATGTTACTCTGTAAGAGGTGTTTTTTGGCTCGCCCATGGAAAAAAAATAAGGTTCTTCATAGTGTAGTATAATAAGAAGTTTTATTAATACAATGTAGTCACTTACAGGTAATATTACAGCAATGCGTGCAGCAAACAGTAACCAAGGGGCTACACGATGATACAGCGTAGACATATCTGAACTTCCATGCTCGGCCGTGACCGGAAGTGATGTCACCCGACTCCTCCGGCGCGTTGCATCACTGACACATGAATTTCTCAAGGGCCCTGAGAAAGTCATGTGTCAGTGACGCAACGTGTTGGGGGGAGCCGGGTGACATCACTTCCAGTCACGGCCAAGACCGGAAGTTTGGATTCTGATCCATCATACAAGGATTGGTTGACTTTATTGAAGCGCATTACCCTTTGCTTTAAGGTGAGTGGCCATTACACACAGTGGTTGATTGTCCTTGGGATAGAGCACCAGTAAAGCCTAAGAATGATCTGATGTGGAAGTTAGCTGGGCATGAAGAAAAGTGAGGCCAAGATGGCCGCCACGCATTCATCTCTTGGAGGACCGGAGCAACGTCTGATGTCACTTCCGGTTCCCGGGCCATAATATAGATAATAAATATATATATACATTTTTTATTTATTTTTTTTTTAAAGGAAAAGTGCCAAATTTTTTTTTTCTTTTGTGTCTAAAGGCAAGTCAGAAATCTGGGGTCTTTTTGACTCCAGATCTCTCAATAAAGAGGACCTGAAATCCTTATTTCTATTACAACGGATGCTTACATTCCTTGCAATAGAAATAAAAGTGACCAAAAAAATGAAAAATAAAAAAGATAAAGGGACAGTGTAAAAAAAAAAAATTAAATAAAAAGTAAAAAAAAAATAAATAAAGCTCACCATCCCTCCGTGCTTGCGCGCAGAAGTGAACGCATATGTAAGTCACACCCACATATGTCACCTATGGAGACAGGTTTAGGTACTATAGTTTGTCGCCATTTCACGAGCATGACATGTTGGGTATCAATTTTCTCCACGTAACATCATCTTTCACATTATACAAAAAAACTGGGGTAACTATTGTGTGCTTTTTTTTTTTTTTTAATTCATTAAAGTGTATTTTTTCCCCAAAAAAATTGCATTTGAAAGACCGCTGCGCAAATACCGTGTTATTATTCTCTAGGGTCTCTTCTAAAGAAAATTATAATGTTTTAGGGTTCTAGCAAAAAATACAAATTTACCGTGTAAACAAAAAGTTCCAGAAAAGGCCTGGTCTTCAAGTGTATATTGCTTTACACTATTTCATTTTTTTGTTATTTTTATTTAAGCCCCCTCCCCATGTGATAGCATGGACAGGTGACAAATACTCTTTATGGAGAAATCAGAGGTCTAACAGACCCCCAATGTCTCCCCTGCACCTCAGCTAATATCATAATAAATGCTCATTTCTTCCAGGCTCATTAGCCACAAATTAGGTTGGGGAATGGATGTTTCTATGTCTACTCTGTATCTAACTTCTTTGGCAATTTACCCTAGTCCCAAGCATCCTGGAGGAACGGAGAGCCCAGAAACCCTCAAGGGCAGCAGTGGGGGAATTAACAGCTCTTCTCACTACCATAAAAGTGATCAGGTGGCTGTAGAGCCAGCTAGATCACTTTTACTGAACAGGGCGATTGCAGGCTGAAAAAAAAAATTACACCAAAATGAGCTTGTTTTAACCACTTCAAATTCAGTCCATTTTTAATGATGCAAAGTGGTTATTTCTTTTGTTATTTCTTATTTCTGAACCTAATAGAGAAAAAAAAGTATATGGGAGGCAATATGTTTCTCCTTGAACACTTGTTTCATCCACAAAGCCTGTTGCACCTCAAGTTTAGTAATCTCATTGTGAAAAAAAATAATAAGTCCTACGATGAAGTCTACTAACCCTCATCAACCAACCAGAATTTCGTCTACCAAATTCAGCCCAGTAAAACAGAAGCTAGCCAGTTCTTGGGATTTTTACGCTTTGCTTGGTACTCCTTGCCTTGTGGGTAGAATTTTTAAGCCATCTGATCACCTGTTCTCATGATTGTGGAGAACCTTTCTAAATAATCATGGCCATGCTCTGTCAAATTTAATTTTAGATTCAACCAGTGATATCAATAAAATTTAGCAGCCATTGAGTAGCGTGTTCCTGGTTGAATGTCATGTGCATGGATTTCTTAGATTGGTGGTCACTCTGCATAGCTGTTGGAATTTTTTTTGGATTTGTTACAGGTCAGATCGATTAGATAAATTATGGGTACTTACCCTCAGTTTCATTGTCGCCACTCACTGGGCATAACAAGGTGACTGCGTATAGAAGGAAGAGAGGTAAAAGTAGACCGACTTCCATCCCTTTAGCAGGCTAAGTGCTAAGTAAAATAAGAAGCATCAACAGATGCAGGTAAGGACAGGAGAATTTTTTACGATAGAAGGGTGTGTGCAGTTATTCAAGCTGGAGGAAGTACCTACACAAGGACACTGAGCTATATATATATATATATATATATATATATATATATATATATATATACAGTGGGTACGGAAAGTATTCAGACCCCCTTAAATTTTTCACTCTTTGTTATATTGCAGCCATTTGCTAAAATCATTTAAGTTCATTCTTCTTCCTCATGAATGTACACATAGCACCCCATACTGACAGAAAAACACAGAATTGTTGACATTGTTGCAGATTTATTAAAAAAGAAAAACTGAAATATCACATGGTCCTAAGTATTCAGACCCTTTGCTCAGTATTTAGTAGAAGCCCCCTTTTGATCTAATACAGCCAGGAGTCTTTTTGGGAAAGATGCAACAAGTCTTTCACACCTGGATTTGGGGATCCTCTGCCATTCCTCCTTGCAGATCCTCTCCAGTTCTGTCAGGTTGGATGGTAAACGTTGGTGGACAGCCATTTTTAGGTCTCTCCAGAGATGCTCAATTGGGTTTAAGTCAGGGCTCTGGCTGGGCCATTCAAGAACAGTCACGGAGTTGTTATGAAGCCACTCCTTCGTTATTTTAGCTGTGTGCTTAGGGTCATTGTCTTGTTGGAAGGTAAACCTTCGGCCCAGTTTGATGTCCAGAGCACTCTGGAGAAGGTTTTTGTCCAGGATATCCCTGTACTTGGCCGCATTCATCTTTCCCTCGACTGCAACCAGTCGTCCTGTCCCTGCAGCTGAAAAACACCCCCACAGCATGATGCTGCCACCACCATGCTTCACTGTTGGGACTGTATTGGACAGGTGATGAGCAGTGCCTGGTTTTCTCCACACATACCGCTTAGAATTAAGGCCAAAAAGTTCTATTTTGGTCTCATCAGACCAGAGAATCTTATTTCTCACCATCTTGGAGTCCTTCAGGTGTTTTTTAGCAAACTCCATGCGGGCTTTCATGTGTCTTACACTGAGGAGAGGCTTCCGTCGGGCCACTCTGCCATAAAGCCCCGACTGGTGGAGGGCTGCAGTGATGGTTGACTTTCTACAACTTTCTCCCATCTCCTGACTGCATCTCTGGAGCTCAGCCACAGTGATCTTTGGGTTCTTCTTTACCTCTCTCACCAAGGCTCTTCTCCCCCGATAGCTCAGTTTGGCCGGACGGCCAGCTCTAGGAAGGGTTCTGGTCGTCCCAAACGTCTTCCATTTGAGGATTATGGAGGCCACTGTGCTCTTAGGAACCTTAAGTGCAGCAGAAATCTTTTTGTAACCTTGGCCAGATCTGTGCCTTGCCACAATTCTGTCTCTGATCTCTTCAGGCAGTTCCTTTGACCTCATGATTCTCATTTGCTCTGACATGCATTGTGATCTGAAAAGTCTTATATTGACAGGTGTGTGGCTTTCCTAATCAAGTCCAATCAGTATAATCAAACACAGCTGGACTCAAATGAAGGTGTAGAACCATCTCAAGGATGATCAGAAGAAATGGAAAGCACCTGAGTTAAATATATGAGTGTCACAGCAAAGGGTCTGAATACTTAGGACCATGTGATATTTCAGTTTTTCTTTTTTAAAAAATCTGCAACAATGTCAACAATTCTGTGCTTTTCTGTCAGTATGGGGTGCTATGTGTACATTCATGAGGAAGAAGAATGAACTTAAATGATTTTAGCAAATGGCTGCAATATAACAAAGAGTGAAAAATTTAAGGGGGTCTGAATTCTTTCCGTACCCACTGTATATGGTATCTCACAAAAGTGAGTACACCCCTCACATTTTTATAAATATTTTATTATATCTTTTCATGTGACAACACTGAAGAAATGACACTTTGCTGCAATGTAAAGTAGTGAGTGCACAGCTTGTATAACAGTGTAAATTTGCTGTCCCCTCAAAATAAATCAATACACAGCCAATAATGTCTAAACCGCTGGCAACAAAAGTGAGTATACCCAATTAGCCATTTTCCCTCCCCGGTGTCATGTGACTCGTTAGTGTTACAAGGTCTCAGGTGTGAATAGGGAGCAGGTGTGTTAATTTTGGTTTTATCCCTTTCACTCTCTCATACTGGTCACTGAAAGTTCAACATGGCACTTCATGGCAAAGAACTCTCTGAGGATCTAAAAAAAAAAATTGTTGTTCTACATAAAGATGGCCTAGGCTATAAGAAGATTGCCAAGACCCTGAAACTGAGCTGCAGCACGATTGCCAAGACCATACAGTGGTTTAACAGAACAGGTTCCACTGAGAACAGGCCTCGCCATGGTCGACCAAAGGAGTTGAGCGCATGTGCTCAGCGTCATATCCAGAGGTTGTCTTTGGGAAATAGACGTATGAGTGCTGCCAGCATTGCTGCAGAGGTTGAAGGGGTGGGGGTTCAGCCTGTGAGTGCTCAGACCATACGCCGCACACTGCATCAAATTGGTTTGCATGGCTGTCGTCCCAGAAGGAAGCCTCTTCTAAAGATGATGCACAAGAAAGCCTGCAAACGGTTTGCTGAAGACAAGCAGACTAAGGACATGGATTACTGGAACCATGTCCTGTGGTCTGATGAGACCAAGATAAACGTATTTGGTTCAGATGGTGTCGAGCGTGTGTGGCGGCAACCAGGTGAGGAGTACAAAGACATGTATGTCTTGCCTACAGTCAAGAATTGTGGTGGGGGTGTCATGGTCTGGGGCTGAATGAGTGCTGCCCACACTGGGGAGCTATAGTTCATTGTGGGATCCATGAGTACCAACCTGTACTGTGACATACTGAAACAGAGCATGATCCCCTCCCTTCGGAGACTGGGCTGCAGGGCAGTATTCAAACATGATAACAACCCCATACACACCTCCAAGACGACCACTGCCTTGCTAAAGAAGCTGAGGGTAAAGGTGATGGACTGAACAAGCATGTCTCCAGACCTAAACCCTATTGAGCATCTGTGGGGCATCCTCAAAAGGAAGGTGGATGAGCGGAAGGTCTCTAACATCCACCAGCTCCGTGATGTCATCATGGAGGAGTGGAAGAGGACTCCAGTGGAAACCTGTGAAGCTCTGGTGAACTCCATGCCAAAGGCAGGGCTGGAAAATAATGGTGGCCACACAAAATATGTACACTTTGTGCCCAATTTGGACATTTTCACTTAGGGGTGTATGCACTTGTGTTGCCAGCGGTTTAGACATTAATGGCTGTGTGTTGGGTTATTTTGAGAGGACAGCAAATTTACACTGTTATACAAACTGTACACTCACTACTTTACATTGTAGCAAAGTGTCATTTCTTCAGTGTTGTCACATGAAAAGATAGAAAATATTTACAAAAATGTGAGGGGTGTACTCACTTTTGTGAGATAATGTATGTATATTTCAACGCTACACTTGTAACAATGGGTGGGGTATCTGTCTATTGGTACAGGCTAAACTTACAACACATGTTCATTTCATATATTCAATGTAGTCCTGAAAACGGGTGCATTGTGAGAACCCCAAAACACACTGGTAAGATTTATGTTCGCTTAAAATAAAAAGACTATGTAGCACTTTCCTAAAGCAGTGTAGGCTGCAGTGGCGGCTGGTGCTCCATGGGCCGGGGGGGAGTCAGAAAGACTACACCATACCCCCCCAGACCACACCAGCCCGCACACCATACCCCCCACCCCCTGGTCGTCGGCTCTCTCACAATGAACGGCATGTTTTTTTCCTTTCAGCCAATCGGGAAACGGGTCTCAGGACCGGCTTCCTGATTGGCCAGGAGGAGGATCCGTGTGACAATAGTGAATATTTATTCACTATCGTCACACAACTGGATGGGCTCTGCGCCCCAAGCCCACCCTTTTTTGAAGCCTATTAGAGCCTCTGGCTCTAATCATGTGCTACAAAAAAAAAACCCCATTAAAATCCATGCGTCCGGGGCCCTGCATATAGATTAGGGGGCCGGACGCATGGATAGGGGGGGCGTCGCCCCTGCGCCCCCAATGGACGGGCCACCACTGGTAGGCTGTAAGGTAAATTTAGTTAGTTATGCAATCAGTGGAGTAGGAAATCATTGTTTAGGCTTGCTCAGTGTCTCACAGGATGCTGCTTTGGTCATTTCCCCTGCATTCTAGTGGATTATGGAATTATAGTGGGAGGAAGAAAAGAGTGGGCAACCTGCATATATATGGGACTCCAGCCAATCCCTGTAGAGGCGTGCCCAGTAGGTGATGGGACTGCCCATAAATTGTGTGGGACCTGAGAAGGAGAGTGTTCCTGAGTTTTGTCCTGCTGCAGGAGCCCCCTGTTCAGGGGCTATGCCCCTGGGGCAGGAGTACTAACTCAGATAGCAAGGATAACTTGCCACACATTTGTGGCAGTGTTGAATTGTAAGTATTGTTAACTTGCTGCACATTTTCACCGGCAAGTTTTACACTTGCAGAGTACTTGAAGCACAAGTTGTAGTTGACACTTTTCCAATTTGTAGCAAATTTGCGTGGTAAGTTTCAAGCAAGAGAAAAGTTGCAGTGATGAGTCTACAACAAGAGCTGTGCAAGTCTACAGCATAAAAACACAACCACAGTGACCCCTTGTGGTGGGATGACTATTTCATAACTGAACCAGAACTTGCAGCAGACTTGCAGAATGTCTGCAAAGAATGCTGTTCTAGAGTCATGCAATGCAGACTTACTGCAATTGTGCAACAAACTTGTGAAGCCTGGGTAGCCTAGAAATAGCTTAGCAAGTCATTTTCAAACTTGCAGCTCAATTGCTTGCTGTCTAGGAAAGAAACCTTTATGAAGACACCGAGGTCCCAGCTAAGCTTAGAAGGGGGGCCTAATTTCAACTCCTGGGATCAATTTGTGCAAAGAGAAAGCTCATTGGAGAGCCAGGAGGAAGTTGGGGGAAAAGAGTGTCCAACTGTCCTAGGGTGATGTGAGCCTGCATCTACCTCACCATGAAGAGCCTGGTGTATATCGACAACCGATGATCCCGTAGCTGCGTGAGTAGATGGCCCATGTGCTGGAGAGTCAGTGACAGTGTGTAGGTTTTTGTCTCTGGGAGAATTCACAGTTACTGTCAGCAGGGCTTTTTTTCTCAGAGAAAAGGTCCAGGAACTATCACCTTCTGAGTCACCCTTCGTCTTTGCCCCCTACCCACCTCTGAGCAGGGTCCCTAGGTTTCACCCCCTACCCACCTTCCAGTACTGCCCCTTTTAGAGAATACAGAACCAAGTATCATTTTGTGCTACCAAGTAACTTGTATGGAATTTGATAGACCCCACCCCAGCAAAAGTAGACCCCCTCCAGCAACAATAGATCTTCCTGCAGCAATAGACCCCCTCCCCCGCAACAATAGTCCTCCCCCAGCAACAATTGACCCCTCACAATAAAATACCATCCTAGCAACAATAGACCCCCAGCAGCAACAACAGATCTTCCAGTAGCTAGCATCAATAGACCCTCCAACAGCCAGCAACAATAAACCTATCCCAGCAACAATTTACCCCCTAGCAACATAAGACCCCCTCCCCCACAAGCAACAATAGACATGCCTGGCAACAATAGACACCCACAAAAAATAGATCTCCACCAACGACAATAGATCCCCCAGCAGCCAGCATCAATAGATCTTCAGGCACACCCCAGCACTCCTTGCCATAAAATACATATAGTTCTGGAGGTGCCGGAACTGCGTTCCCCCGTGTTCCCCCTGAAAAAAAGCCCTGACTGTCAGCATTAAAGATTCTGTGGGACAATTGTGTACAGCATAGCAAGTCCTCTGAGTGTTCAGTTCTTTAGTTCTGGGGTATCCCATGCTCCCTCATCCTATCCAAGTTCTATGTTCCAACAAAACCTTAAAAAGTCCCAATGGCCAAGCCCAACTCCTGAAAAACAACCCCACACCATAATCCCCCCTCCATTAAATAACTTGGACCAGTGCATAAAGCATGGTTCATAAAGACATGGATGAGCAAGTTTAGGGTGGAGGAACTTGACTGGCCTGCACAGAGTCCTGACCTCAACCCGATAGAACACCTTTATGATGAATTAGAGCAAACTTGCAAGCCAAGCCTTCTCATCCAACATCAGTGCCAGACCTCACAAATGAGCTTCTGAAAGAATGGTCAAAATTTCCCATAGACACTCCTAAACCTTGTGGACAGCCTTCCCAGAAGAGTTGAAGCTGTTATGGCTGCAAAAGGTGGGCCAACTCAATATTGAACCCTATGGGCTAAGACTGGGAAGCCATTAACTGCTTAAGGACCACCCCACATCCATATACTGCGGCAGGGCGGCTCTTTAGCACGAACTCACGTACCTGTACGTGATTTTCTTTTTCCAGATCTGGGGCGCGTACACACGCTGCTGGCGACCCGCTCCCGCTGTGTCCAATCAGCGGGTTGGCAGACTTTATGTTAACTGGGACCCGCCAATTGTTCCAGAGGCAGACAGAAGAGCCGTCTGCCTATGTAAACAAGACAGATCGCTGTTCTGTGACAGGAGGAGACAGAGATCTTGTGTTTCTGCTAAGCAGGAACTAGGATCTCTGTCTTCCTACAGTACAAGCACCTCCCACACAGTTAGAAAGCCCCCCGCCTAGGGACACATTTAACCCATTGATTGCCCCTGATGTTAACCCCTTCCCTGCCACTGTCATTAGTACAATGACAGTGCATATTTTTAGCACTGATTACTGTATTAGTGTCACTGGTCCCCAAAAAATATTTAAAAGTGTCACTTAGTATCTGGTTTTTCCATCGCAATGTCGCAGTCCCGCTATAAGTCAATGATCCCCTCCATTGCTAGTAAAAAAAAAAATCAATAAAAATTTCCCATAGTTTGTAGATTCTATAACTTTTGCGAAAAACAATCAACATACACTTATCGGATTTTTTTTCTACCAAAAATATGTAGCAGAATACATATTGGCCTAAATTGAAGAAGAAATGTGATTTTTTTTTACATTTTTTTATTGGATGTGTTTTATAGCAGAAAATAAAAAAAAATGTTTTTTTTTTTAAATTGTTTGTATTTTTTATTTATAGTGCAAAAAATAAAAACCGCAGCGGTGATCAAATACCACCAAAAGAAAGCTCAATTTGTGGGAAAAAAAAGATATACATTTTATTTGGGTACAGCATTGGGCGGCCATGCAATTGTCAGTTAAAGTAACGCAGTGCCGTATCGCAAAAAAATGGCCTCGTCATGGAGGGGGCAAAACCTTCCAGGGCTGAAGTGGTTAAAGAGGAAGTAAACCCTCCTCTGACACTTTTACCTATAGGTAAGCCTATGATAAGGCTTACCTATAGGTACTGTAAATATCTCCTAAACATGTACGGTTTAGGAGATATTTACCTTACATGCAGCCAGTGACGTCACTGGCGCATGCGCTCTGAAGGAACGGCCGCTGGTGCCCCGTGCCGTGACTGTCGGCTCCCACGCGCGTGCGCGGGAGTGACGTCACCGCGGCTCCGGCCAATCAGATGGCCGGATGCCGCGATCCCGGAAGACGGGAGACTGGACATGTCGCCCGTCATACAGGTAAGCGGACGGCACGGCGGGGACGGCACTTCTAAGGTAAGTATTTCATAATGAGCTAGTATGCGATGCATACTAGCTCATTATGTGTTTCTCTTACAGGTTGTAAAAAAAAAAAAAATTAACAGAGTTTACAACCTCTTTAAGGTTCATGTGGATGTAAAGGTAGGCGTCCCAATACTTTTGACAATTTAGTGCATATCAATTTTTAAACTTTTTATTGCGAAATTCTCACGGTGACAGAGTGCATAAAATACCATACACATGTAATAAACAAACATACATTACTGAATTCTCAGGAACCCAGGAACAGTCACTAATAAAGAACAAAACAACAAACCGATTCCTACAGAATAAATCATCACACCATCATTAACAAAAGTAAAAACACATCATTATATTCCGCAGCGGCCAATCATGCACATTTTATAGGTCTACCTTCAACCACATCTACATATTATCCTTAATTAACATCAGGGTGAGGAAAGAGTTACACTACACACCCCAAACTTTGTGATATCTACAGAGACACCCCCTGTGTTCATACAGTATATCATTCTTTCATATGGTAAAATTTGATTAACTGCATTAAGCCATTAACAAATCGAGGGGGCCTTGTAGGCAAGTGCAGTCTGCTTTCTCCATTGCAGGTGGCGCTCAACCGCAGTGGCATTGCAGAGAGATAGGAGGTCAAGAGGAGGTTCTTTCCTCTATGGATTCCTGAGTCACCAGGGGCAGCTATCTGATTGAATGCTGGCACCCCATGGGACTCTAGGTGGCCATCTTGGGTCAGGCAGAGTCTATTTAAGACCCTTGCTCCCAGGCTTGGCACGGATTTTGTGTGGCTAGTGTAAGGACAGGTCACCCATCTGGCAGGGAAAGTGCTTAGCATGAGGAAGAGGTTCCTGAGGAGTAGGGAAAGTGTAGGGACATGCCATCCTTTTTGGAAGCCTCCTCACTTGGGTATGGAGACAGACGCTGTCCGCATACCTGAGGCCTATTTCTACTACATTTCAATGTTTTATCACATGCAAGACTCACCAAAGCTCTACTGCCGTATGAATGATATGTGAGTAGAGTACCGGTGCTCAGGCTGAGAAGTCCACAACAGATTATTGTAATGGATCCTATTTAACAAGCATATTTTATAATGGATCCTATTGTTTCTATGAGAGAGATCCGTGCAGATTCTCCCAAAATCCCAGTCGAAGTAACACCAAGAAGTGAAAATAGCTCCCAATCCCCCAAACATGAGTCGAGACTGCTTGAAGGGGTAAAAAACGAACTCTTTATTGAACAGTCACACAGAATTTATATACAGCATGATCAAATTACCACACGCTGGTCAAGGGTTGTCTGATTACATTATTATATGCAGATGAAATTGTATATAGGATTAACCTGAACCAATTATCTAGCCATCTGAACAGAAGCAATGTGAGTTCATTAACATTTCTAACGAACAACGACCACAAACAGTATTCTATTTCCACTCAGCAACTCAACAGATGACAATGACTCAATCAACCTGAGCCAATTAACTTGCAGACGGCCGTCCTCGAGCTCATGCATTGCAATACACATTATCCAACAGATGGGTAAATCAACATATTCAATGATGTCTGGAAGGCAGGTGGTTGAGCTGATGACATTAGCATCTGTCACAAGAAGTACACATCTAAGCATGGCTTTGATTATTTAGGAGTTACAGACTTCATGGCAACAGGCCATAGGTCTTACAGTGTAAAGTGGGACCAAATCTTCATACCTCTTGAGAGATATTGTTGATAACTATTACTCTCCTTTACAGGAAAAACTCAGATTTTGTCACCGTTATTCTAACAAAAAGCAGGCCACTCGGTGCTTCTTTCAGGGTGCCAGGAAACCAGACCACACGGAGATGCAGGTAAAATAAAGCAGTTTATTTGAGAAAACAATAAACGCACAGCAAGAGTGAGGAAGTGGGAGCAGGAACAAGCCGGGGTCAAGTCCAGAAGCGGGTAGTCATCAAAGCCAGGGTCGATTCCAGAAGCGGGTTGTCTGCCGATGCCGGGTCGTCTGCCGATGCCGGTTTGAGAGCCAGGAGAGTTGTCAGCCAAGCCTGGTCATACATGGAGGAACACGGAGAACAGAAGACTGCTAGCAGAGATGCACCTTGGAGCACAAACACAAGGGCAAGGACTGCAACCCATAGGTAATAGATATAGTCAGGTGTGCAACATCATCACTGTGTGACATCCAGGCAGCAGGCAAATGATGATGCAATCAGAGTTTATAAGAGGCAGCAGTCTACATATGTCCAAGATGGCTGCCTACAGGAGGGCAAGGTAAGAGCTTGACTGCTTCTTCTTAAAACAAACTTTTATTGGTGCACAACAGCAGTGACAATGTCCATAAATGCTAACATGTTTCGGTTGTAGCCTTCCTCGTAGCCTATGAGGAAGGCTACGGCCCAAAACGCGTTAGCATTTATGGACATTGTCATTGCTGTTGTGCACCAATAAAAGTTTGTTTTAAGAAGAAGCACCCAGTGGCCGGCTTTTTGTTGGAATAATATATCGCTCTTTTATGCTTTGAGTGTTCCCATGTAGGGTTGCCTTCCTGCTGGGCCTGTTCTGTATAGAAGAACTTCAGTTACAATATAATTATTTTTCTCCGCACTGTTTCTCTGCCGCTGCACCATGCTGCACCCACTTAAGAACAATTTGCTTGCGTTTCTTGCAAAAGAATCCTAACATGTCTAGGCCAAAGTTCTACCTCTACAGTAGTAGCACTAATAAACATTCTATCGTGGGCATGTGTTACGGAGCTGGAAAGAATAGAGGAAACCGTGTCTAAGACTTGCTTCCAATACCGCACTATTTCAGGACAAGACCATATAGATTGGTAACAGCGTAAACAATTTTAAGTAGAAGTATGCCCCACTGCATGTAAACAAGTTGGAGTGAGGTATGTTTGATGTATAACATATAGTTAATTCAACTTATTATTTGCTTGTAGACAGGTGCAGTCTCTTTTCTCCACTCCAGGTGATGCTCATTGCAGCGGCAATGTAGATGGGGGAAGGAAGTAAAGAGGAACTCAGTTCCTGTATGGTTTCCTCGGTGACAGGGAGGCAGTTATTTCATTGGATGCTGGCACCCCATGTGACTTTGGCGGCCATCTTGGGTCAGTCAGAGTCTATACTCCCAGTTTTGGCACACACTTTTGCGAGTGGCAGTATAGGGGCAATATAGCCATCTGTCAGGGACAGTGCTTAGTGTCAGGCAAAGGTTCCAGCGGAGTAGGGAAAGTGCAGGGACACGCCATCCCTCTTGGGTCTGGACTGACCAGGCCGCATTCTGTTCCTCACGGCAGACACTATCGGCATCAACCAACTGTTAACTCGCTGTTACCCTCTGTAGGTGGCTCAGGTTTGGTTGCCTCCTTGCCGGGCCTGTTTGTGTTTTGCTGAACCTTCTACAATACATTTCTTTTTGCTGAACTTGGACTGTTTTCTGTTTTTTTATTTTATTGTGTATCTATTGTTTTTTTACAAAGGAAATACAGAGAAGTAAAAGATAACTGGTTTACAGATTACGAAAGTATGTAAGTATATAACAATATCAGATATTTCGAGTATGAATAAGTGGAAAACCAAGTAAAAAAGACATGAGAATAGTTAACCACTTCTGGACCGGAAGGATTTGCCCCCTTAATGACCAGGCCATTTTTTGTGATAGGGCACTGCGTTATTTTAACTGACAATTGCGCGGTCTTGCGATGCTGTACCCCCGCTGACGAAGTCCCGTAGGACGTAACGCCGCGTACGGGAGGTGGAGTTGTTTCCTCTGACGTCACCTGCTGCTGTCTCGAGCGTCTGTTGGGCTGTCTGCCGTTGTGCAGAGCCCTCAGCGCTATCTTTACCCGATGGATGAATGTATTACTGCCTCTTTGCTTGTAAGTGCGATTCTTTATTAAATGTTATTCAAACATACAGTGTGCAAGAGGCTTTGTCTATTTCTTTTATACTGCATATGGAGTTTTATTCAAACGGACCGGAGTATAGGAGGCAAGCTGTTTTCAGAGATCAGTGGAGGAATTTGTCATACTGCTTTGTTTGACCCGCTGGTGAAACAGGGGTCAAACTTTGAGGTGAGCGCAGTGCTGTGCTTCTTGGTGAATGGATTCACTGATTGGATTCTGTGTGACCTGCCTCTTTTAGCACTTTTTATGGATTTATCTACCTCTGATGACTCTCTGGGACTTTTTTACCATTATTGATGGACAGTTTTAATATGTTCCTGTTTTATTAATGTACATATTATTTGTTATTCATATTTTGATTTGCGCTGCACCAGTTTTTGCAATAATAGACGCTGTACCTAAATAAAAATTATGTCCTTTTTTCTCCACAAACAGAGCTTTCTTTTGGTGGTATTTGATCACCTCTGCAATTTTTATTTTTTGGGCTATAAACAAAATAAAAAAGACAATTCTGAAAAAAAATTGTATATTTTTTTACTTTCTGCTATATAACATTCCCAATAAAAACATTTTTAATAATTTTAAATTTAATAAAATCTACTTTTTTTTTCATAATTTTAGGCCAATATGTATTCTGCTACATATTTTTGGCAAAAAAAATCCCAATGAGAGTATATTAATTGGTTTGCGCAAAAGTTATCGCATCTACAAACATTTTTACTTAAATTTTTTTACTAGTAATGGCGGAGATCAGCGATTTTTAGCGGGACTGCAACATTGCAGCGGACAGAACAGACACCTAACTTACATTTTTGACGCTTTTGAGGGGACCAGTGACATTACTATAGTAATCACTGCTAAAAATATGCACTATTACTGTAATAATGACACTGGCAGGGAAGGGGTTAACACCAGGGGCAATCAAAGGGTTAAATGTGTTCCTATGGGGTGCTTTCTAACTGTGGGGGTGGGCTTTCTGCATGAACACAGAGACCTGTGTTCCTAAATAAGAGGAACACAGGATCCCTACGTTCCTCACTGACAGAACAGCGGTCTGCCATGTTTACAATGGCAGAACAGCGTTCTGATTCCACGAGGAATGATCGCAGGTGCCCAGCGGCAATCGCGGCCACCAGACCCACTGATCGGCTTCCCCTGTGGTGAGTGGGCCCCCCCCCCTGCGCTAGCGGTCCCATGAAGTGACGTACAGTTACATTGTTTCACGGGACAGAGCCAAACTGCCGCAGTAAAACTGTGACGGGCGGTCGTTAAGTGGTTAAGAGATTTATAAATGGGGATAGGGGCCAACAAAGAGCAAGTTCAGTGTATATGAGGAGAATATTGCATAAAGCTATTGTCGCTCAATTATTAGGCCATATGAAAACTACTCAGAAGAAAGATGAAATGCAGTAAAATGGGAGTGGGGGGGGGGGGGTAAGGACGCACCAGGGTATAGGGAGAGATAACACATATGTGTATAGGAAACCAAAAACAGTAAGGGTTGAAGAGGAAAGGTAGCTAATCAGAAGATTGAGAGGTTAACTCCAAATTAAACTGAGAATCAACCCACAAATCCCAAACTTTTGAAAATTGGGATAAAGAATCATGTACAGCTGTTGTCAAGTGTTCCATTCTATATGTGAAAAGGTTGTAACAAATGAAAAACATCAATTACAAAGTGCGCTAAAAAGTTATGGAACACAAATATTCACAAAAATGGTGATTGCTGATGTTCAGCTAAACACAAAGTCTATATTCCAAATGGTGAGACTGTGCAAAGGTCTTGAAAATCCAAAGAATATAGTGAGGTTGGGGAGTGATGAAGGATAAGGGTAACCTCTTCCCAAACGGTGATCCAGACAGTGCTCAAATGTACACGTGATGCACCCAGTGTTAAGAAGGGACTCTTACCAGATGATGGAGAGATGCAAACATATAGTGTATAACCCTGGAGTCCGTTAAGGTCAGCTTGTAGAAGAGAATTCACAAGAGTAATAAAGCGACCATCTGCTTCCAAAGTGTGGGGATCTAAAGGCTTCCACTCAAGGGGATATCGCCACCAAGAACATGCCCAAGGAAGAGAAGGGGACTATAGTGCATTACCTCACTTTATTGAACCAATAAGAAAGAGTAACACTTACATTTTCAGGAGAAAAAACAGCATATGTAAATATTGGATCGAGGACCTCTGCAGTAGTCCGGGATCAAAGGCAACACGGCTAGCTCCCCCCGACGCGTTTCCACTAACAAGTCGGCTTCTGGGACTGGAGCTGTAGCCGTGCTGCTCGCATCTCTCATGTAAATAATGTGGCTGATGGACACTTCCGGTGCGGCCGTGGCGGGGACCCGGAAGTGTTATGACGCACTTCCGGTTCAAATGTTAGCCAATCAAGGTATGTTGAGATGAAGACCCGGAAGTTCTAAAAAGCGCTTCCGGAGGCTTCTGCGGCTAATCACATCGGATGTCAACAAAGCTAATCATCCATAACACCGGAGTATAAAAAAACATAACTATTCTTATCGGTGCCAGAAATGTTGGAATTGTATATGAAGGCAAGCAATTTCATCTGTCAATATAGATATCAAAAGGAATCCATTATAAATAAAAGGCAGACAGAATTCTCTTATTAGAAATATATGACAGATGTGAAATCTATTCGGTTTTTATTAAAAAGGGTTTAAAATTAACACATTAATTTCCCTAAAAATACCACAATCTTGGTCTAAGGACCCAGAAGTGGCTTTAATAATTATGGCTAAAGCATTTAATATATAAAAATATGTAAAAAATATATAAAAAAATATATAAAAAATTTAAAAATATCTTGGGTCATCAAACGTTATGTAATTTTTGGGGTGTATGGCACCAGAAGTCTCCATCCACCAATTTCACATTTATACAAACGTATATGGCCTAAATGCTAATAAAAACATATAATGACATTATAAAAACTAATGTGGGCTCTTAGTTTCAAACATAAAAGAGGAAAAGGAAAGGTAATAAAGCAGGGCGGGAAGGGAAAAGTTGACCAGAAAAAACAGAACTTGGAATGTTATTGTCCTATGTGGGTGTGTGGTTATTCATTATTGATGTGGGCATTAATGTCCCATTCCACATTCATACCCCATGGTTGATAGCATTTTAGTTCATGAATCCAAAACGTTTCTCTCCTGGAAATAGATCTCTTCATGTCACTCCCCCTCCAATGTGGGGAATAGCACTCAATCACAACAGCTTTCAAATTTGAGTAGCTTCTATTGTGACACTTATCATGATGGGAAGAGAGACTATGACCAGGGAAACCTATTTGTATGTTGGTGAGATGTTCACCTATTCTGATACTGGGGGTCCTGATCGTTCTCCCAACATACTGTAATCCACATCCGCACGTTAGGAGATACACCGCCCCTTTGTGATGGCAAGTGGTAAAGTTTTGGATGTCATATTTTTTCTTGGTAACTGTGGAGTTGAAGGAGTGAGTTCTCTGTGTATTCAACTCTTTGCAAACCCGACATTTCTTGCAAGGAAAAAATCCTTTCATATTAGAAAACATTTTCGGGATGGTGGGTTTCTCTACTGGAGTAGGGGCAATAATGTCCTTCAAATTCTTAGTCCTCCTGAAAATAATAGGGGGTCTCTCAGGAAGTGTTGGTCCTAGTATTTTATCTCCTTTTAATATATGCCAATACTTCCTGAAGGTGTGATTGACCCACCTGTAGCCAGTTGAAAATGAGGTAATAAAGGCATATTCAAACTTAGAAAAGGCACTTGTTAGTGGAAACGCGTCGGGGGGAGCTAGCCGTGTTGCCTTTGATCCCGGACTACTGCAGAGGTCCTCGATCCAATATTTACATATGCTGTTTTTTCTCCTGAAAATGTAAGTGTTACTCTTTCTTATTGGTTCAATAAAGTGAGGTAATGCACTATAGTCCCCTTCTCTTCCTTGGGCATGTTCTTGGTGGCGATATCCCCTTGAGTGGAAGCCTTTAGATCCCCTCACTTTGGAAGCAGATGGTCGCTTTATTCCTCTTGTGAATTCTCTTCTACAAGCTGACCTTAACGGACTCCAGGGTTATACACTATATGTTTGCATCTCTCCATCATCTGGTAAGAGTCCCTTCTTAACACTGGGTGCATCACGTGTACATTTGAGCACTGTCTGGATCACCGTTTGGGAAGAGGTTACCCTTATCCTTCATCACTCCCCAACCTCACTATATTCTTTGGATTTTCAAGACCTTTGCACAGTCTCACCATTTGGAATATAGACTTTGTGTTTAGCTGAACATCAGCAATCACCATTTTTGTGAATATTTGTGTTCCATAACTTTTTAGCGCACTTTGTAATTGATGTTTTTCATTTGTTACAACCTTTTCACATATTTATATTATTTCAGTGCTGCTTTTTCCCACTTTCTTTCTCATTTAAGGTTCGCGCACCTATTTTTCTTTTCACCATTGTTCCATTCTATATATCTGGGCTATGGTTTGTAACAAGTGTGTGGGAGGATTAGAAGACAACCAGAAAAGAGGTAAAGCCCTCTTTGCAGCTAGTAAGATGAATACAACCAATCTCTTGGCGTATTTGGAGATACCAGGAACAGGGAGACCAAACAAAAAATGAACTGGGTCTAAGGGGAAGTCGGTCCCAAAAAGTTCTGAAGGAGAGACTGCACCCAGACCCAAAAAGGTTGGATCGCGGGACAATCCCAAAAAATGTGATAATGTGTGCCCTTGTCCCCATGACATCTCCAACAAAGCCGAGAGACCGAAGAGTCATAGCTGTGCAGAACTTCTGGGGTTCTGTACAGTGGCGGCTGGTGCTCGAAATTTTTTTTTGGGGGGGCGCAAACAGAAAAATGTAATAGGCATTGCTTTGTGGCATAAAACACTGTAAAAAATTGCGTGACTTTGAGGTCACAAAAGTGTGAAAGCGGCCTTCAGTAATCAAGGCATAGTGTGCCCCCTTCAATGCAGAGTGACCAGCGTGCCCCCTTTCAATGCAGAGTGACCAGCGTGCCCCCTTTCAATGCAGAGAGACCAGCGTGCCCCCTTTCAATGCAGAGAGACCAGCGTGCCCCCTTTCAATGCAGAATGACCAGCATGCCCCCTTTCAATGCAGAATGACCAGCGTGCCCCCTTTCAATGCAGAGTGACCAGCGTGCCCCATTTCAATGCAGAGTGACCATTGTGCCCCCTTTTAATGCTGAGTGACCAGCGTGCCACCTTTCAATGCAGAGTGACCAGCGTGCCCCTTTCAATGCAGAGTGACCAGCGAGCCCCCTTTCATTTCAAAAGTTTTTATTAAATTTTTCAAACATACAACAAGCAATTTGCCAGAAAATACAAAGATCAGAGCATACAAACATAGCAAATAATAGCTTATACTTTAAATTGAGCAAAGTACCTCAAGTCTGAAATAGAACGAGGAGAAGGTCCCGAAGTTAAATCCAAGATCCTACGCCTAGGGCACCGATCAAGGCCAGAGGAAACACGCTACGAGGCCAGGCACCCCACTGGAAGCATACTGCAGCGAGCCCCCTTTCAATGCAGAGTGACCAGGGTGCCCCCTTTCAATGCAGAGTGACCAGTGTGCCGTGCCCCCTTTCAATGCAGAGAGACCAGTGTGCCGTGCCCCCTTTCAATGCAGGGTGACCAGCGTGCCCGCTTTCAATCCAGCGTGCCCCCTTCGATGCAGAGAGACCAGTGCACTTACCTGCAGCGGCGGCTTCTACCCAGTCCCCCGCTGTCTCTCCCTGCTCCACACACCTGGAAACCTTAGAAACTGTGTTCCTTATTTTCTGCCATTGTGGGACAGGGAGAGGTCTATGAAGGATTTGGGCCCATTTCTGCATATAAGTATGGTAGGTTTCAGTAAGTGGAGTAGCTGCATGAAGATTTTTATAAATAGATGAAATAAGGCCAAGTTGGTATGGACCTTGGCAGCACAGAAATTAAAATGCGGTAGGTTTGTCTAAAGTCAGGGATGGGGATTTAGAAAAAAAGAAGTGCTTAATTTGAAGAAAGGAAAAAAAAAGTTGTTTAGGGACCCAGTATTTATTTTGGAGTTCGGCAAACTATAGCAATTTGCGGGTTAGAGGGTGTACCATATTGCGGAGCTGGAAAATACCTGCTTGCGACCAGGGGAACATCAAGATATAGGATAGACTTTCTGGAATATCGGGATTGAATAGCACATTCAGGAGAGGTGGGCATGGAGAAGAGAGAGAGAGAACTTTTAAGAACATTTTTTCCATATAGAGAGGGCAAATATTATTGGATCCAGTCTTAAGCTTCTAAGTCATAGATGAACTTAAATCTGATCAGGTAATACTCAATTCTACCTCCGACCATCTGCTGGAGGCAAAATAAGTTGACCAAGAGGTAACTGCTCTGAGGTGCGTGGCATAGTAGTATTTAATAATGTCTGGGGCACCCAGCCCTCCTCGGGATCAAGGAGCAAATACTACAGAGCTTGCAATGGAGTGAGACTTGGTATGCCAAAGAAATTTAAGAAAGGATCTCTGAAGGTGTTTAGGCTGTATCATCGGGATATTAACGGGAAGGGTCTCAAAATAGTATAGAAGCTTCGGGAAGTATCGAAATCTTAAGAGCATAAATCCTCCCTAGGAGTGACAAAGGATAATTATACCATTGCTGCAGGAGATGATTAATTTCCTTAAATAGGGAGGGGTAGTTGGCTTGATAAAGAGTATAGTAAGAGGCGGTAAATGTACTCCTAAGCATTTGAGAGAGAAAGGGCACTAGCGGTAAGAGAAATTCTTCTGTAAAGTAGTAAGAAGTGGGGAGGGAATATTTATGGGTAAGGCTTCTGCTTGGCTGTGTTGATCTTGTGGCCCGAAAGCAAACCAAAGGTAGTCAATAAATTATGGAGGATCGAGAGGGAGGTATGAGGATCGAACTGTTTTCACTGCCTGCAGCACCACGCTGCACCTACCCACAAGCTGCTGGTGATACTGTTAAATGTGTTTAGCAGATTTTATCCCAATCCTTCTCTATCATAGCAGGAACAATAGACTGCCACTTAGATTTCACCGCCAGAGGGGTATTACACAGTTAAACCTGCTGTAAATAAAAGTAAAGCATAGATATCATCCCCTTAGGGCCCTGAGATCGTAGTACCCCTATAAGAAGATATTATGACAATTTAGGTTTTTGAGAACCTAACTGGGCCTGTAAGGTATGCTGGACCTGAAAATATTAACCACTTGCAGAGCGTAAAACTTAAATATACGTGCTGGAGTATGTACCCAGTATGTGATTCAACATTTCCAATAGACTCAGAACTAGACTTGAAAAACTTAACATAAATAAGTCACCAGATATCTTACACCCGAGAGTTCTTAAAGAACTCAGCCAGGTGATAGCTAGATGACTGTTCCTAATTTTTATGGATAGTCTACTGACGGGAATGGTACCAGCTGATTGGAAAAAAGCCAACATGGTACCAATATTTGAAAAAGGGCCGAGATATAACCCTGAGAACTACAGGCCAGTTAGCCTAACATCAATAGTCTGCAAGATATTGAAGTGGATGATAAGGGACTATATACAAGACTTTAGTAATGAAAACGGTATCTTTAGTAGAAATCAGCATGGATTCATGAAAAATCTCTCTTGCCAGACCAATCTATTAACCTTCTATGAAGAAGTGAGCTGCCATCTACATAAAGGAAGGCCTGTGGATGTGGTGTATCTGGATTTTGCAAAGGCATTTGATACAGTTCCCCACAAATGTTTACTGTACAAACTAAGGTACGTTGGTATGGACCATAGAGTGGGTACCTGGATTAAAAGCTGGCTGCAGGGACAAGTCCAAAGGGTGGTGATAATTGGGGAGTACTAGGAATTGTCTGGTGTGGAAAGTGTGGTCCCCCAAGGATCTGTCCTGGGACCAATCCTATTTAATTTATTCATAAACAACCTAGAAGATGGGATAAACAGCACAATCTCTGTATTTGCAGACAATACTAAATTAAGCAGGGCTATAACTTCTACGCAGGATGTGGAAATCTTACAAGAAGACCTGAACAAAATAATGGGTGGGCATCTACATGGCAAATGAGGTTTAATGTTGAAAAATGTAAGGTAATGCATTTGGCTGCCAGAAATAACAATGCAAGTTACTCACTAGGGGGAGAGCTTTTGAGGGAATCCAAGATGGATAAGGAACTGGGGAGTCCTAGAAGATGACAAGCTCAGCAATGGCATGCAATGTCAAGCTGCTGCAAGCAAAGCCAACAGAATATTGGCATTTATTAAAAAGGGGATTCACTCCAGAGATAAAACAATAATTCTCCCACTCTACAAGACTCTGGTCCGGCCGCATCTGGAGTTTTCCATCCAGTTCTGGGCACCGGTCCTCAGGGATAGGACGTGCTGGAACTGGAGAGAGTCCAGAGAAGGGCAACAAAGCTAATAAAGGGACTGGAGGATCTCAGCTATGAGGAAAGACTGCAAGCATTGAACTTATTCTATAAGGAGAAGAGATGCTTGATATATCAATGTACAAATACCATACTGGTGACCCTAGCATAGGGAACAAGCTATACAGTGAAAAGGAATATAAAAGGACAATGACTTTTCACTAAAATTAGAATGGAACCAGTAATAAACCTTAAATTGCGTAGGGTTCTATACGTGGTAAGGAGTGGTGAGGATGTGGAATTCTCTTCCATAAGCAGTGGTATCAGCGAGGAACATCCATAGTTTCAAAAAACTATTAGATGGGCACCTTAACGACCACAACATACAGGGATATTCAATGTACTATTGACATAAGCACAAACTCATGAACTGGATGGACTGGTGTCTTTTTAAAACCTCACTAACTATGTAACTTCTGGGTTGGGGGCACGCATTATTACACACAGCGGGAGCTGATTTGCGAGTACCGGGGACTCGATGTCCACTGGCACCCGCCAATCACCCAGCACAGAGGCAGAACGGCGGTCTGCCTATGTAAATAAGGCAGATTGCCATTCTGTCAGTAGGGAAGGCATGGATTCTGTGTTCCTGCAAAGCAGGAACTAGGATCCATGTCTTCCCATAGTAAAAACACCTACTCCAATGTAAAAAAAAATACTGGCTGGGCACACAGTTAACTCTTGGATCTCCCCTAATTTTACCCCTTTCCAGCCAGTGTCATTAGTACAGTTACAGTGGATATTTTTAGCACTGATCACTGTAATAGTGTCACTGGTCCCCAAAAAGAATCCCCAATAGTGTCACTGGTCCCCAAAAAGTGTCAGTTAGTGTTTGACTGCCCGCCCCAATATCGCAGTCCCGCTATAAGTCAGGGTTTCTCAACTAGGGTTCCTCCTGAGGTTGCTAGGGGTTCCTTGAGCAATGGGCAATTTCTGCTCTCCAATAGGGTACCCAATGACATCATTGTTCCTTTTAGCTAACTGTAAGGGGGTAACTCTTCCAAATGATGACAAGAGTAAGAAGCATTCTTCCCACTGACTGTCACACTAATGTGTCATGAGTTGTAGATTTTTTATATTTAGCAGGGGTTCCCCCGAGACCGGAAATTTATTTCACTGGGTTCCTCGTGTTGAAAAGGTTGAGAAAGGCTGCTCTAGGTGCTGTAGATGAGAGGAATGTGCTTCAAGACCCGCTAGGAGATTATCTACCTGTAAAATTGAGAAAAGGAGGTCCTAACCCTATTCAAGGAGTGCTGTGTCATCCACATGTGAGGAGGTGCAGCGTGCTGTGGTGGCAGTAAATATTCGGGGACCAGTTGTAACAACAGAACTGTATTCTAGTAAAGTCCAAGCAACACAACTACCCGGCGGGGAGACCGACCGGATGCATTTACAGAATGTTGCAGGAAACAGCGTAAAAGCAGGTCTTGGATGCTCCCACAGCATCTGTCTGTCAGTGGGGAGACCTGTCCCTACACTAACCACACAGAGAATGTGCGTCAAGCCTGGGAGCCAGGGACTTAAATAGGCTCTGACTGACCCAAGATGGCTGTCAGAGTCACATGGGGTGGCAGCCCAAGTGACCCACAACACTATCGAGGAACTATGTTCCTCTTGACTTCCCCTCCAGCTGCAATGCTGCTGTAGTCGAGTGCCACCTACAGTGAAGAAAATAGACTGGCCCTGCCTACACACTTCTTTAAGTGCTTTAATTGACCAGCCAGGTAATATAAATATACACTGCTCAAAAAAATTAAAGAAACACTTTTTAATCAGAGTATGGCATCAAGTCAAGTAAACTCCTGGGATATTGATCTGGTCAGTTAAGTAGCAGAGGGGGTTGTTAATCAGTTTCAGCTGCTTCGGTGTTAATGAAATTAACAACAGGTGCATTACATGGGCAACAAGGAGACAACCTCAAAAACAGGAATGATTTTACAGGTGCAGGCAACTGGCAATATATCCCATACTCATCTTTTCTGATTGTTTTTCACTAGTTTTGAATTTGGTTAGGGTCAGTGTCACTACTGGTTGCATGAGGCGATACCTGGACTCTACAGAGGTTGCACAGGCAGTCCAACTCCTCTTAGGATGGCACATCAATACATGTTATTGCCAGAAGGTCTGCTGTGTCTCCCAGCACAGTCTCAAGAGCATGGAGGAGATTCCAAAAGACAGGCAGTTATTCTAGGAGAGCTGGACAGGGCCGTAGAATATCCTTAACTCATCAGCAGGACCATTCCATTATCTTCTCCCTTGTGCAAGAAGGAACAGAATGAGCACTGCCAGAGCCCTACAAAATGACCTCCAGCAGGCCACTGGTGTAAATGTCGCTGACCAAACAATCTTAAGCAGACTTGATGAGGGTGGCCTGAGGGCTCGATGTCCTTTAGTGGCCCCTGTGCTCACTGCCCGACACTGTGGAGCTTGATTGGCATTTGCCATTGAATACCAGAATTGGCAGGTCCGCCACTAGCACCCTGTGCTTTTCACAGATGAGAGCAGGTTCACAGAGGTTTGGTGGTGGGTCAGTGATTGTCTGGGGAGGCATATCCTTTGAGGGACGCACAGATCTCTACAGGCTAGACAATGACACCCTGACTGCGATTGAGTATCAGGATGAAAACCTTGGACCCATTGTCAGACCATACGCTGGTGCAGTGGGTCCTGGGTTCATCCTGGTGTACGACAATGCCCAGCCTCATGTGGTGAGAGTATGCAGCCAGGCCCAGGAGGATAGAGGAATTGAGCGTGGATGGCCCCCACGCTCCCCTGACCTAAATCCGATAGAACACCTCTGGGACATTATGTTTCAGTCCATCCAATGCCACCAGGTTGCACCTCAGTCTGTTCAGGAGCTCAGTGATGCCCTATCCCAGATCTGGGAAGAAATACCCCAGGACAGCATTCATCGTCTCATTAGGAGCATGCCCCTACATTGTCAGGCATGCATACAAGCACATGGGGGTCATACAAACTACTGAGGACCATTCTGAGTTGCTGCAATGAAATTTTAGCAAAATGGACTCGCCTGCTGCATCATTTTTTTACTTTGATTTTTGGGGTGTCTTTGAATTCAACTCTCAGTAGGTTGATAATTTTCAATTCCATTAAATGATGTGGCATCCTTTCCTTCCTAACATATTACTCAGTCCATCTCAGTATCGATATCCAGCATGATATTTGTTCCCCATTGAGATCTGATGTGTTTTCAAAATGTTCTTTTATTTTTTTAAGCAGTGTATATCTGGCAAAGCCATTCCTGCTTTCCAGCCATCCCAGTCTTAGGTTGCTGTAAGGAAACGCCCCCGGCGCACACAGGGGCGTCTTTTCGCCCCATCACCGGTCACCTGATCCCGCCGTGGGCGGAGATTCGGACCCGGATGTTGTGAGTCGGCGTGCCCGGAACGCACGCCGCGGCCAACCATGTGTGGGCGGCGTCTGTGCGTTCCGGACACGGGGGACCTCCATTGGTCCACACACGTCCTGGGAGGAGTTTAGACGCAGGCTCCAGGGCATGCGCCGGCGTACTTAATGGCGGACCGCGCTCTACTCAGAGCGCGCCGCCATTATTCAAACACACAGGGCTGTACAGGTAAGTTATCCTCTCTCTGGACACCACGAACTATTTTTGGGATACTTGCACTCGCCATAGAATTTTTGCTAACATCTATTCTGGTATCTGGGCACCTTTTGGGACTTTCATTAGTACCATCTCTCCCTCACTTGGTGACTTTTATCCTCGGCCATATATTGCTCCTATATTCCTCCCCACCACCAAGCCTTTTTTCCTCCTCTCCCCCTTTTTTAAACTATAGGACTCACGTTGGGAAATGAGGTTTTCTCCATCTTTACTTTTGCCTCCTACCTGCTAATTCTTTTATACTCCATATATTTTTATGTTTGACATGTTTTATGTCAACAGGGATCCAGTGCTGGATACGTCCCAGCACCATATATCCATCGGGGGACACCTCCACTCTATTACTAATTTACAGGTAGTTACTATCAACAATATCTTTTTCCATTTCTCATTTTAGTCTTTATTATGGATATATTCCATATAATTTTCCTTCTACTTTTTCTTTTCCACAACCATCTAGATGACCTGTGTGTTTTTGACCTCACCTTGGAGATCCTCGTGGGAATTTCTGATCGGGGAGCTCTCTTTTCACTGTCATTTGCCAAACCACTGTGTATTTGGCTTATAACCATTCAAATCCCCTTTGGAAGCCCATACAATATAAATAAATTGTTCTGGGCCTATCTTGCATAGACCCAGCCAAACTGGCATATACTACTTGCGGCCATAGACAATTGAAGGCCTTTTTTTCATCCACCAAGGCCCATCCTTTTGGTTTTACGTCCTGGATTCCACGGAGGTCTTACATATCTGGTATGTAATTATAGAGGCATTTTCGCCCCCCTTTTTACATCTAAATACGACAAACACTGTGTATAATGAATCATGTGATGTATTGTTTCAAACATTGTTTAATACATGTGAAATCTAACTCTATACTTACCATTTGCATCATACTCACTGTTACCTTTTATGCTCCTAGTCTGAGCTCTGGTGTTTTCTGGACTATCGAGAAAGGCAATTGGACCGAAACGCGTCTAGTCCGATCCAGACACCTCAGACCCTCTTGGTTCCAAGACGTATCTATGACCTTGTTTTTATCATATATTTTATTTGTGATTATGTATGTTTCATCTTTGTAATACGTGTAATAAAATTTATATATTTTCATACTCAAGTCCTGGTTCTTGCCGTTGAAAGTCCCAATCCTCAGGGGTTATTTATTGTTCCATATTTATCAGGGATGTTGGCAAGATTCCAGGTTTAAAACACAGAATCCGAATTTATCCTTGCTGTAAGGAAACAAGTTTCAACTTACTGTACATCCCGAGAGAGTGTGAAAAGACATACAAACACTGCACTTAGGTAATATAATCATTTTGATTGAATGCATTCTTCCTGCCACCAGCCGAGGTAGTTTAGTCCATATCCAATACTGCTTTCTCTTGTCTGCTACAGACTGAGTGCATCCAAGACAAAGTCTCTAGAATGAAGCTCAAGGATGAGTTTTTAATGGTCAAAGGTGGAGCTTTTCTAAAAAATTCTACTGTTGTGTATTGTGTCATTAATTTATTTCAAGCAGACTTAAAACCTTACTGACAGGTCCACTTTAACAATCCAATTTTAAAATCTTTGCATAGATTGTCCAACACATGTATAGTGCAAGAACCTGCCCAAAATGTTGGTGAACCTAATGAGGTGACGGTCATTGAAGATTACCACCAGCAGGAAAAGAGGGTTATTGCACTGATTACCTTCTTATTATATACAAGTCATCCCCACAGATATGTGCAGTTAGTCATGGACACTAGCAAAACTAATTGGCTAATTGCTTTTTTCTGGGGAATTATGAGGGTCATTATTATATTACACAGCTAGATTGGCATGTCATATAGCTCAGATGTCATGTATTGCATTTATGTATTTGAGTGTTGTACAGATTGTTCTGGTTTGCAAACCATTTTCCCTGTAGAAACAACCTCACCAAGAATGTGGTGTGCAATGTAATCATTATGTTTAATGATCCAAACTGGGTTATACATGTTTTTAGATAGACCAGAAGAACCTGTTTATTATTTAACAGATACAAAACTTGGATACATTTTGTTACATTTGTTGCAGAGTGCGATTACTGGGTGCAGCGGAGTCCATTCAGATCAGACATTGTGGAGTAACAGTAACTGGCTTCTTTATTGGAACATAACACAGAAAGCAAAGATGTCACCTTCTCATTGTAATAAGAACAACAGACAGGAAGAGATAACCAACAAGTACAGTGCAGTGTACAGGAAATACAACACATCATAGAAAATGCATAGCATATCACTTAGCATTAGCGACATCTACTGTCCTATTTGTGAACTGCAGTTTATTGGCTAAGCTGAAAGCTGTTGTATCTCCAACACCCCTTCTGAACAGCTAAGGCTTAGTCTATTAAACCCATCTTCTTTGTAAGCCTTGAGTGTCTTTCAGCAGTCAGAGGCTTTGTAAGGATATCTGCTGTCATATCCTCGGTTGGGCAATAAAGTAACTCAAGAAGACCTTGCTCTTGAAGATCCCTAAGAAAGTGGAACTTCACATCAATGTGCTTGGTTCTTGAATTAACTCCTTCCATGCGCGCAAGTGCAAGAAATCCTTGATTGCTGTAACGCTCCTGCGTTTTTTGTAGTAGGCTGGATTTGCAGCTGCAGAATCTCCACTCAGTAGTCATGTAGAGATGTGTTGAATAACCAGATCCAACTCTCCAGACTCATCACTGTGGGCCTGTCAGCTTCAGCATACAGATATACACACTCAATAAGATGTTCCTGGAGTGATAGGATGTATATGTTAGTATGAAGATGATGTGCTGAAGGGACAGGTGTGTATTTAGATGGTATTAGGTAGAATGCAGATAGGTTAGTAATCGAGTATGGTAACAGGTGGTAAGGACAGCAGATGACAAATACAGGATAGACTAACCCAGTGCAAGGATAGATGGTAGTAGACTCAAGAGCTAGCAATCTATGTAACAGTGCAGATGATAGAATTAGTATGCATAGATAGTAACAGTCCTTAATGTGCAGAGGTAGATAGTGTAAGTAAGGTTATGGAGGATTCCCCTGTGGGGTACTTATCACTAGTAAGGTTAGTAGTAGAAGGGTCCAGTAGCGAGGGAGTGATCCAGTAGCGAGATACAGGGATCAGTAGCGAGGTTCCGGTCTGTTTCCAAGTAAAAGAGAATAGCTGGAGGTTCCGGTAGCAAGACAAGCTTGTAAGCATGTGGACACACAGGCAGGTTGAACGAACAATGTGAGAGAGAACGCCGGCGGTTGAAATAGCCGCTCTGCGGCGCTCGGCGATGACGTCGTCCGTCTTAAAGGTGTATGCGTACCACCTAATTAGAAAGGTGGGACGCATATCAAAAGAAAATAGAAAATAAGGGTACCAGAGGTACAAGAATCTTACAATTGCCCTCATAGATTTCTGTTGGTCCCAACTGTGGTTGACCCAAATCTGTTAATAGCTGTCTCAGCCATATAACTTCTTGGCTTGCTTGCGCTGCAGCAACTTATTCTGCTTCAGTAGACGACAGTGAAACAGAGAGTTGCTTTTTACTAGTCCAACTGATGGCACCTCCTGACAGAAAAAATAAGTATCCACTGGTAGATTTCCTGTCGCTGGTGTCTCCTGCCCAGTCAGCATCCACATATCCTGTTAAAGTGCTTTCATCGCTTGCTGGTAACTTTAACTTGTAGTGCGAAGTCCCTTTAAGATAGCAAATGATTCGCTTTACAGCATTCCAGTCCTTTTGACTTGGCATTGAAACCTTTCTGCATAGGATTCCAACAGTTACTGCAATGTCCGGCCTTGTAGCAGTGGTAAGATATAGCAATTTTCCTATTGCCTTCCTGTATTGAGTATTAGTAGGTAATGGGTCATCTTGGCAATTCATCTCCTTTACCGTAGGTAGTTGGTTTCCATAGGAGACTTTACTGGTTTGGTGTCTTCCATTCCAAATATTTCAATTATTTCTTGTATTTTGTGTCTTTGGTTCAGAAGAAAGCTGCCATCTTCCTCTCTCTCGATCTGGATGCCGAGGTAATTCTTTATGTTGCCAAGATCTTTGGTGTTGAAGTTCTGATTTCGTTTTTCTAGGATTTCTGCTTCATCCCCTTCTTGCTCAAAGCAAATCAGGATATCATCCACATAAATAAGCATATAGACCCATCTGTTTGCCAATTTCTTTGTGTATAAGCAGGGGTCTGCTTTACTCCTCAGAAAGTTTTGATGTGTAAGCACTTCATTTATTTTTATATTCCACGCTCTGGCTGCTTGCTTTAGTCCATATATACTCCTGTGAAGTTTGCATACTAGGTCTGGCCTTTGTTAATCTTTGAACACTGGTGGCTGTTCCATGTAAATCTCTTCTGTTAGCTCGCCATGTAGAAACACGGTTTTCACATCAAAACGTTTCACTTGCATTTTCCTTGTGACGGCTACTGTCAGTAAAGTCCGTATTGTAGTGTGCTTGACTCCTTTTGCAAATGTCTCATCATAGTCCTCTCTGTATTTTTGAGAATAGCCCTTGGCTACTAGTCTTGCTTTATATCGCTCAATTGTGCCATCTGCATTGTATTTCACTTTAAAAGTCCATTTACAGCCTATGGCTTTCCTTCCAGGTGGTAGTTCTGTAAGTGTCCATGTTTTAGTGTCATGCATGGATTTTATCTCTTCATCAGCAGCCTTTATCCATTTACTTGCTTCTTGTTCTGGAAGCTGAGATATTTCTTCCCAGGTTGCAGGTTCGTTGATACTGGCAGTACTTGCTTTGTATGACAGGTATGTACAGGTGGTTTACCCTTGTTTTTTCTTGTTAAACGTCTCAATTTTGTGTCTGAGCCTTCTTGTGTCTGCTCTTCAGTACTGGTAGAGTCTGCACTCACTTCAACTGTTTGTTCAGAAGTTACAGAGATAGGCTGGTCAATGTCAGTTTTCTCTTCTATTCTTGCTTCTACTGTTGTCATTACATTGTCTCTGAAATCTTCAACAAAAGTTATGCTTTTGCTAATGGCAACCTTGTCTGTTTTGGGATTAAGGATTCTGTAACCTTTGACATTGTCACTGTATCCAACAAAGATACCTTCAAATGCTCTGTTTTGGAGTTTGGTGCGTTTTTCTTCAGGTATGTAAATAAATGCTTTGCATCCAAAAACTCTTAGGTGTTTTACATTTGGCTTCTCATTGTGCCAAAGTTCATATGGAGTTTTCTCTATTGTTCTGGAAAGAAGTCTGTTCTGCAAATATGTAGCTGTCATTGCTGCTTCACCCCAGTATTTTTGTGGTAGTCCAGAGTCTGTCAGCATACATCTGATCATTTCAGTCAGAGTTCTGTTCTTTCTTTCAGCTACTCCATTTTGTTCTGGTGTATATGGGACTGTCTTTTGATGTTCTATTCCATTCTGTTTTAAGTACTCTTGTATCTTATATCCTGTGAATCCACCCCAATTATCACTTCGAAGTATGAGAGGCTTCCTCTGAAACTTGTTTCTGGTCTTTATTATATAGTCTTGTAATTTGTCAAAAACGTCACTCTTGTGTTGCATTAGGTAGGTGACTGTGTATCTCAGGGGAGGGCTGGCAGCCTTAAGCCTGGGGGGCAAGTCCAGTCAAGTGGCCCGTCGAACCACCGAATCAACTCACCATCCATGCCCACCTGGTTTTAAAACGGATATTCATGTTATATAGCAAGACAAATTTGACACAATGTGGTATCATAATTAAATTTTAATAGCAACAAAGGGGGTTTAACAAAAATAAAATCTACAGTTGTAACAAATTAAAGTATTGTATGAACACAATACACTTAAAGAATATGTGATACAGAAAATACAGAAGCCAGAGAAAGAAATATCTGTATAAAACTTGTAAACTAAATATTTGTTTAAACAGTTAGCAAAGACCTCATCAAGGAAGAACTTTGACGAATAATTTCCAATACATCAAGAAACTGGACCAGTTCCAGAAGATCTCTCTCCACTGACATGAGCATTAGGGCATCAAGCAGTTCTTGTCCCATTGTGGCTCGGAGTCGGTTCTTGATGATTTTCAGCTTGCTGAATGCTCTCTCACATGACACTTGTGTAAAAGAAAGGGTCAACAGGTACTCGTAGGTGATTGACAGATTTTCATAAGCTGTAGAATAAAGGTTGTATTTTAGCAACAACCTGTGACAGCAAAAAAAGCACTGCCTGCAAGAACCACACTTCGATTCCTTTTGTACCTCGACTAGTTTTTCGGTAGGGGAAATCCTGTCATCTTCATCCTCCTCATTATCATCAAGAATTATTTCCACTTTCTGTGTCTCATCTTCAGAAAGACATCCTGTAAGACTGGGAAATAAGTTGGCAAAACTTATTAATTCAGTTTTGAGAGAACATTCGTTTACTCTGGCTAACTTAGAAATTCTCTCCAGTGCCCCTCCATCCAGCACTTTGGGATCTGTCCTAATTGTCAGAAAAGTGCGAGGATCCAAAAAGTGGGAATCCATAACCAATTGCTTATTTTCTGAAAATCTCTCTATTAAACTTTGTATGATTTGGTCCAGAATTGGTCTGAACACACTAGCTCGAAAGTATTGCATTTCATCTTCAGGTCGTTCATCGTGTGAAGATTCTCCAGCCATGCGTTTTTTTCGTGACACTCTTCGAACTGGAAGCACAGTCTCAACTTCCAAGGAGCTGAGAATGTCACTTTCATCCATCAACTCATTTGTTTTTATTGCAAAGTGTTCAGCCTTTTGTTTTAGATAGTTGAAATCTATTTGTTTCAGTTGTTCAACTGCACTTTCAATCATTTGCCATGCTACCATGAAGTCAAGGCCACTGGTTTGTAGATATTTCGAAACTGGCCCTATAACATCAAAAACCTGCAAAAATATGTTTGCTGTTAAGATAGTCTTAAACTGACAAAGATTTTGAAAAAGGGATGAGGCTTCAGAAGTGGTTTTTGATTCAAACAAGTTGCTCTGGGAAATTACATATAAAACTTCAAGGGTGTCCAAATAAAGAGAATGTTTCTCGCCAAAAATCCAGTTCAGGGCCTTTTCTTTTGCCCACCATCTTGTCTCTCCAAGTTTTTGCAATTTTAAAAGTTTTTCTTGTCCATATCTTTTATCCAGTTGATCTTTCCAGATATTCATTCTCTTGTGGGAGTCTCCAATAAAGGTTGCCAAACGATTTAGGAGACCAAAAAGATTTTTTGCTTCCAATACTTGACAGCAATCTGAGACACACAGGTTAAGGATATGACTATAGCACCAAATATAGACCGCATCTGGCACTACCTTCGCAATCTGTGCACGTAGTCCCACATACTCACTCCTCATATTTGCTGCACCATCAAATGATTCACCAGCAATTTTTTGGAAATCTAATCCAAGTACATCAAAACAGGACACTAGAAGTTCATGAAATCCTTTTCCTGTAGCATCTTTAACAGGGAGAATCGCCACAAGCCGTTCCTTAATCTCTTCATCTTTCACATATCTCACAACCACAGTTGCTTGATCTACAATTCCAACATCCTGTGTGGAGTCAACCTGTATACTGAAACGTTTTTCTCCGATTTCAGACACAACTAAGGTTTTCATGCATCGAACTATTGCTGCAAATACTTTCTTTACTGTCTTACTGGACAAAAATGTTACAAGAGATCCCCGTCCAGTTGTTGGTTTTCCTGATGTTTTTCTGTCTTTCAATCGCTGTTTTCTTTTTTCACTGTCCTGAATACTTTTATCAAGGTGATTTTTAAGAGGAACATCATACTGTGATAAAAGTAGGACAATTTCCAGAAAGTTCCCATGGTTTATTTCACTGTTATTTAAATTGTACAGTGATTCATTAGTGCCATGGGCACGAAATGGCAAACCCTGTTTTCCAAGCAGTTTTACAATATCAAATATACGGTTTAATACCTCAATATTTTGAAGTATCTCCTTTTTTCTTCTGGAAGCATGAGCTTGATTTATTAATGTGTCAATGCTTCTATTCTTTTTCACGGTGAAATAAGCACTAACAGCATCACAATGGCTTTTAGAAGATTCATGCTTATTTGCTGCCTGATAGCAATGCCGAAAATTAGTACAACCACTAGTGAACGAGGAAGAGGAATCAGAAAAGGCAATGCATATGCTGCAAAAAAATGCTTCTAACTTCCGATTCTTCATCTTACAACTTAGCCATGAACGCTTAATACGATCCCCATTAGGCTTTTTGCGGTAATAAAAGTCCGCTTCTTGAAAAGGAAGATCTTCGCATTCAGTCCTGGTTGGCTGAAAAGGGTGTTTTTCAACAAAATGTATTTTTTCTCCTATGGAACATGCAGGAGGAAGACAAAAAAGTATTTCTAATGGATCACTCATCACACTCTCTGATATGTCTTCTGGTGCGATACATTCTAATTCAGGAAGGTCTTCAAAAACATCTGGATCATTCATATGTGCTTGCTCTCTGCATTCTGACACCAGCTCTTCCTCATCCACCTGCATTTCTGCTTGTTCACTCACATCCTCTTCACCAGATACAACGGGCATGCTTGAAGAATGACTTGGTCCAGCAGAAACCTCATCAACAGGAGTTCTTTCATGTATACCATCAGCCTAAAACAAATTTTTTTTGTCAACCTACTTTAAACTTCCCAAAAAGATCTAGATCAGGGTTTCTCAACCAGGTTTCCTTCTGAGGTTGCTAGTTCCCTGAGCAATGGGCAATTTATGCCTCTCAGATAAGCTTCCAATGACACCATTGTTACTTTTAGCTCTCTGTAAGGGGGGTAATTCTTCCCAATGATGACAAGTGTAAGGAGCATTCTTCCCACTGACTGTCACACTAATATGAGTTGTATATTTTTAATTTTTAGCAGGGGTTCCCTGAGACCAGAAATTTATTCATGGGTTCCTCTGTGTTGAAAAGGTTGAGAAATGCTGCTCTACATGTAACCAAGAAACTCCGGGAACTCCATGCATGGTAACACAATAAAAGAAAAAAAAAACTCATGCAAACAAATGAGATAATCAATACTTACCTTACATGTAAGATTTTATGTGATTTCAAATAGGTAAAAATATATATAAAAAATAAAACTGTGATCATGGAAAGTCAAGTGTGCACACTCCTTGATAATCCATCTTGAATCTTAAATGTAAAACTCATCATGCACATGCAAACAGACTAGGTATAGTCACTCTTGTTATCAGAGTGAATATACACTTCTGCACCATAAAATGTAAGAACCAGCCTTAACTTTTGAACTTTTTACATACCACCAAAAAAGATAGTTTCATCTGCTTAGGATCCCTTCCTGCTAACTCAAGTTCTTTCGACCGTTTTTCTCGTGTTTTCTGAGCACCACCCTTCTCTTTAGATTTTATTTTACTCCTCTCCATATTTATCAATATGAAAACAACTGTAAAATGTATGAAATACCAAAACATGACAATGAGCTACATAAAACCAGCAAACTTTTACTAATTCTGCAATCCAAAACTTCACTAATCACATGATAATATAGGGATAAAAACCAAAGTAAAACACATATCTAATGTAGGACTCTGCTCACTTTAGGTGCAAAACGTATGTGTAGAATGAAGAATCTGCGTGAAACAGTGGGCCACAAAATACCAGTAACATAGAAACATGGAATGTGTCGGCAGATAAGAACCATTGGGCCCATCTAGATTGCCCAAATTCTGCCTAAAAAAATAGCATACTTCTATTAGCCCCTGGCCTCATCTTATTTCTAGAATAGCCCTATGTCTACCCCCATGCATGATTTAACTGCTTCACTGTATTACCCTCTACAACTTCTGCAGGAAGCGTGCATCCACCACCCTCTCACCAATTACTTCCTGATCTTGCCTAAACACAACAATATCATAATGATAATATAATGCAGGATTGTATCCAATGCCATGTATTATAATACAGTAACAAGAATATGCAAAGTGCTGCTTAATACAAAGTGCTGCTTAATTGTGACTTTTACATTAACGGGAAATACACACAAAGAGCAAAGTTCTTTTATAGAGAATTAGATGTGAATTTTGTAAATATACATGTTGAACAGATGATTAAAGGGATACAGTTATTTGGATATCACCAAAACAACTTTAGCTTAGTAAAGCAGTTTGGATTTACAGATCATGCCTCTGAAGTCTCACTGCTCATTTGCCATTTAGGCACTAAATCACTTTGTTTCTGTCCATGCAGCCCTAGCCACACTTCCCCTGACTGTGACTGACACAGCCTGCATGAAAAAAATGGTTTCATTTTCAATCAGATGTTACTTTCTTTAGAAGTTTCTATGTCCTGCTCTGTAAATTGAAATTTAATCACGCAAAGTTGTTTCAGTGACTAACTATGGTGTCCCTTTACCCCTTCATGCTTGAGCCTTTTTCTGACACTTGTTGCTTTTGCTTTAAAATCAGTATTATTTGCTAGAAAATTACTTAGAACTCCCAATTATATATATATTAGCATAAACCCTTGAGAATAAAATGGTGGTTGTTGCTGTTTTTTTTTTGTCACACTGTATTTGCGCAGCGGTCTTTCAAATGCAATTGTTTTGGAAGAAATACACTTTCATGAATTAAAAAAAATCTAAACAGTAAAGTTAGCCCAATTTTTTGTATATTGTGAAAGATGATGTTATGCTGAGTAAATAGATACCCAACATGTCATACTTTAAAATTACATGAACTCGTGGAATGGCAAAAAACTACAGTACTTAAAAATCTCCATAGTGAAGCTTTAAACATTTGTAATGGTTACCTTTTTAGAGGTCTGGTGCTGGATTTATTGCTCTCGCTCTAATGATGGTGGCGATACCTCAAATGTGTAGTTTGAACATCGTTTATATTTGCAGGTGTGACATAGGTATGTGTTCACTTATGTGTGAAAGCACGGAGGGATGGACCACTTTAAATGTATTTTTTTCTTATTTATGTTACTGTATTTTTTTAATTTTTACACTATACATTTTTTTACTTGCCTACCGGCATTTTCACCCCCTTCCTGCCCAGGCCAATTTTTAGCTTTCAGCGCTCTCACGCTTTGAATGACAATTGCGCGGTCATGCTGCACTGTACCCATATGAAATTTTTATCATTTTTTTCACACAAATAGAGCTTTCTTTTGGTGGTATTTAATTATCTCTGGGTTTTTTATTTCTTACAAATAAAAAAGAAAAAAATACAGAAAATTTTGAAAAATGTTTTTTTTCTCCTTCAATGAAGTGCGCTGATGAGGCCGCACTGATGGGCACTGATAGGCTGCACTTATGGGCACTGATGAGGTGGCACTTATGAGCACTGATGAGGTGGCACTGATGAGGAGGTACTAATATGCCGCACTGATGAGCACTGATAGGCGGCACTTATGAGCACTTATTGGATGGCACTGCTGGGCACTGAGAGGCGGCACTGCTGGACGCTGATGGGTGGCACTGATGGACACTGATGGGTGGCACTGATGGACACTGATGGGCAGCACCATCAGTGCCCACACTCAGTGCCCATAGTGCTGCCAGTCAGTGCTCATCAGTGCCTAGATGAGCAGGCACTGATGGGTACTGACTGGCAGCACTATGGGCACTGATTGTGGGCACTGATGGGGGGCACTGATGGAGGGCACTGTGGGCACTGATGGTGGGCACATTGTATTTTATTTACCTCTGTTGTAATCAGGGCACTGGTGATCAGTGCCCTGATTACATTCTTCTGTGTCCCCGGCGGCTGATCGGCTCTGCTCCTTCCTCACACGCAGTCTCTGTGTGAGGAAGGAGCGCTGGCGATGAGAGATGATCTCATATGTTTACATATGAGATCATCGCTCATTGCATGGGCCGATCACGTGGTAAATGGCCGCTGTGATTGGCCATTTACCACGATCTGTGAATGGCTGTGTCCAAGTGACACGGCGGACACAGATTTTCCCCGATGCGCGCTCGCGGGAGCGCGCGGGGAGCCTGTCACTGGGAGGCCGTTTAAAGATGGCCTCCCTGAAATTAGAGCCCGCGCTGCAGCCGTCTTTCGGCTATAGCGCGGACCGGAAGTAGTTAAAAAAAAAATTATTGATCACTTTTATTGCTGTCACAAGGAATGCAAACATCCCTTGGTGACAGTAATAGGCAGTGACAGGTACTCTTTATGGATGGATCGGGGGTCTATAAGACCCCAAATCCCTCCAATGCATTTTAAAGCACTCAAAAGCAAAGTTTGGTTGCTTTGAATACTGCCATTTTGTTTTTTTTAAATCTTTCGCCTTTAGGTCTCCAGTGACCGGAAGTGATGGTATGACACCCCCTTCCGCTGCTTGTGATAACAGCCAAGCAGCTGCTTAGCCACACTGGTTGTTATCACAAGAAAGTCGACTGTCTGCACTAAAAAACGGTACCAGGGTGATGCATGCAGCTGTAGGCATCACCCTAATACAATCCCTTGAAGCCAAAGAATGCAAATTTGCATTACGTCAGCGTTAAGGGGTTAAGTAAGCGTTTTACAATCACCTAGCTCACACCTTACCTATTGTTAAATACAGGATGACTGCAGATTTACTGTCAGGAGATACTGACCAATGTGTTTATACTTCATCAAAAACACTTTAAGATCACACTTGCTGAATCCTTTGCACATGTGTGGTAACTACACAGGGCACGGACAACTGACAGCCTCACAGCCACACACATACACCTCAGGATAGACAATTATTTTTTCAAAACTAAAACTTTTTAATTACATTTGCCTTTTTTGCACAGAGAATAATATCACTTTGTCTGTCTGAGCCTACCTTAAAGAAGAACTTCAATACAATTAGTAACTGTTGAGAGAATGAACACTTTGGTTAAGACTGTGTAACATACAACAGAGAGTATGGAGTACAGAAGTCAGGGAGAGAAGGGGAGAGAGAATGAGAGAGGGAGAGGGAGAGGGGGGAGAGGGAAAGAGAGGGGGGGGAAGGGGGGGGAAAGAGAGAGAGGGAGGGAGAGAGAAAGATAAGAGATGGGGAGAAAAGACAGAGGCAATGAGAGAGGGGGGGAAAGAGAAAGCAAGTGAGGGAGAGAGAAGAGAGAATCCTTATGGCACGACAAAATCCAGCATATCAGGCTCCCAGTTCTCAGCTTCCCACACACAGCACAAGGAGATGTCCACCGCAGCGCTGGGTCACTACCGTCTGTCAGCCGCCCCCCATACAGATACACAACTACATTTTATAACAAAACATACATAGGACAGCAGGCATCTTAACCTGCAAAAACTCAATTTTTTTATTTTTTATTGTTTTTACTAGTAATGGCGGCGATCAGTGCTTTTTAGTGGGACTGGGACATTGCGACGGACAAATCTGACACAAAGTGACACTTTTTGGGGACCAGTGACACTAATACAGTGATCAGTGCTAAAAAATGCACTGCTACTGTATAAATGACAATGGCAGGAAAGGGGTTAACACTAGGGGTGATCAAGGGGTTAAGTTTGCTCCTAGGGAATGCTTTCTTACTGTGTGGGGGATGGATGTACTAGAGAAAATAAAAAGATCTGTGTTTCAGCTCAGCTGAAACACAGATCTCCATCTTCCTGTGACAGAACAGCCGTCTGCCTTGTTTACAAAGGCAGACCGCCGTTCTGTCATTCTCCTGCATGATCGCAGGTGACCTGCTGATTGGCTCCCGCTGTGTCGCGTCCCCTAGAACCCGTGCACAAAATCACGCATCGGTATGTGATTTTGCACAGCCAGGCCGCCCTGCCACACTATATATGCGGCGGGCGGTCTGGAAGTGGTTAAGCTGGATGAGTGGGTCCTGTAGTCCTTCACTAGTTGGGGGATCGGGGGTGGGTGACACATGCTGAGATCTGAAGGGCTTATGCTGGGACCTGTAGTCCTTCACTTTTGGGGGGATTACATCCCCAAAAGCAAAGGACTGCAAGTCCTAGCATGAACCCTGGCTGAGATCTACACATGTGACCTCCTCCTTTGCTGCCAGCTTACGCTCCCATGACACAAGGGGGAGCCCTAGGGGACCTCAGGGACCCAATACCTTTAAAGAGGTTGTAAACCCATGAAACTATTTTTTTTTTGCAACCTGAAAGAGAAACCCATAATGAGCTAGTATGCATTGCATACTAGCTCATTATGAAATACTTACCTTAGAACGAGCCCCCGCCGTGCTGCCCGCTTACCTGTATGACGGGCGACATGTCCAGTCACCCATCTTCCGGGATCGCGGCATCCGGCCATCTGATTGGCTGGAGCCGCGGGAGCCGACGGTCACGGCACCAGACTCTGAAGGAACGGCACCAGCGGCCGGTCCTTCAGAGCGCATGCACCAGTGATGTCACTGGCTGCATGTAAGGTAAATATCTCCTAAACGGTACAAGTTTAGGAGATATTTACAGTACCTATAGGTAATCCTTATCATAGGATCACCTATAGGTACAAGTGTCAGAGGAGGGTTTACTTCCTCTTTAAAGAGGTTGTAAACCCACCTCACAAACTTTTACCTATAGGTAAGCCTATATTAAGGCTTACCTATAGGTGCTATAAATATCTCCCAAACTTGCACCGTTTAGGAGATATTTAGAGTGCATACTGCCGATGATGTCATCGGCGCAGGTGCTCTGAAGGAACGGCCACCCGTGCCGTTCCTTCAGAGCTCAGTGTCGTGAACGGCGGCTTCCGCGCGCAGGCGCAGTAGTGATGTAATCGCGCCTCCGGCCAATCAGATGGCCGGAGGATGTGAACCCGGAAGCAGGACGGCCGGACATGTCGCCGTCCTGTCGCTAAGGTGGCAGCACGGCGGGGGCTTCGTTTTAAGGTAAGTACTTCACAATGAGCTAGTATGCGATGCATACTAGCTCATTATGCCTTTCTCTTTACAGGGCTTTTTTTTTCTCGGTTTTTTGGGGGACTTTACTTCCTCTTTAAAGAGGAAGTAAACCCTCCTCGGACACTTTTACCTATAGGTAAGCCTATGATAAGTCTTACCTATAGGTACTATATCTCCTAAACATGTACCGTTTAGGAGATATTTACCTTACATGCAGCCAGTGACGTCACTGGGGCATGTGCTCTGAAGGAACGGTCGCTGGTGCCATTCCTTCAGAGTCCGGTGCCGTGACTGTCGGCTCCCGCGCGACGTCACCGCGGCTCCGGCCAATCAGATGGCCAGATGCCGCAATCCCGGAAGACGGGCGACTGGACATGTCGCCCATCATCCAGCTAAGCGGGTGGCACGGTGGGGGCTTGTTCTAAGGTAAGTATTTCATAATGAGTTAGTATGCGATGCATACTAGCTCATTATGTCTTTCTCTTACAAGGTCAAAAAAAAAAAAAAAAGGTTTACAACCTCTTTAACTGGACTGTATACAGCCTGTATATTGATGTCTAGCTGCTCCTGACTCTAAATAGTTGTCTCATACCTGTATAATACAGGTATGAGACAGGTATATAGTGCCAGGAACAGCTAGACATCAATATACAGGCTGTATACAGTGCCAGGGGGTAAGTACAGGGAAAAAATGCTCCACATGTTGTCCACACATCACATCATGACACTTTTTTTTTTTTTGTCACTCACTGGAAATTCTTCTCCTAGTCCCGACCACGTCCTCACAGACACTGTGTCCACCGCAGCAGCCAGCAGGTAACTTCACTTTAAATCTGGATCAACGATTTGCCGCCGTAAGTTTACCAGGCCCCTCTCTTCTGCATCGGCCCCACGTTGATGGATGGAGGGAGGAGCCGAGGTGGGCGGAGCCGAGCGGCTGTGGCCAGTAATCGGCGCGGAGGACGGCTGACCGCGGCGCTTTGCATGGGTCCTCCTCTCTGCTCTGGAGACCGTGACGTCACTGGTTGCTAGACGCTAAGCGGTGATCTAGCAACCAGATCTCCAGGGCAGGGCAGTCGCCGGAACTTCCAGGAAGTGACAGACAGTGTCAGCGCTGCGTGCGGTGTGACTGTGTAAGTGCTTGAGCGGCGCGCCTCCCATTTTCAATCGAGTACCGACTGACACAATACTGAGCGGCCTTTTCTGAGGGGGATCAGATCGGCCCAGGGGGAAATTGCCACCTTGCCCCCCGGCCCAGCCCGCGCCTGGTGTATCTTGAATAGTCGTCTATGAAATTCACTATGTACCTTTTGCCTCCAGGTGTAGGTGGGTTTAGGGGACCACACATGTCACTGTGAACTAAGTCAAGTGGTCTTGAAGCTCTCTTCTGACTGACTTTAGGAAGTGTTGCTCTTGTAGCTTTGGATTTAATGCAACATTCACACTTAGCAGTAACTGGACAAGGGGATATTGTTAGATCCCTTGTCAGATTCCTCCTCTGTAGTTCCTGTATGCATTCTGGGTGTCTGTGACCTAGACGTCTGTGCCATATATGTATACAGTCATTGTGCTTATGTGTACATAGTCTCACCTTTTCCTTCACTGTGTCGAGGTGATATAGATGATCATCCAGCTTGGCACTTGCTACTGTCTGGTTGCCGTTTAGGATTGAACACTTGTCACCTTGGAATTTTACAGTGAGTCCTCTGGCTGTTAGATGCTTCACAGATAAGAGTCCTCCTTCTAGATTAGGAACATAAAGCACATCTTTCACTGGTATGGCTAGGTTGTGTCCTGCATCATCAGGGCATATAAGGGTTCCATGCCCATATCCTTCTACATGTATTTTGCTTCCATCTGCAAGATAAATAGTTTCTTTGTTGTTCAGATCAAGTTCTGTGAAAAAGCTTCTATCACTCGTCATGTGACTGGTTGCCCCCGAATCGATGCACCAGCCTTGACATTTATTGTTGCCTGTCACTTTAAAAGTGGCATTCCAGTTTCCTTCCCATGGATCATTGATTATGGCTTTGACCTTTTGTTTAGCATAAGATGGACGCTGTCTTCTTTGCTCTGCTTTCCATATAGTACAGTCTTTCTTTATGTATCCCTGTTTGTGACATCTGAAACACACTCTGGTCTCTTTCCTGTGTAACCTTGCGTCTGTAGCTTTAAGAGCGGTTCTGGTTTTGGTTTCTGTGGAGTCATGCACTAATTCCTTTCTTCTCTGATACTCATCTATGAGCCTGGTTTTTACAAATGCTAGCGTCAGATCTGTCTCAGGCCGTGTCTCCAGTGCATTGATCAGTGCAGTATATGTATCGGGCAAACTGCATAACAACATGGCTGCTGGGTGGCTGTCTGTTATATTCTCCCCGATCTGAGTTGCGCAATCACTTCCAGCATTGCGTTTATATGCTCCTGCATGTCCTGTTCTTTGCTAAGTCTCATTCTGTAAAGTTTCCGCAGTAGAAACAGCTTGCTGTTTAAACTGGATCTTTCATGCAGTCTTTCTAGTATGTCCCACATGCCTTTTGCTGTGTCCTCATGGCGTATATGTATGAGCTGATCATCCTCCACTAGTAAGCTTATGGTGGCCCGTGCCTGTCTGTTTTTCTTGTCCCAGTCCTGATTATTGTCCTGTGGCCTCTCTGTAGTGGTAACCTCCCACAAGTCATCTCTAGATAATAGCATTTCCTCTTTAAACTTCCATAGCTAATAATTGTCATTGTTCAGCTTGGCCACTGAGAGTTTAAGCTCTGAGTTTCCAGACATTTTCCCCTCCTTTATATATATATATATATAAACAGTCTTACTTGTCTATAGGAGATGTCACTGGAAAGCTTCCTTGTGTCGATCTTTATCTGGATCCTGGGCCCATAAACTGTTGCAGAGTGCGATTTGTAAGAATATTTAATAATAAATATCTTGCGCTCGTACTTATGTCAGAATATTTATACTGCTCTGAATATAGCAGTGTATTTATTTATGGTTAATAAGCAAAGATCTGTGAAAAAGGAGAGTCTTCACCTATTGCCATAAATCAATGTCGTGAATTCTTTTTAATTGATTAATTTCTTTTTAAAAGCATATACCAATCTTAGTGAGTACAGTCTACAGTGTGGAATATATATAAAAATATTTATTCGCCAGACATGTAAACACAATATATGATCAAACAGGAAGTGACATAAAAAGATAACTCTACAAAAAAAATACTAACTTCAAATAATCAATGCAATGTGATGTTTAGCTCAATAATGAAAGTGAAACTAAAGCAAAGTGAAACAATGTGAAACAAAACAAAACAAAAGCAAGATTACCATTTCTTCCCAGGTATAGTACAAGCCATAAATTAATGTTCTATATAAACAGACTACAATGGTCTGCGTAATCACATAGCCAAAGTCATTCCACTGCAGATGAAATGAGAATAAGCCATGCAAAACGGAAGACTTAAAATTGCAAATAATGCATTTAATCTGATATTAATAAAAATGTATAAAAACAAAAATCCGCTTTTTAGAGAAAAATCTACTATGGCTTATACGGCTGGGATTGTAATCTCATTACCCTTAAATATGCAATATAAAACATATAAGGAAAGAATAAACAATTGTTGAATAAAATCAAATAACATAGCAAGGCATATTTACCACACTTATGGCTGCTAGCTTCAAATCGTTACCAGAGTCCTAAGATGGATGCCTTTCTTAAGATGGTGGATTCCCTTCAAGTTTCAGATGAATGATGGACCAGGGAGTATGTCTGGATGAGTCTTTCGAAAAATGTAACAGCGTGTGTGGTGTAAGTGTGAGGTGTGTTGTCAGTAGTGTAAAGTGTTGTCCCCTCTCTCATCTGGGTTGGTCTTTTATATGGTAAGAACAAAGAGCTATAAAAATTACCATAAGTAAAACCCAGAGGGATGAAACATTATCCCAATTGGTTGGGATATTCTATACCTAAACTGGTGAGATCATAGACACCTCTTTTGATAATTAACCCCATACTTGGATAATAAAGTTAAATGATTTCTCTATATGTGAGATTAATCATATAACACAACATAAAACTTTGTCTAGACTCCCAGTACATACATAAATGTTCACCTGTATTTCCATCATTCATCTTGGCAAGTAATGCCATTTCAATAATTATATTATTTAAGACAATATAATATTTTTATATTGGAATATTTCAAATTATCTCAAGACTGCACCTGGTATTTCGTCTCCAGAGGGCAGTATTGTACCGTTCATTAGATTTTGTATTTAATATAATTAAAACAATTTGTTATCTGATGACCTATTGACCTGTCGGCTAGTGAAAAGCAATTACTTATTTGGATTGTGACATAGGGCTGTCAGACATAGTCTAGGTTTGGGAATATTTACGACACCTTGAGCACTAAACCAGCCCAAAGCAATTCTTATATAAACACTCCTACCACATGCCTTAACATGAAGTAATTCGTTTTTAAGACGCACAAGTCCTTACACATCATAGAAAAGTATACTTATATATATATATATTATATATCTAATATTATATAAGTATCAAGTTCACACTTCTATATTAATAAGAATACAATGTATTATCGTTAATATACATCTTACATATGATGATGTTTTCTATAAAAACTTATGTAGTTCATCTTAAATGTCTGCTAGAATATACTGGGGTATTGTCAATTGTTATATACTTATAGACAGACTGAGATATCCCCCCTTAACATAGCGTCAGACTGACTAAGTTTTATCTGATCGAGATGTCAAAAGAAATCTTATTTATGACAAAAGAAAATAGAAATGTCTGCTGAAAGTATAGGACCCTATTGTTGAAATTCTATGCTCTCTTGTAAGCTTGTACGAGACATTTTGTTTAACAAATATATATGAACTTTGTTTGACCTTAGAAACAACATGGAAGCCATTCAGAATCTCTTATGCATTATATGAATACATGGCTTTTAAAATCCCTTTTCTTTTTACCTATTATTATTTTAATCAACCCCCAATAACCCCGACATATCCCCCCCTTTCTTCCCAGTAGACAAGTGAGCAACTTAGGCCTATCTGGAAAGAAAGCTTTTTAAGGAGTAGTAAAAGAAAAAAAAATGTCTTGTTCTCTTTTTTTTTTTAAGAGAATAGTTCATATTGGGAATTGTTCATAACTCTTAAGTACAGCGGTAAAAAAAAAATTTGAGAAAAAAAAATCAGTTCAAAATGTCAGTTCGTAGCGACTTTGCTGGTGTTAGCTATGTCACAAACTGTTCCTTGTTAGTCTCTTTAAATTCTGATCTCCTAGTAAAGAAACTCAAATGTTCCTTGAAATCTGCATCTCCAGCTTGCAAAGTGTTAATGGAGACAGAAATTAACTGCTGCAATGGCATTAGCAACTACCATTCAAAGCGCAGTAAAACAATGTTGGCAATCAGGAATCAGAGAAATCTGTTTGGACGTTCAACCTTGGATGTTGGTTGGATAATGAATGGTTTCAGCATGGCCTAGAGTGTCATACACCTCGACTGAGGTTTTCTCACATGTGCAATGCACCATTTTCACATCTCCTTCAACTGAAAACAGGAGGTAGTGCGATTCCTCTCAATGGATTTCCTCGGATCAAATGCACAAAGATCTGTTGAAACAAATCTTCCTCTCCGTCAACAAGAATCTGGAGCGTCTCGCAGCTTGATTCCTGAAGAGGGATCCAATTCAACGAGGTGTTCCATCCAGAGCTGGGCTTTAAGGAGAGATGACCCATCCGATCGCTGTGTCTTTGGCAAACATCATCGTCTGTACCAATCAACGACCTGCCATGGAAGGTTAATCTCTTCCTATTGGATGAAACATACAGTATGAATATACATTCTTATCAATTAACATTTCAATGCGATGTTGGTACCCTAAGCTTTCTCAGAGTTCTCCTTTACTCCACCGTGCGATCAGCCCTTTTATATGAGCACCACGGAAGGTGAGACTATATATGCGACCTTTCCTAGGGCGACTGACTTCTGGGGCTTATTAACATGGTGATGTGTTTATCGCCATGGATACTACACATTGGACAATAATACAATATTTTGTTTAAAATTTACCTACTACTTAGGAGAAAAAAATATAATATCTCCCCCTTTGGGGCATCAATGCAATTTATTGGAGGCAATAAAACTACCTGGCATTGAGGATTCCTTCTTGGTTACCGTATACAACCTTTAACCTCTTGACTGCATTACGTCATTAGGGTTTGATCCTCCTTGGTATCACCGTCATTGGCGATTTTTCAAAATGTGCCCGCTTTAAGCGACCTGTTTGAGTCAGAGGGATGAAGTGACCACTGAAAAATAGGAGGGTAGTTAGTATATAACAACCAAGATTCCCTGGCAGGAATTCAGGATCCTCAATGCTGTTACCTGGGGATAAAATGGTGTTAGAACCTCTGTATCCTATGCCTTTATTCAGTGTATCCCTTCTGATCCCTTACCACTTGGGCATTTAAGGATTTTATGGCCTTTGGCTGGCTACAGGATTTGTTCCTAGAGATGGATTTTTTTTTAGTTCTGGCTGCAGTGCCCTGAGTGAACCAATTGATCAGCTGTTCCAACTTGGCTTCTATTCTGCTGAAAACTTTACAGAGTTAAATTATTGGCTCCGCCTCCTGCGGTGCCTATGTCTCTCGGGTTCAGACATATGGGACAGATTCCCATCAGAACCAGTTACGCGGTTCTGGCGTGAGGTCTGGGCCTTAATGTCACTTAATTTTCCCAAGGATTTTGGGGAACCCTAGGATGGGGCAAATCACTATTTATTTGTGGGTGTCCCCCCCCCCTTGTTAATGGGATGTCCGGTGTCCTCCTTAAGGTATCCGGTGTCCCCTTGGGGCCTAGGTGACATATCTTGCTCCTTTGCCAAACTTATTATTATTATGTACATGGGCAATGCCTCAAAGCACAGGGATTTAAATCCCAAATGGTTATACTCAGCTCCTTCATAGAAGGGTGGTAAGCACTTTTGAGTACAGTAAACAAAATTCAGTGGGGCTTTGGTGCTGTGTACATTTTAAATTGTAGATAACAGGCTCTAGCAGCAGTGAAGTTTTGTATGGGCTGACTTTTAAATGACATCCTTGAGGCACAACACAGACAGTTGTTTTCATAGGCCTCAGGATAATCAATGTCTAAGACAATGTCTAAGGACCTTTTCCTTAACAAAAATCAGGACAGTACTCTTTTTAAAACTTTGTAAAAAAAAAAAACTGGAGGTGCATGGTGTCTTTTTAGGGGTGCTAGTCTTTTTGCAGTGACCTGATATGACTCATACCTATTTATGCATGGCTGCCCAATTTCTGCCCTCCTATTTTTAGAAGATGGCTGGGGTAGGAAGTGGACTCTTTGCCTGACTCCCCCCCTTGTCTGGGTCATAACCAACAGACTGCGAGTCATATCTGGGTCTGTGAATAATTACATCATATTTAAAGCAGGACTAATAAAGCATTGCCCTTTTGTATGGACACCATGACCTTATGGAACTCTGCTATGTATTTACTTATGAGTTCCTGTCATGACATGAACTGTTACATTTTTATTTATTATTTTTTTTTATTTCAAACTTTTCCACTGCTGGTTACTCGGCAACTTTTTGCTAGAAAAACATTTTTCCTTGCTCAAAACTTCCTAATTATTGCATTAATCATTTACATTTCTCTTTCAATGGTTACTTTCATTACAGCTTACTTGATAAAACTTCTGCCACAGTTCTACTTTATCTTGCAGTTTCACGCTACATTCTCTTAACTTATGTGTCCCATTAGAGGTCACTTTCACCTGCTCAAGGAGGTTCCTAATCTCATTCTCTCATTTATTTGGAGTTGAGATTGAAACTTTACTAATCCCTTTTTGCTGAGCCTTCTGGTGCAGTTCCTCACACAAATACAGTAAGATTGGCCATGACTCAAAAAGTATGTGATCACACTTCCTGACGTCTTTTGGTGTTAGATAAGCTATTGGTGAGTTCATACATACAGGTTGTCCTCTACCCATGTCAGATGCCCTTTATTGGCCCGACGTTTGAGGATTTTGATATATGACTCTAACCAGCATTTACATATTCCACCATTTCAGACTCAGAGAGGTGTTTCCACACATTTATGATCTGTGCCAAATCTACTGGAGTTGTGGCATTACCACTAGGGACTTACACCTTGCCAGAGTTGGCAGCGTGAACATTACCTGCTATAAACATTTTTAAGGCATTTCTATTACATTCATAATTAAAAAAAAAAAAAATCCAAAAAAAAAATTTTTTTTTTTTTTTCAAAGTTATTGATTATGTCACATGATCAATATTATGATTGGCATATGTAAGAAATCAATAATTATCTCACTGGGGCCTCCATTATATGTAAGAATATTTAATAATAAATATCTTGCGCTCGTACTTATGTCAGAATATTTATACTGCTCTGAATATAGCAGTGTATTTATTTATGGTTAATAAGCAAAGATCTGTGAAAAAGGAGAGTCTTCACCTATTGCCATAAATCAATGTCGTGAATTCTTTTTAATTGATTAATTTCTTTTTAAAAGCATATACCAATCTTAGTGAGTACAGTCTACAGTGTGGAATATATATAAAAATATTTATTCGCCAGACATGTAAACACAATATATGATCAAACAGGAAGTGACATAAAAAGATAACTCTACAAAAAAAATACTAACTTCAAATAATCAATGCAATGTGATGTTTAGCTCAATAATGAAAGTGAAACTAAAGCAAAGTGAAACAATGTGAAACAAAACAAAACAAAAGCAAGATTACCATTTCTTCCCAGGTATAGTACAAGCCATAAATTAATGTTCTATATAAACAGACTACAATGGTCTGCGTAATCACATAGCCAAAGTCATTCCACTGCAGATGAAATGAGAATAAGCCATGCAAAACGGAAGACTTAAAATTGCAAATAATGCATTTAATCTGATATTAATAAAAATGTATAAAAACAAAAATCCGCTTTTTAGAGAAAAATCTACTATGGTTTATACGGCTGGGATTGTAATCTCATTACCCTTAAATATGCAATATAAAACATATAAGGAAAGAATAAACAATTGTTGAATAAAATCAAATAACATAGCAAGGCATATTTACCACACTTATGGCTGCTAGCTTCAAATCGTTACCAGAGTCCTAAGATGGATGCCTTTCTTAAGATGGTGGATTCCCTTCAAGTTTCAGATGAATGATGGACCAGGGAGTATGTCTGGATGAGTCTTTCGAAAAATGTAACAGCGTGTGTGGTGTAAGTGTGAGGTGTGTTGTCAGTAGTGTAAAGTGTTGTCCCCTCTCTCATCTGGGTTGGTCTTTTATATGGTAAGAACAAAGAGCTATAAAAATTACCATAAGTAAAACCCAGAGGGATGAAACATTATCCCAATTGGTTGGGATATTCTATACCTAAACTGGTGAGATCATAGACACCTCTTTTGATAATTAACCCCATACTTGGATAATAAAGTTAAATGATTTCTCTATATGTGAGATTAATCATATAACACAACATAAAACTTTGTCTAGACTCCCAGTACATACATAAATGTTCACCTGTATTTCCATCATTCATCTTGGCAAGTAATGCCATTTCAATAATTATATTATTTAAGACAATATAATATTTTTATATTGGAATATTTCAAATTATCTCAAGACTGCACCTGGTATTTCGTCTCCAGAGGGCAGTATTGTACCGTTCATTAGATTTTGTATTTAATATAATTAAAACAATTTGTTATCTGATGACCTATTGACCTGTCGGCTAGTGAAAAGCAATTACTTATTTGGATTGTGACATAGGGCTGTCAGACATAGTCTAGGTTTGGGAATATTTACGACACCTTGAGCACTAAACCAGCCCAAAGCAATTCTTATATAAACACTCCTACCACATGCCTTAACATGAAGTAATTCGTTTTTAAGACGCACAAGTCCTTACACATCATAGAAAAGTATACTTATATATATATATATTATATATCTAATATTATATAAGTATCAAGTTCACACTTCTATATTAATAAGAATACAATGTATTATCGTTAATATACATCTTACATATGATGATGTTTTCTATAAAAACTTATGTAGTTCATCTTAAATGTCTGCTAGAATATACTGGGGTATTGTCAATTGTTATATACTTATAGACAGACTGAGATATCCCCCCTTAACATAGCGTCAGACTGACTAAGTTTTATCTGATCGAGATGTCAAAAGAAATCTTATTTATGACAAAAGAAAATAGAAATGTCTGCTGAAAGTATAGGACCCTATTGTTGAAATTCTATGCTCTCTTGTAAGCTTGTACGAGACATTTTGTTTAACAAATATATATGAACTTTGTTTGACCTTAGAAACAACATGGAAGCCATTCAGAATCTCTTATGCATTATATGAATACATGGCTTTTAAAATCCCTTTTCTTTTTACCTATTATTATTTTAATCAACCCCCAATAACCCCGACAGATTACTGGGTACAGCGCAGTCCATTCAGATCAGACATTGTGGAGTAACAGGAACTGGCTTCTTTATTGGAACATAACACAGAAATCAAAGATGTCACCTTCTCATTGTAATAAGAACAACAGACAGGAAGAGATAACCAACAAGTACAGTGCAGTGTACAGGAAATACAACACATCATTGAAAATGCATAGCATATCACTTAGCATTAGCGACATCTACTGTCCTATTTGTGAACTGCAGTTTATCGGCTAAGCTGAAAGCTGTTGTATCTTCAACAACATTGTAGTCCTGTTTCAGATCTTCCTCAGTGCCGGTTCACACTTGTGCGATTTTACTGCGAATGCGATGCGTTATGAAAAGTCTAAATTTGCATGTATTCCCAAAATACATTGTATTCGCGACAGCCGTTCACATCTATGTGTTGCGATTCAGATGCGAATATAATGCGATGATAAAAAGGGTCTTGTGCGATTTTACAGCGCTGCGTTGCGAATTTAGTCTCCATAGACATCAATGTAAATTGATCTTGACTCGCATTATCAGTTCAGATATGTGTGAATTCTTATGTGGGAATTCTTATTTTTTGTTTTAGTTCAGCTCCACCCCTCCTGAGCTTAATTAACATAATCAACGCAATCAATTTTCATTACAATCGCGCTGGTACTATTGAAAAGCGCAAGGTAAACTCGCACTGCAAATTCGTATTGCAATCGCATACGTTCGCAATCGCACAAGTGTGAACCGGCACTCAGTGTAGACTTCCGAATGACACAGAGGAACTCTTAAAATAGCTTTCCAGTCTCAGGGAACCTCTGCAAAAAATTACTATATCTACAACTCATAATACATTAGTGTGATGGACAGTGGGAAGAATTCTCCTTACATTTTTGGTCATTGGAAAGAATTACCCCCTTATAGATAGCTAAAAAAATCAATGGTGTCAGTGGGAACTTATCTGAGAGGCAGAAATTGCTCATTGCTTAAGGAACTCCTTGGAACCTCTGGAAGAACTCAAGGGTTCCATGGAACCCTGGTTGAAGAAGAATGTTACTTATACTTGTGGTCGTTAAGAAGAATTATCCCCTTACCAATAACTAAAAAGATCCATGGTGTTAGTGGGAACTTATCTAGGAGGCAGAAATTGCTCATAGCTCAAGGAACCCCTAGAAACCTCTGAAGGAAGCCTGGTTGAGAAACCCTGGTCTTATGTCTCTTCAGTGTCGAATAATTGGTGGAAAGAGAAGGACATCTTTCTCAGTCCTCTCCTTAAAATGTTCAGTATTTACAGTATCTCACAAAAGTGAGTACACCCCTCACATTTTTGTAAATATTTTATTCTATCTTTTCATGTGACAACACTAAAGAAATGACACTTTGCTACAATGTAAGGCAGTGAGTGTACAGCTTGTATAACAGTGTCAATTAGCTGTCCCCTGAAAATAACTCAACACTCAGCCATTAATGTCTAAACCGCAGGCAACAAAAGTGAGTACACTCCTAAGTATAAATGTCCAAATTGCACTCAATAAGCCATTTTCCCTCCCGAGGTCATGTGACTTGTTAGTGTTACAAGGTCTCAGGTGTGAAAGGGGAGCAGGTGTGTTAAATGTGGTGTTATCGCTCTCACTCTCTCATACTGGTCACTTGAAGTTCAACATGGCACCTCATGGCAAAGAACTCTCTGAGGATCTGAAAAAAAGGATTGTTGCTCTACATAAAGATGGCATAGGCTATAAGAAGATTGCCAAGACCCTGAAACTGAGCTGCATCACGGTGGCCAAGATCATACAATGGTTTAACAGGACAGGTTTCATTTAGAACAGGCCTCACAGCCTCACAATGGTCGACCAAAGAAGTTGAGTGCACAAGCTCAGCATCATATCCAGAGGTTGTCTTTGGGAAATAGAGGTATGAGTGCTGCCAGCATTGCTGCAGAGGTTGAAGGGGTGGGGGATCAACCTGTCAGTGCTTAGACCATACGCCACTAGCCGACAACTTAGCTTGTACTGGAATCTTCACCTTTATTGTACCCTTTCACACTCAATTTATACACACATTAGCACATACCCTCCGGAACAAATTACACTATCAGTTCAGGGGTTGCCTGATTACATTATCATATGCAGATGAAATTGTATACAGAAATGGAATTAACCTGAACTAATTATCTAGCCATCTGGACAGAAACAATGTGAGTTCATTAACATTTAACAATGGAACAGACAGAATACACGTCTCACCTCAATACACAAACAATAGGGAGAGCCTGTCTCTGACATTGAAGATCAATACACATTATCATAAGTAAACACAGACCCCATTTGAAGCAATCCAAACCATTATCTGTCTTTCACTCCCAGTGATGGGGAGTACCACCGCATATCTTCCCTTGCAGCCAGACAGAGAGTCAATGACCTCTGCCCCACATCTGTGGCAGTTCCAGAGGCCCAGGGTGAGAAGGGAGTGGAGGTTGTTGTCCTCCCTCCCCAACAGTCAGTCAGAGCGGAGGAAACTGTCTTCTCTCCCCAGCCAGGATCTGTACATCTGGGAGACAGTACCAGAAAAAGGTTGTCCGAGCTGCCATATGAGGGTAAGGATGATGGAGCAGCTGACTCCCCTTCCCAGCAGCAGATGGTGCCTCAGAATGATGACACCAACCCAGCAAAAGAGCTGGCAACAGAGCAGAGTGTGGCTGGCCTCTGCCCTCAACATACAAAAGATGGAGTTTCTGGGGTAGTGGATGGGACTGCGGTCTTCCCCTCTATATCCCAGTGATGCTGTGCAGTCGGCATGAGCATGAGGAAGTGAGCCCAGCTGTCCTGTCTTCTCTCCAGCAGCTGAAAGGACTCCAGGGAAAACGGCCACTCCAAGCTTCTCCCCCGCAGTGGGTATGTTCTACAAGAGAGGCAGAGGTTGGCTGGGTGATTAATGCTCCCTTCGGGACAATTTGTTTGGGGTACTGTGTGGGTACAGACATTGGGGGACTGGAACTACAGACTAACTTCAAAGTCAACCCGTTTGGGGTCCTCTCCTGTGTTAGTCTCCTTCCGAAAGGGGAGAGGTGTGATGGGAGTCACTTTGGTTGGGGGGCCCGTGGAACACGGCTTACCTTAGAGAGGATGGGAAATTCCTCTCTCAGCCCTCTAGGCCCCTCTTATGTGTAAGTCACCCTGTGTCTATTAGGGACACAGGGTGACCAAGAAGCCCAGTCTGGCCTGCGTAAAGCAGACTTCCACAGACTGATCGGCTATGAGAGCTCCATGCGCCCCGCCGGGACAAACTTACAAACTATGTGGAACCTTGTCAAGGAAGCTGCCACGATGGATTGACCCTTTGGGACTTGTTACCCGACTAACTCACACACTGATTGGAGGTCTGGTACCTGGTTAGTCTACCTTTGGGGGGAACATACATCTGTACCAAGTGATTAGCTGTGGCAAATCACAGCTAATCACAACAAAACAAACTGAATGAATCCGTTTAATCAAGTAAAATGCTTGCTTATAATGTATTGCACTGCTATACAGTGGCATAGCGTGAGTTGTCAGCGCCTGGGGGAAGGCAAGTCATTTGCGTCCGCCAACTTGCGGACTTTTAGCACTCCCTGAGTCCTTTCCTACAATAGTACTGACCAGCCTGATTCCTACACTGATCACTACACCCACCTACCTGATTCCTACACTGACCTACATGTCCACTGTGCTAACCTGCCGGACTTCTACACTGGCCACTACACTGACCTACCTGTTCACGACACTGACCCTTACACTGACCTCCCTGTCCAAGACACTGATCCTTACACAAACTACCTGATTTCCTACACTATCCACTACACTGACCTACCTGATTCCTACCTGACCACTACATGAACCTACTGGATTCCTATACTGACCACTACACTACACTGACCACTACATTACACTGACCACTATACTACACTACACTGTCCACTACACTACACTGTCCACTACACTAACCACTACACTACACTGTCCTCTACCCTGACCACTACACTACACTGTCCACTACACTACACTACACTGACCACTACAATGTCCACTACACTATACTGACCACTACACTAAACTACACTGTCCACTACACTATACTGACCACTACACTATAACGACCACTATACTACACTGTCCACTACACTACACTGAACACTGCACTGACCACTGCACTGTCCACTACACTACACTGCACTGACCACTACACTGTCCACTACACTACACTGACCAATACACTATCCACTACACTACACTGTCCACTACACTAACCACTACACTACACTGTCCACTACACTATACTACACTGATCACTACACTACACTGACCATTACACTACACTACACTACACTGTCTACTACACTACACTCGCCACTACCCTACACTGACCACTACACTACACTGTCCATAACACTACACTGACCACTACACTACACTGTCCATAACACTACACTGACCACTATGCTACTCTGTTCACTACACTACACTGTCTACTACACTGACCACTACACTGACCACTACACTTCACTGTTCACTACATTACACTGACCACTATACTTTCCACTACACTACACTGACCACTACACTACGTTACACTGACCATTACACACTACACTACCCACTACACTGACCATTACATTACACTTACCACTACACTACACTACACTGATCATTACAGTACACTGACTATTACACTACACTGTCCACAAAGCTATACTGACCCCTATACTACACTACACTGACCACTACACTACACTATCCTCTACACTACACTGTCCACTACACTGACCACTACACTACACTGACCACTATACTGACCATTACACTACACTGACCACTATACTGTCCACCACACTACACTGTCCACTACACTACACTGACCACTACACTAACCACTACATTACACTGTCCACTACATTACCCTGACCACTACACTGTCCACTACACTACACTGACCACTACACCTCACTGACCATTAAACTACACTACCCACTATACTACACTGTCCACTACACTACACTACACTACACTGTCCACTACGCTACACTGACCCCTATACTTCACTACACTGTCCACTATACTGACCACTATGCTACACTGTTCACTACACTGACCACTACACTACACTTACCACTATACTGTCCACTACACTACACTGTCCATTGCACTACACTAACCACTACACTACACTGACCACTATACTGACCATTACACTACACTGACGACTACACTGATCACTATACTGTCCACTACATTACCCTGACCACTACACTGACCACTACACTACAGTGACCATTACACTACACTACCCTGACCACTACACTGACCACTACACTACACTGCCCACTATACTGACCATTACACTACACTGACTACCACACTGACCACTATACTGTCCACTACACTACCCTGACCACTACACTGACCACTACACTACACTGACCACTATACTGACCATTACACTACACTGACAACTTTAATGTCCACTACACTACACTGTCCACAACACTACACTACACTGACCATTACACTACACTGACCACTACACTACACTGACCACTGTACTGACATTACACTACCCTGATGACTACACTGACCATTACCCTGACCACTACACAACACTGACCACTATACAGACCATTACACTACACTGATGACTACACTGACCACTACACTACACTGACCACTATACTGACCATTACACTACACTGACCACTATACTGTCCACTACACTACACTATTCACTACACTACCCACTACACTACACTGGCCACTACACTACAATCTGCTACAATCCCTTGTAGCAGATTCCCCTAATAAGAGAGAGGACTCTAGATTGAGGGGGAAGTAGAACTCTAGGTTTATTGGTACAGCTCCTCTTTTATACAGTTTTCCCCCACAAGGTTAATGCCCAGGTGGACCTTGTGGGGAACAGGACATGAAATTCACAATCCAATAAAAACAGAGTTTTACACTCAGTCACTCCCATACAATCCCTCCCCTCTGCCGGATTACATTATCATATGCAGATTAAATTGTATACAGAAACAGAATTAACCTGAACTAATTATCTAGCCATCTCATCTGTACAGAACAGTGTGAGGTCATTAACATTTTACAATGAAACAGACAGACTTAACACAATCCACATCCCACCTCAATAGATAAACAATAGGACAAGACAGTCTGTCCGTTTCCTACATTGAAATAAATGGAATACACATCTACGTATTGCTATGATTATTTAGGAGTCACAGACTTCATGGCAACAGGCTATAGAACTATAGGTCTAACAGTGTAAAGTGGGATTAAATCTTCATATTTCTTGAGAGATATTGTTGATAAATATTTCTCTCCCATTTGAAGTTTTCCAAACCATTTTCTCAGTGTCCCTTAAGTATCTGTCTTTCACTCGCAGTGACAGTGAGTACCATCACATATCTTTCCCCCATAGGTAGACTAACCAGGTACCAGACCTCCAATCGGTCTGTGCCTGAGTTAGTCAGGTAACAAGTCCCAAGGAGTCAATCCATCATGGCAGCTTCCTTGACAAAGTTCCACATAGTTTGTAAGTTTGTCCCGGCAGGGCACATGGAGCTCTCATAGCCGATCAGTCTGTGGAAGTCTGGTTCGGGCAGGCCAGACTGGGCTTCTTGGTCACCTTGTGTTCCTAATAGACACATGGTGACTTAGACATAGGAGGGGCCTAGGGGGCTGAGAGATGGATTTTCCAACCTCTCTAAGGTAGGTTGTGTTCCAATGTCTGCAGCCACCCAGTACCCCAAACAAATTTTCCGGAAAACAGCGTTACTCACCCAGCCAACCTCTGCCTGTTGGGCCAAGTGTTGCTGCAACCTCTAGAGAAACTCCTCCTTATATGGGGACGCTGCATGGGTGTTCGCTCGCTCCATAACGTTACCGTTGTCTCCGAGAGCTGCTTCTCCTCGCACTAGGACGCCATCCCACCGCTTGCCACCAATGTAACGGAATATGGACACCCCCCGACTGGGTATCTCCGTCAAGAAGCTGCTTCCTAAGCTCTGGAACACGAGATCCATGAATCTGGCTATATTTACCCCGAGAACTCAACAGTACAAGTTTTGGAGTCAGCCAGAAAATAAACTGTTTATTGAAACACAGGCACAAAGAGATATACACTGTGGGACAATCCCCCCTCCCCCTTAGCAGCCAATTCACATACACATATACTTCCCATAATTAGTTTATCTTAAGGCAAACAGAAACAACAGAACAATGGAATGCAGGTACTTAACAATAACAAACCCCACCCCACCTCACTATCTAGCAAGGGTCTATGAGAAACTCCTGCAATATTCTAGCAATCTGAAAAGTCAAATTGTCTATCTCTATATATCTCTTGAGGGATAGAAATATTATTGTCCCAAGTGAAACAGACCCTTTACTCTTTCAACACAAACCACACATATAGAACCCAGGATAACTGGGGTAACACCAAATGCTGAGTCTGGTGTGGTTGTACAGTGAGTCTGATTAGTACAAACCAGACTGGGGTTCTTGGTCACCCTGTGCCCCTAATAGACACAGGGTGACTTACACATAAGAGGGGCCAGGGAAGCTGAACAAGGAGTATCCCAACCTCCCTAAAGCAATCTGGGTTCCACAAGCCCCCCAACCAAAGTGACTCATGTCACAATATATATATATATATATATATATATATATATATATATATATATATATATATATATATATAAACAAATGGCTGAATTATAATGGGGCCTTAAATCACCTACTCCACGTAGGGTGAACGATCTAGTACGAACCCTTTCTCTGGTTCCTTGCACTGTATGAAACTGTGGGACAAGGTGAACCCATCACATTTTGAGGATTTACATATGTCGTCCTCTTCTTCAGGGGAGTTTTTAAAGTCTCATATCCAAAAAATAATTATATTCAAATTATGGACAGTCCATATATCAATACAGTACATCAAAGGACGCATTTATCATCACACATGCTACTTACAAGCCAGAGCAATGAGATATGTTTACCCGGCTGTCATAAATGTACAGAGGAGTTATTTATGCAAGGCCAATCACCAGTGGAGTGCCACATGTATGCCTAGAGATCTCAAAATAAATTCTCCTACTACTGGCGCTCACAATGATACCATATACAAAAAAAAAAAAAAAAAGGAATTATTGGGACTTTTCGGGTGCAACATTCCGAATAACAAAAATTAACTATTTATTAGAAAATAAAGTTAACATATTCTGTCCATATAAATTCATATAGAGTCCTGTAGTCCTTGATTTCATAACAGTATTGTGATGATAAATCCTGACGTGTTTCGTTCGCAGGGCTTCTTCAGGGGATATATTATCCACTAATGGTCATGGCACTCTATCAAATAAAAACAAAGTATAAATTCGTAACCAATATAATATTACAAAAATGTTTCTAAAATATTTAATGATGTTGATCCAGTGTGCTTACCCCTAGGTTAACCACTTCTGAACCATAAGGATTTGCTCCCTTAATGACCAGACCATTTTTTGTGATTTGGCACTGCGTTACTTTACTGGACAATTGCTTGGTCGTGCAACGATGTACCCAAATAAAATTGATGTCACAAATAGAGCTTTCTTTCGGTGGTATTATTTATATATATATATATATATATATATATATATATATATATATATTTGGTACTATTTTTATATTATTTTTTTGCGCTATAAACAAAGAAAGAGCGACAATTCTGAAAAAAAAAAAAAAAATTATATTTTTCACTTTCTGCTATATAACATCCCCCCCCACAAAAAAATTTTTTTTTCATAATTTTAGGCCAATTTGTATTCTGCTACATATTTTTTGGTAAAAAAAACCCAATAAGCGTATTTTGATTGGTTAGTGCAAAAGTTATCACGTCGACAAACTAGGGGAAAAATGTATATAATTTTTATTTATTTTTATTTTTTACTAGTAATGGCGGCAATTTTTAGCGGGACTGCAACATTGCTGCGGACAGATCGGACTCCTAACTGACATTTATGACACTTTTGGGGGGCCATTTACATTACTACAGTAATCAGTGCTAAAAATATGCACTGTTACTGTAATAATGACACTGGCAGGAAAGGGGTTAACCCAGGGGCGATCAAAGGGTTACGTGTGAGCCTAGGGGAGTGTTTTCAAACTGTATGGGGGATGGACTTGTGAAATGAACATAGAGACCTACCTGTGATCCTATATAGAAGGGTCACAGGCTCTCTGTAATCATTTCAGAGAGAAGAACGGTCGGCTGTGTTTACAACAGCTGACCATTCTTCTCTCTCATCAGGGAACAATCGTGGGTGCCTGGTGGCAATCACGGCCGCTGGCCCGTGGATCGACATCTCCGCTGCCCAGTGGGGGTGGGCGCTTGCCCCCAGGGGTGAACCGCCGTACAGGTACGGCGATTCGCCCAGCCGAGCCAGCCTGCTGCAGTATATATGCGGCGGGCGGCCACAGGACTGGAAAAGGTCAGTTTATATTCCGAAGGGCAGCACCAAAGAATGTTCAAACTACCGTACGATCGCACTCATCTCACATGCTAGGAAGGTTATGCTGAAAATTCTACAAGCTAGGCTTCCGCAGCATGTGAACCGAGAGCTACAACAAGCACAATCTGGATTTCGAAGAGGCAGAGAAACTAGAGATCAAATTGCCAACATTTACTGGATCATGGAAAAAGCAAGGGAGTTCCAGAAGAATTTCTACTTCTGCTTTATTGATTACAGTAAAGCCCAGTGGTGGCCTGTCCATTGGGGGCGTCCGGCCGGCCCCCTAATCTACATGTAGGGCGCCAGACGCATGGATTCCAATGGGGGATTTTTTTTTTTCAAGCATGCGATTAGAGCCTGAGCCCACCCAGTTGTGTGACAATAGCGAATGAATATTCCCTATTGACGCACTGATTCTCCTCCCGGCCAATCAGGAAGCGAGTCCTGAGACCTGTTTCCCGATTGGCCAAAAGGAGAAGGCATCCTATTGACCAAGAAGGAGAGAGGAGATGGCCCCCGAGAGGGAACATGAAGACTGAGGAGGAAGAAGGAGCAAGGAAAATAAACTGGCACAGGGGGGATATGGTGGAGCGGCTGGAGTGATGGGGGGTCGGGTCGTCCCTTTGCTGCCTGCCGCCCCCCTGACTGATGGAACACCAGCCGCCACTGGTAAAGCCTTCGATTGTGTGGATCACAACAAGATTTGGCAAATGCTGAAAAGGGAATACCAGACCACCTCACCTGTCTTCTGAAAAACCTGTATACAAGTCAAGTAGCAACAGTTAGAACAGGACATGGAACAACTGTTTGGTTCAAAATTGAGAAAGGAATGTGGCAAAGATGTGTATTATTGCCCTACTTATTTAACTTATTTGCAGACTACATCATGCCAAAAGCCAGGATCGACGAATCACAAGCCGGAATTAAGATAGCCGGGAAAAATATCAACAACCTGAAATTTGCAGACCATACCACACTAATGGCAGAAAGTGAAGAAGAACTAAAGAGTCTCTTAATGAAGGTGAAAGAGGAGAGTTCAAAAGCTGGCCTGAAATTGAACATTAAGAAAACTAAGATCATGGGAACCGGTCCCATCACTCCTCGGCAAATAGAAGAGTAAGAAATGGAAACAGTGATAGATTTTATCTTCCTAGGCTCCAAGATCACGGCAGACGGTGACTGTGGCCATGAAATTAAGAGACGCTTGCTTCTAGGGAGGAAAGCAATGGCAAACCTAGACAACATTATAAAAAGCAGAGACATCACCCTACCGACAAAGTGCCATATAGTCAAAGGTATGATATTACCAGTAGTAACCTATGGCTGTGAAAGTTGGACCGTAAGGAAGGCTGAATGCAGAAGAATTGATGCTTTTGAACAATGGTGTTGGAGAAGACTCTTGAAAGTCCCTTAGATGGCAAGAAGATCAAACCAGTCAATCTTGAAGGAAATCAACCCTGAATATTCGACTGAACAACAACAAGGCTGATTAGAGTGAATTAAGAGTTAACAAGGGGTTAAACAGAGTAACAAAGAAAAACAAAAAAAACAAAAAATGTATTTTTTACTTGACAGGTTGCTGCAGATCGAAGTTCATCCCTTTAATATGTAAATGCATAAACATAAGGATACAAAATGAAACAGTGTTTTTTTATCTTTCTGTTTCAGCAGCTGAGAAATATTGTTGATAAACATTGGCTTTTTTTTTTTTTGAGAGCTGCAATTGCCGTGACTTTGTTTACACTTCAGCTGCCAACAGGGGAACCCCACTGACAGCTGAATGAGTCATCGGTTGTTAAGGATGCGGCGGCCCCACTCCTTAACAGCCGATAATTGCCGTTTTTTTTTAAATTTCAGCTGTCAGTGGGGAATCCCGCTGACAGGTGAAAGAACCGAGCCTGAAAGTATCGGTTTCAAGCATCAGATCATTTGCACGAGTACTGATACTCGTGCAAATGCTTAATATCGACACCTAAACTGGTACTAGTATTGCTATCGGTGCAACCCTAATGTAAACTATTCAAAAGATGTTCCCAAGGATGTCAAACTGAAAAGGACTGTCTGTGACCACAGGAGGCATACAGGGACCAGACTAATTTTATTATAAACTATAAAGAACACTAAATTCTAATTCCAATTAAAGACAAAAAGGCTTACAAGAAGGGATAATGAATGTGATCTACAATGTGTAATACTGAAAATAACCACACGGGGGCATAGGATCCTCACAAAGGGATTTAGTATACAGTATGTGTGCGGTATAGTTCTTTGTACCTGTACCTGTGTGCCAATAATGTGCATTTTGTTTTTTTTTTATCCTACCTAAACACATTGACAATGACACTAAGGGGCCGATCTATAAAAAAAAAAAATTGCATTAGGAATGTTGTAACATTTGCTCAAGCATAGCAAATAATTCCCAAATTATTCATAATATGGGTGTAATAGTTTCATTGTTCCCTATTGTGGGCGAAAAATAGCTTAAGCTTAAACTTAATAACGTTTGACCATGAGTGTTAATAGGCCAAGAATATTCAGCCATCAGAGAACATACAGGTGTAGCTCAAAAAAATTAGAATATCATCAAATAGTGAAACTCATATTTTATATAGATACGTTACACACAGAGTGATATATTTCAAGCATTTCTTTTTTTTTTAATTTTGATGATTACGGCTTACAGCTAGTGAAAACCCAAAATTCAGTTTCTTAGAAAATTAAAATATTACAAAAGACCAATAAAAAAAAAAAGGATTTTTAATACAGAAATGTTGGCTTAGTGAAAAGTATGTCCATGTACAGTATAGTATGCACTCAGTACTTGGTCAGGAATCCTTTTGCATGAATTACTGCATCAATGCGGCGTGGCACGGAGGCGATCAGCCTGTGGCACTGCTGAGGTGTTATGGAAGCTCAGGTTGCTTTGATAGCGGCCTTCAGCTTGTCTGCATTGTTGGGTCCGGTGTCTCTCATCTTCCTCTTGACAATAACCCACAGATTCTCTATGGAGTTTAGGTCAGGAGAGTTTGCTGGCCAATCAAGCACAGTGATACCATGATCATTTGACCACCAGGTATTGGTAGTTTTGGCAGTGTGGGCGGTGCCAAGTCCTTCTGGAAAATGAAATCTGAATCTTCATAAAGCTGGTCAGCAGAGGGAAGCATGAAGTGCTCTAGAATTTCCTGGTAGAGGTCTGAAATGACTTTGGACTTAATAAAACACAGTGGACCAACACCAGCAGATGACATGGCTCCCCAAATCATCACTGACTGTGGAAATGTCACACTGGTTTCTGTGCCTCTCCACTCTTTCTCCAGACTATGGGACCTAGATTTCCAAATGAAATGCAAGATTTTCTATAGTTCATGATGATTTGGGTAGCCATGCATGTTCTTGTGGAGCCAAGGCAGCTGGGCTGCTCCTTGAGCCCACGCCGCTGCGTGGCCAGCTGGCCGACCGTCAATTCAGCTTGGCTGTTGAGCGGGGGGTGGAAACTACAGGTCAGGTGGCCTGGGACCATAAGGGGAGATCTGGAGGAGATGCCGGACAGGAGGGAAAGTGAGTGCAGCTCTCCGTGTGTGCGCCTGGATAGAAGGACCGGCTCCATATACAGTAGAAGAATTAATCTCTCCATTCTTCTCCTGCAACCTCTGAATGTCTTCTTCTCCTATCCTTTTACTGCCCCCCATGCTCTCTGGCCCTCCCATTGATCTCAAGCCCCCAGTGCTCTCCCCCCTGTGCTCTCAGGCTCCCCCTAGTACTTTCTACCCCCACTGTGATCTCAGGCTCCCCCTGTGCTATCAGGCTCCCCCAGTGCTCTCCGGCCTCCTCCATGCTCTTAGGCTCCCTGTGCTCTTAGCACCCCTGTGCTCTCCACCCCCCTGTGTTCTTCGGCCCCCATGTTCTCTGCCCCCCATGCTCTCCCTCTCTCCATGCTTTCTGCCCCCCTCAGTGCTCTGTAGCCCCCTCCCAGTGTTCTCCAACCCCCCACTGCACACCAACCATTTGTGCTCTCCAACCCCCCATTGCTCTTAAACCCCCTGTACTCTCAGCGCCCATGCTCTCCAGCCCCCCCCAGTGCTCTCCAGCCCCCCTAGTGCTCTAGGTCCACCCTGCGCTCTTCAGCCTCCTCATGTTCTCCACCCCCTTGTGCTCTCCGCCCCCTGTTCTCTCCACCCCCTGTGCTCCCCCCCCCCCCTCAGTGGTCTCCAGCTCCCTCTGTACTCTCCTCCCTCTTACAGTGCTCTCCAGCCTCCCAATAATCTCTGTGACCCTCCCTGTGCTCTCTGCCCCCCGTGCTCTCCTGGCCCCCCTCATGCTCTCCGCCCTGTGCTCTCCACCCCACCAGCTCTTTCCACCCCCCTAGTGCTTTCTGCCCCCTGTGTTCTTCAGCCCCCCCTCCCCCCACGTTCTCTGCCTTCCCCTATGCTCTTCATGCCTTCCAGTAAATTTGTCATGTGCTGCTCAGTCTAAAATGGTAAGGCCTATTTTTTGTCAAAGTTCGGGCCTGGTCCGGGATGATTTGGGGAGCCATGTCATCTGTTGGTGTTGGTCCACTGTGTTTTATCAAGTCCAAAGTCAGCGCAGCCCTCTACCAGGAAATTCTAGAGCACTTCATGCTTCCCTTCCCCTCATGCTTCTTTTTAAAAAATGTTTTAGCAAAAAGTAGTGGTTAACCACTTCTGGACTGGAAGGTTTTACCCCTTTAACGACCAGGCCAATTTTTGCAGTTTAGCACTGGTAATTGCGCAGTCATGCAATGCTGTACCCAAATGAAATTCATGTCCTTTTTTTGTCCAATCAATAGAGCTTTCTTTTGGTGGTATTGGATCACCTCTAAAGGTTTTTTTTTTTGCGATATAAACAAAAAAAGACAGACAATTTTAAGGAAAAATTACATTTTCTACTTTTTCTAATTAAAAAATATCCAATAAACTCAATTTTTGTCATACATTTAGGTCAAAATGTACAGTATTAAGCTACATGTCTTTGAAAAAAAAAATCTCAATAAGCATATATTCATTGGTTTGTGAAAAAGTTATAGCGTCTACAAATTATGGTGTATACACTGGAATTTACGCAACTTTTACTTTCTGACTGCCTATCACAGGGCAGTCCAAACCCCCCCCCCCCCCCCCAAATACCACTTTTTGGAAAATAGACACCCCAAGGAATTTCCGGAGAGGCATGTTGAGCTCATTGAATATTAAATTTTTTTGTCACAGGTGTTTGAAAAATGACAAAAAAAAAAAAATGTTTTACACATAGTTGTCATTGAAATTATATATTGCTCACGCATGCCATGGGTATATGTGGAATTACACCCCAAAATATATTCTGCTACATTCTGCTGCTTGTAAACTATCCCCCCAAAAACCCAGTGCTCATGTACCAAAGAAAAGATGTTTAATAGTATTCCAATGATGATGGTTCTTGTCCACCTCTAGCTGCTGCTATTTTATTACAATTTCAACAAAATAATGTTTTAAATCATGCAACATAATCAAAACACTTAGCAGCACTCCTTCGATATGACAGTGAATATGATAAGTGAATCTAAATACAAAGTCCCAGGGCCCATGCTCCAGGGGGCCTGTGCGGCTCCCCTGTACACCTGGATAGGAGGGGAAGCTGGGGCAGCATGTAGAGAAATCACTGTCCTCCTTTTTCCTCCTGTAGCTGCAGGAGGAAAATGGAGGAGATTGGTTTCTCTGTATGCTGCCCCCGCCACTCCTATCCAGTTTACTTGTGTTCTGCTGTCTCTGGGCCCCTGTGTGCTCCCTTGGTCCCCCCCCCCCCCCCACTGTGCTGCCCCCTACCCCCACTGTGCACCCTCCCCTCTCCTGCCGGCTGTTGCAGGGGACCAGGAAGGGGGTCGGTAAATATGTAATTTACCAGCTCCTTCCTTTTCTGAATGGACAGAGTCATAGTCAGTCACATTGTAAAAAAAGAAAATAAAATGATAAAAAATAATACAATTAAAATACCAAAAAATAAAAACTACTGACACCAGTGGGTGAACTTCTAGGATCGCAAAGGTCACACCTGAGAGGGGGCCCTGGCATTCCACCACTGTGGGGAGGACCCAAGATGGCAGGAAGGGAGCCCACTGCAGAACTTGTGAAAAGGTCCCGTTGCTGGACCGTAATAAAGGGCCCCGCAATGAGAGTAAAGGGCCCCGGGATCAGGCTCTAAGGGAAGTGCCCAGGCCAGGTCTCCGGGGGGTCCTTCATGGTTTCTTGCACCGGGGCGCCGAAGGTTCTAGTTATGCCTCTGCAAAGTCCTATCCGGACATGGTGTTAATTCAGACAGTCAGTCCTTATAGTCCTTGTCCGATCACTATGAGTGTTCTGTACCCACACCTCATGTGCTCTACTCCCCAATACAGATTGCACACCCCGGATCTCTAGTTAATATCGCTTTGCATTAACCAATCCTCATTTGTATGGAATCACAGGCAATCATATATCCGATCACTACATCCAATGTCGCCTTGTAATACCCCCTTTTCTTTCCTATGATATCACAGAAGATGGTACAGAAGAGGGCATGACTCTCTCGTTCATAAAAGGAAACAAGCTACATAGCGTAATGTTGCTAAAACCTTTTTATTGTTAAACCCCCCCCCCCCCCTCCTTATACGCACTCACAATCATTAAGAAATTCCACAACAAAACACCGTTACATAGTATCCAGAAGCGGTTCCACATTGAATGGTATAATCATAACCTGCTTGTCCTGCACAATCTCAGTCACCTATCCCAATTGGAATGAGAGCAGTAATTCCCGGGTAGAGATGAACAGCCAGCAGTGTTGGGTGTCACGTGGTCACGTCCAGACGCGTTTTGTCATTATGACTTCTTTAACCACTTCAGCTCCGTAAGGTTTTACGCCCTTAATGACCAGGCCATTTTTTGTGATTCGGCACTGGTTTACTTTAACGAAAAATTGCGCGGTCGTGCGCCGCTGTACCCAAATACAATTGTATGATGACCTTTTTTTCTCCACAAATAGAGCTTTCTTTTGGTGGTATTTGATCACCTGTACGGTTTTTAGATTTTGCGCTATAAACAAAAAAAAGCGAACTTTTGAAAAAAACACAATATTTTTTACTTTCTGCTATAAAACATTCCCAATAAAAAAAATGTAAACAAATCAAACCTTTTTATTATTTTAGGCCAATTTGTATTTTGCTAGATATTTTTGGTAAAAAAAATCCCAAAAAGCGTATTCTAATTGGTTTACGCAAAAGTTATAGCATTTACAAACTATGGGATAGATTTTTGGACTTTTTTTTTGTTGTTTTTATTGTTAATGGTGGCGATGAGCGATTTTTAACGGGACTGCGACATTTTGGCGGACAGATCGGACCCCTAACTGACATTTTTGCCACTTTTTGGGGACCAGTGACATTACTACAGTAATCAGTGCTAAATAATATGCACTGTTACTGTATAAATGACACTGGCACGGAAGGGGTTAACACTGGGGGAGATCAAGGGGTTAATGTATGCCTAACTGTGCTGACTCACTGTGTGGGGGGGGGGGGGCTCTTTGACAGGCACAGAGAGATCAGGGTTTTAGCTTAGCTGAAACTCCTGATCTCTCTCTGCCTGTGAGTCAGAAGACCCGCCTGCTTTGTTTACATAAGCAGGCAGATCTTCTGTCAGTTTCTCTGACGATTGCAGGAGGCTGGCGGCGATCGCGGCCGCTCCTCCCGCGGTCCGCCTCCCGCTGTGTCTAAACGCAGCTGGACCACGGCTCTGGCGACACGCGGGTGCCCCCAAGACCACGTGCACAAAATCTCATAGATATACGTGATTTTGCGCAGCTGAGCCACCCTGCCACAGTATATCTGCGTGGGGCGGCCGGCAACTGGTTAATGGGCCTGGCCACACTACGCACTCATCCATACTTATAGCTGTCTCTGGCTATTAACCACACAGGGTGTCCAGAGAGAGCATTCATTCTGATCTGTTAACCCTATGCAATCCCATAAAGACTGGTTTACCCTATATGGGGCTAAACGAGATTTGACGGATCCAGCTGTCGGATCATATACAGTATGTACTCCAATTGCGGTAAATTACCTAACATATCTGGTCAAATCACGTCCATCACTCGCCATATATATTACTTTAACCCAAATGCATACATTACACTTACTGTATAATACATAATATTCCTCAAATTTATATGTTTAAATTTAAATACAATTCCATACAATCTAGTCAGACCTTAAAGGGAACAAACATAAATTCATAATAACAATTAACAATAATTTTGAACAAAACCTCAACATGAAATGATAAATTGCATGTAAAACCAAAAACCTAAAATTAAAAAAAAAAAGAAAAAATATAAAAAAAACAATTGAAAATTAGATTAAATTAATAATCACGAATGAAACAATTCAAATCCAATTCCACATTTATCCCTTTTCGGGCTAAGAGTATTTGTCAAATATATCTGTAGCACTAACCCCGTAAGGACTGCCAGATTTCACATTCTCGGGTCCCCCTGAGTTACCAGCATATAAAATGACAGTCTCAAGTCCTTACTTTCTCTTTCCATGGCTCATTCAAATAATCAGTCCAGGGGTATTTTGGTTGTTTTGTGTTTATTATAAATTAGGGATAGGAGAAGGGAATAGTGGGATACTCCAAATTAACTATGCCACAAGTGGTTGAGGACTCCTATCTTCAGGTACAGCTAGGCTGTTGATTCACCCTGCCACTATAGGTGAATTTGGGAATTAAGTCTCTTTTCCTAAGTTGACTTGATGTACTAGCAATTATCTTCAGATCACTCTCACTAGCATCCTCTTTCTCTTCACTGCTGACACCCATCCACTGACTATCCTACACATGGGGTGGCCCCCCTCAGGTCAGGCCCCTTGACACAAGTCCCTGTACTCATAATACTGTGGTCCCAGGGTCTCCAGTGTCTCCCCCTCAGGTCAGCTCTCCTGGACCTCTGGGTTCAGCTCCTGTCATCCGTTCCTCTGGCCCTCAGGACAACCTCCTGCGACCGCATGACACTGCTACAGAGGAGGAGGCAGCCGCCCCCTCCCTCCAGGACTCTGCTCACCAGCCAAAGACCCTGCAGCACATGTGCTCCTGGCTTTAATACAGTATCCCAGAATGCACTGAGGCGACCTGCCCCCTGCCAATCACCAAGACTGTATCAAAAGCCTATGCACCCATTTGTCAGGTTTCCTCCCACTGTCCAACATGCCTCCCTATTGGACCAGCGTGAAACACTCTTCAGACTGAATGAATCGCATACCGAGTACTAGTGATGAGCCGAATGCCCCTCGGTTCGGTTCGCATCAGAACACCGCGAACAGGGGAAAAGTTTGTTCAAACAAACTAAATCCATTGAAGTCTATGGGACTCGAACATCAAAAATCAAAAGTCCTAATTTTGAAGGCTTAAATGCAAGTTATTGCCCAACTAAAGTGTATGGGGGTCCGGGTACTGACCTGGGGAACATGTAGCAATGCATTTTTTTTTAAAAAAAACTATCGTTTTTAAAGGAGCAGTGATTTACTAAGTTTAATGATGCTTAAAGTGAAACAATAAAAATGAAAAATTCCTTTAAATATCATGCCTGAGGGGTCCCCTGAATGTGCCTGTAAAGTAGTGCATCTTTACGATGTATGTAGCCTGCTGCAGCAATACTGACATTTCTAAAGCAAAAAATGTCATATACAAATTCAAAATCGCATGTACTTGTCATACAGGTGCAGAAAAATTGGGCCTTGGTTGTTGGTGGTGCCTGAACACCGTAACTCCTCACAGTTACTCTTGCTGGGCGAAGGGACAGGCCCTGCCATTGGAAATTAGAAACAAAAATTGAAATCGCATGAACTTGTCATACAGGCGCAGAAAAATTGGGCCTTGGTTGTTGGTGGTGCCTGAACACTGCAACCCCTTGCAGTTACCCTTGCTGGGCGCAGGAACGGGCCCTGCTTTTAAAAATTCCATACTAATTTGAAATCGCTTCTCGGCCTTTTGGCTAAGATCAAGTATAGTATCTGTTATTATCAGTGATCTAGTAGTTACTCTTGCTGGGCACAGGAACGGGCCCTGCTGTTAAGAATTCCATACAAATTTGAAATCACATGTACTTGTCATACAGGTACAGAAAAATTGGGCCTTGGTTGTTGGTGGTGCCTGAACACCGTAACTCCTCACAGTTACTCTTGCTGGGCGAAGGGACAGGCCCTGCCATTGGAAATTAGATACGAAAATTGAAATCGCATGAACTTGTCATACAGGTGCAGAAAAATTGAGCCTTGGTTGTTGCTGGTGCCGGAACACCGCAACCCCTTGCAGTTACTCTTGCTGGGCGCAGGAACGGGCCCTGCTGGTAAAATTTCCATACAAATTTGAAATCGCATGTACTTGTCATACAGATGAAGAAATATTGGGCCTTTGGTGTTGGTGGTGCCTGAACACCATAACCCCTCACAGTTACTCTTGCTGGGTGCAGGGCACAGGGACAGGGCCTGCTGTTAAAAATTACATACGAAATTTTAATTCTATGCACCTGTCATACAAGTGCAGAAAAATTAGGCCTTGGGTGTTGGTGGTGACCTAAACCAAAAACATTGTTGAAAGCTAGCAGATTAAAGATTGAGGAATAGAATAGGCAGCAAATGCAGTCTTCAAGGGATGGTAGACCCCTAGCAAATTCAATGAGCATCAGTGGCTTGATAGCTGCTGTTGATGCAGGACTGATTCATTTTGATAAAAGTCAGCTGGTCAACAGAGTCTGTGGACAGACACACTCTTTTGTCCATCACAAAACCCCCAGCTGCACTGAATGCCTGTTCGGAAAGCACGCTGGAAGCAGGACAGGCCAGTAGCTCCATTACATATTGAGCAAGTTCTGGCCAGTGGTCCATCTTCAAGACCAAGTAACCCAGTGGATGCTCAGTTGGAAATTTCTCCAAGTCTGCTCTTGCCCCTAGATAATCATGCACCATATGATTGAAACGCTGCAGATGGTTGCTTAAACCTAACAGCCCTGGGTGCTGAGTACTAAAGAATTGTTTAAAGGCATTGGTCAGCCGGCCGCCTTCTCCACTGCTCCTCCTTTGGCTGAACAATGCCTTAGAAACACGTCCAGAGAATGTTAACCTCCCAGTGTCTGGAAAGGTTACACAAATTTTTCTTCAAGGCATCCTCAAGATATTTCATCTTCTGCTCCCTCTGCGAAGGCAGGATGAGCTCTACTTGTAACGTGGATCAAGAAGGGTTGCCAACCAGTAATTATCCCACTCCTTGATAGCACAAATCCTCTGGTCCTTTCGCAGGCTTTGCAGAATCAGGGAGCCCATGCAACGTAAGTTTGAGGAGGCATGAGCTTCTGAGTCCTCTGGGTCATTAAGGATGACATTGTCAGGAGCAGCCTCTCCTCAACTACGTACAACTCCTGGGGTTACTGGGGAATGAAAACCATCCCTTGAAGACTGCTGTATGCACTGCTGTATGAATTCCCATTGAATGTCAGATAGACGAAACGAGGAAAATGGCCACAGCCTTTTCTGGCCTGCCTCAGGAGATATTGTAAGCCTGGGTATCTGTTCAAGAAATGCTGCACCACCAAATTGAGGACATGTGCCAAGTGTCCCTGTCGGAGGGCGGAGAGAAGGTTGATGTTATTGTCGCATACAACCATTCCTGGCTCAAGCTGTCGTGGCATTAACCATCTCTGGGCCTGCCCCTGCCCCTGCAGAGCTGACAGAATCTCTGCCTCGGTGTGACTCCTATCCCCTAGACAGACCAACTGAAGCACTGCATGGCATCTTTTAGCCTGACTGCTTGCGGAAATGTAACGTCCCTGTCCATGCCTGCTGGACCAAGAGTCAGCAGTAATGTAAACCTTCCTGCTGACTGCTCTGTCCAACGAGGCCAAAACACTACCTTCCACATGATGGTAGAGAGCCGGAATGGCCTTATGTGAAAAGAAATGTATTTTTGGAACCTGCCACTGTGGTACAGCGCATTACACAAATTCACGAAAGGGAGCAGAGTCTACCAGATGAAAAGGCAGCAATTGTAGTACTAGCAATTTGGCCAAGCTAGCATTAAGACGCTGAGCATGTAGATGGCTGGGACAGTATTTTTTTCTATGGTTCAGCAACTGGGGTAGTGAAATTTGCCTGCTGGTGAAATCAAGCGCTGGTGTACTGCTAGCAGATTGGGTGCAAGTATCTGTGGCACTCATTGCTATACCATCATCCCTCTCAATGCAGGTTTTTGAGAAGACATGAGGTATAGTAGGGTTAGAGATTCCAGATGAGGAGCAAGGTGATGTATGCTTGTTTTTATCTTGTGGCTCTTTCAGGTGCTGTTGCCAACGGACAACGGCAGGTTGTCATATGTCTTGTCAAGCATGTGGTGCCCAAGCGGCTGGTGTTTTTGCCACGCTTGATCCACTTCAGACAGATATTGCAAACAGTAACGCTGTGGTCTACTGCACATGTGTTGAAAAAAGCCCACACTAATGAACTTTTGGTAGTCCGCGGGGAGTTTGCAGCACCCTGCACTTGTGGAGCTCTGTGGTGTGATGCAACAGGTTGGCTACTGCTATGGGGGCCCCTGGAGCACATCCTGCCTAGTTGGAGTTGTGCTAACTCCTCCTCCTCTGCCCCACTTTGCTCCTCTATTCTTTCAGGCACCCAAGTGCAGTCAGTGACCTCATCATCCCCTCCCTCCTCGTAACTGGAGCAAACTTGACAGCAGTAGCGGAACTATCAGGGTCGCAGCGGTCGCGCTTGCGACCGGGCCCTGGAGTTCCGCTACCTGAGGGGGGCCCGCCAGCCCCCGTTCTCTTACTGCGACCGCGGCGTGAGGGGGCCCGTCTGTCCACCTGATTGTTCCGTGTTCGCTAGTGGCTGTCTGGCTGAGACTGAGAGATGATCGTTGTGCGGGCGGGGGGGGGGCGGTGGTAGAGACGTGTCTAAAGCGGCCAGGTGAAGCTGCAATCTGCTGCTGTGCTGCCTGCACCGCCCCCAGCCCTGCCGATCCTCCAATCAGAGCTGATGTAGTGAGGCAGTGACACCAATAGAGTGCAGGGGGAGGAGGAGTTTGAGTGCGAAGAGACTACATGCTGTGCCTGCTAGAAGAAGTGTGCCTGCCTGGCTGGAGTTGCTGAGTGACTGAGGGGGAAGCTGACTAACCGACTCGACTGCTAAGTGCTAATTGTAAGTGAACTAACTTGCCTTTTTGATCCCAAACTCCACCCTTGTTGCTGGCTTGCTGCAATGCTGCCTCTTAATGATCCCAGACCCATGCCTGGCACAGAACAGATCTCATCCCTATCTACAACAGAGGTGTTGGGGGGTGTAGGGATGAGAGCTGTGGTGGTGGGGGGATGGGATCAGTAAGACAGAGGTGGTGGGGGAGGATGACACCACATCCCACCCCTCCTCCACCCCCCCCACCATTGCCCCCACTGATCCCTCTCCACTATCACCTCTTCACCACCGCCATTGATCCCACCCCCCTCCCAACTATCACCCCCCCTCACCACTGCCATTGATCCCACCCCCTTCACTATTGCCGCCACTAATCTCACCCCCCCTTCACCACCATCACCACCATCACCACCATTACCACCTCTGATCACACCCCCCTCGCCACCACCGCCGCCACTGATCACACCCCCCTCCCCACCACCGCTGCCACTGATCACACCCCCCTCCCCACCACCGCCGCCACTGATCACACCCTCCTCCCCACCACCACCGCCACTGATCACACCCTCCTCCCCACCACCGCCGCCACTGATCACACCCCCCTCCCCACCACCGCCGCCACTGATCACACCCCCCTCCCCACCACGGCGCCACTGATCACACCCTCCTCCCCACCACCGCCACCACTGATCACACCCCCCCTCCCCACCACCGCCGCCACTGATCACCCCCCCCTCCCCACCACGGCGCCGCCACTGATCACACCCCCCTCCCCACCACGGGGGGGGGGGGGCCCTTCATGATTTCTTGCACCGGGGCCCTGAGAAATCTAGTTACGCCCCTGCTTGACAGTATGCTGTAGTTGTGGCAACATGACTGCTAGCTTCTTGTCCGTCATTGTCACCCCCTCTCTCTAGGTTCACTTTATTCCCTTAATCAACCTGGGAACCAACATCACACCATTCAAATTGCTGCGCATCCTCCAGCAGCATGTCACTGACACTATGATTGAATAGTTCAGGTGACTCCTCCGTGCATTATGGTGGGGCAACAGAAGTAGTAGCTGTGGAGAAGGAGCCTGTGGAACAGGCCGCTTTGACAGCTGCAGTGGAAGGCAAACTAGTATGAGCCTGGGTGACAGAGGACGAGGAGGATGAGGATGTCTTAGTTATCCACTCCACCACCTCTTCCACATGTTGTGGCTGAATAACACGGCCAGCACCGGAAAAAAAAGGACAGGCGTGCCCCACCTGCAGAGGATGCACCATGTCTGTGATCACCACTTTTCACTGTGGACACAGAGGCTGCTTGCCCTCTTTTCGTTGCCTGTGAGCGTCTGTCTCTCCTTGTCGGCCTTTCGGACATGATGTGGATTTTGTGGGGGTTTTTAGTACTGGTTGATAAATATATATATATATATATATATATATATATATATATATATATATATACTGCACTGCTGATATGTAATGAACTGACCGAAAGATACCAAATGGCCTGATATATACTCAAGTGGCCTATATATCTACGTATAGAGATATCAATGTATGGTCTATACTGAACTGACCGATAGATACTGAATAGCCTAATATCTACGCAAGTGCCCTGTATATATATATATATATAGATCAATGTATGGTCTATACTGAACTGACTGATAGATACTGAATGTCCTAATATCTACGCAAGTGCCCAGTTTCTGGATGGAGAGGATCATGCTCTGCTTCAGTATGTCAAAGTACATGTTGGCATTCATGGTTTCCCAATAAACTGTAGATCCCTAGTGCTGGACTATGACACTCCCACCACCATGCTTGACTGTATGCAAGACACACTTGTCTTTGTACTCCTCACCTGATTGCTGCCACGCACGCTTGACACCATCTGAACCAAATATGTTTATCTTGGTCTCATCAGACCACAGGGCATGGTTCCAGCAATCCATGTCATTAGTCTGTTGTCTTCAGTAAACTGTTTGCAGGCTTTCTTGTGCATCATCTTTCCTTCTGGGGTGACAGCCATGCAGACCAAATTGATGCAGTGTGCGGTGCATGTTCTGAGCACTGACAGGCTGAACCCCCACCCCTTCAAGTATGAGAGAGTGAGAGCGATAACACCACATTTAATACCTGCTCCCCATTCACACCTGAGACCAAACACTAACGAGTCACGTGACACCGGGGAGGTAAAATGGCTAATTGGGCCCAATTTGGACATGTTTACTTAGGGGTGTATTCACTTTTGTTGCCAGCGGTTAAGACATTAATGGCTGTGTTGGGTTATTTTGAGGGGACAGCAAATTTACACTGTTATACAAGCTGTACACTCACTACTTTACATTGTAGCAAAGTGTCATTTCTTCAGTGTTGTCACATGAAAAGATATAATAAAATATTTACAAAAATGTGAGGGGTGTAGTCACTTTTGGGAGGTACTGTATATATATATATATATATATATATATATATATATATATAGATAGATCAATGTATGGTCTATACCGAACTGACCAATAGCTACTGAATGGCCTAATATCTACACAAGTGCCCTGTATATATATATATATATATATATATATATATATATAATATCTACGCAAGTGCCCTGTATATATATATATATATATATATATATGTATATATTATATATATATATATATATATAGATCAATGTATGGTCTATACTTTACTGATGACCGATAGATGCTGAATGGCCTAATATCTACACAAGTGCCCTGTACATATATAGAGATCAATGTATGGTCTATACTGAACTGACTAACAGATACTGAATGGCCTAATACCTACACAAGTGCCCTATATATATTGGCCAAACACATAATGCACTGCAAGCACGCACACAGTGCATTATGGATGCGGGCGCACAAATTTCCTGCGAATAAGCACATTTGTTCATCATTCGACGAATGGGCGAACAGCCAATGTTCGAGTAAAACCAATGTTCGACTTGAACACGATGCTCATCCCTACTGAGCACAATGAGCAGACTTCACTAATAGATCCTGCTCCCTGATAGGCATAGAGCAATATAGATTTACCTGTAGCTCCTCTGGTAAGCAGACAGAGCTCAAAACTATACTCTCTCACGAGCACCTACCTAGGAGGGTGCTACATATCCATTTCATTTTCACACTTCGACAGTTCCCTGACCCTATTAGCCCCTCTCCAAACAGAATGAGTTTTATCAATTCCCCAGAACTTTAGGCCTGAGGGGCCTCTCTTATGTTTTTGTCTAAAGTGCAAAGATACACTGTGATCTTTATATCCTATACTAATGTTATAAATATGTTCCGAACTAATGTACATTAGCCCACATTAACCCACAAGGACATTCTAGGGCATAAACAACGTATGTAGAATTACATGAAATAAATTAATTTATTTCAAACATTTTACCATTGGCTGTAAATCTAAAGCTATACTTATCCTCCCACGCACTCATGAACAGGTTAGCGAGACTGGGCGCAAATTTAACACCCATCGCTACCCCCCTCCTCTGAGTGTAAAAGGTTCCCGTAATTGTGTGATAAACAAAAATCGAATGCCATCATCAAAAACTTTTTTTGTATATAGGGAAGATCATCCCTTTGGCTAAACGCCCAATTCAGCACTAGTAATGCATCCTCATGCTGGATAATGGTGTAAAGTGAGGATACATCTGCAGTGACTAAAAACACCTCTGGCTGATCTGGTAATGACACTCCTTTTAAAATCCGTAATAAATCTTTTGTGTCTTTAAGATAAGCTTTCGTATGAGTCACACTATTTTTTGTAAACATTTATCTAAACACTGTCCTACTCTAGCAGTTACAGATCCTATGCTATTTCCTATAGGTCTGGCGGGTGGATTCACAGGGTCCTTGTGTATCTTTGGCAGCGTATAGATAGTAGATATACGACTATAGATAGGTATTAACCACTTTAGCCCCGGAAGATTTGGCTGCTCAAAGACCAGGCCCTATTTAGCGATTTGGCACTGTGTGATTTTAGCGGACAATTGCGCGGTCGTGCGATGCTGTACCAAATTAAAATTGATGTCTCTTTGTTCCCCACAAACAGAGCTTTCTTTTGGTGGTATTTAATCACCTGTGCGATTTTTATTTTTTACGCTATAAATAAAAATAGAGTGACAATTTTGAAAATATAACAATATTTTTCACATTTTTTTATATGAAATTCTCAAAAAAAATGTAAAAATCTAAATTTTTTAACATTTTAGGCCAATTTGTTTTCCGCTACATATGTTTGGTAAAAAAAATCGCAATAAGCATATTTTGATTGGCTTGCGCAAAAGTTATTGCGTTCACTAACTACAGGAACGTTTTATGTCATTTTTATTGTTTCTTTTTTTTTCCAGTAATGGCGGCGATCTGCGATTTCTTTTGCGGGACTGCGACATTGCAACGGACAGATTGGACCCCTGACTGAAATTTTTTACACTTTTGGGGTACCAGTGACATTACTACAGTAATGTAATCAGTGCTAAAAATATGCACTGTTACTGAAAAAAATGACACTGGCAGGGAAGGGGTTAACAGTACTGGTGATCAAGGGTTAAATGTGACCCTAGGGGCGTGATTCTAACTGTGGGGGGCGTGGCTTGCGAAGTCATCACAGAGACATGTGATCCTATATAGCAGGATCACATGACATCTGTGATCACTTCAGGTAGAAGTATGGATGGCTGTGTTTACATCAGCCATCCGTCCTTCTCTCTCAGCTGCGGGAGATTGCGAGTGGACGGTGGCCATCGGAGCCACCTGCCACACGCACTAGCTTCCCAGCTGACGAGTGGGGGCGGGAGCGCGCCTCCGGCGGCGCGTGATCACCCCCTAGCTCCTTGCAGGCGAGGGCTGTACATTTTCAGGGATCATCTGAAAGTAGACAAAGTAGGAGATAGTCAGACAGATTGGGGTAGAGCATTCCAGAGGATGGGAGAGGCTCAGAAGAAGTCCTGGAGGCAAGCATGGGATGAGGTGACAAGGGAGCAAGAGAGCAGGAGGTCTTGGGACGATTTGGCTGGTATTTAGAGGTATTTTACATATTCTATTACATTCTTTGTAACATTCAAATGATGATAGTGTTCCTTCATTTTTATATTTTTTTAAAAGCTATTTTCTTATTATTTATAACCCATATATTTTCTTTTTCTATTTTCTATTAGTTTGGTTGAGTATTTAGATGTGATTTGGTGTTTAGACATCATATTTGGGGGCCTAATATCACTATGTTATTAGCTGTGGTACAAAACTCTAAAATGTTTCCCTCCTCAGTCTCTGAATCAGGACATTTTTCTTTTTTTAAATTACAAATGTAATATGCCCTCAGTCATTTGGAAATTGCTGCCTGTTCATACAGGCTTGATATCTGTGCTGCAGGACTCTAACCTTTTCCCATCTTCAGTCTCTAAAACAAGACACTCATTTTTACTTCCAGATGCAATGTGCTTGCTCTCTCCATTAGAAATTGTGGCCTATCCAATAAAGGCCTCAAAGATGTGGTGCAAATGAATACATATTTTTTTAATGTAAAATTTAACGCAAAAATACACTAAGGTGTTTTTCAATTTTTTTTTTTTTTTATTAGGGCAATATGCCCACTCAGTCATTCAGAAATTGTACCCTCAACATACAGGCTTAAAGCGGAGTTCCACCCTGGGAATACTTTTTTTTGATAAAAATACCCCCGGGACAGTCAGGGCTAGTACATTCCACAATGGCTAGCCTCTGATCTGTCCCGGGTTGCACTTACCTTTTAGGAGAAATGCTTACCTTGAAAAAGTATTGTCCAGTGCTGCCATCTCAGGTGTGGGCAGCTTGAAGCCAGCGCAATCCTCTTCTGCATCCTCTTCCGTCTTCTTCGGTCCCACGATGCACTGCACCGGCCACGGCGCGTCACTTCCGGTGCACGCGCGTCATCCCTCCACAGCTTCTGGGCATGCCCAGAAGCTGTTTAGAAGGGAATGACGCGCGCGCACCTGAACTGACGTCGGGGCCGGTGCAGGTGCATTGATTCCTGGGAGCGATGACGTTCAGCTCCCAGGAATCATTGCAAAGCCAGGAAGTGACGACGGGCCGTGGCCGCCGAGGGGAGGAAGAAGGAAGTAAGGTAAGTATATTTTCTTCTATACGAGGTAAGTAATAAAAAAAAAAAAAATTGCGATTATCCATTTGTTTTTCAGGTGACCCGGAGCGAGAAGATGGAGGTAAGTATCAATTTGGGTGGAACTCCACTTTAATATCTGTTGTGTAAATCTGTAACCTCTTTCCTTCTTTAGTCTCCAAAAAAAGACATGCATTTTTATTGTACATGCAATGTGCTTGCTTTCTCCCTTAGAAATTGTGACTTGCCCAGGAAAGGTTTTAAAAGGTTTGCTGCAAATGTTTACTGACCCTGCTCCTGAATACATTTAGCTCACCCCTTTTTGTTAACAGGGGTGAGAAGCTTATTTGGTGGAGGAGAAGTGAGGAAGGAAAAACAGATGTGAAACAGATATCATAGCCTTCAATACTGCTGGCCACCATCTGCAGCTTTTTAGCCAACCACACACACTCAATGCACTCAGACAGGCAAACCCGCTCTCTGGCAGACAACCAGAGAGGTTTGAAGGCACAGCCACACAATTCAATCTTAGACAGATTAACAGTACATTTATGACCAAGCACACTGTCACTCATAGTGAGGTAGTAAATATTAAAAAATATTTAATTTTTTTTTTAAAATATGTACAAATGTAGAAAAAATATAAAAATACAGGAAAGACAAAGGACATACAGAAATGTGGCTATCTGCTATGAAATGATAAAAAAGAGACAATACAGAAATAAACTACATCGACTGGGCAGCATGGTTAATTCTGTTGGCAGGAAGCACACCAACAAAGTTCCTTAACTGCTGTGTTAGGAACGCACTCCCAGATAAATTACAATGGTAATTTTTATTGCTGCTCAATTTATTGAGGTATAAATGCAGGATCAACTCTAAGCGTTGCCCAGTCACCTCTTGTAGGAAGGGTCCTTCTGAAGGTTATGCGGACCAGATGATTCTGATGGCTGGGTCGGGCTTATGATTCATCAGTGCATGAGCCAGATTGAAACAAGTTTGCACACCTCATGGTTGCCACGATCAGGCACCATATAACCATTCTGTAGAACCCTAGGTGGTTCTGTATGACAGGGCATATACTTTTGCATTTGCATGCAGATTAAAATGTGTATTATTAGAAGGGATGGGTTTCATCTCCCCGGGGCTAACATGTTGGGTTTTATTGGAGAAGAAACATAATCCCTCTGATCCAAGAAAGGGACAAATGTTTTTCAGACAGCATGGAGCTTCGTGTGTACACATTTTTTTTCTCCCCTGCTGGATTTTGCAGCCAACAAGCCTAAAGTTGTCTATCCTTTTCTGCTCACAAGCCTGCAGCACCTATCAGGGGTTTTAGGTAGCTGGGTGTTTGTTCCTTCAAACTCCAGGCCAAATCTGTCTATTTAAATTCAAATTGTGGATATCGGTCTACTCTGTTAACTAAAATATCTATGATACGACTGATTGAAACAGTGTGTCTATGAAATTATCAGATTCCGATATTTTAATGTCACCCCCCTTCTAAATGACAAATGTCTGAGTCTTAATGGGCCATCACAGCTTTTGCCTAGCAGGACAGACAGATTGCTCCCTTTTTTTGTTGAATGGTACGTTTTTACAGGTGGAGCACTAGGCTCCAGTGCAGCAATTTTCAATTGTCCTCTGCAACTGCATTACCTGCTAATAGGGGTTGTGATAATCGAATACCATGAACTTGGGACCATAGAGATAGTGCTGCAGCTTTTTTAGGTCCTGTACAATGGCCAAGCATTCCTTCTCTATGGTGCCTTCTGGTGGCATCTCCTCCAGGTAGCAGCATTCATCTAAGATAAAGCTCCTCTCCAGTCGGTGGTCAGAAACTCAAGCTGGCTGGATATTCTGAAACATTTGCCCTATTGCTTTTGTTATAATGCACATGCTTTTAAGTTTAACTCTGGGGCTACCTTATTCCTTCTGTTTCTGTTTGCTCTTTTACAACATAATAAGCTATGGATATATGTCTGACATTGGGAAGATGCATAATAGTAGATAATAGGATTAAGACAACAGCTCATGTTACTCAAACTGGCGGATAGGATGTAGGCGAAATTCAAAGAGTCATCACTGTACTTATAAATCAGAAGGTAGGAAGTAAAAAAGAGGATATTGGTTGGGCCAAAGCAAAAAGCGAATACAAAAAGTACAACTGCAGTCAAGTAGATGGCTCGAGATCTCCGACGCTTGCATTCAACATGTGGCAGACAGAGACTGCAGATGGTTCCAATGTAACATAAAGTTGTAACAATTAAAGGTATGACAAAGAAAACTATGAGATAAGGAATGAAATAGTAAAAATAAAGGTTTTTTAAATCTTTTGAGTCCAGCACATCATAGCAAGTTGTGATATTTAGTGCAGGGAGTGCAAAGGTTTGCCTGGCGATGAGAAGAGGCACAATGCTGACCAATGAGATGACCCAGATGATACCACACACCAGCCAGGCTCGGTTCACTGAGCGCCATGCGAGAGACCGCACCGGGAAGACTACCGCCAGAAATCGGTCAACGCTGATAATTGTCATAAGCAGGATGGAGCAGTACATGTTGCAGAATAATGCTGCCATGACAAAGCGACACATTCCTTCTCCAATGATCCAGTTGTTTCCAGAGAATCGGTAAACAATGCGAAAAGGCAAGATGCAAACAAACATGATATCTGTAGCAGCAAGGTTCAGCATGTACACTACTGATGGCTTCTTCATCTTCATCTTGACTACAAAAATAAAGATTGCCACAATGTTAAGAGGAAGAGCCAAAAGGACCACAACAGTATAGAATGATGGTACGAATTTGGTCAGCAACCAACTACTAGGGGACTTTATAAAGTCTTCTGAAGAAATATTATATTCCACAGATGCATTACGGAGGTGTATAGTCCATACATGGCTGCAACCTGGAAAGAGAAGAAAATATAAGCATAAAGAATAAAACATGCAAAAAATAACCCAGAGCTATAAAAAGCAGTAAGAAAAACATTATATAAAAGTTTTGGAGAGAAAGGATTGTGAAAAACAAGGACTGGAAACAGGTGGTGAGAACAAGAGAATAACAAATGATGGATGCTCATGGCAGGTGTAATCAAAAGAATCACATTATTACTCTCTGGTTATCACAGGGCCATTTGGCCTTCTGGAGGTCATCTTGGAGCACCAGGTGAATCAGTTTACACAGCAGGATGTTTGTAACAAGGGGTGAAAAAATTGCAACTTCAAAAAGTGCACCATGCCTCTTGCTAAATGCCTCAGACTGTCTACTTTCCAAAAGGGTAATTTCGGAGGTATTTGTACTGTCCTGGCATTTTCGGGCCTCAAGAAATTAGACAAGCCGTCAGTACATTGATTAATTTTCAGATATATATACACCATAGTTTATAAAACTTTCCTACAGGCTAAATAATATACACTGATTTTAGTTATTTTAACCAAAGAAATGTAGCAGAATACAAGTTGGTCTAAATTTATAAAGAAAGATTTTTTTATTTGCAAAACTTCATAACAGAAAAAAAACAAAAAAAAAACAAAAGCAAAAAATAAAAAACCCAATGTTTGTGTAAAAATGAGAGAAATTTCATATAGGTACAGTGTTGAATGACTGCACATTTATCATTCAAAGTGTGACAGCACTAAAAGCTGAAAATTGGTCTGGGCAGGAAGGGGGTGCCCAGTACTGAAGAAAGTTTAGTTCTGGCAAAAAAGTTACCCTTAAAAGAGTTTTCAGCATTCTTTCTCCGATGCTACAAAACAACAATAAAACTCCATGACTAAAAGGATACATCAACCTAAGTCGTTCAACCCCGTAAAATACAAAGACAGACTGTGTGACATGGGTTTTAAAATGACCACAGCAGCTAATTTATTAACCAATGAATAACTAACATCACATTAAGCATAAAAATATTTAAAAACAATTTAACAATGCCAGCAGCAAGGGATCTTAGGGGGGCATTAAGGTACTATTTAAACTAGAATCGTCCATATCCTCTGCTGAGCCCCCAACCGGCTCGAACACGTTACAAATTTACACATTCTTCCATTTTTCCACCCGGGGGACCTAGCTACTGGGTGAACCACCAATAACCATCCAAGTGGAAGTGCCATACCCTAGATGGGCCCTACAATTTTGTAACAATATCATTAATCACTGACCTCCGCTACATGAGCTTGAGTGTTGAGTGACACCTCAATCATACGAGTCCCTCCATACCCACAGTACCCTCTGCACCCCTTGCTGTAGGCCCGAGAACCAAGCAGCCGTGCCTACAGCATTCAAGTAAACACCATCATCCCTCCAGTAGCAGACAGACTGATCCTCCAATTCCAGGTGCCGAACCACTATGCCCCCGAGCCTAGCCACAAACTTGCCTATCTCCCTGTTCACCTTAAAGTGGTTATAAAGGCTCAAGGTATTCTATGCATAAAGGTAAAAACACCTTCTCAGTGCAGCAGCCCCCCCAGTCCCTCTTATACTTATCTAAACACATCTTGATCCAGTGATGTGCATGACAGCCTCGGCTCTCTGGGAACTCTCACTTCTTATTGGTTGAGGCAGCAGTGGAAGTCAAAAACAGTCAGTGAGCCCATGAGAGAGGGGGGGGGGGCAGGACCAGGCTATGGCTCTGTGTGTGAATGGACACACAGAGCAGTGAAAAAGGACCAAGTGCAGACCCCCTCACCCCAACAAACCGCTGTACAGCAAAAAATGTCTCCGGCAGCACCCGACACAATGAAACAGTCACCCCTTTTCCCAACTGATCAGTTTTCGATCTCCCAGTATGTAGCTGGATACTTTCATCAACGGCTAATACATCCGAAAACTTCAGCTCACTAACACCACACCTGTTCTTGCTCACCAACTCCCCAATGCGCAACGCAAAAGCCGCAATAAACAGACTCACCTCATAGATGGGGGTGAAAACCTAAGGCAATGCCTCCACAATCTCCTGAAGCAACCCAAAAGCCACAGGGTGCCTGGTATCCGGTAGCATGCACCCTCGTCAAAATCACCTCATGGCCTGTTTCACCATAAAGTCTTTGGTCAAATCACTCAGACCATGCAGCCAGTAAAGGAAAGCTAAAGTGGCCAATCTCTTGTTCATTTTTTAAACTGACAAACCCAGAGTGAATTCTGTCCCAATAAAAAACAAAAACAAAGACAATCGGTCCTAAGCAATAAAAAACAACCGCCAACTGAACTTATCAATGCAGACGATTTACCCCAAACCTACGAGTACACTGCCCATGTACCCTCACTCACTGAGCGTTTGAGCAGAGCCATTGCTACTCTAATGCCAGCCTCCACAGTTGCTTGGAGGAACCCTGCACTGCTCCACTGCAACGCCAGCCCCTAGAACCTGTCCCACTGGAAATGAGACAAAGCATCAGAAATTGAATTCTGCACACCAGGAACATTAATAGCTTGCACAAAAAATTCATACTTAAACAAAGAACAAGGTGACACAGTAAGCGCAACACTGCCGGCGAAGAGGCAGACAGACAGGAGAATAAATCTCCACCACCCCCATATTATCACAATGAAAAAAAACCTGACGATGATTAAACTTGGAGCCCCACATCTCAACAGCTACCATATTCAGGAAAAAGCTCCAACAACACCAAGTTGCTCAAGAACCCTGCTGCTCGTAATTCTTCTGGCTATTCGGCTACACAATATGCTCCGTGACAAAACGCTCCACAACCAGAGCTTCCCGCAGCATCGGTATACAGGTCAATGTCAAAAGCCCACACAACCAGAGCCATCCACAAAGACCTTCAATTATAAGAGGCCCAAAACTTGTCCCAAAACCACAGATCAGCTTTATGCTCATGCGAGAGCCTGATGAAGTGATGTAGCAATATCACCCCTGAAGTAGTAGTGCTAAGGCGACGGCAGAAGATGCGTCCCATAGGGGCGGCAGTAAAAGTTAAGCTTACCCTATAAAGACTGCATCTGGTTAAGCCTAACCTTGTTCATCTTCCTGGACTTATCAACAATTCGATGCAAAGCCTCCAATGGCCTCCATCGCTCGCGTGTAGCAAATTTACACTGTTATACAAGCTGTACACTCACTACTTTACATTGTAGTAAAGGGCCATTTCTTTAGTGTTGTCTCATGAAAATATATAATAAAATATTTACAAATATGTGAGGGGTGTATATAAGACACCGAATTCAAGTCAGGTGCAATTGCATCATTCACCAAAAATCTCCCTGTGGGTACTACAAATGGTGTATCAGCGTGAATTTCTTGGGTTCCTTTTTGGGGACCACCCCCAGTTAGGACACATGCAAAAAAGGAAGCCCTTGGACCAAGTTCCACCTCTCTAGCCAATTTGGCAGAAACAACCTAAAGAAAATGAAGCGTCAATGTCCAATTTTTAGGTAGCGAAGATCAAGTCACCAGCAAGGATCAAGGATTGCGAAAGCCATGTGCAAAAACCATCGGCCAGGAAAACTGCTGCCTCCCTCCGGGGATAGGCATTTAGATACAGCAACATCACAGGAAGGCTTACTGGTGTCCTCCTTTTTGAAGCTGAGTCTTTACTTTCTTAAAAAATCTTACATAACTGTGCGAGCCCCCGCAACTGGAGCACTCATGGCAAAAACGATAGGTTGCACAGAAACAGAACATTCCCTCGTTAAATTTGCCAACAGAAGCCTTTTTAATGTGCGGCTTACTGTCCAGCGATGCCTGAACCGCTGGCCACCCAGGGAAAGGGCTGTTCCCCGGAGCACTTGACTGTTCCATGAACTTCATCCAAAGCCTGATATCCTTGTGATGCCAATGCAAGCCAGGCCACAAGGCCTTACAATGACAAACCTGCTGGTCATAGCAAAGCCAAGCAGTATCCCCCTAGACCCTATACGCCTCTCCAATTGCGTCCAGATAGCAGAAAAGTGGTAAATAATTCTCCAATGCCTTCTCGTCAATGATGCTTGCCAAGATAGCAAAGGCCTGAAGCCAACTGGAAAAAGTGCAGGGGATAAGCCACCAGCAACACTTTTCCTCCTTTTTGCTCTTATCTGCCATTCCTTTCTCTATATTACATTTTTCCAAGGGCAAGAGGGAGAATATTTCCACATATTCACCACTTCAAATTTTTTCTCCACCGTCCTGCTTAAGATGAACCCCCAAAGGGTCCTCAAAGCACACATATATTTCGCATTTTGAAGTGCCAGTCAACTGCACCTTATCCTTCTCCGACTCCTTGGCCTTGTGGGATTCTGACCCACCGGCCTTCTCAGTCTGTGACGCAGACTCAGTACTGGTAATGGAGGATGGAGCTGCCTCAGTCCCAACAGCCACATCCCTTCGACCCTGCTCATCAGGCATCACTGTGCCCCCACCATGGAAATTGGCACTTAAAATCCAGTTTCCTCTGTATCCACATAGTAACAGAGCACCACACTATTACAATATACTATATACTAATATATACAGGTGCATCTCAGAAAAATTTGAATATCATCAAATAGTTAATTTATTTCAATAATTCAATTCAAAAAGAGAAAAGGATATATTTTATACAGATGTGTTACACACAGAGTGATATATTTCAAGCATTTATTTCTTTTAATTTAGGTGATTATGGCTTACAGCTAGTTAAAAGCCAGCAGATGGAAACACAAAGTGCTCTAGAATTTCCTGGTAGAGGGCTTCACTGACTCTGGACTTGATAAAACACTGTGGACCAACACCAGCAGATGACATGGCTACCCAAACCATTACTGACTGTGGAAACATCACACTGGACCTCATGCAACTTGGATTCTGTGCCTCTCCACTCTTCCTCCAGACTCCGGGACCTTGATTTCCAAATGAAATGCAAGATTTTCTACAGTCCATGATGATTTGGGGAGCCATGTCATCTGCTGGTGTGTTGGTCCACTGTGTTTTATCAAGTCCAAAGTCAGCGCAGCCCTCTACCAGGAAATTCTAGAGCTCTTCATGCTTCCCTCTGCTGACCAGCTTTATGGAGATGCTGATTTCATTTTCCAGCAGGACTTGGCACCGCCCACACTGCCAAAACTACCAATACCTGGTCACATGATCATGGGATCACTGTGCTTGAATGGCCAGCAAACTCGCCTGACCTAAACCCCATAGAGAATCTGTGGGGTATTGTTAACCACTTAAGCCCCAGCCCTATTTCGGACATTTTTTGTTCACAAGTTAAAATCAGTATTTTTTCCTAGAATTGAGGGTCTAAAAGACCATAGACCTCTCCACTGCACTTCCATGTATGCAAAACACCGAAAACGGCGTTTTTGCATACAGCTGTTTTTTAAATTTGCTGCCTTTTGCAGCACAGTAACCCGGAAGTGACGTCATGGACGCCGCCTCCGTGTTACGTCATCGGAGACCCGATCAAAGCCATTTCCGGCATTCATCGGGACTCCATCCAGCTGAGGGACGTGCCGGCTGGGTGCTCGGGGCTCCCAGTGGGACGGGAGCCCCGAGCAAAGTCACGGAAGGCGGCGGGAGGGGGGGGGGGCGTCCCCTCCCGCTCACCCGGGTAACGATCGAGCGGCTCCCGAGCCACATCGGTCATTACCGACGGAAAGCCGACCGTTGACACTAAACCACAGTACTGGGATGGTGTCTCTAGCTAGAGGCATCATCCCGGTATACTACCGCAAAGTTTACCGACGTAAATATACGTTAGTATGCGGTAAGTGGTTAAGAGGAAGATGAGAGACACCAGAACCAACAATGCAGATGAGCTGAAGTCCGCTATCAAAGCAACCTGGGCTTCCATAACACCTCAGCAGTGCCACAGGCTGATCGCCTCCATGCCACGCCACATTGATGCAGTCATTCACGCAAAAGGAACCCCGACCAAGTATTGAGTGCATATTATACTGTGCATGAACATACTTTTCAGTAAGCCAACATTTCTGTATTAAAAAAACTTTTTTTTTTATTGGTCCTTTGTAATATTCTACATTTCTGAGATCATACATTTTGGAGTGTCACTCGCTGTAAGCCACAATCATCAAAATTAAAAGAAATAAAAGCTTGAAATATATCACTCTGTGTGTGACGCATCTATATAAAATATGAGTTTCACTTTTTAAATTTAATTACTGAAATAAATTAACTTTTTGATGATATTCTAATGTTATGAGGCGTACCTGTGTATGTGTGTGTGTATATATACGTATGTATATATATATATATATATATATATATATATATATATATATATATATATATATATAAAAATAAACTGTGTTTTTAGCTTTTAGCCTGGAGCTAAACTGTGTAAGCGCTAAACAATAAAAAAGAAAAATAAATTACATCATAATAATACCAGTCCCAGTCTCATGGCAAGTCAGAAAAAATTTAGAAAGTTCCATCCATGAGCTTGTTTTAACCACTTAAAATTCAGGCCATTTTTAAAAATGACCTAAGGATGGGAAGCGATTGTTTCTTATATTATTTCTTATTTCTGAACCTAATAGAGGAAAATAGAAAAACAAAACCCAAAATATATGGCTTTTGCATATTAACTACAGGTTTATAAAAAGTAACACAGGCATACGGACTCACATCACAAAGCTTTAACACCAGTTTAAAGCTTAATCTGATTGTATAATCTCCTTTAGATCTCTGAACAACTATGTAGTACAAAAGCCTGCCTGATTGGATACAAATTGATTGTATAGATTAGGTAGGTCTTCATATTACATAGTTCTGGCAAATCTAAAGTTAATTGTACAAAGATTGCATGATTAGGTTGTTTTGTGTATAATGACCTTAACCACTTGCCGACCGCCGCACGACTATATACTGCGGCAGTCAGCCCCCTACAGGCAAAGTGACGTAGGGGTACGTCACTCGCCCATGAGCCTGTAGGGGGCGGGAGCGCGCCACCGGCGGTGCGCTCCCGCCCCGCTTATTCCCTGCTTAGCCAGTGCGTGTGACCGGCGGCTCCGATGTCCGCCGGCCACTCCCGATCTCCCTCAGGAGAGGGAGAAAGACAGACGGCTGATGTAAACACAGCCGCCTGTCATTCTCCCTGAAGTAATGACAGAGGCTATGTGATTCTGCTATGTAGGATCGTATGTCTCTGTGATTACTTCACTAGCCACGCCCCCTAACAGTTAGAATCACGCCCCTAGAGACACACTTAACCCCTTGATCACCCATACTGTTAACCCCTTCCCTGCCAGTGTCATTTTTACAGTAACAGTGCATATTTATAGCACTGATTACTATAGTAATGTCACTGGTACCCCCAAAAGTGTCAAAAATGTCAGTTAGGGGTCCAATCTGTCCGCCACAATTTTGCAGTCCTGCAAAAAAAAAAAAAAAAAAACTGCAGATCGCCGTCATTACTAGTTAAAAAAAACAATGAAAATGACATAAATATTTTCCGTAGTTAGTAAACGCAATAACTTTTGCGCAAACCAATCAAAATACACTTATTGCAATTTTTTTTACCAAAAATATGTAGCAGAAAAACAATTGGCCTAAAATGTTAAAAAATTTCGATTTTTACATTTTTTTTGAGAATTTCATATAAAAAAAATTGAAAAATATTGTTAGTTTTTCAAAATTGACGCTCTTTTTTTGTTTATAGCGCAAAAAATAAAAATCGCCCAGGTGATCAAATACCACCAAAAGAAAGGCTCTGTTTGTGGGAAAAAAAGGATGTCAATTTCATTTGGGTACAGCGTCGCACGACCGCGCAATTGTCCATGAAATTCCAGCAGTGCCGAATCGCAAAATAGGGCCTGGTCATTGAGCAGCCAAATCCTCCAGGGCTTAAGTGGTTAAGGCCAGCCATAGACGGAGCTAATTTCTTTCCTGCAAACACGGGACAGTGTTGACAGGGGACTCCCTCCTACAGAGCCAGTGTGTTCCTCTGGCAGGGGGGCATGGGGGAGCAGGGATCCGGAAGGCTGATTGTACTCAAGTTGATAGATCGATCAACTTAGGTACATTCAGCCTGTCCATACATGAGAAGGGTGGTGGGTGGAACCAAGGACAAAATCCTAGAGTACCAACATCCCTAAAAATATAAAAAAAAATTGGCATGTGGAATGTGGGACTTTGAAGGTACTCAAAGATTAAGAAAATTGCAAAAATTTTTTTTTTTGTTTTTATAAAAATTAATTATATTTTATTACATATATAATCATAAAAACATACAATAACATGTATTGGCTGTCTTATAAGAGTATAGATATACAATAATTTGATTTAGCTTCAATTTCCGACCAGTTTCGCCGGACTGGCTTCCTCAGGGAAATGAAGGTAGAAGAAAAACATACCTGTAAAATGAATTGTGTATAGTGATACATTGAACTATAATTTCTTTGTGCCAAATAAACAAGTCAATGCAAAAAATTCACCATACCTGGAGCATGGAGTTTTATATTTTAGAAGGTTGAAAGAATGATAAGGGACTACACTTCCAGGAGCTCAACAGCCGTGCATGCGAGGTGGGGACCCCACCTAATGGGTCTCCCGCAGAGGGGATATCAAGTCTCATATAAAATAGCTCATAATAAGTAAAAAACCTGTCAAGAATATATTATATGTTTATTAGTCTTAACATATTGTCATTTGTGTGTGTTTATGTGAAAATTTTGAATCATCAAATATACTTACATATATCACATGTGTGTCTGGATTGCCTAACGCGCCTGACACATGTGATATATGTAAGTATATTTGATGATTCAGGTATGTTTTTCTTCTTAGTTTTGTGTGTATATACCTTCATTTCCCTGAGGAAGCCAGTCCGACGAAACCGGTCGGAAATTGAAATTAAATCAAATTATTGTATATCTATACTCTTATAAGACAGCCAATACATGTTATTGTATGTTTTTATGACTATATATGTAATAAAATATAATTCATTTTTATAAAAAAAATACATTTTTTGCAATTTCTGAGTCTTTGAGTACCTTTAAAGTCCCACATTCCACATGCTTTCGTATGGTTCGTATCTCAATTGGTTCCTGCTGAACTGGCTGAGATTCAAACCATCTATGGGCAGCTTAAGACTTCGTTTCTATGTGCGGTAGAGTTTACCGAGGTGGAGGCAGTTGACAAGCAGCTGGGAGGCAATATGTTGCTTTCTGAATGCTTTTTTCAACCACTGAACGCCCATTGAGCCACAAGTTGAGTGGTCCCATTGTGTTAAAAAAATAAGTCCTATGGTAATGTTCAAAGCCTATCAACCAACCACAATTTAGTCTAAAGCACACGTGTCGGAATTTTCGTCTGACGACTGATCCGCCGATTTTCGGCTTGTTAGTATGATGCTTCCGACAACCGACTCCGACTTTTCGGCCGAAAAAATAATGGTGTGCAGGCTATAAAATTTTTGTCACGTCCGATTTTCGTCTCATTAGTACAGATTCCGATGGGGAAAAATCTTATGAGCAAGACTAGGCATGCTCAGAGATGAAAGAACACATAGAAAGCAATCCAACACATGACATCACTTCTGAAGTAGAATTCTGTCATGCGGGAAAATTTGTGTGCAGTCTAGAGCACATTCCAACCAACAGACACCACTCTGGACAAAAGACGGACGACTGGTCGGCGGAAATTCGTTGCGTGTGTACGAGGCTTTAGTTTCTATGTGCGGTAGAGTTTACCGAGGTGGAGGCAGTTGACAAGCAGCTGGGAGGCAATATGTTGCTTTCTGAATGCTTTTTTCAACCACTGAAAGCCCATTGAACTACAAGTTGAGTGGTCCCATTGTGGTCCCTATGGTAATGTTCAAAGTCTATCAACCAACCACAATTTAGTCTGCCAAATTCAGACTAGTAAAACGGAAACTGGCCAATTCTTGGGATTTTTACACATGCTTGCCTTGTAGGTAGTTTTTTTAAGCCTGTGCTCATAAAGGTGGAGAACCTTTCTAAAACATCATGGCCATGCTCTGCCAAATGTAATTTTAGATTCAGTCTGTGAGATCAATGACATTTGCCAACCATTGAGTAGAGTGTTCCTGGTTGGATATGATGGGCATGGATTGCTTAGATAGGCGCTCACTTTGCATAGCTGTTGCAGTCAGATTATTTAGATAAGTAACGGGTACTCACCCTCTGTTTCATTGTCGCCACTCACTGGGCAGAACAAGGTGACCGCGTGTAGAAGGAAGAGAGGTAAAAGTAGACCGACTTCCATCTCTGCAGCAGGCTAAGTTCTGAGTAAAATAAGAAGAATCCGCAGATGCAGATAAGGATAGGAGAGTTTTTCAGTAGAAGGGTGTGTGCAATTATTCACAGCAGAGGAATCCTCTACATAAGGCCTTCGAGCTATATACAGTATATGTATATTTCCACACAACACTTGGTGTTTTGACACCACAGAATCAGAAACATTTCTTATCATTTTACAATAAAAATAATAAAATATAATGCAGATGCAGCCCCCTCACAATAAAAGACATCTTATACCTCACATAAAACACTATCTTCGTAAAAACATCACATACATCACATAATAATTACATATTGCATGTTAAAATGAGCCCTGGTTCACACCAGTTTTGATTATGATTTCCTAGCTGCAGATCAGTGCGATTTGGACCTCCGATTTCATTGCGGTTTGCAGCTTTTTTTTTAACAGAAGTTAATGCAAGTCGTAATGAAATTGCGAAAAAGTAGTGCAGGAAGCTTGAGTCGCAACAATTTGAACAGTTCCATTGCCAACAAATCGCACTGGTGTGAACTAGGGCTCAACCCTAAAAAGCGTTGGTACTTGAGACAAGGTTTGGTTTTGCCATTGAGTTGGGATTGTGCCAAACTTTGCTTGTTCGTACTTCGCCCCAAATGGCAGACTTATGGAACCCTTCACCTGGGAGCCAAAAGGGAATCCTGCGCATTTTGTTGCATGAACTGTGAACTGTGGTCAAGTGGTACAGTATGGACAATCCATACCTCCCAACTTTCCTGAGATGGGAATGAGGGACACCTATTAGCAAAAGTATGTAGGCATAGGACACACCCCCTGTCACGCCCCCCTTTACCTCCCTGGCCAGCCTTTCTCAACCATTTCAACACAGAAATAAATTTCTGGTCTCGGGGAACCCCTGCTAAAAATTTAAAATCTACAACTCAAGACACATTAGTGTGACAGTCAGTGGGAAGAATGCTCCTTACTCTTTTCATCATTGGGAAGAATTACCCCCTTAGGGCTCTTTCACACGGTCCGCCTCCGTAGGTGGATCCGTGTTGCTCAGCGGGGATCGATCCGCGATCCCCGCTGAGCCGGCGGATGACAGCTCCGTCTCCACTTGCAGAGCAGAGAGGGAGGTGTCACAGTCCCCGCTGCCCTCTATGGGGGATCGGATGAGAGCGGACCGCCTGTCCGCTCTCAACCGATCCGATCCGATTACTGAACGGATGGAAAAATAGGGTTTCCATCCGTCCAGATTTCACGGACAGGATCGGATGCGGATGGCAGCGGGTGTCAGCGGAGGTGTCTCCGCTGACACCCGTTGCCCCATAGAGCTGCATGGAGGATCCGATCAGATCCGCCTAAAAAACTGACAGGCGGATCTGATCGGATCGCCCGTGTGAAAGAGCCCTTACAGATAGCTAAAAGGAACAATGGTGTCATTGGAAACTTATCTGAGAGGTAGAAATTGCCCATTGCTCAAGGAACCCCTAGCAACCTCAGGAGGAACCCTGGTTGAGAAACCCTGTCCCTGGCGGTAATCCCGAGTGTGGCTCGGGGTAAATTTTCAGTACCAAAAGTGGTAACCCTGAGCCACACTCGGGATTACCCTGTAGTGAAACTTACCTTGTCCCTACGATCCCCCGATGATGCCGGTGTTCTATTAGAATACAGCTACCTATCAGATTCTGCAACTGGAAGTGACGTTCGAATGAGAAAACGTACTCTACATGCGCCATGCGTTCCAACATGGCCGCTATGCGCTCCAATAGCTTTCCTAAAGTGACAGAACACGAAGCAGCAGCACACAAGATCTTACACCCACGCAACTCTTGAATTTCAGACTGATTTTAGCAGTAAACTCCCCTTATATACTGAAATCGACTATATCACCATGACCGAGTGAAATAGTCTATTTTACTATATAATCAGTTTGTTGCTGAGCAGTGCGGGGTGTACCAAGATGGCCGTCGCCAACTTCTACCTGCAGGTTGCTCGCTATATTTACTATATTACAATGATAATAGAAATGGAATACTGTTACTCACTCTATAAGGTCAGTTTACTGCTAAAATAAATCTAAAATCCAAGACTTGCGTGGGTGTAAGAAGATGTCCACAGCTGCTTCGTGTTCTGTCACATTAGGAAAGCTATTGGAGCGCATAGCGGCCATGTTGGAACGCATGGCGCATGCGCAGTAAGTTTTTCTTTCCGAACGTCACTTCAGGTTGCAGAATCTGATAGGTATCGGTATTCTGATAGAACACCGGCATCCGTATTCCAGGTTCCCTTCTCTGCGAGCGCCACGACGCAGGGGGGGGGGGGGGGGTGGAACCGAGAGGGAAATTTTAACCACTTTAGAACCGCTCACAGTAATACTACTGCGGCAGAGTGGTTCGTTATCGTCCAGCGACGTAGTATTAACGTCGTTAGACACTCCCCCTTCTGTTTTCATTCACAGCGGGAGTCGGGCCAGGGGAGGAGCAGCGGCGATCGCCGCTGCTCTTACCCGATCGTCGGGGATCGAGTCTGGAGATCCGCCCGCTGTGTGTAAACACAAGCGGGCGGATCTCCATAGTGACAGGGAGTGACAGATCGGACTGTTCAGCATAGCTGGACATCCGATCTGTCCATGACTCACACAGTCACCTCCCCCCCTACACGTCAGTAAGCACCAGGCATACATTAACCCCTCCCTCTCCAATAAAATTAACCCCTTCCCTGCCAGTGTCATTTTTACAGTAACAGTGCATATTTATAGCACTGATTACTGCAGTAATGTCACTGGTACCCCCAAAAGTGTCAAAAATGTCAGTCAAGGGTCCGATCTGTCCGCCGCAATGTCGCAGTCCCGCAAAAAAAATCGCAGATCGCCGCCATTACGCGTTAAAAAAAAAACACCAAAAATGACAGAAATCTTTCCCTTTGTTAGTAAACGCAATAACTTTTGCGCAAACCAATCAAAATACGCTTATTGCGATTTTTTTTACCAAACATATGTAGCAGAAAACAAATTGGCCAAAAATGTTTAAAAAAATTGTTTTTTACATCTTTTTTGGGGGGAATTTCATATAAAAAAATGTTAAAAATATTGTTATTTTTTCAAAATAAACGCTCTTTTTTTGTTTATAGCGCAAAAAGTAAAAATTGCACAGGTGATCAAATACCACCAAAAGAAAGCTCTGTTTGTGGGAAAAAAAGGACGTAAATTTCGTTTGGGTACGGCGTTGCACGACCGCGCAATTGTCAGTTGAAGTCGCACAGCGCCGAATCGCAAAAAGTGGCCTGGACGGAAGACAGCAAAATCCTCCGGTGGTAAAGTGGTTAAAAAAGTATACAAAACATGAAATGATACATTGTAATCTGTTAGGATTACATTACTGTGTCAAACCATTTCACCTCAGATTTGTCCCTAGCGCTTTGTCCAGTTCCCTGCCTGCACTTTTACTGTTTTATTCCTTTTATTAATATTTTTTTATTAATAATTTATTAATGTATTAATCATTTTTATTCACTTTTACTGTTTTATTCCTAAGAATTACAGGGCTACAATATAAAACAACAGATTTCCATGCAAAACAATGAACCGCTTTGACATTCAAAAATACTGACATGATCAGACCGCCAGGGAGGTTAACCACTTTCAGCCCCGGACGGTTTTCCCCCTTAATGACCAGGCCATTTTTTGGCGATTCGGCACTGAGTTACTTTAACTGACAATTGCGTGGTCGTGCGACGCTGTACCCAAATAAAATGAATGTCCTTTTTTTTCCCCCCACAAATAGAGCTTTCTTTTGGTGGGATTTGATCACCTCTGCGGTTTTTCGTTTTTGCGCTGTAAACAAAGAAAAAAAGCGTAAATTTTGAAAAAACACCAATATTTTCTACTTTCTGCTATAAAACATTCCGAATAAAAAATAAAAAATAAAATTTTTTTAATCAGTTAACGCCAGTTTGTATTCTGCTACATATTTTAGGTAAAAAAAATCCCTAAAAGCGTATAATAATTGGTTTGCGCAAAAGTTATGGCGTTTACAAACTACGGGATAGATTTATGGACTTTTTTATTTATTTTTTGTTTTTATTAGTAATGGCGGCGATCTGCAATTTTATTTTTTTAGCGGGACTGTGACATTGCGGCGGACCGATCGGACCCCTAACTGATATTTTTGACACTTTTTGGGGACCAGTGACATTAATACAGTAATCAGTGCTAGTTTTATGGACTTTTTTTTTTTTTTAGTATTAATGGCGGCGATCAGCGATTTTTATCGGGACTGCGACATTGTGGCAGACAAATCTGACACTAAGTAACACTTTTTGGGGACCAGTGACAGTAATACAGTGATCAGTGCTAATTAATATGCACTGTTACTGTATAAATGACACTGGCAGGGAAGGGGTTAACACTGGGGGTGATCAAGGGGTTAAATGTGTTCCCCATATGTGCTTACTAACTGTGTGGAGGAGGTGGATTGAACAGTGGCACAGAGAGATCTTCAGCTTAGCTGAATCACACAATCTTTCCCTGCCTCTCTGACAGGAGAGCCGTCTTACATTGATTACATACCAGACGGCTCTCCTGTCAGTTTTGCCGAAGATCGCGGGAGGCTGGGAGCGTGGTTCCGGCAGCGCGAGAAACCGCGTGCACATAATCACGTAGATCTACGTGATTATGCGCAGTCCTGCTGCCCTGCTGCAGTAAATCTGCGTGGGGCGGCTGGCAAGTGGTTAACCACTTAAGCCCCGGAGGATTTGGCTGCTAAACGACCAGAGGGCATTTTGCGATTCGGCACTGCGTGACTTTAACGGACAATTGCGCGGTCGTGCGACGCTGTACCGAAACGAATTTGGCGTCCTTTTTTTCCCACAAACAGAGCTTTCTTTTGGTGGTATTTGATCACCTGTGCGATTTTTTGATCACGTGCTATAAACAAAAAAAGAGCGTAAATTTTGCAAAAATAGCAATATTTTTCCCTTTTTTTTATATGAAATTCCCCCAAAAAAAAATGTAAAAATCAAAATTTTTTAATATTTTCGGCCAATTTGTTTTATGCTACCTATGTTTGGTAAAAAAAATCGCAAAAAGCGTATTTTGATTGGTTTGCGCAAAAGTTATTGCGTTTACTAACAAAGGGAAAGATTTTTGTCATTTTTGTTGTTTTTTTTTTTAACGCGTAATGGCGGCGATCTGCGATTTTTTTTGCGGTACTGCGACATTGCGGCGGACAGATCGGACCCTTGACTGACATTTTTGACACTTTTGGGGTTACCAGTGACATTTCTACAGTAATCAGTGCTATACATATGCACTGTTACTGTAAAAATGCACTGGTAGTGAAGGGGTTAACTTTATTTGAGAGGGAGGGGCTGTGTGTGTCCCTAGGGGCGTGATTCTAACTGTGATTGGCTGTGGCTTCAACTGTATGCAGAGTGATCAATGGATCTACATAGTAGATCCATGTGATCAGCTCTCATACAGAGAGGAGAATGACAGGCAGCTTGTTTACACAAGCTGCCTGACTATCTCCCTCTCCCCCGCCGATCGCAGAGTGGCCGGCGGCGATCGGGTCCGCCGGTCACGCGCGCGGGGGGGTCCGTGACCACGCGGGAGCGGGAGCGCGCCTCCGGCGGCGCGCGCTCGCTCCCTAAACCCTCACAGGCGAGCGACGTAGACCTACGTCACTTTGCCTGTGAGGGGCTGACCGCCCACGTAGATAGTCGTGCGGCGGTCGGCAAGTGGTTAAAGTAGAATTATACAAAAAAAGTTAAAATCAGTATTTTTTGCTAGAAAACTACTTAGAACCCCCAAACACTCTGGAGAATAAAATGGCGGTCATTGCAATATTTTTTGTCACGCGGTATTTACGCAGCGGTCTTTCAAACGCCATTTTATTGGAAAAATTACGAAAAATTACATTTCAATGCATTTAAAAAAAACTAAACAGTAAAGTTAGCCCATTTTTTTGTATATTACGAAAGATGATGTCACGCCAAGTAAATAGATACCTAACATGTTATGGTTTAAAATTGCGCACGACCGCATAAAGGCGACAAACTACGGTCAATAAAAATCTCCGTAGGCGACGATTTAAACATTTTTAACGGTTACCAGTTTAGAGTTAGAGTGTAGCTCTTTTTTTTTGATTATTGCTCTCACTCTGGTGATTGCGGCTATACCTCACATGTGTGGTTTGAAAAGCGATTTCATTTGTGGGTGCGACTTCTGTATACGTTTTCTTTCGTGCGCGAGCTCACGGCGACGGGGGCGGCTAAAATTTTTTTTTTCCTATTTCTTTTATTTATTTTTTACATTTTAGCACAGGTTTTTAAAAAAAAAAAATAAAAATCTGATCGCTTTTATTGCTGTCACAAGCAATGTAAACATCCCTTGTGACAGCAATATGCAGTGACAGGTACTCTTTATGGAGGGATCGGGGGTCTAAAAGACCCCAAACCCCTCCACTACACTTCCATGTATTCAAAATGCCGAAAACGGTATTTTTGAATACATTCACTTTTTACATTTGGCGCCTTTAGCAGCCGAGTAACCCGGACGTGACGTCATGGACGCCGCCTCCGGGTTACCTCATCGGAGACTGATCGGGACTCCAACCAGCTGGCGGATGCGCCGGCTGGTTTCTTGGGTCTCCTGGTGGGACGGGGGACCTGGGCAGAGCCGCGGAAGGCAGCGAGAGGGGGCGTCCCCTCCCGCTCGCTGGGGTAACGGCCGAGCGGCTCCCAAGCCGCATCGGTCGTTACTGCCCAAAAGCCGACCGCTGGCTCCAAAAAATGGTACCGGGATGATGCCTATAGCTGCAGGCATCACCCCGGTAAAACCACTTAAATTCAGCCGACCGAACATACGGCGGTTTGCGTTAAGTGGTTAAACCTAAAAGTGCTTTTTTTTACCACTACTAATCCTTTATATTGGCTTTTGAAATTTACAAATGCAGCAATTTAGAAATTGGATGAAAGGTTTAGCCCTGGGAAACAGTTTTTGATAGATTCAAGTAGTGCATTTTGTTTAGGAAATTTTTTTGAGGGAGGGTTTGTTTTATGGTTTCTTCTCTGGTTCAACTAATTTTATTGGTATAGAATAAAAAAAAAAAAAAAAGGGGGTAACAAACAAGCACAGTAACTCTTGTAGAGGAACAAAGTGCATAGTTGCACGCCATTTGCGTGGGGACGCAGCCCATATTAGTTTGATAAGGAAAGTATCCACAACAGAAGATAATCCTGCAATAACTGTAGTAATACACTGTATTTGGGAGTATGGTGAACCCCAACTGTTCAGGTGGGTCCAGGGGCTGACTGGCAACTTTCGGCCCAAGGGGCAAGTACAAACCAGAGTCCCATGGTGCCTCTTCCCACTCTCCCTCTTCCTGGCCTCCTCCTGACCCCCATTCCAGGCTGAAGCTCCACTCCAGATACTCTCTACTCACTGGCCGAATCCAGGTTCCCGACCTGACCATCAGGGTGGAGCTGGGACAGCTTGGTCAGGGCTGGCCAGGGGAGCAGAGTCTCCAGTGGGGCACAGGTTACACCATCCATGTTAGCAGGGAGTTCTGCGCTCTCCTTTTCTTCATCCCGCACTCAGTAGGTCAGCAGTGGGGACTTTTTACTTCTCTTCACCAGGAATCCTTTAGGCATGTCTGTGGCAGAAGCAGTGCAGCCTTTTTATGGGGCATCAGAGCGGCCCGGGGGGCAGTTGCCCCCCTGCCCCCTGGCCCAGTCCTCCCCTGGGTGGGTCATACATAGAAGGAGGCAAAGGGCGAAAGATCACCCCTCAGGGCGACTAAACACATATGAATTGCTTTGCAAGATAACATTCAGAAAACAACAAGTAACATTTGGGGTGTGTAAGTAGGGGTATTAAATTGGACAGTTTGGGGAAACAACATAGGCTATCCATAGCTGCCAACATTTCAAAACCGTTTCCGGGCTCACCTTTTTTTCTCTGTGTCCAGAAAGCAATGGTAGGCGGAGCTTGTACTTTAATTAGGGGTGGGGCATTCATTTAATATGGGCGTGGTTCTACAAGAAGGCTGGTAGGGCACTCTATACTGGCTGAGGGTACAATCTCATCTCACAATTATGATTCCAAGGCTCACCTTTGCCAGTTTAATGTTAATGTCCAGCCCTCTCAAAAGAGAAGAAATGGAGGAGGGTTGTTCTTCCTCTCGATTCTGGTTCTGCTTCCCAGGTTTGACAGGCGCATGAGCCACACAATTAGGCAAAGTCCATATGGGTCCATGAAAAGTCTTAAATGAAATGGACGGAAGGGGAGAGTCCAACATATAGGGCGGCCATCTAGAAACCAATGAGCCAGGGGTTCCACCAAACTGAAGATAAGGAGAGAAAGAGACACCTCTAAGTTTAGCCTCTCTGAGTCCTGCCCAATCAAACTGCATGCCTCACAGCAGGTTCCACTTCGGATATGTTCTCAGTAGGAGTCCCCAATGAAAGCACTGCCTGATCAGCTGTTCTGGGAGGAGGTAATGTATAGAGATCTGTCCTCGACATGTGTTCTTCTCTTAGAGTGGACACCATGACCCCACCCAGTAGCTCACTCGTGCCCTGATGTGAATGTCTGTGATTGTGTGTGGGCACCCACGGAATTTGACTGGCTGTAATCGGCTTTGATTTCCAGGACACAGCCCTAGGAGAGGCCGCTTGTGATTCTTGTCCCGGAGCAGCAGCGTTAATTACCCGGGACAGGCCCCTATTTGCTGGGACTGTACCGGCAAAAACAGGACAGTTGGCAAGTATGGGCTATCTTTAGAGAGAATTAATAGAGTGAAGTGTGTGTGATGTTAGTTGCAGTTATCATCTTGTTCGTATCATCGTATGGACGGGTGATTGATTGGCTGGAGCTGAGCAATGTAAAGTAGAGGGCGGGAGGTAGAGAGAAAAGAAAGAGGGAGGGAGAAGTTAGAGTTTTATGTTTTGTTTTTAGTTTTTACATGTATTTCTGAGAAAAAAAACCTATATACAGTATATATATATATATATATATATATATATATATACTGTATATACTATATTAAAAAAGAGGTGTATTGAGGCGTAGATGGACTTTTATGGTACCGTATAAGCGCTTTGACACATATGCTTTCTTTAATCACTTCAGCCCCGGAAGGTTTTACCCCCTTAATGACCAGGCCATTTTTTGTGATTCTGGATCTGCGTTGCTTTAACTAACAATTGCGCGGACGTGCGATGCTGTACCTAAATACAATTGATGTCGTCCCCCCCCCCCCCCCACACAAATAGAGCTTTCTTTTGGTGGTATTTGATCACCTCTGCGGTGTTTAGATTTTGCGCTATAAACAAAAAAAAGCGACAATTTTGAAAAAAAAAAAAAAAAACAATATATTTTACTTTCTGCTATAAAACATTCCGAATAAAAAAATCATTTTTTTTTTTATCAGTTTAGGCCAATTTGCATTCTCTTACATATTTTTGGTAAAACAAAATCCCAAAAAGCGTATATTAATTGGTTTGCACAAAAGTTATGGCGTTTACAAACTATGGGATAGATTTTTGGACTTTTTATTTATTTTTCTTGTTTTTATTAGTAATGGCGGCGATCAGGGATTTTTAGCGGGACTGTGACATTGCGGCGGACAAATCTGACACTACCCGTGACACTTTTTGGGGACCAGTGACACCAATACAGTGATCAGTGCTAAATAATAATCACTGTTACTGTATAAATGACACTGGCAGGGAAAGGGTTAATACTGGACGTGATCAAGGGGTTAAGTGTGCTCCTAAATTGTGCTTACTAACTGTAGGGGGCTCTGTGAAAGGCACACAGAGATCGGGGGTTTCAGCTTAGCTGAGACTTAACAATCTCATTGTGCCTGTCTGACAGGAGAGCCGCCTGCTTTGTTTACATAGGCAGGTGGCTCTCCTGTCAGTTTCCCTGAAGATTGCGGGAGGCCGGCAGCGATCGCGCCCGCTCCTCCCACGGTCTGACTCCTGCTGTGTCTAATCACAGTGGGAGCGCGGCTTCGGCAGCTCACTCGTGCCGCCATGACCACATGCACATACAGTAATCACGTAGATCTACGTGATTATGCGCAGCCGAGCCGCCCTGCCGCAGTAAATCTGCGTGGGGCGGTCAACAAGTGGTTAAAAATAGTTTTTTTTATTCAAAATAAATTAAATTCTAAAACATCAGCAAGAACATTTTTGTGTCTTATTTGCTCAATATAAATTGGTACATAGGATAACCTCAAAGTCATATCCGGTGGTTGACATAATTTGAAGGTAAACAGTTTCACCGCTTCTTCAGGAGCATATATCACACATAAAAAGAGCAAAAATTTACATCAAATGCTGCAATATAGAATTATTATCTCATCCCCCTCTCCCATCCCCTCTCTCTCTCACATCCCCCCTCTCTCTCATCCCCTCTCTCTTTGTCTCCCCTCTCCCCCCCTCTCTCTCTCATCCCTCCTCTCTCACCCCCCTCTCTCTCACCCCCCTCTCTCACTCCCCTCTCTCATTAACCCTCCCTCATCCCCCTCTCTCATCCCCCTCTCTCTCTCTCTCTCATCTCCCCCCTCTCTCTGTCTCCCCTCTCTCACCCCCCTCTCTCATCCCTTCTCTTTCTCTCACCCCCCTCTCTCATCCTCTCTCTCTCTCTCATCACCCCCTCTCATTCTCTTCCCCCCTCATACCCCCCTCTCTCTTATCCCCCTGTCTCATCCCCTCTCTCTCACCCCCTCTCTCTCATCCCCCCTCTCTCTCTCTCTCTCATCTCCCCTCTCATTCTCTTCCCCCCTCAAACCCCCCTCATTTATCCCCCTGTTTCATCCCCTCTCTCTCATCCCCTCTTCCTCTCTCACCCCCTCTCTCATCCCCCCTCTCTCTCAGCTCCCCCTCTCATGCTCTGCCCCCCTCACACCCCCCTCTCTCTCTCTTATTTCCCTGTCTCATCTCCTCTCCTCTCCCTCTCTCACCCCCCTCTCTCATCCCCCTCTCTCATCCCCTCTCCCTCTCTCACCCCCCTCTCTCATCCCCTCTCCCTCTCTCATCTCCCCCTCTCGTGCTCTGCCCCCCTCACACCCCCCCTCTCTCTCTCTTATCCACCTGTCTCATCCCCTCTCTCTCTCATCCCCTCTCTCTCTCATCCCCCTCTCTCACCGGCTCTCTGCTCGGGGAGCTCTGAACTAAGTGATCAGTGGTGCTAGATCACTCGGTTATCTATCTTAGAACTAGGATAGATGAAGCATCGGACTGATCCTGCACCCACCTAGGTAGGTATGATTAAAAAACAAAACTCCATTCTCATACTTCTCTTTTAATGATGAAGCGTTTCTGAAAGATTGTACACCTGCTGTATATTGTGAGATTTTAGGATTTTTTTCTCATTCAGACATACAGTATAAAGTTACTGAAGGGTTAAATTTAAAAATCCAGTTGTACATTTTTTTATACTGTAGATTGACCAACACATGTATAGTGCATGCACCTGCCTAAAATGTTGGTGAGCCCAGCGAGAGGACTCTTATTGGAGATTACCACCAGCAGGAAAAGAGGGTTATTGTACTGATTATCTTATTACTATTGACTGTCATCCTCAGATATGTGAAATCAGTCATGGACACTATCAAAGCTAACTGACTAATTACTTTTTTCTGGGGAACTAGGAAAGTCATTATATTACACAGCTAGATTGGCAACAGTCATGTAGCTTAGACGTCACACATTGCATTTATGTCTTTCAATTTTGTATAAATAGTTCTGGTTTGCAAATTTTTTGCCCTTTAGCAACAAGCTCAGAAAGAATGTGCCCTGCAGAGTATTTATAATTATATTTAAAGATCCAAACTGGGTTATACATGTTTTTAGCTAAACCAGAAAAACCTGTTTGTTATAACACAGATGAAAAAAATTGATACATTTTGTTACATTGTAGTTCTGTTGCAGATCTTCCTATATGTAGACGTCCAAATGGGCGACCTCAGTGTCCAGTAATTGGTGGAAAAAGAAGAACGTCTGTCTCAGCCCTCCCCCTAAAATGTTCAGTAGTTATGTTGTAAAGTTCAAGAACATCTCCAACCAAACTTTTTGTTTTGTTTTTTTGGGAAGGATTGTATCCGTGGTGTCCAAACTGTGGCCCGGGGCAGATGCCTTTGCCCTTTGCTTGCCTTTATCCAGCCTTTGGGGCACTTTTCCCCCTACTGTTACCTACAATGGGGGGCATAGTTCTTTTCACTGACACCAACAATGGAGCACTGTTCCTCCCACAAATACTAACAATGGGGCACTGTTTCGCCAACTGACACCAACAATGGAGCACTGTTCCTCCCACAAATACTAACAATGGGGCACTATTTCGCCAACTGACACCAACAATGGAGCACTGTTCCTCCCACAAATACTAACAATGGGGCACTATTTCGCCAACTGACACCAACAATGGAGCACTGTTCCTCCCACAAATACTAACAATGGGGCACTATTTCGCCAACTGACACCAACAATGGAGCACTGTTCCTCCCACAAATACTAACAATGGGGCACTATTTCGCCAACTGACACCAACAATGGAGCACTGTTCCTCCCACAAATACTAACAATGGGGCACTATTTTGCCAACTGACACCAATGTTGGGGCACTATTCCTCCCACTGACACCAATATTAGGGCACTATTCCCTCCACTGAGACCACTGATAGGGGCATAATTTCTTACACTGACACCAACAGTTGGGCACAATTTCTCCCACTGATACCAGTGATGGAGCACTATTCCTCCACTGATACCAATGATGGGACACTATTCCTCCCACTGACACCAATGATGGGACACTATTCCTCCCACTGACACCAATGATGGGACACTATTCCTCCTACTGAAACCAATGATTGGGCAAAGTTTTCTCCCACTGATGCCAGGACATTTTCTACTCAGCCCCCCTAAAGTCTGAAGGACAGTAAACTGGCTCCTTGTTTAGAAAGTTTGGAGACCCCTGGATTATATGGTAACCTTCATCAGGTTCTAAACATTGTCTGTGTCCCCACTGCTTTTCTCATCTGTCATACTTTAGATCTGGGTCTCCAAACTAATGCCCGTGGGCAACGTCGGGCTGCTACAAGATTTTATCCGGCCCCTGGCTAGAGTCAGTGGCGTATCCTCAATGTGTTCTTACTAAGGATAAAAGTCAGCAGAGGCTGCCTATGGTCTCATGCAAGGGGGACTCCTATGGGGATCCTGATGTAAGTGTGGACTCTAATGGTTACCCTGATGTAAGAGGGCAATCTGATTAGAGTTTTTTTTCAGCCCACAAATATTTGTAAATTTAGTGTAGGTTTTCAATAGTTATTGATTTACAAGAAACTCAATAATAGTTTAAAGTGATCAATTATGGTAGTATATAAGTAATAATATCTATCTATCTATCTATCTATCTATCTATCTATCTATCTATCTATCTATCTATCTATCTATCTATCTATCTATCTATCTATCTATCTATCTATCTATCTATCTATCTATCTATCTATCTATCTATCTATCTATCTATCTATCTATCTATCTATCTATCTATCTATCTATCTATCTATCTATCTATCTATCTCTCTTTCAATATAGATACATATATACTATATTGTCAGAACTATTGAGACGCCTGCCTTTACACACACATGAACATTAATGACATCCCAGTCTTAGTCCATAGGGTTCAATAATGAGTTGGCCCACCCTGTGCAGCTATAACAGTTTCAACTCTTCTGGAAAGGCTGTCCACAAGGTTTAGGAGTGTCTATGGGAGTGTTTGACCATTCTTCCAGAAGTGCATCAGCGTGAGGAGAAAATAAAAAAGCTGGTAGCCGGGCTTCTTTTATAGGGACATCGGTCCCAATCTGTGCCCACCAGTGCTGCTAATCAGTGCCAACCAGTGCCACCTATCAGTGCCCATCAGTGCTGCTAATCAGCGTCCACCAGTGCTTCTAATCAGCGCCCACCAGTGCCACCTATCAGTGCCCATCAGTGCTGCCAATCAGTGCCTCTTCATTAGTGTTACCTATTGGTGCCACCTACCAGTGCCTTTCCGTTCCACCTATCAGTGCTGCCTATCAGTGCCATCTCTCAGTGCCATTCAGTGCTGCCTATCAGAGTGCATCAGTGCCACCTATCAGTGCAGCCTCATTAGTGCCTCCTCATCAGTGCCCACCAGTATCATCCCATCAGTGCCCATTAGTCCCGCCCCATCAACACCCAACAGTCCCGCAACATCAGTGCCCACCAGTGCCACCCCATCAGTGTTCACCAGTGCCCATTAGTGCCCCTCAATGCCACCTATCAGTGCCCATCAGTGCCCGTCAATGCAGCCTCATCAGCGTACATCAGTGAAGGAGAAAAATTACCTGTTTGAAAAATGTTGTAACAAACTATGAAAAATTTGTTTATTTTTTTCAAAGTTTTTATTTTTGTTTCTTTAGCAAAAAATTAAAAAAACCCAGAGGTGATTAAATACCACCAAAAGAAAGCTATGTTTATGTAAAAAAAATTATAATTTGCCATTAAAATTGTGACAGCGCTAAAAGCTGAAAATTGGCCTGTCAGGAAGGGGACCAGTAAGCAAGTGTTTAAATGGTATACCTCTTTAACCGCTTGCCGACTGCCGTCAGTAGATTTACTGCGGCAGTCAGCCCCTCACAGGCAAAGTGACGTTAATTAATGTCACTAGCCTGGGAGGGTCTGGGGAGCGAGCGCGCGCCCGCGGAGGCGCGCTCCCGCGCGGTCACGGACCCCCCCGCGCGTGTGACCGGCGGACCCGATGTCCGCCGCTCACTCTGCGATCGTCGGGGGAGAGGGAGAAAGGCAGGCAGCTTATGTAAACAAGCCACCTGTCATTCTCCTCGGTGTAAAAACACTGATCACATGGTTCTACTATGTAGAACCGTTGATCAGTGTCCTTACACCTCAAGCCACAGCCAATCACAGTAAGAATCACGCCCCTAGGGACACACACAGCCCCTCCCTCTCAAATAAAGTTAACCCCTTCACTACCAGTGTATTTTTACAGTAACAGTGCATATGTATAGCACTGATTACTGTAGAAATGTCACTGGTAACCCCAAAAGTGTCAAAAATGTCAGTCAAGCGTCTGATCTGTCCGCCGCAATGTCGCAGTACCGCAAAAAAAATCGCAGATCGCCGCCATTACGCGTTAAAAAAAAACAACAAAAATGACAAAAAATCTTTCCCTTTGTTAGTAAACGCGATAACTTTTGCACAAACCAATAAAAATACGCTTTTTGCAATTTTTTTTACCAAACATATGTAGCATAAAACAAATTGGCCGAAAATGTTAAAAAATTTTGATTTTTACTTTTTTTTGGGGAGAATTTCATATAAAAAAATGTGAAAAATATTGTTATTTTTGCAAAATTTACGCTTTTTTTTTGTTTATAGCGCAAAAAGTAAAAAGCGCACAGGTGATCAAATACCACCAAAAGAAAGCTCTGTTTGTGGGAAAAAAAGGACGTCAAATTCGTTTAGGTACAGCGTCGCACGACCACGCAATTGTCCGTTAAAGTCACGCAGTGCCGAATCGCAAAATACCCCCTGGTCGTTTAGCAGCCAAATCCTCCGGGGCTTAAGTGGTTAACAGTATTGTGATGTCACTCAGGGGATCTTGCGTATGGTTACCATTCATTCCCATTTTCCAGGACAGTCCCAGTTTTGAGGTATCTTTCTCTGCAGTACTGCAGTGTCTTTCTCTACTAAAGTACTTTGCTGCTTGACATATTTGGTATGTATTTAATCGAAGCCACCTCATTTGATATATTTTACCGAAAAATGGTTTTATATTGTGTTTGTGTGCACTAAAATGTATTTGGTTGCATTTTATTTTTACTGTGAATATAAATCTCATAAAAAAAATGTTACCATTTTATTCTACAGGTTATTTGCTTTCAGAAAATATTGAATGTTTTGAGGCTCAATTATATTTAAAGTCTGGTGAGTGCACCCCCAAAAGGGTCTGTTTGCAAGCACTTTGGCACCTGTGTGGAGCACTTCAAGCACTCAGCACTTCATTTCAATTTCGAATGGATTATAATTTTGAACTGCACATTATTCAGCACTTTGGCACTGTTAGCACCATCTATGCATTTGTTTGCACTTTTGTATATTTTTTATTGACTTATTTTCTCACTAGTGCACTTTATTAGTATTCATTGCCATTGTTGATTTTTATATCATTATTATTGGATGATTTTGGATATTTTGTATATTTTAGATTTTGTCACGAGTTCACTTTATTATTTTATATATTGCAATGGAATGATTCTGAATGACTTATATTTTAATTGTGATAATTTTGTATACGCCTGGTAGCGCTGTTTTAGATTATTTTAAAATGTATTTGATTGCATTTTATTTTTACTGTGAATATACATCTCATAAATTTTTTTTTACCATTTTATTCTACAGGTTATTTGCTTTCAGAAAATATTTAATGTTTTGGGGGTTTTGGTAATCATCAAGCCTCAAATGTACATTTTATCATGTGTGCAAAAAAATTTAAATAAAAAGGAAACAATGGAGCTGGCAGTGAAAAGTCAGCAGCAGTTTGCATAATATCCTCAGTACTTCATAAGGAAACTGTTTTGGCAGCTTTTGTTCCTGAAGAAATTCCTGCAGGTAATTACCAACGTTAGCACAGTGAAAAGTCATCGGGTTTTTATCCAATCAAAATTTTTCACTTTGACCAATGCGAAAACTCTAAGTAGTTTATCTGAGGAAGGTTATTTCTGTTTAACCACTTAAGCCCCAGCCCTATTTCGGACACTTTTTGTTTACAAGTTAAAATCAGTATTTTTTCCTAGAAAACTACTTAGAACCCCCAAACATTATATATATATTTTTTTTTAGCAAAGACTCTGGAGAATAAAATGTCGGTCATTGCAATATTTTTTGTCACGCGGTATTTGCGCAGCGGTCTTTAAAACGCCATTTTTTTTGGAAAAAAATTTGAAAAATCACATTTCACTGCATTTAAAAAATACTAAACAGTAAAGTTAGCCCATTTTTTTGTATATTGTGAAAGATGATGTCACGCCGAGTAAATAGATACCCAACATGTTACGGTTTAAAATTGCGCCCCCCCCCCCCCGTGGGATGGCGACAAACTACGGTCAATAGAGATCTCAATAGGCGACGCTTTAAATTTTTTTAACGGTTACCAGTTTAGAGTTAGAGTGTAGCTCTTTTTTTTTAATTATTGCTCACGCTCTGACGATTGCGGCGATACCTCACATGTGTGATTTGAACAGCGATTTCATTCGCGGCTCGACTTATACGTATATGTTTTTTTTTTGTGCGCGAGCTAACGGTGACAGGGGCAGTTATTTTTTTTTTTTTTCCTGTTTATTTTATATTTTTTTTAACTTTATTACAGGTTTAAAAAAAAAAAAAAATCTGATCACTTTTATTGCTGTCACAAGCAATGTAAACATCCCTTGTGACACCAATATGTAGTGACAGGTACTCTTTATGGAGGGACCCCTCCACTACACTTTCATGAATGCAAAACGCCGAAAATGGCGTTTTTGCATACAGCCGTTTTTTAAATTTGCTGAATAAAAAGAGAAAAATAACCGCGCTAAAGTGAATATTGTATAAAAAGCAGCGACTTCAAGTGCGACCACACCCTCAAATAATGTATAGAAAAATAAGCCGCGCTGCGTGATGTGGGTAAACAAAAAATTATTAATGTCCAAACAAAAATCAATGTCCCAAATATCAACTTGATTGACGCTGAAAACATAGATCACACTCCACGGTCTCTGTAGGAAATGTGCTTACCAGATAGCCACTAAAATCTGCAAGATTCATATGCTGAGATATAGTCACAGATCTGGGAGATGGGAGTTGTCAGAGTCCTCAGCGAATAATGTGAATAATATGCAAAAGAGAGAAAACTTGCATAGTGTAATACCGTAAATTATATAAAATTTCCACCACCAATAAGGAATCCCTATCAATCGTGCAGCAGCTCACCAAATGAATAATGAGTAAACGTGAATGGCCCAGTGTAAAGAAAGGAATGTGGAAACGAACCACCACCAATTGTGAAGCCTCTTACCGAAAAAATAGGTCAAATGAGCAAATAGGTTAATCCAGATCGCCAAGAAACCAGAAACGTCACTCAAAAGCCCTATAGGCCTCTTACCAGATGACAAATAATCCAAGCAGTAGATCTAATAACGCTTTCCCATCATACGTGAAGCTCCGGGACCAACAGCATCAATGGTGTTAACTGTAAACTCAGTACCAGGATGTAGCCCGAGTGAAAGAGAGAGCGCCAATAGTGTAATAAAATAATAACTGATTTATTGATTAAAAAGAAGAACACTCACAAACATTGTAGATAAAATCGCGATGGATGGGAGCCGCCGGCCGGACGGCAAAGCACATCCGCTCCTAGGATAACTTCCGGGATGACGTCAGCACGCCGCGACCTGACGGCGTTTCGTCCAAGAAGACGTTATCAAAGGTACGGACGGCGTGCTGACGCCATCTCTTATAGAAAAAACCTGATTATAATACCCGGAAGTGTTTGAACAATTCCGCCCTGAAGCTGTGAACCGGACATCCAATGACCGGAACCAGGGTAGATCTATCTCACCATTTTGGTTAAGGGCACATATCAACTTCACTAACCCGGAATGTCCCATATTAAGGGCAAACATATTTAAAGGTGTAGCGGGCCTATTTGGCACAGCCGATGTGAAATAAAAAAATTGTTAAACCATAGATGTAAACAGAATAAACATAAGGACATATATGGGCATTGTGTATAACTGTATCGTCTTGCGCTCAGATGCGCTGAGACCGCAAAAATAATTGACCGTATTGTGTACAATTGAGTCAAACTGTAGCGGAATAAGTTCAAACTCTAACCGGGGATCAGCATCATAAATATAGACCAAATATTAAATGTTGCAAATACATTAAGAGGCTATTCAGAAAAACTAAACAGTTGAAATTGTATCCCCAATAAATGAATGTATGACCATAAATGATTATTACCATGCAACAAAGTATGATAGCTAACATATAATGTGTCACCAATTCTACTTAATAAACACCATAATGTATGATATATATATATTGAAAAAATATTAAATTAGGGGAGAGGGGTAATTTAATCTACATCTAGTGTTTAAACTAATGTGACAATTCCCAAGGGTAGATCACACTGAATTGTAAATATAATAAAATAATAAGAAATATACATCTAAAGAATAAAAACTAAGAATTATCCAAAAAAGCATTAACCTCAACATCAACATTGAGGCCATATGGCACATAGCATTTTACACGATGTATCCAGGACATCTCAAGTTTTGAGATGCCCCTCACAAGAGGTTCACCCCTCCAATGTGGCACAAAGCGATCTATGCCCAAAAAAAGGGTGTGTCTAGGATCTTTATTATGTACTGCTGCATAGTGTTTGGATACTGAGTGTTTGGGGAAGCCCTTCCTTATATTTGCCACATGTTCATTTAATCTTACGTTAAGTGGGCGTTTTGTCCTGCCTATATATTGGTGTCCACAAGGACACTGCAGTAGATAGACAACCCCAGTAGTTGTGCATGATATAAAAGGCTCTATATTATGCTTACGTCCTGTACTATTGGATACAAATTCTTGTACTCTTCTCCGTTTATTGGAACTAAGGGTGCAAATTTGACAACGGTTGCACCTATAGTATCCCGTAAGTTGTTGCAAAAAACTGGGTTTGGGGACAGGGGGTTCCAAGATATTAGGAGAAACTTTGTCCCTCAAAGAGGGGACCCCCCTAAAAACCACCTTAGGTTTAATAGGTAAGTTTTCACGAAGCACCAGATCATTGTTTAATATATGCCAATGACGAGCGACCAAATTCTTTATGGTCATATGTTGACTAGAGTATGTGGTCACAAATGGCAGAATAAAAGGGTCTGTCTGATCCTGCCTCCTAGATTTACTCAACAAAGCCTGTCTGTCAATTGATCTCACTTCAGACAGAGCATGTTGAAGGAACTCCTCATTATATCCCTTATCCAGGAATCTTGTTGTTAATGTTTGTGCCTGTCTATCAAAGTCACGTATATCGGAACAATTCCGTCTAATGCGAAGGTATTGTCCCTTGGGGATAGCTCGCAACCAAGGAGCATGGTGGCAACTCTCGACAGGAATATAAGAATTCCTGTCCGTGGACTTGAAATGGGTGGAGGTGACAAATTGTCCATCCCTGATGGAAATATTCAAATCCAAAAAATTGACACCTAATTGACTACATTCATAATTTAAATGTATGCCTCTATCATTAGAATTAAGATCATCCAAAAATGAGGATAGATCGTCATGTGTACCGTCCCATAGGAGGAGGACGTCATCGATATACCTAGCCCACAGAAGAATCTGCGGGCGGTGATATGCATAGATGACGTCCTCCTCCCATTGGGCCATAAAAAGATTGGCCAGGGACGGGGCATATTTGGCCCCCATGGCCACGCCAGTGATTTGACGATAAAATTGGCCGTTATACCAGAAGTAGTTATGCTGTGCTGCAAATTTGAGTAACTCCATGATAAAGGAAATTTGGGCTTCTGGTAAATTAGAGTCACGAGTTAGAAACATGTTGACGGCATCAAGACCCACCTCATGCGGAATTACCGTGTAGAGAGATGAAACGTCGGCTGTGACCAGCCATAGATGTTCTGTAGGGCTTAAGTCAGCCAACATATTAATGACATGTTTAGTGTCCTTAATGAATGAAGGTGTGGCTTGAACCAAAGGTTGCAAATACGTGTCTATATATTTCCCCACCCGGGACGTCACAGAGTCAATACCACTGACTATGGGACGCCCCGGGGGGGAAACAAGACTTTTATGTAATTTTGGCAAATAGTATATCACTGGAGTGCGAGGGCACTTAGGGACCAAAAATGCCTTTTCTTTGTTGTTAAGGATACTGGAATTATAGCCCCTCTCTACCAATGATTGTAAAGTTTTTTTATATGAGGCTTTAGGGTCCTTAGGTAACAACACATATGTTTGTCTGTCACCAAGGATACGCTGCATTTCATCCTCATAGTCTTTTTTATCCAGTACCGCGATACCTCCCCCCTTGTCTGCAGGCCTTATCACTAAGTCCTTACGTGCACACAGGGAGTCTAGTCCCTTTTGCAAATCAGATGAAAGAGAAGATTTATGCACTTGAATATTGTCCAGATCTCTTAACATGACGTCCCTGAACACTTTTAATGAAGGGGCCAAACCACCAGGGGGATTAAATAGTGACGCATTAGCAAGACCAGAATGTTGAAACTCCGTGCTAACCACTCTATGTTCTTTGATAGGATTGCTCAAGACATAACGTTTGATATTAACCCTACGGACAAATCTGTGAATGTCCATGTAGGTCTGGAACTTGTCACCATGCTCCTTGGTTGCGAGCTATCCCCAAGGGACAATACCTTCGCATTAGACGGAATTGTTCCGATATACGTGACTTTGATAGACAGGCACAAACATTAACAACAAGATTCCTGGATAAGGGATATAATGAGGAGTTCCTTCAACATGCTCTGTCTGAAGTGAGATCAATTGACAGACAGGCTTTGTTGAGTAAATCTAGGAGGCAGGATCAGACAGACCCTTTTATTCTGCCATTTGTGACCACATACTCTAGTCAACATATGACCATAAAGAATTTGGTCGCTCGTCATTGGCATATATTAAACAATGATCTGGTGCTTCGTGAAAACTTACCTATTAAACCTAAGGTGGTTTTTAGGGGGGTCCCCTCTTTGAGGGACAAAGTTTCTCCTAATATCTTGGAACCCCCTGTCCCCAAACCCAGTTTTTTGCAACAACTTACGGGATACTATAGGTGCAACCGTTGTCAAATTTGCACCCTTAGTTCCAATAAACGGAGAAGAGTACAAGAATTTGTATCCAATAGTACAGGACGTAAGCATAATATAGAGCCTTTTATATCATGCACAACTACTGGGGTTGTCTATCTACTGCAGTGTCCTTGTGGACACCAATATATAGGCAGGACAAAACGCCCACTTAACGTAAGATTAAATGAACATGTGGCAAATATAAGGAAGGGCTTCCCCAAACACTCAGTATCCAAACACTATGCAGCAGTACATAATAAAGATCCTAGACACACCCTTTTTTTGGGCATAGATCGCTTTGTGCCACATTGGAGGGGTGAACCTCTTGTGAGGGGCATCTCAAAACTTGAGATGTCCTGGATACATCGTGTAAAATGCTATGTGCCATATGGCCTCAATGTTGATGTTGAGGTTAATGCTTTTTTGGATAATTCTTAGTTTTTATTCTTTAGATGTATATTTCTTATTATTTTATTATATTTACAATTCAGTGTGATCTACCCTTGGGAATTGTCACATTAGTTTAAACACTAGATGTAGATTAAATTACCCCTCTCCCCTAATTTAATATTTTTTCAATATATATATATCATACATTATGGTGTTTATTAAGTAGAATTGGTGACACATTATATGTTAGCTATCATACTTTGTTGCATGGTAATAATCATTTATGGTCATACATTCATTTATTGGGGATACAATTTCAACTGTTTAGTTTTTCTGAATAGCCTCTTAATGTATTTGCAACATTTAATATTTGGTCTATATTTATGATGCTGATCCCCGGTTAGAGTTTGAACTTATTCCGCTACAGTTTGACTCAATTGTACACAATACGGTCAATTATTTTTGCGGTCTCAGCGCATCTGAGCGCAAGACGATACAGTTATACACAATGCCCATATATGTCCTTATGTTTATTCTGTTTACATCTATGGTTTAACAATTTTTTTATTTCACATCGGCTGTGCCAAATAGGCCCGCTACACCTTTAAATATGTTTGCCCTTAATATGGGACATTCCGGGTTAGTGAAGTTGATATGTGCCCTTAACCAAAATGGTGAGATAGATCTACCCTGGTTCCGGTCATTGGATGTCCGGTTCACAGCTTCAGGGCGGAATTGTTCAAACACTTCCGGGTATTATAATCAGGTTTTTTCTATAAGAGATGGCGTCAGCACGCCGTCCGTACCTTTGATAACGTCTTCTTGGACGAAACGCCGTCAGGTCGCGGCGTGCTGACGTCATCCCGGAAGTTATCCTAGGAGCGGATGTGCTTTGCCGTCCGGCCGGCGGCTCCCATCCATCGCGATTTTATCTACAATGTTTGTGAGTGTTCTTCTTTTTAATCAATAAATCAGTTATTATTTTATTACACTATTGGCGCTCTCTCTTTCACTCAGGCTACATCCTGGTACTGAGTTTACAGTTAACACCATTGATGCTGTTGGTCCCGGAGCTTCACGTATGATGGGAAAGCGTTATTAGATCTACTGCTTGGATTATTTGTCATCTGGTAAGAGGCCTATAGGGCTTTTGAGTGACGTTTCTGGTTTCTTGGCGATCTGGATTAACCTATTTGCTCATTTGACCTATTTTTTCGGTAAGAGGCTTCACAATTGGTGGTGGTTCGTTTCCACATTCCTTTCTTTACACTGGGCCATTCACGTTTACTCATTATTCATTTGGTGAGCTGCTGCACGATTGATAGGGATTCCTTATTGGTGGTGGAAATTTTATATAATTTACGGTATTACACTATGCAAGTTTTCTCTCTTTTGCATATTATTCACATTATTCGCTGAGGACTCTGACAACTCCCATCTCCCAGATCTGTGACTATATCTCAGCATATGAATCTTGCAGATTTTAGTGGCTATCTGGTAAGCACATTTCCTACAGAGACCGTGGAGTGTGATCTATGTTTTCAGCGTCAATCAAGTTGATATTTGGGACATTGATTTTTGTTTGGACATTAATAATTTTTTGTTTACCCACATCACGCAGCGCGGCTTATTTTTCTATATATTTTTAAATTTGCTGCCTTTTGCAGCACAGTAACCCGGTAGTGACGTCATGGACGCCGCCCCTGGGTTACGTCATCGAAAAACCCGATCAAAGCTGTTTCCGGCATTGATCGGGACTCCATCCAGCCAGCGGACGTACCGGCTGGGTGCTCGGGGCTCCCGGTGGGACGGGAGCCCCGAGCAAAGTCACGGAAGGCGGCAGGAGGGGGGGGACGTCCCCTCCCGCTCACCCGGGTAACGATCGAGCGGCTCCCGGGCCGCATCGGTCATTACCGACGGAAAGCCGACCGTTGGCTCTAAACCACGGTACCGGGATGGTGCCTCTAGCTAGAGGCATCATCCCGGTATACTACTGCAAAGTTTGCCAACGTAGTCCTACGTCACTTTGCGGTAAGTGGTTAAAGGGATTTGTTTAGAAGGTCAGATGAAAATGCCAAATAAGATTCAACTGCTTGTAGGAAATCTGTAGCGAGCCTTTCTAAAGGGCCATACACACTATAAGATTTTCTGAAGACTTTTCCTTCAGATTTACCTTTTCTATGTAGTGCAAGGGCCTGCCAGATTGCATACAAATTGAAAGTGTTTAGGTTTGACCTCATATTATATGGTTTTGGTAAATCTAAAGGAAAAAGTCTTCAGAAAATCTTATAGTGTGTATGGCCCATAACTCTCGACAAGAACTCGACAAGAAAAGAGTCCACTTGAGTTGAATTTATCTGGTAGCCAAACACACAGCTTCAGCCAAACACTAACCATGAGTGGAAGAAAAGTTTTTGTGTTATTCAGATTCTCGGAAAAATGGCCAAGAAATCATAAATTCTGCCAGGGTGTGTAAACTTATGAGAACAACCATAATTCATGTGTGCCTTATACTGTACATGTATACAGCAGGAGCTGCTTGCATTACTACATTGTGTGTACCATTCTGATTTTTGTACAGGGAGGATCCTCACCCTGCCAACATCCAATTGTATAGAAAAGGAAATCCCTGCAAATTAAGGGAATTTCTTAGGGACCCCCAGGACACATGAACCAGTGTCCCCAATGGAAGATTTCCCCACTATTACTTCCCTAAGGACAACCAAAAATTTGGGGATTTTCTTTCACTTCCAATGATAAGGATAATGGTATAATAAATGACGAGAGTAAATCTCCTTAACTACTTCCCGTCCATCATATAGCAAAATGACAGCCGCAAAGTGGTTGCTCTATCCTGACTGGGCGTCATATGCGCATCTCAGATCCCGGTAAAGAGCCCATGACGTAGGCTCTTTACCATGTGACCAGCTGTGTCCAATCACAGCTGGTCACACAGTAAATAGGAAGTGCTGTTGATCGGCTTTCCTCAGTTCGCGCCTGACAGGCGCGAGTAGAGGGGAGCCAAAGGCGGCTCTCCAGACGGGGGGGGGGGGGGGTCTGTGCTGGTAGTCAGAGCATTGATTACCAGTGCAGACCCTTGGGGGATGCCACTAGAGCCAACAGGGATTACCCACCCATGGCCACCAGGGATGCCCACCCATGGCCACCAGGGATGCCCACCTATGGCCACCAGGGATGCAAATCAGTGCTCAGGGAGCCTGCCAGTGCCCTCCTCATCAGTGCTTCCCATCATTGCCATCTATCAGTGTCACCCACCAGTGCCCATCATTGTCATCTGTCAGTGCTGCCCACCAGTGCCCATCATTGCCCATCAGTGCCGCCTATCATTGCCCATCAGTGCTGCCTATTAGTGCCCATCAGTGCGGCCTATTAGTGCCTATCAGTGCTGCCTATCAGTGCCCATCAGTGCTGCCTATCAGTGCCCATCAGTGCTGCATATTAGTGCCTTATCATCAGTGCCACCCCATCAGTGCCTTCTCATCAGTGCCTGCCAGTGCGGTCTCATCAGTGCTCCTCAGTGCAGGAAAAAACTTATTTTTACAAAATTTTATAACATAAACAAAAAAAATGTTTTTTTTTTTTCAAACTTTTTGGTCATTTTTTATTTGTTTAGCAAAAAAGAAAAAAACCCAGAGGTGATCAAATACCACCAAAAGAAAGCTCTATTTGTGGGGGGAAAATTACATAAATTTGGTTTAGGTACAGTGTTGCATGACCGCGCAATTGTCATTCAAATTGCAACAGCGCTAAAAGCTGAAAATTGGCCTGGGCAGGAAGAAGGTGAAAGTGCCCGGTATTGAAATGGTTGAAGGGGGTGTCTTGTCGAATAGTGCAGATCGTCAGGTAATGCCTCCGATGATCTGACATCATGCCAGCTGATTGCCAGAGTGACGTTAGTACTACACATGTGAATGATAAGCATTCTAATCCTTCTCCACTCTATCCACAATGAAACAAAAAAAAAAGTGCCTTTAGTTAACCAATCAGCGGGTCCTGCGGATGCGATGTCCGCCATGACACACCGATCATTTGGAGGAGAGGCAGACCACCGTTCTGTCAGAGATGAAGATGGAGATCTTGTGTTTCTGCTAAGCAGAAACACGGATCTTAGTCTTCTTCCAGTTAACCCATCCCCCACACAGTTAGAAAGCACTCCCTAGGAGCACACTTTACCTTTTGATTGCCCCTAATGTAAACCTGCCAGTGTCATTTATACAGTGACAGTGCATTTATTTTTTTTAGCACTGATCACTGTATTGGTGTCACTGGTCCCCAAAAAGTGTCACGGGGTGTCAGATTTGTCCGCCGCAATGTCGCAATCCCGCTAAAAATCGCTGATCTCCGCCATTACTAGTAAAAAAAAAATAAAAATTCCATCAATATATCCCCTAGTTTGTAGACGCTATACATTTTGCGCAAACCAATCAATATACGCTTATTGGGATTTTTTTTTAAAAAATATGTAGCAGAATACATATTGGCCTAAACTGATGAAAAAATTCGATTTTTTAAAAAAAATTTTATTGGATATGTTTTATAGCATAAAGTAAAAAATATTCTTTTTTTTTTTTCAAAACTGTTAGGTGTCTGATTTAGCCGCCACAATGTCACGGTCCCGCTATAAGTCACCGATCGCTGCCATTACTAGTAAAAAAACAAGTAAAAAAAAATTCTATAAAAATATCCCCTAGTTTGCAGATGCGATAACCTTTGCGCAAACCAATCAATATACACTGACTGTGATTTTTTTTTTAACAAAAAAATATGTAGCAGAATACATATTGACCTAAATTGATGAATAAATTTGATTTTTTTACATTTTTTTAATTGGATATGTTTTAGAGCATAAGGTAAAAAAAAAATATATATATATATATATATATATATATATATATATATATATATATATTTTTTTTTTTTTTCAAAACTGTTAGGTGTCAGATTTTGTGAGATATAAGTGGAAATTTAGCAGGAAAATGAAGTGATTAAACAGAACAAGGTTTTGAATGAATTGATGAATAAATTCGATTTTTTACATTTTTTTTTATTGGATATGTTTTATAGCATAAAGTAAAAAATATAGTTTTTTTTTCAAAACCGTTAGGCGTTCGATTTGTACGCTGCAATGTCGCAGTCCTGCTATAAGTCACTGATCGCCGCCATTACAAGTAAAAAAAAAAAAAAATTCCATAAAAATATTCCCTAGTTGTAGACGCTATAACTTTTGTGCAAACCAATCAATATACGCTTATTGGGATTGTTTTTTTTTTTTACCAAAAATATGTAGCAGAATACATATCAGCCTAAACTGTTGATTACATTTTATTTTTTACATTTTTTTATTGGATATGTTTTATAGCAGAAAGTAAAAAATATTGTTTTTTTTTTTAAACTGTTAGGTGTCCGATTTGTACATTGCAATGTCACAGTCCCGCTATGAGTCACTGATCGCCGCCATTACTAGTTAAAAAAAAAAATTCCCATTGTTTGTAGTCGCAATACCTTTTGTGAAAACCAATCCATATACGCTTTTAGGAATTTTTTTTACCAAAAATATGTAGCAGAATACATATTGGCCTAAAATTTATGAATACATTTGATTTTATAAATTTTTTATTGGATATGTTTTATAGCAGAAATTAAAAAATATTGTTTTTTTTTTTTCAAAACTGTTAGGTGTCCAATTTGTCCGCCGCAATGTCACAGCACTGCTATAAGTCGCTGATCACCGCCATCACTAGCAAAAAAAGGAAAAACAAAAACCATAAAAATATCCCATCATTTGTAGACGTGATAACTTTTGTGCAAACCAATCAATATACGCTTATTGTTTTTCTTTTTTTACCAAAAACATGTAGCAGAACACATATTGGCCTAAATTGATGAATAAATTAGATTTTTTACATTTTTTATTGAATATGTTTTATAGCATAAGGTAAAAAAAAATATATATATATATTTTTTTTTTCAAAACTGTTAGGTGTCAGATTTTGTGAGATATAAGTGGAAATTTAGCAGGAAAATGAAGTGATTAAACAGAACAAGGTGACGGCATGTAGAAGGAAGAGAGGTAAAAATAGAGAGATTTCCATCCCTGCAGGCTGAGCGCTGAGCAATGCAAGAAGCATCAACTGGTGACACCGACGATGGAAGATCTTTATCTGTAGAAGGGCGTGAGCGGAATTCTAATCATCAGATCTCACAGTTATGAATATTTAAAAAAAAAAAAAACTGCTCCTGGCAAAATATATATATATTTATTTATTTATTTTTTTTTTTTGCACTGGTACGTGTTACCAAGAGTAGTGTCTAACCTCCATATTTATTTTTTTTTTTTTAGACAATCATTTTCCTATATGAATATTTACTAAAAATATTAAAACCTTGAAGACGGCTACAGTTGGAATTTCTCTAACTGCCACTTGTACTCAACTCATAAATAGTGATGAGCTGAACTGCAGGGTTTGGTGACCTTCAAAGATGTTCAGATGCTGAACCCGAACCCTACTGAAATCAGTGAGAGCCAAATGCGCCGCCATTACTAGTAAAAATAAATAAATAAATAAAAATTCCATAAAAATATCCCATAGATTGTAGACACGATAACTTTTGTGCAAACCAATCAATATACGCCTATTGGGTTTTTTTTTTTTATCAAAAACATGTAGCAGACTACATATTATTGGCCTAAATTGATGAATAAAATAGATTTTTTACATTTTTTTATTGGATATGTTTTAAAGCATAAAGTAAAAAAATATTTTTTTTTCAAAGCTGTTAGGTGTCCGATTTGTCTGCGGCAATGTCATGGCCCTGCTATAAGTCGCTGATTGCCGCCATTACTAGTAAAAAATAAAAACAAATTCCATAAAAATATTCCCTAGTTGTAGACACGATAACTTTTGCACAAACCAATCAATATACGCTTATTGGGATTTTTTTTTTTTTTACCAAAAACATGTAGCAGAATACATATTGGCCTAATTTGATGAATAAAATAGATTTCTCTTACGTCCTCCGACAGTCGCCGCCTCTTCATATTCGTCACATATGGGGTATTAGACTTTGCTCCGAAGGAGTAGCTAGGCAACAGAATATGTTAACAATAAAGCTTTAACATATCCCACCCTCAAGGGGTGGTCCCCTCAGTCAATACCCTCCTACTTCCTGCAACCATATCTCAGTTTTAATGTCTAGCTTGTCAGGAGTGGCTGGCTCTCTCTGTGCTGGGACTTTTTGTCCCAGACTCTTTCTTCTTTTTGATATTTTGTTTGAGTTTTCTCTCTACCTTTACTTAGCTGTTATTTTTGTCAGCATTAGTTAGTTCTTCGGACGAAGAGGATCATGCGGACTGGGTCTCGGGCTGATCCCCCTGGTCGCAGGTCGTGGGTCAGTGGCTTCCCAGTCTGCCATCGAGCGTTCAGCCAGGTAACGCTCCTGGCACGGTGAACGACCCATCCCTGTTCGGTGCAGGGATGATTGGTGAGGTGGCTACCTCACCGGACGCTGTGCGGTTTCTGAACCGCCATTGTGTGCGTCTTGAATTGCGACTCTCCCTGCCTCATGTGCAGCGGCTTGTTCGCCTGTGCGGGTTCCCCACGCCATGTGAGGTAAGTGTATCTATGTGGGGACCTGTCTGTCTGGGGGGGGTCTCAGTCTGGGACTGTGTAACCTGCCTTTAATCACACTGCTTGTCTCCCTATATCTCGGCTGCATGCTGTGGGCTGCAAGGGGGGGGGGAGTTGTATGACACTGAGTATGTCAGGCTGGGCAGTGTGAGGAGCTGTGTGCTGTGGGGCATGTTTTTAATGGCATGTTGGGGCATATACAGCGATCGCTGCGGCGATCTAACATGTATCCATATAAGGGGATAATATTGTGTGTGATTTTATGCACTGTGGAGCGGCGATTTCGGCGCCAAACGGCGCCATTTTACCGGCGCCCGCTCCGGCCGCATGGTTTACATGCACGGCGGCCATTTTCTTGTAGCCTCCATAGGCTTACATAGAGCGCCCTGGCAGCATCACTTCCTCTCTCCTGGAAGCACCGATCGAGGCAGCAGCAGCAGCGGAGTCTCCTCAGGTTTTATCCTTCTATTCCTGTGTTCCATTGCCTGTATTCAGTCTGTATATTCCCTGTGGGGGTCTCATTGTGCCTGAGTGTGGTGCGGTGGGCTGCGCTTGCCGCGCTTGCTGTAAGGGGGCAGTTAACCCTTGGTTGTCTGGCATACAGGGGCAATGGATTCTCAGGAGGGCAAGTTTCCCACAGTATTGGTGGAAAGCCAGGGGACCGCTGTTTCCCCCCCAGGGGGGGATTTGGCCACTATTGTGGCTGGCCTTGCTGCACAGGTGCAAATGCTGGTGGCTGCTCAATCTACTAAACGGCCCAGAGTTGCTCTGTCCTCTGATTCTGAGGGTGAAGGTGATGGGGCTGTTCTGGCGGGGACCCCCCTATCGGGGTCCCGCTCCTCTCTTGATCTAGCGGGGTCTGAGGTAGAGGCTGAAGTTGAGGGGGTTGATAATTCTCCCCCTGGCTCGCCTGAAGAGCTTGCAATCATGGATGAGTTGATTGCTTCCATTAAGCAGACGCTACGTTTGCAGGACGAGGTGTGTCCCCCAGCTGCCTTGGCGGCTTATGGGACGCAGAGAAAACGCAGGACGCCGCAGGTTTTTCCCTGCAATGCTGATTTTCAGCGCGCTGTTAAGGACCAATGGCGCGATTTGCGCAAGCCTTTTGCGGTACCAAGTAAATTTAAGCTGCGTTATCCTTTCTCGCCTGCCACTGATGAACGGTGGTGTGTGCCTCCGCCAGTGGATCATGCTATTGCGGTTTTGAACAAAGCCACTGCGATCCCTGCAGAGGGATCCCCTGTTTTCCGTGATGCCACGGATAAGAGACTGGAGTCTCTTGCCCGTCATACTTATTCTGTTACGGGTTCTATGCTTAAGGCTCTGTTTGCTTCTCTCATGGCGGCCCAGGCGATCGCAAGTTGGACGCAGATGCTTAGGCGCGTCCTAGTGGCCGATTCGGCCTCGGCGGCGACCCTGGATATGGTGGATCAGATCCACCAGGGTGTCATGTATCTGTGTGATGCGGACCTGGACCTGATTCCGTTGGCCGCGCGTGTGCACAGCGTGGCGGTGTTGTCTCGCCGCCTGGTTTGGTTGAAATGTTGGTCGGTGGACCAATCTTCACGTAAAACCTTAGCCAATCTGCCTTATGATGGGTCTCGCCTTTTTGGGGAGTCCCTGGATGTGTTGATTAAGGGGATTACCGGGGGTAAGAGCACTCTCTTGCCCCATTTCCCCAAGGCTAAGGGGGCTTCTGGGAAGAAGCATGCTCATTTTCGGCCCCCTCAGGGGTCCTTTCGTGCCTTTCGGCCGCACTACAAGGGCAAACCGTTCAAGGGCCAGGGCTCTCAGAAGAAACCCTGGTCTGGGAAACAGAAGTCCGGCCAATCCGGACCTGCGGCCCATAACAGTTCGGCCTGAAGGGGCGCCCTCACCCAGTTTTGGGGTGGGGGGACGCTTGCTCGGTTTTCTTCAGCCCTGGTTGGCCCGTGTGCGGGACAGATGGGTTCTGGAAATCGTTCGATCTGGTTACAAGATCGAGTTTCTCTCTCGGCCAGAGAGCAGATTTTTTCCCTCAAATCTACAACTGTCTCCAGAGCGCCTGCGGGATCTGCACCTGGCGGTGCGGGACCTGAGGGCTCAGGGAGTGGTGGTTCCGGTGCCTCATCGGGACAGATTTCGGGGGTTTTATTCCAATCTGTTCACCGTGCCCAGAAAGGAGGGCAAGGTTCGTCCAATTCTGGACTTGAAAGCTCTGAACCGCTCTGTGCGGGTTCGCAAGTTCCGCATGGAATCCCTGCGCTCGGTGGTGGCTGCCCTGGTTCCGGGGGAATTCATGGCCTCCATCGATTTGAAGGATGCGTATCTTCACATCCCCATATTCGAGGGTCATCAGAGATACCTTCGATTTGCCATTGCGGAGGATCACTACCAGTTCGTGGCGTTGCCCTTTGGGCTCGCCTCGGCTCCGCGGGTCTTCACCAAGGTGCTTGCACCGGTTCTGGCATTATTGAGAGCCCAGGGCATTTCTGTCCTGGGGTATCTGGACGACATTCTGATTCGGTCTGCGACCAGTCAGGGTCTGGAGAAGGACCTGTCTGTCACGATGCAAACTCTGCAGGAGTTCGGTTGGACGATAAATGTTCCAAAGTCGACACTGAGTCCGTCGGTTCGTCTTCCCTATCTGGGAATGATACTGGACTCGGTGCAGGCGAAGGTCTTCCTGCCGGAAGACAAACTCAGGACTCTTCAGGAGGAAGTCAGGTCCCTCAGGGACGTTCCGAACTCGTCTCTGCGGACGTGTATGAGATGTCTGGGATTGATGGTCTCGGCTTTCGAGGCGATTCCTTTCGCGCAGTTTCACACGCGGGGTCTCCAGGCGGAGATCTTGTCCAAGTGGGACGGGCGACCTCAATCTCTGGATCTTCAGATCTCGTTGAGTCATCGCACCAGGGAAAACCTTCTGTGGTGGCTCCAGTCCCCGTTGGTGTCCGGGGGCAAGTCGTTTCGTCCGATCTCGTGGACGATAATCACCACGGATGCCGGCCTGTCGGGCTGGGGTGGTGTTCTGGGCGTTCTGTCCGCCCAGGGGACCTGGTCGGAGGGGGAGTCTTCCCTCCCGATCAACATTCTGGAATTGCGTGCGATAAGGCTCTGTCTTCATCGCTGGACGGACCGGCTGCAGGGCTGCCCGGTTCGGGTGCAGACGGACAATGCCACGGCGGTGGCCTACATCAACCACCAAGGGGGCACCAGGAGTGCCCGAGCGGCTCGAGAAGTGGCCGACATTCTGTCTTGGGCCGAGACTCATGTCCCGGCGATAACGGCGGTTCACATTCCGGGAGTGGAGAACTGGCAGGCGGACTATCTGAGTCGCCAGACCCTGGATCAGGGGGAATGGTCTCTCCACCCGGCTGTCTTCCAGATGTTGTGCGCGAAGTGGGGTCTTCCAGATGTGGACCTGTTCGCGTCTCGCCTCAACTACAAGGTGAAGAGGTTCGTGGCAAGGACGCGCGACCCTCGGGCAGACGCGTCGGACGCGTTAGTGGCCCCGTGGCATCAGTACAGGCTGATGTACGCGTTTCCACCGATTCAGTTGCTGTCCAGGTTCCTTCGCAGGTTACACTCGGAACGCAGCACGGTGATTCTTGTGGCACCGGACTGGCCTCGCCGGTCCTGGTACGCAGACCTCGTGAATCTGGCGGTCGACGCCCCCTGGCGTCTGCCTCTTCGGGACGATCTACTGTCTCAAGGACCGATTTACCATCCTGCTTTACAGTCGCTGGCTTTGACGGCCTGGCTGTTGAGACCGAGGTCCTGAAGGAGAAGGGTCTCTCTCCAGAGGTTGTTCATACCTTGATCAACGCGAGGAAGTCTTCCTCGGGAAAGGTTTATTACCGTACTTGGAAGGCCTATTTTGCCTGGTGTGAGTCCAGGGGGTTTTCACCCCGCACGTACTCGGTTTCCCGTGTGCTGTCTTTCCTTCAGACGGGTGTCGATCAGCGTTTGGCGCTGGCTACGATAAAGGGTCAGGTGTCTGCGCTGGCCGTTCTGTTTCAACGTCCCGTGGCTTCCAACTCCTTGGTTGGCGCTTTTATTCAGGGTGTGCGGCATCTGGTTCCTCCTAGGAGGGATCCTTTGCCCCCTTGGGACTTGAATCTAGTCCTGTCTGTGTTACAACGTGCTCCTTTTGAACAGATCAGGGAGATCTCGTTGTCTATGTTGTCCAAAAAGGTCGCCTTTTTGGTGGCGATCACTTCGGCTCGCAGAGTGTCGGAACTGGCGGCTTTGTCCTGCAAGTCTCCGTACCTGGTTGTTCATTTGGATAAGGTGGTCTTGCGACCTAATCCTTCTTTTCTGCCGAAACGAGTTTCGGAATTCCATCTTAACGAGGATATTGTTTTGCCTTCGTTGTGCACGAAGCCTAAACATCCAAAGGAGGTGAGATTGCATTCTCTGGATGTTGTTCGGGCGATTAGGGTTTACCTTAAATCGACTGAGTCTTTTCGAAAGACGGACTCCTTGTTTCTTCTTCCAGAGGGTCCTCGGAAGGGCATGGCGGCTTCCGCCTCTACCATTGCCAAATGGATCAGGCAGACCATTGAACAGGCCTATGCCTTGCAGGGGAAGGTTCCCCCTGTGCCTGTAAAGGCGCACTCTACTAGATCTCTGAGTACGTCTTGGGCCTGTCGTCATGGGGCTTCTGTAGCCCAGGTGTGTAAGGCGGCGACTTGGTCGACCGTACACACTTTCACAAAATTCTACAAAGTAGATGTTCAGGCATCGGCGGATGCTTCCTTTGGCCGCAAGGTTCTTAGTGCGGCTGTTCCCTAGGGTCCCTTGTTGGGGACTCCTGGCTGTTGGGATAAGTTTTGTATCCCCTGGTTTTTTGTCTTTTCCTGGGTTGTTGCTCCTGTTGAGCACTTATTTTTGCTGTTGCCCAGCTGGTTTCCTTCCTTTGGTAAGGTTCCTTTCTTTGATGTGGAGACTGCGTTGCCTTTCGGCGCGGATGCGTTTCCCACCCCTCATGTTTGCACTGCTTTGGGACGTCCCCATATGTGACGAATATGAAGAGGCGGCGACTGTCGGAGGACGTAAGAGAAAACGGAATTTTTGTAAAATCTTACCTGTAAAATTCCTTTCTCTGAGTCCTCCGACAGTCGCCGCCCCCGCCCCTCTTTTGGGGTTTGAATGTATACTCTACTGCTATTCCACTAAAACTGAGATATGGTTGCAGGAAGTAGGAGGGTATTGACTGAGGGGACCACCCCTTGAGGGTGGGATATGTTAAAGCTTTATTGTTAACATATTCTGTTGCCTAGCTACTCCTTCGGAGCAAAGTCTAATACCCCATATGTGACGAATATGAAGAGGCGGCGACTGTCGGAGGACTCAGAGAAAGGAATTTTACAGGTAAGATTTTACAAAAATTCCGTTTTTCTATATTTTTATGTTTGGATATGTTTTTCTAGCAGAAAGCAAAAAATATTGTTTTTTTTTTTAAACTGTTAGGTGTCCGATTTGTCCGCCGCATTGTCACAATCCGTTATAATTCGCTGATCACCGCCATTACTAGTAAAAAAAAAAAAAAAAAAAATTCCATAAAAATACCCCATAGTTTGTAGATGCAATAACGTTTGTGCAAACCAATCAATATACATTTATTGCTTTTTTTTTTTTACCAGAAATATGTAGCAGAATACATATTGGCCCAAAATGATGAATAAATTCGATTTTTTACATTTTTTTTTTTTTTGGATATGTTTTATAGCATAAAGTAAAAAATATAGTTTTTTTTTCAAAACTGTTAAGCTGGATACACACTATACAACTTTTGTGGTTAGATTTCCTTTAGATTTACCTTTTCTATGTAGTGCAAGGGCTGGCCAGATTGCATACAAATTGAAAGTGTTTAGGTTTGACCTCATATTATATGGTTTTGGTAAATCTAAAGGAAAAAGTCTTCAGAAAATCTTATAGTGTGTATGGCCCTTTAGGCGTCCGATTTGTACGCTGCAATGTCGCAGTCCCGCTATAAGTCACTGATCGCTGTCATTACAAGTAAAAAAAGTAAAAAAATAAAATTCCATAAAAATATCCCATAGTTTGTAGTCCTGATAACCTTTGTGCAAGCCAATCAATATACGCTTATTGGGGATTTTTTTCATAGTTACATAGTTTGCAAGGTTGAAAAAAGACATCAGTCCATCCAGTTCAACCTATGATATGTGTGTGTGTTTGCTGTTAACCGTACATTGTATACCCCTGTATGTTGTACATTGTATACCCCTGTATGTTGTGGTCTTTAAGGTGCCCATCTAATAGTTTTTGAAACTATCAATGCTCCCTGCTGATACCACTGCTTGTGGAAGAGAATTCCACATCCTTACTGCTCTTACAGTGAAGAACCCCTTACGTACTTTAAGGTTAAACTGCTTTTCCTCTAGTTTTAGTGAGTGGCCACGTGTCTTATTGTATCTCCTTACTCTGAATAGTTTGTTCCTTATGCTCGGGTCGCCAGTACAGTATTTGTACATTGATATCATATCCCCCCTTAATCGTCTCTTCTCCAGAGAGAATAAGTTCAGGGCTTGTAGTCTTTCCTCATAGCTGATGTCCTCCATTCCCCTAATTATTTTTGTTGCCCTTCTCTGGACTTTCTCCAGTTCCAGCACATCCTTCCTGAGGACCGGTGCCCAGAACTGGACAGAATACTCCAGATGTGGCCGGACCAGAGTCTTGTAGAGTGGGAGAATAATCTCTTTATTTCTGGAGTGAATCCCCTTTTTTATATATCCCAGTATTCTGTTGGCTTTGCTTGCAGCGGCTTGGCATTGCATGCCACTGCCAAGCCTGTTGTCTACCAGTACTCCCAGGTCCTTTTCCATCCTAGACTCACCCAGAGGTTCCCCCCCTAGTGAGTAGCTTGCTTTCTGGTTTCTGGCCTCCAAGTGCATTACTTTACATTTCTCAACATTAAACCTCATCTGCCATGTAGTTGCCAACCCCATTATTTTGTTCAGGTCCGCTTGTAAGGTTTCCACATCCTGCATAGAAGATATTCAGGGCCGGACTGGGAATAAAATTCAGCCCTGGAAATAATTTCATACCAGCCCCATAGAATTATTATAAAACCCCAACAGCATAATGTCACTATTTTCTTGTTCATAAAAGGGAAAACCATGCATTTTAAAGCACATTTAGAGTGTATATATATATATAGATAAGACAGATATGAAAACACATTGGGCTTCATTTTTTTATATATATATATATGTATATATGAGAAAATTCCGGTTAAACGTGGTGAAAGTGGAGCAATCAAGGGGGACCCCAGGAACTCTGGGAATGTGTGTGTGTTTTGGGGGGGGGAGTACTGATATAAGTGGAGCCTTTATATCAATGCCCTCTTACATTGTTGTATTCAATCCCCCCTTACATCACTGACCCCCCCCTCCCCTCAGACTGGCCTGCTGGAGCTGTCCCTGACCTCCTCTCAGGTGCACCATGCAGGGCCCAGGCAGTCGGCTCCAGCTTGGTGGCTCTAGTTTTATCCTATAGTCTCCTCTCCACAGTCCACATACCTCTGACTTCTCCTATGACCCCCATCCCAGTGGCACTCCAACTCTTGACTCCTCTCCAGACTCCCACCATCAGAGACTGCAGACATTATAAAAGACAAGAGATAGTCAGAGGCTGTAGACATGATACAAAAGATGGTAAGAGATTGAGAACATAATACATGAGATGATCAGAGGCAGCAGACATGATACGAGAGATGGTCAGAGACTGAAGACATGATACAAGAGATGGTCAGAGACTGAGAACATGATACATGAGATGATCAGAGGCAGCAGACATGATACGAGAGATGGTCAGAAACTGCAGACATGATACGAGAGATGGTCAGAGGCAGCAGACATGATACAAGAGATGGTCAGAGACTGCAGACATGATACAAGAGATGGTCAGAGACTGCAGACATGATACAGGAGATGGTCAGAGGCAGCAGACATGATACAAGAGATGGTCAGAGACTGCGGACATGATACAAGAAATGGTCAGAGGCAGAAGACATGATACAAGAGATGGTCAGAGGCAGCAGACATGATACAAGAAATGGTCAGAGACTGCGGACATGATACAAGAGATGGTCAGAGGCAGCAGACATGATACAAGAGATGGTCAGAGGCAGCAGACATGATACAAGAGATGGTCAGAGGCAGCAGACATGATACAAGAGATGGTCAGAGACTGCAGACATGATACAAGAGATGGTCAGAGACAGCAGACATGATACAAGAGATGGTCAGAGACTGCAGACATGATACAAGAGATGGTCAGAGACTGCAGAAATGATACAGGAGATGGTCAGAGACTGCAGACATGATACAAGAGATGGTCAGAGACTGCAGACATGATACAAGAGATGGTCAGAGGCAGCAGACATGATACAAGAGATGGTCAGAGGCAGAAGACATGAAACAAGAGATGGTCAGAGACTGCAGACGTGATACAAGAGATGGTCAGAGACTGCAGACGTGATACAAGAGATGGTCAGAGACTGCAGACATGATACAAGAGATGGTCAGAGACTGCAGATGTGATACAAGAGATGGTTAGAGACTGCAGACGTGGTAAAAGAGATGGTTAGAGACTGAGGATATGATACAAGAGATGGTAGAGACTGAGGACATGATACAAGAGATGGTCAGAGACTGCAGACATAATACAAGAGATGGTCAGAGACTGCAGACATGATATAAGAGATGGTTAGAGACTGAGGACATGATACAAGAGATGGTTAGAGACTGAGGACATGATACAAGAGATGGTTAGAGACTCCAGACATGATACAAGAGATGGTTAGAGACTGAGGACATGATACAAGAGATGGTCAGAGACTGCAGACATGATACAGGAGATGGTCAGAGGCAGCAGACATGATACAAGAGATGGTCAGAGACTGCAGACATGATACAAGAGATGGTCAGAGACTGCAGACATGATACAAGAGATGGTCAGAGACTGCAGATGTGATACAAGAGATGGTTAGAGACTGCAGACGTGATACAAGAGATGGTTAGAGACTGCAGACACGAAACAAGAGATCAATGCAGCCTAATCCGTAAAAAAAAAAAAAAAGTAAACTGTGTCAAGTGTTGTCACAACACATGACACCACGCTCTTACTGCCCCAGCATCCATGCATTAGGCTCCATCTACACTTGTGGGACTTCAAAGTAATTTGGCCATTAAGACTTTTATACGACTTTGGATGGATGCGACTTGGGCTTTGACTATTGCATTGATAACATTAGGATGCTACTTTTGAGAGTTTACATTGTAGTCTATGGCACTCAAGTCGCATCGATGTGCAGCAACCTTTTAAAGTCGCACAGATTTGAACAGCTTACATTTAAATACATGGGCTGCGACTTATGTGACTTTATATGTCCAAAGTTGCACAAGTGTGAATGGAGCCACAAGCAAGCTGGAGTGAAGATCCCTGGTGGCTTGTTTACACCAGATGTGCTGGAACTGTACTTGTTGAATGTAGATTGAAAGCACAGACAAGGCAAATACTTTGTTTTCTATTAGGTCAGTTCACACTACTGCGGTGCGTGCTGAAAAGAAGAATAAAGCATGCAGTACTTTTTTTTTTTAGGGCAGGGTTGTGTGACGCAATTCACTGCACTGCATTGTGCTGCGGCTGATATAACTAAATGAAATGCAAATCTGCGCTTCGACTTCCAGCACACCTTCTTTGCAGCACCCCAGTGGCTGTGTTCTAGCGCTGCTCCTGGTCTAAGTGCACCACTATTGTTTACCCCTGATTTTCCATCAACATGATGCTGATCGTCTGATCCATGCGAAAGCCCAATAATAGTGTGCTGGACAGATCACCAATGATGCTGCTCACAATCAATACACGGGTCATCACAGAGAAACATATGATTATAAATTATAAACAGTTCTAATATCTAAACTATGCACTGTGCAATATATATGTTGAATATACATCACCGTACTTTCCTATCAACTTCCTTCACAGTGTCTACATTCATGTAAGGAACTCCTGGAACCCCCTACAACACACATTTACCAGGGCACCTCTCCCCACCATTTGTGGAAGGATCTGTCCCACCAATACAGTCACATCAAATATGGTTTTAGAGGCTCATTTACACCAGATGCAGTCAGGGGAGTTTTTAAACGCAGCATGAGGTCCAGTTGACACCAGAGCGATGCGCAATCCCACATCACATTCAAAACATACTGTGTATGTGATCTGTTAATCTTAAAGTTGAAGTTCAACCTTTCGAGCCGGTTCACACTGCCGCGACCTCTAAGTCGCCTCATAAGGGGCGACTTGTTAGCGTGACTTTCAGTGCGACTTCAGCGCGACTTTGCGCGTATTCAGCGCGACTTGTATGATAGACGACTTTGTACGACTTTGTATTTGGCCAGTCAGAATATGATGGTTCTGGGTCATGCTCAATTCACACAAAAAAAAGTTTTTGATAGAGAGCCAATTATTGAAAAAATTATTGAAAAAAAAAAAGAGATTTCTTTGGATTTCATGTCTGGGGGGTCTAAAAAGTGTACCTGTGAAGTTTCAGCTCTGTAGCATGTCCAGAACCAGAAAAAAAAGATAGTTTTTCTTAGAATTTTTAGTAGCACAGGGATGGGGCTCCGCTCCTTTCACACCTGGGCGTTTTTGTTGTAGGCGTTTATTGGGCATTTTTTGGGCATTTTATTTATTAGCCAGGCATTCCCCACATTCCCCACTGGACTCCAGAACCAGAAAAAAAAAGATAATTTTTCTTAGAATTTTTAGTAGCACAGGGATAGGGCTCTGCTCCTTTTACACCTGGGCGTTTTTGTTGTAGGCGTTTATTGGGCATTTTTTGGGCGTCTTTAGAGGCAGGCATGACATCTGAACTTCTTTATAGGGGTATATATACACACACACATATATATGTATATATACACATACACACATATAGGTGTGATAGGAGCGGAACCCTATCCCTGCAAATAATTTCATTAGCACAGGGATGGGGTTCCACTACTTTCACACCTATATGTGTGTATGTGTATATATACATATATGTGTGTGTGTATATATACCCCTATACAGAAGTTCAGATGTCATGCCTGCCTCCAAAGACGCCCAAAAAATGCCCAATAAAAGCCTACAACAAAAACGCACAGGTGTAAAAGGCGCGGAGCCATATCCCTGTGCTACTAAAAATTCTAAGAAAAATTATCTTTTTTTTCTGGTTCTGGACAAACTATCTTTTTTTTCTGGTTCTGGAGTACAGTTGGGAATGTGGGGAATGCCTGGCTAATAAATTTCCTTCTTCTTCATGGAAAGTCGGATCACAAGTCGCTTCAAATAAGATAAGGAGACGACTCCCATTTAAGTCTATGGGACAAGTCGGATACAAGTCACCTCAAAGTAGTACAGGACCCTTTTCTGAAGTCGGAGCGACTTCAGTAGTGCCAATTAAGACGGCACTCATTGATTAACATTGCTTTTGTTATGTCAAGTGACTTGGGGTGACTTGAGGGCACACAAGTCGCCTCACAAGTCGCGGCAGTGTGAATGGACTCTTCCTCCTCCACATTTGGCCCTTTATTTTATTTTGGGGGGGGGGGGGGGGGGGGGGGGATTTGAGCGGGTGGGTACCTGGTTTTGACAGGTCCTGTTCTCCCAATTCTGATGGCTGTGGAGATCAGAGCAGTTCTCCTCCCCGGGTAAATGAGCAATAAAAGTTTCTATTAAAATGCATTTAAGAAAAAAAAAGTGTGAAATGCCACAGCAGAGCAGGCAGTGTTGTAGTGAATGAGCCCCCCAGGAGGACGGAGGGGCTGTGGGGAGGGGTAGCTGTGTCCTGTCCCTGGGTGTCTCCTGGCTCCGTACACTCCAGGTCCTTTCCGTACAATTCTCCTCACATCCTCCCTTCAGGTGAGCGCCCGCTGTTTCTCTACTGTCCCCCCTCCTCCCCTCATGTCTCTCACACGTTCCCCACTCTCACTCAACCACCCCCAGATAAACAGGACTGCTCACCATGGCTCCCGAGACCCGGCCAGTGTGGCCCCAGTTCCCCGGCATCTCACCTGAATGCTGCCCACAATGCGGCTCCACCGGGGGACTCCTCAACACTTTTCCCTGGGACGGCTCGGCCTGTCAATAACACACATGCGCGCTCAGGGCAAGTCCCCTGAAGTGGTTGGAGGGGCATGCCTGCCGGTGTCTCCGCCCCCTCCTGACCCTGATGTCAATCAGTGAGAGTACATCTGTGGGTGAGGCAGTGCGGGCTGTGTGTGTATACAGTGTACTGCTGCAGCCGCCCACAGCCCAAAGCGGACGAAGGCAGGCAGCATACCAGGATTTTTCCGGGTATCCCGGTAGGCCAGTCCGGCCCTGAAGATATTGGCATGCTTAGTTTAGTATCATCCGCAAATACTGAGATTGTACTCGATATCCCCTCCTCTAGATCATTTATGAATAAATTAAACAGGATTGGTCCCAGGACAAAACCTTGGGGGACCCCACTTTCCACACCCGCCCAACCCGAGTACTCCCCATTAATCACCACCCTCTGGACTCTCCCCTGGAGCCAGTTCTCTATCCAGGTACTCACCCTATGGTCCATACCTACATACCTTAGTTTGTACAGTAAGCGTTTGTGGGGAACGGTGTCAAATGCCTTTGAAATGTCCAGGTACACCACATCCACAGGCCTTCCTTTGTCTAGATGGCAACTCGCTTCATCATAGAAGGTCATAGATTGGTCTGGCAAGAACGATTTTTCATGAATCCATGCTGATTACTACTAATAATACAATTTTCATTACTAAAATCTTGTACGTAGTCTCTTAACCACTTGCCTACTGTGCACTTATACCCCCTTCCCATCCAGACCAATTTTTAGCTTTCAGCGCTCTCACACTTTGAATGACAATTGCGCGGTCATGCTACACTGTACCCATATGAAATTTTTATCATTTTTTTCACACAAATAGAGCTTTCTTTTGGTGGTATTCAATCACCTCTGGGGTTTTTATTTTTTACAAAAAAAAAGAAAAAAGACAGAAAATTTTGAAAAAAAAAAAGTTTTTCTTATTTTCTGCGAGTAAATTTTGAAAATAAATACATTTTTCTCCTTCACTGATGTGCGCTGATGAGGCGGCACTGATGGGCACTGATAGGCTGCACTGATGGGCACTGATGAGGTGGCACTTATGGGCACTGATGAGGTGGCACTTATGGGCACTGATGAGGTGGCACTGATGAGGAGGTAGTAATATGCCGCACTGATGAGCACTGATAGGCGGCACTGATGAGCACTGATAGGCGGCACTGCTGGGCACTGAGAGGTGGCACTGCTGGGCACTGAGAGGTGGCACTGCTTGGCACTGAGAGGCGGCACTGATGGGCACTGATAGGCGGCACTGACGGGCACTGGCGGATGGCACTGATGGACACTGACGGGTGGCACTGATGAGCACTGATGGGCGGCACTGATGAGCACTGATGGGCAGCACCATCAGTGCCCACACTCAGTGCCCATAGTGCTGCCAGTCAGTGCTCATCAGTGCCTAGATGAGCAGGCACTGATGTGCACTGACTGGCAGCACTTTGGGCACTGATTGTGGGCACTGATGGGGGCACTGATGGTGGGCACTGATGGTGGGCACTGTGTATGTTTTTTACCTCTAGTAATCAGGGCACTGGTGATCGGTGCCCTGATTACATTCTTCTGTGTCCCCGGCGCTGGACAGCTCTCCCTCCTTCCTCACACTGCAGTCTCTGTGTGAGGAAGGAGCGCTGGCGATGAGAGATGATCTCATATGTTTACATATGAGATCATCTGTCATTGGACGGTCCGATCACGTGGTAAATGGCCGCTGTGATTGGCCATTTACCACGATCTGTGATTGGCTGTGTCCAAGGGACACGGCCGACACAGATTTTCCCTGATACACGCTCGCAGGAGCGCGCGGGAGCCTGTGTCTGGGAGGCCGTTTAAAGACGGCCTCCCGAAAATGTGGGTCCGCGCTGCAGCCGTCTTTCGGCTATAGCATGGACCGGAAGTAGTTAACATCCCCTCCAAAATTTTGCAGACTACTGATGTTAGGCTGACAAGTCTATAGTTACCTGGGATATATCTCTGCCCTTTTTTGAATATTGGTATCACGTTGGCTTTTTTGGTGAACCCTCGGGTGCAAGCCATCCAGTCCCGGTGATTTATTTATGTTAAGTCTCTCTATTTTAGTTCTAAGTCTATCTTCTGTTAGCCATGGCGGTACTTCCTGAGGTGTGTTATTTAATTTAGCATTACAAGCTGGGTTAGTGTAGCCCCCCAATTATTTTGTGAAGACTGAAGAGAAGAAATTATTTAACACTTTCGCCTTCTCTCTGTCCTCTGTGGCCAGCTTCCCTTCATCGTCTTTTATGGGGCCAATGTGGTCTGGCCTCACTTTCTTGCTATTTATATACTTAAAGAATTTCTTGGGTTTTTTTTTACTCTCTTCAGCTATATGTCTCTCGTCTTCTATTTTAGCCGCCTTGATTTCGCCTTTACATTTCTTATTGCACTCTTTGTAATGCTTGAATGCTGCCAATGACCCCTCAGTCTTGTATTTTTTGAAGGCCTTTTCTTTAGTATTAATATGCATTTTTATGTTGGAGTTTAGCTACCCAGGGTTTAGTTTTGCTCTTTTAAATTTATTTCCCTTTGGAATGCACTGGCCAATCCCTTTTTTTAGTATGCTCTTGAAGCACTCCCATTTTTCCCCCGTGTTTTTTTGTTCCCAGGGTTCTATCCCAATTGATATTTTCTAGCAAAGAGCGCAGTTTTGGGAAGTTGGCTCTTTTGAAATTCAGTGTCCTTATACTACCCTTGTGTTTCCTATTACTATGATTAATACTGAAACTAATTGACCTATGGTCACTGTTTCCTAAGTTGTCCCGTATTTCTATATCAGTGAGCAGGTCTGTATTGTTGGTAATCAGTAGGTCAAGTACCACATTGTTTCTTGTCGGTGCGTTTACCATCTGACCCAAGAAATTGTCCTGCAAAACATTTAGGAACTGCCGAGCCTTGAATGAATGCACGGTTCCTTTTGCCCAGTCTATATCTGGATAATTAAAGTCCCCCATTATAATGACATTTACCATCCTTGTTGCCAATCCAATCTGTGAAAGGAAGTCCACCTCCCCCTCCTCCATCTGGTTGGGGGGCCTATAGCATACGCCCAATATTACTTTCCCCATAGTGCCTTCCCTTTAAGTTCTACCCATAGGGATTCTACCTCATCCATAGCTTCATTATTAACATCATCCCTCATATTTACCTGTACACTGTTCTTAATATACAGGAATACCCCTCCCCTTTTTTACCTTCTCTATCTCTGCGATAAAGGGAATACCACTGAATGGTCGCCAGCCAATCATGAGAGCCGTCGAACCAAGTCTCTGTAATCCCCACAAAATCTAAGTCCTTCTCATCCATCAGCAGCTCCAGCTCTCCCATCTTGTTGGCCAGGCTTCTAGCATCGGTATACAAACCTCGTAATTTTGACCAGTTGCATGCTATATCCTCGTTTGAAGTTGTTTTTAGTCTGCTCTTCCATTTTTTCCCCATACCCACCTTGGATTTATGAACTCTGAACCCCCTACCGCTAATGTCCCCATTTGTACCCGCTGAACCTTGCTCCCCGCTGGCCGATTCTACATCTGTACCACCCCCCATCGCCTAGTTTCAAAGCCCCTCTAACTTCTTGGCCATCTTCTCACCCAGTACAGCTGCACCCTCCCCATTTAGGTGCAATCCGTCCCTACTAAAGAGCCGGTAGCCGACTGACAAGTCGGCCCAGTTCTCCAGGAACCCAAAACCCTCCTTACTACACCAGCTCCTCAGCCACTTGTTTACTTCCCTAATCTCTCGCTGCCTCTCTGGTGTGGCTCGAGGTACAGGTAGTATTTCTGAAAATACTACCTTGGAGGTCCTACTCCTCAACTTAGCTCCAAAGTCCCTGAAATCGTTTTTTAGGACTCTCCATCTCCCTCTGCCTATGTCATTGGTACCCACGTGTACCATGACAGCTGGGTCTTCCCCATTCCCACCCAGTAATCTGTCCACCCAAACCGTGATGTGCCGAACCAGAGCGCCCGGTAAACAACAGACAGTTCGACTCACGGTCTTTGTGACAGATTGCCCTGTCTGTCCTTCTAAAAATTGAGTCCCCTACCACCAGAACCTGTCTTTCCTTTCCCTTTCTCCCGCCCTCACTGGAGGAGTTCTTCCCCTTGCAGCTAGGGGCGTCACTCTGCTCCAGCAATGCTGGTCCCTGACTGATTTCCCTAACATCACACAACAGGTCATATTTATTGGGGTGCTCCAGCCCAGGACTGGCCTCCTTGCCTTGTTCCCTTCTACCCCTCCTAACTGTCACCCATCTACTCTGCTCTGATGCCTGCACCCTTGTATCTCCGCCCTACTCTGTGCAGGCCTCTGCCTGCACCTGACAGGTACACTCCCAGCTCTCCTTCAGTAAGGACATTCTTCTCAGTGTTGCCAGTTGCTTCCCTAGATTCAGGACCTGAGCTTCCAGGGAAGCAACGTGCTTACATTTTGTGCAGCAGTATTCACCTTTGATCACCTGATAGAGGAACGTATACATGCCACAAGATGTACACCGAATCGCATCTCCACACCCACCGAGCATTGTACCTACTAATATAAAGGGGATTCAGTAATTTAAGTCTGTCCTGTGTGGCTGTTTTCTAGCTTCCTAACTCTAATTTCTCACACTCTGGTACTCCGTGATACTCAGATACACTCACTGACACTCGCAGACACTCACCGGCGCTCACAGGCACTCACTGACACTCACGGGCACTCACTGACACTCCTAGGCACTCACTGACACTCACAGAGGTATTTCTCCCAGTCGCTACTGTACTCCCCCCAGTCGCTACAGCACTCCTCCCGGTCACTAAGGTATTACTCCTGGTCGCTAAGGTATTCTTCCCAGTCGCTAAGGTATTCCTCCCGGTTGCTAGGATATTTCTGCCGGTTGCTAAGGTATTTTTCCCTGGTTGCTAATGTATTTATTCCCGGTTGCTAAAGTATTTTTCCCCGGTTGATAAGATATTTCTCCCGGTTGCCTAGGTATTTTTCCCAGGTTGCTAAAAAATTTTCCCCGGTTGCTAGGTTATTTTTTCCCAGTTGCTAAGGTATTTTTTTCTGGTCGCTAGGGTATTTTTCCTGGTTGCTAAGATATTTTTCTTGGTTGCTAAGGTAATTTTCCCCGGTTGCTAGGGTATTTTCCTGGTTGCTAAGGTCTTTTTCTCAGTTGCTAAGGTCTTTTTCCCGGTTGCAAAGGTATTTTTCCCCGGATGCTAAGGTATTTTTCCCCGTATGCTAAGGTATTCCTCCTGGTTGCTAAGGTATTTTCCCCTGTTGCTAAGGTATTTTTCCCGGTTGCTAAGGTATTTTTTCCCCATTACTAAGGTATTTCTCTCGGTTGCTAAGGTATTTTTCCCCGGTTGCTAAGGTATTTTCCCCGGTTGCTAAGGTATTTTTTCCCGGTTGCTAAGGTATTTCTTCCAGTTGCTAAGGTATTTTTCCCTGGATGCTAAGGTATTTTTCTGGGTAGCTAAGGTATTTTTTTCCCCGGTTTCTAAGGTTTTTTATTTCCCGGTTGCTAAGGTATTTTTCCCTGTTGCTAAGGTACTTCTCCTGGTTACTAAGGCACTTCTCCCATTACAAGGTACTTGCAGGTAGTGATGGGCGAACATCGGACAGGACGGTTCGCGAACGCATTTGCAAACTTTTTCAAATGTTCGCTAACCACAAGTTCGCGGCGGACCCCATTCACTTTAATGGCAGGCGAACATTAAAAACCTCCAGGTCATATTTGCAGCCACAAAATACTTACTAGTAGAGGTGGCCCTGCGGTTCGCTCGGCGGTTGGTTCGCGGGGAACTTTGCTCGTTCGCAGTCCGCCGATATCACGGACATATGGCGTTGTTCGCGGTAGCCATATTCATTTACATTGAGGAGAACTTTGACCCAAGAGACAGCCATCAGGTGGAACAGGACAGCCAATTGAGACATTTCAGCACATGGACATACCCCCTACCTTATAAATAAACCTGAGCTGGCGGCCATTTTACATTCTGCTTTTTGTCAGTGTAGGGAGAGGTCTGCTGTGTGCACCAGGGACAGATTGTCAGTGACACAAATCTCTCTGTTAAGGTCCACAAAGTCCTTTTAAGGACTGGTATTTGGTATAGGTGTACTATTCTTTGGTGTGCAGTGCACTATATAGGGGTGTAATACACTTATAATATACTTTCTAATATAGAAGGCATATTATAGTGGATTTGTATTGTGCACTGTGCAGCATTGTGACTGGCGTGGTGAGCGTTTCTGCAGCGATACTACAACTACAAACAGTGACAATAGCACTTTTCAAAAAGTATTATAACTGGTGGGATAGACCAGTGGCCCCCCAATACCACAGATTGAAGTGGGGTGTTATCTGAGTATACTTTTATAACAGTGTATTTTTGTCCTGCAAAAATTTTGCCTCTATTGCTGCGTTAACTGTGCTACACACAGTGACAACAGTTACTGGCCAATTTTTTGTAGAACTGGTGTGATAGACAGTGGCCCCCCAAAATGACAGATTGAAGTGGGATGTTATATACCTTGTTCCACCTATACTGCGCTTCTCTAGAGACTTTTGTCACGGGGCCATTTAAAAAATGCCAGGCAGAGGAAGAGGCAGGCCCTTACGCAGGGTTGGTAGGGGTAGGGCTGGAGCAGTAGGCCGGAGCCAAAGTGTGAAGTTTCAGAAGGTCCGTTTGATTACTTCAAAGGACGCACCAGACTTGGTTGAGTGGCTCACTCAGCCTTCCTCTTCTGCACCCTCCTCATCCTCTCTATCTGCACCCTCTTCACTCTCTGCTGTGTGCACCCCTAAAGACACCGCCACCGACACCACCACCACCATATACCCTACGCTTGAGTCACTGGAATTATTTTCCATCACAAGACATTTGCGATGCGCAGCCATTCTTGGCATCGGATCAGGAAGAGGAGGCAGCAACAGCCGCCACTCAGCAGTCTAACAACAGTACCCAGATCAGCCAAAGGAGGTTGGTCCCCGCTGTTGCTGCCTACTCTAAGATCTCGAATGTTAGTGGTTGATAATGACGTGTCTATGGACCAGCAGATAGGGAGGAAAAGCAGGTGGAACTTACATTGCCCAGGAGGGACAAAGCAGCAGACTGCTAATGTATCAGGAGCAAGCCATCAACCATGTACAGTCACATCTGGCGCTCCCAGGACGCCGACACATGGCTCCGCAGTGTTTTTTAAATGTGTCCGCTGCTGACAATAGTGTTGCCATCTACAGCCTTTGCAGTCAACGCATAAGTCGCAGTAAGCCCAACACTCACCTAGGGACGACCGCCTTAAGAAGGCCCCTGGACTCCCATCACCGAGCCCAGTGGGAGCAACGCCGTCAGAACCCACAAAGCCACACTCCAGGCTCTCAACGTCCAGCCTCTTCTCCTTCTCCTCTCTCCTCACAATTGTCCTCGACTCCACCTTCCATCATGCCGTCCTCATGTTTTTCTAGAAAAAGGCAGGCTTCCGTGGACCAAATGTTCGAGGGTAAAAAAATGATGACGTCGGAAAACCCTATTGCGCAACGGTTGACCGCTGGCTTGTCGGAACTGATAGCCCACCAACTACTGCCATATAAACGGGTGGACTCCGAGGCCTTTTGACAGTTGGTAAACTGGTGCCAATCTGCTGAGCGAGCTGAAACAGGGTAAAATTACACACATGCCATGCATGGCACACATCCTGAACTTGGTCGTGCAGCGATTCTTTGTCAAATACCCTGGGGTCCAGGACTTCTTGTGGCAGGCCAGGAAAATCTCAGGCCATTTCAGAAGATCTTACACAGCCATGGCTCGCCTTGCTGACATTCAGCGGCAACTCAACCTGCCCATCAGGCGTCTTATTTGTGACTTCCCGACATGGAACTCAACGTTGCATATGCTTGATAGGCTGCTCCAGCAGAAACGTGCAGTTAATGACTACCTGTACGAACTCTGGGGAGCTTGGGTTTTTTTCACCTCGCCAGTGGCTTCTCAGGCGTGACTCATGCAGACTTCTGCGGCCATTTGATGAGATCGCCAAACTGGTCAGTCAAGGCCAGGGAGCCATCAGTGACATCGTACCTTACGCCTTCTTTCTGGAGCGTGCATTGCATCGTGTCATTGATCAAGCTGTCGAGGAGCAGGAGCAGGAAGATGAGGAAGTCGGAATGTTGGATGAATTCCCAGGGGGTGCTACTTCATCTGAGACAAGTCAACAACAGGAGTCTGAAGAGGAGTCAGAGCAGGATGGTGCCAGGGCAAATGAGGAGGAGCAAGAAGAGCATGCTTTAAACCTGTCTGGGATCCCTGGTGTTGTCCGTGGATGGGGGGAGGTGAACAAGGACAAGATTATCCTGGATGACGAGCTGGAGCCAGGCCACTACACCGCGTCCAGTTTAGTGCGAATGGGGGCCTTCATGCTCCAGTGTTTTAAGGGGGACCCCCGTAAAAAAAGCATAAAGGGCAACGACCAGTACTGGGTGGCAATGCACTTAAACCCCCGGTACAAACAAAAAATGGTGGAAATTTTACCACCATCACAGAGGGCGGTCAGAATGCAGCACTTCCAGGCCTTGCTGCGAAAAATGCTGCATTATGCTTTTGCGTGCGCTGGTAGAGGAATTTCCACTCACAGAGAAACAGTAGCGGGTAGCATTCCAACAGCGTCTGCAAGAAGAGGGCGGTTTGAAGATGTGTTGGTCACTTCAGATATGAGATCCTTCTTTCAGCCGACCCATCGACAGCTGTACTCTGGATCCAGCATCAGGGAACGCCTAGACCGTCAGGTGTCCGACTACATTGGGTTAACGGCCGATGTGGATGCTCTGAGGAGTGATGAACCCCTGGACTACAGGGTGGGCAGGCTTGACCTCTGGCCAGAGCTTGCACAATTTGCAATGGAACTGTTGGCTTGCCCCCTGTCCAGTGTCCTGTCCGAAAGGACGTTCAGCGCAGCAGGGTGGATCATGACCGATAAGCGCACTCGCCTAGCTCATGACAGTGCTGACTATCTCACATTTATAAAAATGAATGAGGCATGGATCTCTGAGGAATTCAACACATGTGACCAGTAGACCATGTTTGACTGCAATTCCTCATGACAGGCCACAAATATCCGCCAGACCGCCATCCACCCACAACAATTCATGGTCCTTGTCTTCGGTAAATACAGCGGCATAAAAGGCATTTCATGTCCATTGAATGCCTAATTTTTGGGGCCTTTCATGGCCGACAATTATTATTTTTTTTTTCAATGCCTAATGTACAGTACCTCCAGCCACAGAATACAATGTTCTTAGCTGTCAAGTAAACCCATGTGGGCTAATTTTTGGGGCCTTTCATGGCCGACACTTACTCATTTATCCTGTGAATGCCTAATGTACCTTCAGCCACAGAATACAACGTTCTTAACTGTCAGGTAAACCCATGTGGGCTAATTTTTGGGGCCTTTTATGGCCGACACTTGCTTATTTATCCTGTGAATGCCTAATGTACCTTCAGCCACAGAATACAATGTTCTTAGCTGTCAGGTAAACCCATGTGGGCTAATTTTTGGGGCCTTTTTAATGGCCGACACTTACTTCTGTATCCTGTGAATGCCTAATTTACCTTCAGCCACAGAATACAACGTTCTTAGCTGTCAGCTAAACCCATGTGGGCTAAATTTTGGGGCCTTTTATGGCCGACACTTACTTCTGTATCCTGTGAATCCCTAATGTACCTTCAGCCACAGAATACAACATTCTTAGCTGTCAGGTAAACGCATGTGGGCTAATTTTTGGGGCCTTTTATGGCCGACACTTACTTCTGTATCCTATGAATGCCTAATGTACCTTCAGCCACAGAATACAACGTTCTTAGCTGTCAGGTAAATGCATGTGGGCTGATTTTTGGGGCCTTTTATGGCTGACACTTACTTATTTATCCTGTAAATGCCTAATGTACCTTCAGCCACAGAATACAACGTTCTTAACTGTCAGGTAAACCCATGTGGGCTAATTTTTGGGGCCTTTTATGGCCGAAACTTGCTTATTTATCCTGTGAATGCCTAATGTACCTTCAGCCACAGAATACAATGTTCTTAGCTGTCAGGTAAACCCATGTGGGCTAATTTTTGGGGCCTTTTTAATGGCCGACACTTACTTCTGTATCCTGTGAATGCCTAATTTACCTTCAGCCACAGAATACAACGTTCTTAGCTGTCAGCTAAACCCATGTGGGCTAAATTTTGGGGCCTTTTATGGCCGACACTTACTTCTGTATCCTGTGAATGCCTAATGTACCTTCAGCCACAGAATACAACATTCTTAGCTGTCAGGTAAACGCATGTGGGCTAATTTTTGGGGCCTTTTATGGCCGACACTTACTTCTGTATCCTATGAATGCCTAATGTACTTTCAGCCACAGAATACTACGTTCTTAGCTGTCAGGTAAACGCATGTGGGCTAATTTTTGGGGCCTGAAATGGCCGACACTTACTCCTTTATCCTGTGAATGCCTAATTTTTCAGACTGGAATTGAAAATCAATGGGTCTGTAAACGTTCCGCCAAATTGTGGAATGGATGGAGACCCATTTTACAGATGTGTGAAGGGATCCTATATGTATTTGACATGTATTTACCTGCTGCTGTCAGTTCTGGCTGATTTAGGAAAAAAAATAAATTTTTTGCAGTAAAAAAATAAATAAATTTTTAGGGCAACTTTTCCAATTGCAATACTTCTGTTATGACATTGTCCATTTGGTGGGACTATTTGTGCACAGCTAGTACGTCTTTTGTGGTTGCAAATATGACCTAAAGGCTTTTAAAGTTCGCCTCCCATTAAAGTCAATGGGGCCCGCCGTGAACTTGCGGTTCGCGGACATTTGAGAAAGTTTGCGTCTAACGTTCGCGAACCGCCCCGGCCGATGTTCGCGCTTCACTATTGATGACTTGATGGGAGAAAAGATCCCACAGTACTAAGAAATGGATGTCCTTCTTTGTCCCTAATATTGATGGGTCTTCTACTGTAGTGGTGATCCTGAGAGCGAATAAAGGGCAATTATGTTGTGAGTGGCTCGGACAAAATGTGGTGACTCAGTGTGACAACACTGTTAATTTTAACATAGTGGAGGGTTGTCAAATTGTTTCTTGCATTTATTTAAAAATCTTTTTCTATTTAAGAACAGCAATACAATAATTAGTAGCTAGACCATGGATGGTCCATTATACTGTAGAAGCACTACATTTACAACCATCCATTTGGACATACAGTATGTGAATGTAGTACCCCTGTAGAATGCAGTACAAAATACCCCTACTCATTCATCAAGAAATGTAAACAGTTAAAAAAAACATACATAAAGTTTTGACAAATTCTTTATTAAAAATAACAAGAGTCCCACCGTGTGTGTGTGTCCACCCATAACATCTATACCAAAACCTCATTTAGAATAAAGCTCTGATACAGATAAATGGAATCTCCAGCTTCTTTTATTACAAACAGAATGAAATGGCTGGGAACTGTCGTTTTGTCGGAATATAAAAACTTTTTTCTTGGCAAATATCAGATACACAGATGTCCCACTTTACAGGTAGGTGAGGGTATCCCCAGACATGTTATTTAATGGAAACATTACTAAAAACACTGCTCCCAGCCAAACCATTTTTTTTTTAAATTGTCTAGGCTTTGGTACATGTTACACATGGCATTGCTCAGCCTCCATGCCATTTTTTATACAATCCTATTAGCCTAGAAAATAGCAAAAACTGTTTTTTTTTTAACATTCCCCTCCCCTTGACTTTAACAGGGTTCAGATTTTGCACCCAAACTTCAGTTATGTTTTCTGAACCCAACTTGAACCGAACCCAAATACATTTGGCTCATCACTACTATACAGTAGTAGGATGCTGCTGATATGTGATATAAGGTTGCTTTTAGGTACTGAAGGGTAACTGTCTTGCTGTTTGAGCCTAGTGACATCTATCCTTTGTTCTTTAGTAGTATGTAACTATAGTCATCTGCAACTATTGCATGTGAAATTTACCATGTAGGATTCGTTGCTTTTCACTCACCTACCCTTTTCCTATACACTTATTAAGCAAGGTTCTCAGAACTTAGAATATTTTTTTTGTCTTGGTCTATGAGGACGAGGCCATTTTTAAGCGGGGGGAGAGAGTGAACCCCGCCTTAAGCTGGAGTGTCTGTAATAAAATGCAGTGTTTTCTTTTTCAGTAAGGCTGTAACAGGCCTGAATTTCCTTATCATGTGCTCTGTAGGCTTTTCCTCAGGTCATTACCTGTTCCTGCTGCTGTTGAGTTGTCTCCATTTGTTAGTGCGGGAAGGAACAATATCTGAGTAATGATATGTATTCACCTCAGCCAATCACTGAGGAGTTTGTTCATTGGTGGATCTGAGGGAAGGTGATAAATGTTTTAAACAAACCTTTTGAGATGTTCTTTCTCCTCCACGCCTTGTCTCATTACATAGTTACATAGTAGTTGAGGTTCAATAAAAAACACTCCGTCCAGTTTAACCTGTGCAGGTGTGTGTGTATCAGTGACGTGATCATTTCCCATAACCCTGAATATTGTGATCTTTGAGATGCATGTCCAAGAGTCTTTTAAAAGTCGCCATACTCCCCACAGTTACCACCAATTGTGGAAGAGAGTTCCACATTCTCACCGCCCTGACAGTGAAAACCCCTTACGCAGCTTAAGGTTAAACCCCCTATCCTCTAATCTTATTGAGTGGCCACGTGTCCTCTTACACTCCTTGAGATTAAATAGTTTTTTTCCTATGCTGGGATCACCATTGAGGTATTTGAAAATCGCTTTCATGCCCCCTCTCAGGCGTCTCCTCTCCAGGGAGAATAAATTAAGCTCTTGTAATTGCTCCTCATAATTAAGGCCCTCCAATCCCATTATTAGATTAGTAGCTCTTCTTTGGACTCTCTCCAGTTCCAGCACATCCCTTCTGAGGACTGGCGACCAGAACTGGACAGAATACTCCAGATGTGGCCGGACCATGGTTTTATAAAGTGGAACGCAGTTCACTGCAATAGATTTCCACTTAAATTTCCATTTAAATTAGTAACTGAGATTTTTTTTCAATTAAGATTGGTCACTTTTTTATCTTTACATAGTACATAGTCAGGATGTGGAGACACACAGGACCAGCCAATCAATGTTTGAATGTTATGCTTAGATTAGGAGATTGTAGGTGTGCATATGAGACACATCAATGATATACTGTTTTACTTTTATTGGGTGAGAATAACAGGGTGATATTGAGTCTTATTTGATTTTAACAAATTAATCCTGATAGTACTATTCACAAACAAAAAAAAAAGATGCTGTGATGTCACTGGGACAGGAAGTGAGATGAAATCCCCCCAATGGGACAGCAATGAAAACTGAACAGAAGTGTTTATTCTTTTAGAGCTGGGCTTTTCCCCATGACTATCCCAACACACAGCCCTGTGTAAGTTTCCCAGGTGGACTAAAATGTGTTTGTTGGTCATTATGTTCTTTTATATTTTCAGCCGTACAATTCAGCACAGAGACAAGACACAAATCTTAACAATTGTCTTTATTATATGCAGAGTAATGATGAATATATCAAATACATGAATATATAATAAAATAATGTACAACTGAGATGAGCCATTTAAAGAGTATCTGTAATAATCTCTAAGAATGCAAATGGGAGGATGGAAAGTCTTTCCATACCTCAGATATCTTCTAGAGTTCCCGAACTCCCTAAACAATTAGAGCCATGGACATCCATGGAGGATGGGGACTCTGGGGGAGACACCTTTTTTGGACAATTAAATTATGTTTAATTTTGGATATTTTCCAATTGCATGGTATAATCCCTGCTGTGTTTATGTATAATAATCCACCGGTCATAACTCCAGGCAGTGGTGGTCATGTATCAGTCCCTGATGGACCTTCCTATGAGGGATCAATGTTCTCTGTGCTTCCAGATTCTGATTTTGCCACTGTGGCTCGCTATCATAAGCCAGAAGTACAATTAATACTCCCCTGAAGTGGAAATATGTTGTGGTAATCTTCTGTTGCTTCACTTCAAGATAATACAAAGAGACAAAGGTGTGAAGGGTGGTCCTGGGAGAAGATACTGGACATTCTGGTCTAAAGCACACAATATTTTTATGTCCCCCGTACAATGTCCTATGGATGCCCAGGGTTCTCTGTCATGCAAATGCAAACATCAACTCAAAAGTCTGTGCTTTAACCCAACCCCTGAGGATCCCACTATTGGGTGTATTGGACTGCCTTGCTGATCAATAGAGAGATTCTGTTGGGAGCAGAGGGCAGACCACAGCACTGACTTATGATCTGAAGTCTGTATTTGTATTATTTGTATAATAGAATGTCACAGGCCCATGAGTTACCAGGGGAGTGGTAGAAGATAACGAATTATGTATATTTACATTCTTAGAGTACAGTACAGATTTTATTTCAAAGTAAATAAAATAATTCAATCAATTGCCTTTAATGAGATCAACCAAAGCTGTCCTTATAGTCTATTTGTACATTCTCCTTTAGATCTACCAACAACTTCATAGTACACAGGACTCGTTCATACAATCAGTGTGCCATGTGTACCTCCATTCTAACAATACACGGCCTCAGTTAGACTCGTAGTCTATATCTTCACCTCCATACCTGGATAAGATCTCAGGAGCTGTCTTCTCAGAAGTACTCTAACACTCATTATATTTATAACTAATGATTAGCATACAATCTATAAATGTATTTTCTTATAATCACTACATGCAGTATATCATTGGTAAACAAAGCATAAACACAAATTTAATAACATTTTATTGCTGTGTGTTTTATATACACTCACCGGCCACTTTATTAGGTAAATCTGTTCAATTGCTTAGTAACACAAATTGCTAATTAGCCAATCACATGGCAGCAACTTTAGGCATCTAGACGTGGTGAGGACGACTTTATGACCGAGCATCAGAATGGGGAAGAAAGGGGAATTAAGTGACTTTGAACGTGGCATGGTTGTTGTTGCCAGATGGGCTGGTCTGAGTATTTCAAAAACTGCTGATCTACTGGGATTCTCACACATAACCATCTCTCGGGTTTACAGAGAATGGTCCGAAAAGAGAAAATATATAGTGAGAGGCAGTTGCGTGGAGGAAAAATGCCTTGTTGATGTCAGAGGTCAGAACAGAATGGGCAGACTGTTTTGAGATGATAGAAAGGCAACAGTAACTCAAATAACCACTTGTTACAACCAAGGTATGCAGAATACCATCTCTGAATGCACAACACATTGAACCTTGAAGCAGAAGACTGCACCGTGTGCCAATCCTGTTAGCTAACAACAGAAAACTGAGGCTACAATTCACACAGGCTCACCAAAATTGGACAATAGAAGATTGGAAAAACACTGCCTGTCTGATGAGTCTCAATTTCAGCTGTGACATTCAGATGGTAGGGTCAGAATCCATGAAAGCATGGATCCATCCTGCCTTGTATCAATGGCTCAGGCTGATGATGGTGGTGTAATGGTGTGGGGGATATTTTCTTTGGGCCTTTAGTACCAATTGAACATTGTTTAAGCACCACGGCCTACCTGAGTATTGTTGCTGACCATGTCCATCCCTTTATGACTACAGTGTCCCCATCTTCTGATGGCTCCTTCCAGCAGCATAATGCACCATGTCACAAAGCTCCAATCATCTCAACACTGGTTTCTTAAACATGACAATGAGGTCACTGTACTCCAATGGCCTCCCCAGTCACCAGATCTCAATTCAATAGAGCACCTTTGGGGTGTGGTTGAATGGGAGATTTGCATCATGGATGTGCAGCCGACAAATCTGCAGCAACTGCGTGATGCTATCATGCCAATATGGACCAAAATCTCTAAGGAATGTGTCCAACACCTTGTTGTATCTATGCCACAAAGAATTAAGGCAGTTCTGAAGGCAAAAGGGGGTCCAACCCGATACTAGCAAGGTGTGTGAAGAAAAACCTGGTTGGCCGCACTTCCATAAAATCACCTTTATTGATACATAATTGACAACGACAAACCACAATGTACAAATGAGGGATATTGCATTCAGGGATTTCTGTGATGATCAGGGCCAGCACCTATTGGTGCGCAGTGGAGGTGGGATAGGTGAAGATCCGCCATGAGCGGTGTTTCACTCTACCTAATAAAGTGGCAGGTGAGTGTATATTAAAAGTAGATGAAAACCCAATTACTAAACGCTCACAAAGTTTTAATATATTTAAAAGTATTAAAAAGCACTTTTCATTATCTTTAAATCTGCAGCCTTAATGAAATCATTATTTTTGATCCTGTCATGAAGATCCTTGTTTAAACACTTTTTGTTACATTATATATATTACATATTATATTGCTTATATATATTAAGAGATAGTAAAAGAGATAGTAAAAGTTAGAGCAGAAAGTTTGTGTGATTAATAAAGATGGTGACCTGTTACCAGTCTGTCTGCACTACTGGGACACAACAACCATGCATTCAACACAATGGGGTGGATTTACTAAAGGCAAATAGACTGTGCACTTTGCAAATGCAGATGCACTCCTTTTCCCCAGAGCTTAGTAAATGCGGTGAAGCTTCACTTTGCAAAGAATACCCAATTAGGTGCTGTCAAGTTTACCCCTAACACAGGTAGTCAGACACTATAGCTGACTTCTGTGTTCTTCACCTACAGCAGTCCCCTTTTCCATAAGGCAAGCAGGCCTACCGGTACTCGGTTGCCTCCAGGTCCTCGGCACAATGCTATAGTGCCTGGCCACCGCGCCAGGGCAGATGTAAACTGAGCAAACCAAACAGATACTTGCAGCTGTCAGACAGGCAGAGTAGTTCAATGACAGCCCGAGTACAAGGCAGGCAAGTTTCAGAATAGTCAGGGTCAAAAGGCAGGCATAGTTCAGAGAGTAGTCAATATCCGATCTGAGATCATCAGCAAAGGAATCCAAACATCAGCGCGAAACAAACAGACACACAGAGCTTGAGGATGTGTTACTATCACTCTCACACCCATGAGACTGTAGGCTTAGCTGGCTTAAATCAGGTTTAGTCTCCACCCAGAGACTGACCACATCAATCACCTAGCATATGGACAGACAGACAGGGAGAATGCATCATAGCTAAAACTCAGATACTGGAACCAGCGGCTATGATGGAGCAGGAGCCAGGGCTGGCCCAAGAATAAAATTATATATCCTGTTATCTTCTACCATAACTCATCACCAGACCAGTCCACCAAACACCCTCTGTCTGTCCTCAGTCCTCCTGTCACTCCTGTGTCTGCTGCGGCCACCGCCCTAGAAGATCCAGCCTGCCCTGGATGAGATGGAGTGAACTGATGTCTGACATCATTGCGCACACCACGATCACTTGAGGGACGTTCCCTGGAGGAGCTGCTCCGCCTCCTCATACTCATCAGTTTGCACTACGGGTGGCAGTATGAGATGGGGAAATGCCACCCGTAACACGCCGCAAACTGATGACACAAAAAACAGCTGGAAAAAAATCTTGGGAGTCAATTTGCTGCCCCTCTCAAAGTGCTGCCTGGGTCCAATGGACCCAGCGGGACCCATGGTAGGGCCGGCCCTGGCAGGAGCGCTACACGCTCATGACAGGTGCAATGAAAATAAAAGAATATTTGCTTGCACTTGATTGGATGATGGAAATCAGCAGAGCTTTACTACATTTACTAAGTTCAGGGGAAAATCAGCACAACTGCACTTGTATAGTGCACAGTCTATTTGTCTAATCTACATCAATGTGTTGTACATCACATACTCTTAACCTTGCCTCTCTGTAAGTTTTATTGTACATTACATACAACAACCAAGGGGCTTATTGTCTGAACTGTTGCTGGTTGCCAGGAAATCTCCAGCTATTTCAGTTTATCAGACCTTAGATTTGGTGACTGTATTTTCTTCACACTCTATTTAACTAAGTCATAGCAAACATTCAATGCCCTACACAGCACTCTACACATGTCGAGTATCATCTACATTTCAAGGTTTCCTTCTTCCTCAAGTTCTAACATTGGGAGGTATGATTGCTGGAATGCAGGAGAAAAGGAAGTGGCTTTAAAGGGGCTGCAGGAGATCAGCAGCATGGACATGCAACAGAGAAAAACAAAAAAAGATAAAAACAAGTATTTTAACTAAAAAAAAAAAAAAAAAAGCCACATGATTTAGCGAACTAAATGCCACTCAGTTGGGTTTACATCTAATTTCATAAGCCAAGGGACTACGAAGCTGGCAATGAGCTGGGATACATCCCCAAAAACTAAGCGTATTTATTTTAGATACATTGTGCTAAATAATTGTACTTATATTAAATAATGAGCCAAAGAAAAACATCACAATTCTGGTGTCCAATAAAGTGGACCTAAAGTTAACCACTTAAGGACTAAGCCTATTTCTGACACTTGTTGCTTACAAATTAAAATCAGTATTTTTGCTATAAAAATGACTTAGAACCCCCCAAACATTATATATATATATATATATATATATATATATATATATATATATATATATATTAGCAAAGACTCTGAAGAATAAAATGGGGGTCATTGCAATATTTTAAGTCACACGGTATTTGTGAAGCGGTCTTTCAAAAGCAATTTTTTGTGAAAAAATACACTTCACTGAATTAAAAAAAAAAACTAAACCGTAAAGTTAGTTCAATTTTCTTGTATATTGTAAAAGATTTCACGCTGAGTAAATAGATACCGAACATGATCTGGTTTAAAATAGCGCACACTCATAGCGACCTAAAACTCTCCATAGGTGACTCTTTAAAACATTTTAATGGTTACCAGTTTAGAGTTATAAAGGAGGTCTTTTGATAAAATTAATAAGAAAAGAATTCCGCGCTAATGGATCTAGTTAATTGGTTGGCTGCAGCCTACCCCAAAAATATAGTAAACTATATCAAGATAATGGGAATTTGATAGGGTAATTGGCGCTGCCAATATTTGTAAAAAGTATATATATATATATACACAAGGGAGTAATATATCTCACAATTGCAGGGTAAATGTAGGTGATGAAAAATATATGATGTCGATGTTGTATGTAATGGTCCCTACATATACCCAATGGTTCTGATGTTATACCACAATATGTATTCTAACCAACAATTGATAAATTTATAGCACTGGTAATTAATTAATATCTAATAAGTAATAATCCAATAAATAAAGTGAAACAGCATAAATAAATAAGATGTGAACAGTGCCTGAAGGCAAGAGATATAATCCAATTAATAAAAAAATAAGTGAGTTTAAAATAATTAAAGTGACTCGTGCAATAAATAATGTAAACACTAGGTGGCAGTGCTAATACAAAATAATGAGTGTGGGTATCCGAGTAGAACAATTATAAAACGTGCCAAGTGATGTATAAATATCAGGAGTAAAATATCAATAACAAAAAACAAAGAAATCTCCTAATATAGTGAAATCATGAGTATCCAGGTGAAAATCAAAGAAATTGTGCCAGGTGAAAATGAAAATAATTTGAAATTTGTAAAAACTTCTAAGAATAAATATAATTAATATCCGGTGAATAAATAAAGATGCACAACGAGTTAAATAGTCCGTAATAAAAGTGAAGAAAGTCCAAAAATTTGATCAGTAAATTGATCTTCCAAAAGTGTGCAGCAATATTGTGATATAAAGTGCCAGAAGAAATTTCATGGATGGAGGGGGTGCTTCCCAGTGATGGATCAGGATGTGGGTGCTGTGTGAGGGAATTCCGTGCTCCCCTTCCTATGTAGCCCGCACTCACCAGAGAGCGGCGCCCCTACAGGGGTAACCAGCGTTGAGTTAATGGGGTGTTCCCCGGTAAACCGCGGTGAGCCTCTCCACTCCTCCTGGGATCAATTGCACTTCCTCCCTCCAGTAGTTAGATGTTTGGGCAAGCGATGTGTAATAAGGGATCATAGGCAGCGCTCCAGAGTATTAGGAATGATGTCTAATGAATGTAAGTATCTTTAATTAGAATTACCGTTTTTCCACTTCCTGGTTGAGTGAGGCACTGGTGATTGAACTAGGGCCTCAAAGCTGCATCCTGGGAGGTCCCTGTCATATGGTCCAGAAAGGATACCCAGATTTCTAGGCAGAGATCCGGAACAGGAAGGAGATCAAAATGTGACCCAGGAACCTGACAAGAATGTGAACCCAATCCAAGATCAATTCTTGTCAGGTTCCTGGGTCACATTTTGATCTCCTTCCTGTTCCGGATCTCTGCCTAGAAATCTGGGTATCCTTTCTGGACCATATGACAGGGACCTCCCAGGATGCAGCTTTGAGGCCCTAGTTCAATCACCAGTGCCTCACTCAACCAGGAAGTGGAAAAACGGTAATTCTAATTAAAGATACTTACATTCATTAGACATCATTCCTAATACTCTGGAGCGCTGCCTATGATCCCTTATTACACATCGCTTGCCCAAACATCTAACTACTGGAGGGAGGAAGTGCAATTGATCCCAGGAGGAGTGGAGAGGCTCACCGCGGTTTACCGGGGAACACCCCATTAACTCAACGCTGGTTACCCCTGTAGGGGCGCCGCTCTCTGGTGAGTGCGGGCTACATAGGAAGGGGAGCACGGAATTCCCTCACCCAGCACCCACATCCTGATCCATCACTGGGAAGCACCCCCTCCATCCATGAAATTTCTTCTGGCACTTTATATCACAATATTGCGGCACACTTTTGGAAGATCAATTTACTGATCAAATTTTTGGACTTTCTTCACTTTTATTACGGACTATTTAACTTGTTGTGCATCTTTATTTATTCACCGGATATTAATTATATTTATTCTTAAGAGTTTTTACAAATTTCAAATTATTTTCATTTTCACCTGGCACAATTTCTTTGATTTTCACCTGGATACTCATGATTTCACTATATTAGGAGATTTCTTTGTTTTTTGTTATTGATATTTTACTCCTGATATTTATACATCACTTGGCACGTTTTATAATTGTTCTACTCGGATACCCACACTCATCATTTTGTATTAGCACTGTCACCTAGTGTTTACATTATTTATTGCACGAGTCACTTTAATTTTAAACTCACTTATTTTTTATTAATTGGATTATATCTCTTGCCTTCAGGCACTGTTCACATCTTATTTATTTATGCTGTTTCACTTTATTTATTGGATTATTACTTATTAGATATTAATTATTTACCAGTGCTATAAATTTATCAATTGTTGGTTAGAATACATATTGTGGTATAACATCAGAACCATTGGGTATATGTAGGGACCATTACATACAACATCATATATTTTTCATCACCTACATTTACCCTGCAATTGTGAGATATATTACTCCCTTGTATATATATATACTTTTTACAAATATTGGCAGCGCCAATTACCCTATCAAATTCCCTTTTGCTAAAATTATTGCTCGCACTCTGATGATCGCGGCGATACCTCACGTGTGTGATTTAAACACTATCTACGTTTGTGGGCATGACTTGTGCATGCGTTTTCTTTGGTGCGTGAGCACGCAAGGATGGGGGCGCTTAAAGCATTTTTTTTTTCTTATTTATTTTATTTATTTTTTTACACTGTCTCTTAAAAAAAAAAAAAAAAACGATCACTTTTATAGCTGTCATAGGGAATGTAAACATCCCTTGTGACAATAATAGGCAGTGACAGATACTCCTAATGAAGAGATCGGGGGTCTAAAAGACCCCAAACCTCTCCTCTTCACGTCAAAGTATTCAAAACGGCAAGATCAGCATTTTTGAATACTTTGTATTTTTCAAATGTACACCGGAAGTGACGTCGCTTCCAGGTTTCCACATCGGAGACCCGATCAAAGCTGATTCCGGCTTTGTTTTCAACTCCAACTAGCTGGCAGATGTGCCGGCAGATGGGTTGGATCTCTTGGTGGGACAGGAGACCCGAGCGGAGTGGCGGCAGGAAGGAGGGGGGTGTCCCATCCCACTCCTTGTGATTACAGCCGAGCGGTTACTAACCCACATCGGTTGTTATCACCGGAAAGCCGTCCGTCCGCTCTAAAAAACGTTACCGGGGTGAAGGCTGCAGCTGCAGATCATCCCGCTACAACCACTTCAACAAAGTGACAGACAAGTACGTTGTTTTGCGGGAAGTGGTTAAAGAGAACAAATCAGGAAAGAACATTTACAGAAATCTCTCCCTTCTCACAGGTTGTTATATCAGTCAATATTATGTTTAACAAATGGTGAAAATCCGCTCATAATTGGGGATAACACTTTTCATGACTTATCACGGTGATAATTGGGGCTAACACTTTTCATGGTTTATCACGGTGATAATTGGGGATAACACTTTCCGTGGCTTTTCACGGTGATAATTGGGGATAACACTTTTTATGGCTTATCACGGTGATAATTGGGGATAACATTGTCCATGGCTTATCACGGTGATAATTGGGGATAACACTTTTCATGGTTTATCACGGTGATAATTGGGGATAACACTTTCCGTGGCTTTTCACGGTGATAATTGGGGATAACACTTTTTATGGCTTATCACGGTGATAATTGGGGATAACATTTTCCATGGCTTATCACGGTGATAATTGGGGATAACACTTTCCGTGGCTTATCACGGTGATAATTGGGGATAACACTTTTCATGTGTTATCACGGTGATAATTGGGGATAACACTTTTCATGTCTTATCACGGTGATAATTGGGGCTAACACTTTCTGTGGCTTATCACAGTGATAATTGGGGATAACACTTTCCATGCCTTATCACGGTGATAATTGGGGATAACACTTTCTATGGCTTATCACGGTGATAATTGAGGATAACACTTTCCATGGCTTATCACGGTGATAATTGAGGATAACACTTTCCATGGCTTATCACTGTGATTTATGTCATTTTTATTATTTTGTTTTTTTTTTCCTTACTAGTAATGGCGGCGATCTGTGATTTTTAGCGGGACTGCAACATTGCGGCTGACAGATCGGACCACTAACTGACTTCTTTTACTCTTTTTGGAAGGACCAGTGACATTACTACAGTAATCAGTGCTAAAAATATGCACTGATACTGCAATAATGACACTGGCAGGGAAGGGGTTAACATTGTTAACATTGTGGGTGATCAAGGGGTTAAATGTAAGCCTAGGGGAGTGATTCTAACTGTATGTGGGCGTGGCTTGTGAAATTATCATAGAGACATGTGATCCTATATAGAAGGATTACAGGAGCTCTGTGATAATTCCATGGAGAAGAAATGTCAGGTCTACACTGCCACACTGCCGTAGTCAAAAGGTGACCAGGCCATTTTTTGTGATTCGGCACTGCATTAATGTAATGGACAATTGCGCGGTCGTGCGACGATGTACCCAAATAAAATTGATGTCCTTTCTTTCAGTGGTATTTGATCACCTGTGTGATTTTTTTGTTTTTTGAAAAAAAGACCAACAATTAAAAAAAAATAAAAAAAAAAAAAAAATATATATATATATATATATATATATATATATATATATATATATTTTTTTTTTTTTACTTTCTGCTATAAAACACATGCAATAAAAAAAAAGTAAAAAAAAATCAAATTTCTTCATCAATTTAGGCCAATATGTATTCTGCTACTATTTTTTGGTTAAAAATAAAATTTCCAGTAAGTGTACATCGATTGGTTTGGCCAAAAGTTATCGCGTCTACAAACTAAGGGATATTTTTATGGCGTTGTTGTTGTTTTTTTTTTTTTTTCTTTTACTATTTATAATGGCGATCAGTGAATTATAGCGGAACTGTGACATTGCGGCTGACAAATCGGACACCTAACTGACACTTTTTTGGGGGACCAGTGACACCAATACAGTGATTAGTGCTAAAAATATGCACTGTTACCATAATAATGAAACTGGCAGGGAAGGGGTTAACACCAGGGGGGGGGGGGGGGGTGCTTGCTAACTGTGTGGGGGATGGTCTGACTGAGGGAAGACAGAGATCCGTGTTCCTGTTTAGCAGGGACACAAGATCTCCATCTTCTCCCCTGACAGAACAGCAATCTGCCTTGTTTACACAGGCAGATTGCCATTCTGGACTCGCCGCAGGAATGATCGGCGAGTCCTGGTGGACATCCGGTCCACTGGACCCACTAATTGGCTCCCGCTGTGTCCAATCACAGCAGGAGTGGGACACCGGCGGCGCGCATGCGCGCCCCAGACCAAGAAGAGGAAGCAATGTATAGGTAAGTCTCTTCGTGCAGCCATGCCACCCCGTCGCAGTAAATGTACAGTGGGCGGTTAAAGTGGAACTTTACACACATACTAAAAAGTGCACCAAAGTAAAGCTCACCACATTGTAGTAGAAGTGGTCTTTATTAGTCTTTCTGATTGGCTCCCGTTGTGTCCAATCACAGCGGGAGCGGGTCTCCGGCTGCACGCATGCATGCCCCAGACCAGGATTAAGAAGCCACGTATAGATAAGTCTCTTTGCGCAGCCGGGCCACCCTGTCGCAGTAAATGTACAGTGGGTGGTCCCAATAGCGGTTAAAGTGGAACTTTACACAAATACTAAAAAGTGCACCAAAGTAAAGCTCACCACATTGTATTATGAGTGGTCTTTAGGCTCCTCATACCTCCTTCAAAGCTGAAGAACCCTCAGATATGTGCACAGCAATCTTTACTGCGCATGTGCAGCCTAATGAGTTTTTGGCATGTGAGAGAGATTTGCAGAATTTCTTGCGCCCGGATATTAAACTGTCATGGCGATAACACAGCATCTGTCATTTTCAGTGCGATCCTGGAAGTGTTCATCCTTCTTTTCCTGTCTGCTCTGTTCCTGGCTCCTCTGCCCCGACCTGCCCCTTTACACACTGCCTGTTCTCATAGTCTGCCCCTTTCCTGCACTCTTCTCTACCGCCCACAGATTGGCTCCTCTCCCCTCTGTCTATCTGCTGTGCTTCCCCGTTTGCTTTTCTCTCTCTGCCTTATTTCCTGACAGCCTGCTCAGTTCCTGATCCCGGTTAGTGAAGGATTCAGGCGTGTTCGGATCGCGCCCGCCAGGAAGCCGTCATTGCACTCCGCCAATCATAGGCAGTGAGACATTTCCCGACTGGAAGCTGCAGATAAACAAGTTGCCTATGATTGGCGGTGTGCAGTGCCGGCTTCCTGGCAGGCGCGATCCGAACACGCCTGAGCCCAACGCTAATCTTAGTGGGGGGACTGGGTCAGAGAGTGCCGATTATAACCTGACACCACATCCCCTCCAACAGCAAATTGTCCAATGATACACTGATCAGAGGGCAGAGTGATGGACTGATCTGTGCAAACACCTCGGACCTCTTCACTCTTCACCAAGATCAGGAACAGATTTGGGACACAAGGCTGAGGGAGATAAGCAGTGTGTAAATGAGCAGTGTGATGGACCCACCAGGGACAGAGGCTTTTGAAGAGGACTGGGAGCAAGCCTCTTACCCACTGACTATGGGCCCTGGCATTTAGGAGAATACTACTCTATGGAAGGTGTATGCCTGGAGGATCCATGGGGGGATCCTGTTCCTGATTCAAGTTCATGTCTCCCCAAAACACACAGACTGGGGACTGGGGGTCCCATATCCATATTTGGGACCTCTATGCCTCAAACCAGCAAGGACTGTGGATGTTAACCACTTGCTGACTGCCCCACGCAGATATACTGTGGCAGGGCAGCTCAGCGGTGTATATTCACGTAGATCTATGTGATTATGTGCACGCGGTCCCGGCCAAGACTGAGATTAGACACAGAGGGAGCCAGACCACAGGAGGAGGGGCAGCGATCGCAGCCAGCCTCCCGCAATCATCACAGAAACTGACAGAAGACCCGCCTGTCTATGTAAACAAAGCAGGCAAGTCTTCTGTCACACAGGCAGGGAGAGATTAGGAGTTTCAGCTAAGATTCCGATCTCTCTGTGCCTGTCACAGAGCCCTTCCCCCCACACAGTCAGTAAGCATTATTAGGCATACATTAACCCCTCTGATCACCCCCAGTGTTAACCCCTTCCCTGCCAGTGTCATTTATACAGTAACCAAGCCTAATATTTAGCACTGATTACTGTATTAATGTCACTGGTCCCCAAAAAGTGTCAAAAGTGTCAGTTAGGGGTCCGATATGTCCGCCGAAATGTCGCAGTCCTGCTAAAAATCTCTGATCGCTATTTACTAATTAAAACAAAAAAAAAATGTCCAAAAATCTATCCCGTAGTTTTTAAACGCTATAACTTTTGCGCAAACCAATTAAAATACAATTTTGGGATTCTTTTTACCAAAAATATATAGCAGAATACAAATTGGCCTAAACTGATAAAAAATTAGATTTTTTTTAAAAATTTTTATTGGGAATGTTTTATAGCAGAAAGTAAAAAATATGGCGTTTTTTTCAAAATGGAAAAAAAAATCTTTTTTTGTTTATAGCGCAAAATCTAAAAATACCACCAAAAGAAAGCTCTATTTGTGGGGAATTGTATTTGGGTACAGCGTCGCATGACTGCACAATTTTTTTTCGTTAAAATAACGCAGTGCTGAATCCCAAAAAAATGGCCTGGTCATTAAGGGGGTAAAACCTTCCGGAGCCGAATTTTTTTTTTTTTTACCAAAAATATGTAGCAGAATGCAAATTGGCCTAAAATGATAAAAAAAAATTAGATTTTGATATTTTTTTTATTGGGAATGTTATATAGCAAAAAGTGAAAGATATTATTTTTTTTTTTTTTTTTTCAGAATTGTCGCTCAAATCAACCAATCAATATACGCTTATTGGGATTTTTTTTTTTTTTTTTTTACCTAAAACAAGTAGCAGAATACATATTGGGCTAAATTGATAAAGAAATTAGATTTTTTTTTTTTCATTGCATGTGTTTTTAGCAGAAAGTAAAAAAAATATATTTTTTTTTTTTTTTTTTAATTGTTGGTCTTTTTTTGTTTATAGTGCAAAAAAAAAAAAAAAACACCCACACAGGTGATCAAATACCACCAAAAGAAAGCTCTATTGGTGGGAAAAAAAGGACGTCAACAGGACATAAATTTTTCGGGGTACAGCGACGCACGAATGTGCAATTGTCAGTTTAAATAAAGCAGTGCCGAATCACAAAAAAAATGGCCTGGTCATTAAGGGGGAAAATCTCCCAGTCCAGAAGTTGTTAATATAATCTAATGGCCATAATGTAGAACTTTCCTGAAATAACTCAATTAGGAATTGCAGCATTATAGCCACTAGATGGAGCTAATGATCACAGGAAATAAACATATTAGACACATTATGGGGATTCATAATGGCTGTGTGAATGATTGACACGCCCATTTTTTATAAATAGACCTTTTAGTGATAAAGCAATTTTTTTGGTAATAGTAAGAAAAGAGCCAGGAAGATTCTATTTTACACGTTATCAGTAATAATCTCAGGATTGCTTGTGCTGTAAAGCATCCAGTAGGGTGGTGGTGCAGCATGTAGGTCGTTGCTTTTAGGTGATCATGAATTGGCGCTCAGGGGGAACTCATCATTACTTAAATGACTGTTTTTTAGTGCACAGATACAACAGGAAAGACGCTCAACACATTTGGTTTTGTAAAAAAATATTTTTTTCCACTTACAACTGCTGCACCACATTCACTTAGAACCGGTTATAGCTCAGCCCCGGCGCTCAACCCTTCAGGTAGTGTGAGTGAACGTCATCGTGCCACCCACTGAACACTGCAATGAGATGGAGCATATTGACACAGCATTTCACACACCCAGATTTTCCAGGAGGAACAGTGACATCACCAATACCTCCAGTGACATCACTCACTCCTCCAGTGACATCACTCACACCTCCAGTGACATCACTCACTTCTCCAGGGACACCCCTCACACCTCCAGGGACACCCCTCACACCTCCAGTGACACCCCTCACACCTCCAGTGACATCACTCACACCTCCAGTGACATCACTCACACCTCCAGTGGCACCACTCACACCTCCAATGACATCACTCACATCTCCAGTGACATCACTCATTCCTTCAGTGACATCACTCACCTCTCCAGTGGCATAACTCACATCTCCAGTGACATCACTCACATCTCCAGTGACATCACTCACACCTCCGGTGACATCACTCACACTTCCAGTGACATCACTCACGCCTCGAGTGACATCACTCACATCTCCAGTGACATCACTCATTCCTTCAGTGACATCACTCACCTCTCCAGTGGCATAACTCACATCTCCAGCGACATCACTCACACCTCCAGTGACATCACTCACATCTCCAGTGACACCCCTCACACCTCCAGTGACATCACTCACACCTCCGGTGACATCACTCACACCTCCGGTGACATGATTCACACCTCCGGTGACATCACTCACACTTCCAGTGACATCACTCACATCTCCAGTGACATCACTCACACCTCCAGTGACATCACTCACACCTCCAGTGACATCACTCACGCCTCCAGTGACATCACTCACGCCTCGAGTGACATCACTCACATCTCCAGTGACATCACTCATTCCTTCAGTGACATCACTCACCTCTCCAGTGGCATAACTCACATCTCCAGTGACATCACTCACATCTCCGGTGACATCACTCACACCTCCAGTGACATCACTCACATCTCCAGTGACATCACTCATTCCTTCAGTGACATCACTCACCTCTCCAGTGGCATAACTCACATCTCCAGTGACATCACTCACATCTCCAGTGACATCACTCACACCTCCAGTGACATTACTCACGCCTCCAGTGACATCACTCACGCCTCCAGTGACATCACTCACACCTCCAGTGACATCACTCACACCGCCAGGAAATGTTGGAAGCTGGGGCCAAAGTAAACTTTCTTTTTATAAAAGTTCTATCTATAAGGGTAGTAAAGTGACGTTCAGCCATTACAGATCTTAGTGACATGTATGTTATTTGAACATTTTTTCAGGAAAATTGCTGTGAGAGAAAATAACAGCTTCCCGACCACCGCCGCAGTTATACTGCGGCAAGCAGCCCCTTCTGCGCGAACCGACGTAGGTATATGTCGGTCGCTCGCCTGCAGCTAGGGGGCGGGTGCGCGCTGCTGGCGGCGCACTCCCACCCCCACTCGTCAGTGGGGACTCCGATGCATGGGGCAGATGGCTCAGATTGCCACATGACACCCGCGATCGCTCCCCACTGAGCGAGAAGAATAGTCAGCTGCTGTAAACACAGCTGACCATTCTTCTCCCAGGAATGATCATAGAGCCCATGTGATCCTTCTATATAGGATCACAGGTCTCTGTGATCATTTCACAAGCCCCACCCCCATACAGTTAGAAACACGCCTCTAGGTACACATTTAACCCCTTGTTTACTTACTGTTAACCCCTTCCCTGCCAGTGTCATTATTACAGTAACAGTGCATATTTTTAGAACTGATTACTGTAGGGGTCCTTTCACACGGCCGATCCGTGTGTCCGCAAATCATGCTATTTTTTTGCGGATGATTTGCGGACATCAATGTAAGTGAATGGCACTGCGGATGTCAGCGGAATACCATCCGCTGACATCCGATTTTCCTCCTATCAGTTCTGTTCCGTTTTTACGAATGGAACAGAACCCCATTTTTCCATCCGTGTAAAAAACGGAAAGGAAGGAAAATCGGATGTCAGCGGTGTCATCCGCAATGCCATATACTTACATTATGTCCGCATATCATCCGCAAACGGATGGGATGATATGCGGGCACACGGAGCGGATGACACAAATGTCATCCGCTCCGTGGAAAAAAAAAAAAAAAGTCCCGCAGCGGACTTAAGCAGCGGAGCGGCCGTCTGAAAGGAGCCTAGTAATGTCACTGGTCCCCCCTAAAGTGTTGAAAATGTCAGTCAGGGGTCCGATCTGTCCACCGCAATGTCGCAGTCCCGTAAAAAATTGCAGATCACCGCCATTACTAATAAAAAAAACCCAATAAATATAACAAAAAAAAGTAGTTAGTAGACATGATAACATTTGCGCAAACAAATAAAAAAATGCGCTTATTGTGATTTTTTTACCAAAAATATGTAGTAGAAAACAAATGGGCCTAAAATGTTAAAAAAGTTTGATTTTTACATTTTTTTTTTTGGGAATGTTATATAACAGAATGTGAAAAATATTGTTTTTTTTTTCCAGAATTGTCGCTCTTTTTTTTTGTTTATAGCGCAAAAGATAAAAATCGCACAGGTAATCAAATACCACCAAAAGAAAGCATTATTTATGGGAAAAAAAGGAGATCAATTTTATTTGGGTAAAGCGTCGCACAACTGCATAATTGTCCGTTAAAGTAATGCAGTGCTGAATCGCAAAATAGGGCCTGGTCATTAAGGGGGAAATCCTTGCGGTCCAGAAGTGGATAAGGAGCGGTGTTACAATAACTCATTACTGGGAATCTCCTCCGTTCCTCTCTGGTTGTTGCTCATTGTGTTTAAGGGTAGATTTTGTACTGGTGGGTGATAATCTTTCTTCCAGCGCAGCAAGCTGTAGAAGAATCTCTTATACTCAGAGAATGAAAAATAATAGATTAGAGGATCCAGACAACAGTTGATGCTGCTGAGACTGACACAGAGGATGTAAGGAACAAACAGAGAGCCGTCATTATGCTCATACAACCGCACATAATGAATTAAATAGATGACATTGGTGGGGCCAAAACAAAGGACAAACACACAGAGCACAATCACGGTTAGTCGGATAGCTCGTGATCTCTTATGGGTGCGATCAAATTGTGATCTGCTGAGACGGCGGATGATTGCAATGTAACAGAAAGTTGTAATGAGTAACGGTAAGAAAAAGAAAAGTGAGATAAGAGTGGGGAAATAGTAATAATAGAAATCCGGTTTAAACCTACCATAGTACTGAATATCATGACAATATGTGATATCCCGGGTAAAAAATCTCCAGGTTTGTTCTGTTATGAGAAGAGGCACAGTGCTGGCCAATGAGATGACCCAGATGACACCACACACCAGCCAGGCTCGGGTCACTGTGCGCCAGGGAAGAGACCGCACCGGGTAGACAATGGCCAGGAAACGGTCCACGCTGATACTTGTCATGAGTAGAATGGAGCAGTACATGTTACAGTAAAATGATGCCGTGACAAAGCGACACATTCCATCTCCAATCAGCCAGTTGGATTCTGAGAATCGGTAGACAATATAAAAAGGCAGGATGATAATGAAGAGGATATCTGCAGTGGCGAGGTTCAGCATGTAGACCACTGCCGGCTTCCTGACCTTCATCTTCACCAGGAATATGATGATCGCCATGATATTGAGAGGAAGAGCCACAAGGAACACAACAGTGTATAATGATGGGACAAGCCTGGTCACACTCCAATCTCTGATTGACCTCTGCAATAATTTATAATACTCATCTGGAAAGTAAACAGGTAATATCAGCATTAATAAATGAACCAGAAACAGTTTTTTTTCTTGTATACAAACTTTTACTGAAAGGAAACAGAAGATGGTGGTACAAAGAGAATTTCACACTAATAAATGGGACCCATGGATTACACACTCAGTTTTTTTTTTTCTTTAGTGCGGTATTAAACCCAAAACCAAAAATGTTATATTTTGCACCTTACTACTCTTTGGATATGGTGACAGCATTTGTTTTCTTTTTCAGTTTTTTTCCTCTCTGTTGTCACCTGGTGATCTGCTCAGTAACACACTTCCTGTATTTGAATGCCTCCACTCTGGATGAAGGAGCACAGGGGGCACCTTTGCACAGCAGCATTGTCAGTCTAGGGGAGGGGAGTGTTAAATGTACTAGCAGATTTACCTACAGTAACAAATTGAAGCCAAACTGCAGCTAACACTTTTTAAGCAGTTACAGGAACAGTTTTGTTTTTTTCCTTTTAGGATAAAGGTTTTACACAAATGAATACAATCTGATAAATGTAAGCACCCCTGTCAGTGGTAAATGGTTTGTCCCAGCCCTCTGGCCTGTTCACCAGGTTAAAATAAAAGCAATAATTCCTAAAAAGAAAACAAATGCAGCATTAAAATCTAAGAATTGGTAAACTGTAATACAATAAAAGATTGTTTTGGGGTTAAATACCACTTTAAATCAGAACTCCAGTTAAAAATAAATAAATAAAATGAATGAAGTTCATATACAGTAAAGACAAAAAAAAAGGAAAAATAATCACTCTGATCCCAGAGCCCCCTTCCCTATGACAGCAGGCTGGGTCTCTTCTCCCTGGACTCCCCTGGACTGTCACATTTTAAAATTGGCCTGACTGCCCAGGGCTCCGCCCATACAGCCACATCATTAATTCACAGGAATATATGAATGAGGAAACTAGTCCATCTAGAAAAAAAAAAACAAAAAAAACAGTCCATCTGCTGCAGTGATCGGCACACTCGTAGTCCAGTCACACTTTCTCCAGCTTGCAAGTAGAAAGTAAAGTATGCAGAAGCCTAAAGTTGCACCCATGATCTGCTGATTGCCTGTGCAATACTTGGGAGGCTTTTTTTTAAAGGTGATCTTATCCTTTACCACTTCAATACCGGGCACTTTCACCCCCTTCTTGCCCAGGCCAATTTTCACCTTTTAGCGCTGTTGCATTTTGAATGACAATTGCACGGTCATGCACACCTGTCATTTTCCCCCACACATATAGAGCTTTATTTTGGTGGTATTTGATCACCACAAGGTTTTTTCTTTTTTGCTAAACAAATAAAAAAAAAGACCGAAAAGTTAAAAAAAAAAAGTTTTTTGTCTATGTTATACAATTTTGTAAATAAATACGTTTTTTCCTGCACCGATGAGCACTGATGAGACTGCACTGACAGGCACTGATGAGGAGGCACTGATGGGGTGGCACTGATAGGGTGGCACTGATGGGTGGCACTGATAGGCGGCACTGATATGTGGCCCTGATAGGTAGCACTGATATGCAGCATTGGTGGGCACAGATAGGCGGCACTGCTGGGCACTGATAGGCGGCATTGATGGGCACTGATAGGTGGCACTGATGGGCACTGATAGGTGACACTGGTGGGCACTGATGGGCACTGATGGGCAGCACTGATCGGCACTGACGGGCGGCACTGATGGGCACTAATGGGCACTGATAGGCAGCACTGGTGGGCAATAATGGGCACTGGTGGGCGGCACTGATCGATGGCAATGATGGGCAATGGTGGGCAGCACTGATGGGGAGGGCACTGGCGGGCAGTACTGATGGGGAGGGCAATGGGGGGCTCCCTGAGCCCTGATTGCCTTCCCTGGTGGCCATAGAGGGCATCCCTGGGGTCATGGGTGGGCATACCTGGGGTCATGGGTGGGCATCCCTGGTGGTTCTAGTGGCACCCCACGAGGGTCTGCACTGGTAATCAATGATCTGATTACCAGTGCCAACCCCCCCTGTCAGGGGAGCCGCCGATCGGCGCTCCTTTACTCGTGCCTGTCAGGCAAGTACTGAGGAAAGCAGATCAACGGCTCTTCCTGTTTACTATGTGACCAGCCGTGATTGGACACGGCTGGTCACATGGTAAAGGGCCTATGTCAGTGATGCAGGGAGTCAGGGGGGCACACAGAGCGTATTATCCTGCTGCCGTCATATGACGTCCGGTCAGGATAATACAACCACATTCCCGCCGTCATTCTGCTATAGGGCGGGTGGGATGTGGTTAAAGGAGTTGTAAAGGCAGAAGGTTTTTTTATCTTAATGCATTCTTTGTATTAACCATTTGCCAATTGCCCCACGCAGATTTACTGCAGCAGGGCGGCTCGGATGCGCATAAGCATGTAGATCTACGTGATACGCATTCACGGGTCTAGGGCGCGCTTCCGCGCACCCTGCGATTCCACTATGATCGGATTTGGCATAGAACTGATCAGTCACCAGATCCAGGCCAATGATTTTTGGCGTGGATCTGGTGATCGGTTCTGGCCAATGGCATCATGTCCTCTGCCTGTGTACTGTAAACACAGGCAGGGGAAGTGATGCAATCTTCTCTCCTGGAGCCCTTTTCGGTTCCAGGAGAAGAAGAAAGAGCATCAAACAGTGAGTACACAATCACTACTCTGACACCAGTACGCATACAAACCTCCCAACCATCCCTGATTGGCCGGGATCGCGGGACAGGGATCAATTTGCGGGATGGTCCCGGCCAATCAGGGATGGTTGGGAGGTTTGTATGCATACTGGTGTCAGATTAGTGATCAGGACTGAGCTGTGGCATGTGCGGCATATCTTGGTTCCTGCACGCCACGGGCAACACTTTGTATGGCAGCCGGATGTCTCCAGGGCTATCTCTGCAGTCGCTGTGTGTGTTCTGCCGGAAGATCGGAGAAAGTACATTGCAGGTGACCCTTACACTGCTGGCACATATTCACTGGAAGGAATCATTCATGTTCTTTTCAACTTCAAGAAAATTGGGCTTTAACAGCATTTTACGTTTTAGGAGACAAACACTTATCTGTAATATGTCATGTACTCTGTCTCCAGTGTCTCACAGTCTCTTGTGTACTACTGTATCATGTCCACAGTCTCCAACAACCCCTGTATCATGTTCACAGCCTTTGACAGTCTCTTGTACACAACACATATACACAACATATGCTACGCAATGGAGGTTTATTCTTTGTTCTAGTGACCAAGAAGTGTCGAGTCAAAGGCTTAAGAGTGCGGTAAGCAGCGGTGCTTTTTGGTGGACCATCCGCCGGCGCCATATATTGTTTTTAGCACGGATCACAACACGTGGCACTTGGTGTTATTAGCACTTGGCACTTTATGCAGATGTATGATATATGACACTTTTAATGTGGTACACTGAGCACAGCCCAGGTTAAACCTATTGATGTTTTTAACGGCACGTAGCACTTTCTATGTATTGATTGCACTACATGCACTTTTATAGCACATAAAGCACATATTTGCACAATACTTTTTTAAAAAGTGGTAGCGCCGGGTCCAACATTTCTTGCAATTTTCCCCTATCTCTGCAGTCGCTGTGTGTGTTCTGCCAGAAGATCGGAGAAAGTACATTGCAGGTGACCCTTACACTGCTGGCACATATTCACTGGAAGGAATCATTCATCTTCTTTTCAACTTCAAGAAAATTGGGCTTTAACAGCATTTTACGTTTTAGGAGACAAACACTTATCTGTAATATGTCATGTACTCTGTCTCCAGTGTCTCACAGTCTCTTGTGTACTACTGTATCATGTCCACAGTCTCCAACAACCCCTGTATCATGTTCACAGCCTTTGACAGTCTCTTGTACCATGTCTCTAACCATCTCTTGTATGATATCTGCAGTCTCTAACCATCTCTTGTATCATGTCCGCAGTCTCTTGTATCATATCTGCAATCTCTGACCATCTCCTGTAGCATGTCCGCAGTCTCTGACCGTCTTCTGTATCATGTCAGCAGTCTCTGACCATCTCCTGTATCATGTCCGCAGTCTCTGACAGTCTCATATATCATGCCTGCAGTCTCTGACAGTCTCTGGTATCATGCCCGCAGTCTCTGACAGCCTCTTGTATCATGTCCTCAATCTCTGACCATCTCCTGTATCATGTCTGCAGTCTCCTGTATCATGTCTGCAGTCTCTGACTATCTCCTGTATCATGTCCGCAGTCTCTGACCATCTCCTGTATCATGTCTGCAGTCTCTGATTTCATCTCCTGTTTCATGTCTGCAGTCTCTGACCATCTCTTGTATCATGTCCGCAGTCTCTGACCATCTCCTGTATCATGTCCGCAGTCTCTGATCGTCTCTTGTACCTTGTCCGCAGTCTCTGACCATCTCTTGTATCATGCCCACAGTCTCTGACCATCTCCTGTATCATGTCTGCAGTCTCTGACCATCTCTTGTATCATGTCCGCAGTCTCTGACCATCTCCTGTATCATGTCCACAGTCTCTGATCGTCTGTTTTACCTTGTCCGCAGTCTCTGACCGTCTCTTGTATCATGCCCGCAGTCTCTGACAGTCTTTTGTATCATGTCTGCAGTCTCTGACGGTCTCTTGTATCATGTCAGCAGTCTCTGACCATCTCCTGTATCATGTCCGCAGTCTCTGACAGTCTCATATATCATGCCTGCAGTCTCTGACAGTCTCTGGTATCATGTCCTCAATCTCTGACAGCCTCTTGTATCATGTCCTCAATCTCTGACCATCTCCTGTATCATGTCTGCAGTCTCCTGTATCATGTCTGCAGTCTCTGACTATCTCCTGTATCATGTCCGCAGTCTCTGACCATCTCCTGTATCATGTCTGCAGTCTCTGATTTCATCTCCTGTTTCATGTCTGCAGTCTCTGACCATCTCTTGTATCATGTCCGCAGTCTCTGACCATCTCCTGTATCATGTCCGCAGTCTCTGATCGTCTCTTGTACCTTGTCCGCAGTCTCTGACCATCTCTTGTATCATGCCCACAGTCTCTGACCATCTCCTGTATCATGTCTGCAGTCTCTGACCATCTCTTGTATCATGTCCGCAGTCTCTGACCATCTCCTGTATCATGTCCGCAGTCTCTGATCGTCTGTTTTACCTTGTCCGCAGTCTCTGACCGTCTCTTGTATCATGCCCGCAGTCTCTGACAGTCTTTTGTATCATGTCTGCAGTCTCTGACGGTCTCTTGTATCATGTCTGCTGTCTCTGACAGTCTCTTGTATCATGTCTGCACTATCTGACCATCTCCTGTATCATGTCTGCAGCCTCTGACCAACTCTTGTATCGTGTCCGCAGTCTCTGACCATCTCCTGTATCATGTCCGCAGTCTGTGACCATATCCTGTATCATGCCTGCAGTCTCTGACCATCTCCTGCATCATGTCCGCAGTCTCTGACCATCTCCTGTATCATGTCCGCAGTCTCTGACCATATCCTGTATCATGTGTGCAGTCTCTGACCATCTCTTGTATCATGTCCGCAGTCTCTGACCATCTCCTGTATCTTGTCCGCAGTCTCTGACCATCTCCTGTATCATGTCTGCAGTCTCCTGTATCATGTCTGCAGTCTCTGACTATCTCCTGTATCATGTCCGCAGTCTCTGACCATCTCCTGTATCATGTCTGCAGTCTCTGATTTCATCTCCTGTTTCATGTCTGCAGTCTCTGACCATCTCTTGTATCATGTCCGCAGTCTCTGACCATCTCCTGTATCATGTCCGCAGTCTCTGATCGTCTCTTGTACCTTGTCCGCAGTCTCTGACCATCTCTTGTATCATGCCCACAGTCTCTGACCATCTCCTGTATCATGTCTGCAGTCTCTGACCATCTCTTGTATCATGTCCGCAGTCTCTGACCATCTCCTGTATCATGTCCGCAGTCTCTGATCGTCTGTTTTACCTTGTCCGCAGTCTCTGACCGTCTCTTGTATCATGCCCGCAGTCTCTGACAGTCTTTTGTATCATGTCTGCAGTCTCTGACGGTCTCTTGTATCATGTCTGCTGTCTCTGACAGTCTCTTGTATCATGTCTGCACTATCTGACCATCTCCTGTATCATGTCTGCAGCCTCTGACCAACTCTTGTATCGTGTCCGCAGTCTCTGACCATCTCCTGTATCATGTCCGCAGTCTGTGACCATATCCTGTATCATGCCTGCAGTCTCTGACCATCTCCTGCATCATGTCCGCAGTCTCTGACCATCTCCTGTATCATGTCCGCAGTCTCTGACCATATCCTGTATCTTGTCCGCAGTCTCTGACCATCTCTTGTACCTTGTCCGCAGTCTCTGACTGTCTTTTTTACCATGTCCGCAGTCTCTGACCATCTCCTGTACCATATCCACAATCTCTGACCGTCTCTCGTACCATGTCCACAGTCTCTGACCATCTCTTGTACCATGTCCACAGTCCCTGACCATCTCTTGTGCCATGTTCACAGTCTCATGGACTAGGCAACAACTACATATAGTAAAATCAGGTTTCCTCCAGATCTCTGATTTGTGCTACAAAGACTCTTCTGGAAGATTTCCTGGTAAATTTATAGTGCACTATAGTCCATGAGAGTGGTTAGGCATAGGCGCCTGGTGAGTCAGAATTTCAGATACTTCTCCCGCCACTGTGTGGTGGTGGCAAGCAAGGGTGGTCCCCATAAGTCGCACCTGTGACCCTTCATGTTTGCACTTTCATTGCTCTATGCACTTTATACCTATGGACTTTATGGACTCCTATTGATGTGATTTCATGCTTTTATGTATTTATGATTTTATGCTTATATTTATCACATCTGATTCATATATTTTGCTATATATTATCATCCTATTTATTTGGTAAGAGGTTATCACCATCCCTGCGCTACTGAAATTCAAATGAAAAAGCCAGTTCCTTCTTTTTCTTGATGAATTTTATTTTTTATTATAGGAAAAATTAAATGAATTTTTTATCTGCAAGGTATTGTGCCACCCTATATGAGTGGTGGGCAGGGGGCACAGTACAGTCTGTGGACCTGACACTCACTGGCAGGCAACTGCAATTATATTACAGAGAAAAAATTAAATAACTTTTTTATCTGCAAGGTGCTGTGCCACCCTATATGAATGGTGGGCAGTGGGCACAGTACGGTCTGTGGACCTGACACTCACTGGCAGGCAACTGCAATTATATTGCAGAGGAAAAAAGAAATTATTTTTTTATCTGCAAGGTGCTGTGCCACCCGATATGAGTGGTGTGCACACAGTACAGTCTGTGGGTCTGTGGCCTCTCACACACGGGCAGGCAACTGCAATATATATATATGTATATAAAAAAATAAAAATAAAAGCAGACTGATGTACCAGCCCTAAAAAGGGCTTTTTGGGGTGCTGTCAGGAAGCTGTCCTTACAGCAGGAGTGGACACAGAACACTGGCCTAGCTAACAATTTCCCTATTAATTCAGCAGCAGCAGAAGCACTCTCCCTGCTCTAACTAACACTTCAGCTTCAGAATGAATCTAAGATGGATGCTGTCCTTGTTTTTTTATAGGAGGTGGGAGGGTGTGTGATGGAGGGTATGCTGACTGTGAGGTACAGGGTCAAAGTTTGCTCAATGATGATGTATAGGGGGTGGACCGAACATCGCATATGTTCGCCCGCCAAGGCGAATACGAACAAGCGATGTTCGCCAGCGAATAGTTCGGGACATCTCTAATCCACAGTATAATATACTTTGTAGAAAGCATATTATAGTGGATTAGTACTATTATTGTGCACTGTGCAGCATTGTGGCAGGTGTGGTGGTGAGACTGAGCGTTTCTGCAGCAACACTACACACAGTGACAAAAGCACTTATAATGTATTATAACTGGTGTGATAGACCAATTGCCCCCCCCCCCCCAATGCCACATATTGAAGTGGGGTGTTATCTGAGTAAACTTTTTTAAGTGTATTTGTGTCATGCAACAATATTGCCTAGTTTGCTGAGTGAAGTCTGTTACACACAGCGCCAAACTCACTGGCCAATTTTTTGAACTGATGTGCTACACCAATGCCACATATTGAAGTGGGGTGTTATTTAACAGTATAATTTTCTCAGAGTGTGATTTAGTCCTGCAAAAATTTGGCCTCTCGATGTGTAAACAGTGCTACACACAGTGACAACAGTTACTGGCCAATTATTTGTAGAACTGGTGTAATAAACCTGTGCCCCCCCCCCCCCCCCAAATGCCACATATTGAATTGAGGTGTTATTTAACAGTATACTTTTCTAAGATTGTATTTTTAGTCCTGCAAACATTTGGGCTCTTTTGCTGTGTTAACTCTGCTACACACAGTGACAACAGTTACTAGTCAATTATTTGTAGAACTGGCGGACTGACGGTCCAGCAGATAGGGAGGAGAGGCAGGCAGAACTTGCATTGCAGAAGAGGTAGAAAGCAGACTGCAAATGTATCAGGAGCGAGCCATCAACCATGTACAGTCACATCTAGCGCTCCCAGGACGCTGGCACATGGCTCCGCAGTGTGGGCTTTTAATAATGTGTCCGTTGCTGACACCAGTGTTGCCATCTGCAGCCTTTGCAGTCAACGCATAAGTCGCGGTAAGCCCAACACTCACCTAGGGACAACCACCTTAAGAAGGCACCTGAAATCCCATTACCAAGCCCAATGGGAGCAAAACTGTCAGAACCCACAATGCCACACTCCATGCTCTCGCCGTCCAGCCTCTTCTCCTTCTCCTCCCCCTTCTCCTGTCTCCTCACAGTTGTCCAACACTCCACCTTCCATGATGCCGTTGTCACGTTTTTCTGGAAAAAGGCAGGCTTCTGTGGCTCAAATGTTGGAGCATAAAAAAAGGTGTCAGTTCAACCCATGTGAGCTCATGTTTGCATCCTAAAAAGCCCCCAAACCAACTTGTGTATACTGTGAACGCCTACTGTACCTCTAGCAATCATATGCTACGTTCTTTGCTGTCAGTTCAACCCATGTGAGCTCATGTTTGCAGTCTAAACAAACCACCACCAACTTGTGTATACTGTGAACGCCTACTGTACCTCTAGCAATCATATACTATGTTCTTTGCTGTCAGTTCAACCCATGTGAGCTCATGTTTGCGGCCTAAACAGACCGCCACCAACTTGTGTATACTGTGAAAGCCTACTGTACCTCTAGCAATCATATACTACGTTCTTTGCTGTCAGTTCAACCCATGTGAGCTCATTTTTGCGGCCTATACAGCCCGCCACCAACTTGTGTATACTGTGAACGCCTACTGTACCTCTAGCAATCATATACTATGTAATTTGTTTTCAGTTCAACCCATGTGAGCTCATGTTTGCAGCCTAAACAAACCACCACCAACTTGTGTATACTGTGAACGCCTACTGTACCTCTAGCAATCATATACTATGTTCTTTGCTGTCAGTTCAACCCATGTGAGCTCATGTTTGCGGCCTAAACAGACCGCCACCAACTTGTGTATACAGTGAATACCTACTGTACCTCTAGCAATCATAAACTACGTTCTTTGCTGTCAGTTCAACCCATGTGAGCTCATTTTTGTGGCCTATACAGCCCGCCACCAACTTGTGTATACTGTGAATGCCTACTGTACCTCTAGCAATTATATACACTACGTTCTTTGCTGTCAGTTCAACCCATGTGAGCTCATTTTTGCGGCCTATACAGCCCGCCACCAACTTGTGTATACTGTGAACGCCTACTGTACCTCTAGCAATCATATACTATGTAATTTGTTTTCAGTTCAACCCATGTGAGCTCATGTTTGCAGCCTAAACAAACCACCACCAACTTGTGTATACTGTGAACGCCTACTGTACCTCTAGCAATCATATACTATGTAATTTGTTTTCAGTTCAACCCATGTGAGCTCATGTTTGCGCCCTAAACAGACCGCCACTAACTTGTGTATACTGTGAACGTCTACTGTACCTCTAGCAATAATATACTACGTTATCTGTTGTCAGTTCAACTCATGTGAGCTAATTTTTGCGGCCTATACAGCCCACCACCAACTTGTGTATACTGTGAACGCCTACTGTACCTCTAGCAATCATATACTACTTTCTTTGCTGTCAGTTCAACCCATGTGGCTCATTTTTGCGGCCTATACAGCCGCCACCAGCTTGTGTATACTGTGAATGCCTACTGTACCTCTAGCAATCATATACCACATTCTTTGCTGTCAGTTCAACCCATGTGAGCTCATGTTTGCAGCCTAAACAGACCGCCACCAACTTGTGTATACTGTGAACACCTACTGTACCTCTAGCCATCATATACTACGTTCTTTGCTGTCAGTTCAAACCATGTGAACTAATATCAATCTGAGTATACTTTCATAAGTGTATTTGTGTCCTGCAACAATAGTGCCTCCTCTGCTGAGTTAAGTCTGGTACACACAGTGCCAAACTCACTGGCCAATTTTTTGAACAACTGGTGTGATAAACCAGTGGCCCCCCAATACCACATATTGAAGTGGGGTGTTATCAATCTGAGTATACTTTCATAAGTGTATTTGTGTCCTTCAACAATATTGCCTCCTTTGCTGAGTTAAGTCTGGTACACACAGTAATGAAAGAAAAAATCCCGCGCAAATGGATCTGCTTATTGGATTGGCTGCAGCCTACCCCAAAAATATAGTACAAAACTATATCAAAAATGATAGAAGTGTGATAGGGTAATTGGCGCTGCCAATAATTAAAAAATGTGTATAAATATATATATACAGGGGAATGGTATATGTAACAAATGCAAAGACGATGTATAAAAATGTGATAACGATGGTGTAAATAAAGGTCCTTATATCTACCCAATGGTTTCAATGTAATGTCACAGTATGTATTCTAATCAACAAAGGATATATTTATATCATTAATAAATAATTAATCATAAACCAGTAAGATTAAACAACATAAATAAATAAATTGTGTGCAGTGCCAGCAAGCAATAAATATATTTCAACCGGTGGAAAATAAGTGAATCTAAAAGTAAATAAATAATTGTCGTGACTGGTGTAATAAATAGTTTAAACACTAGGTGGCAGTATTGATAAAAAATGTAAAGTGTGGATATCCAAGTAAAAAACAGTTGTAAAGTGATAAAATGTGCCAAGTGGTATGTTAATATCAGAAGAAAACAGTCAATATTAAAAAAGTGAGATAATGGATATCCAAGTGAAAAATCAATATATAAATAAATACTGAAAATTAAATATCGTGCCAAGTGAAAGTAAAATAGTTTGGAATCTATGAAAACACTTATAGAAATTCCAAGAATAAATATACACAGATAATTAAATAGTCCATAATAAAAGTGAAAGAAGTCCACAAATATTGATCAGTATAATGATCTTCCAAAATGGTGCAATGATAATATGCTATAAAGTGCCAAAGAAGGTTTTCATGGATGGAGGGGGTGCTTCCCAGTGATGGATCAGGTTGTGGGTGTCGGGTGAGGGAATTTCCGTGCTCCCCTTCCTATATAGCCCGCACTCACCAGAGAGCGGCACCCCTACAGGGGTAACCCGCGTTGGATTAATGGGGTGTTCCCCGAAAAACTGCGGTGAGCCTCTCCACTCCTTCTGGGATCAAATGCACTTCCTCCTTTCCAGATATGAAAGGCTTCATCCGATGTCGTAATTGCCTAGCCTGTCTCCAGGACTTCATACGAACTCTTCCAAGTGATCTTCTCCAACAATAAAATCCAGGAACTTGCAGAGCCGGAGCCTAGCCCCGCCCATCAACACACACTTCCTCTTTGGTTGGTCGGACGGCTCTTCCTGGAGACAGGCTAGGCAATTACGACATCGGATGAAGCCTTTCATATCTGGAAAGGAGGAAGTGCATTTGATCCCAGAAGGAGTGGAGAGGCTCACCGCAGTTTTTCGGGGAACACCCCATTAATCCAACGCGGGTTACCCCTGTAGGGGTGCCGCTCTCTGGTGAGTGTGGGCTATATAGGAAGGGGAGCACGGAAATTCCCTCACCCGACACCCACAACCTGATCCATCACTGGGAAGCACCCCCTCCATCCATGAAAACCTTCTTTGGCACTTTATAGCATATTATCATTGCACCATTTTGGAAGATCATTATACTGATCAATATTTGTGGACTTCTTTCACTTTTATTATGGACTATTTAATTATCTGTGTATATTTATTCTTGGAATTTCTATAAGTGTTTTCATAGATTCCAAACTATTTTACTTTCACTTGGCATGATATTTAATTTTCAGTATTTATTTATATATTGATTTTTCACTTGGATATCCATTATCTCACTTTTTTAATATTGACTGTTTTCTTCTGATATTAACATACCACTTGGCACATTTTATTACTTTACAACTGTTTTTTACTTGGATATCCACACTTTACATTTTTTATCAATACTGCCACCTAGTGTTTAAACTATTTATTACACCAGTCACGACAATTATTTATTTACTTTTAGATTCACTTATTTTCCACCGGTTGAAATATATTTATTGCTTGCTGGCACTGCACACAATTTATTTATTTATGTTGTTTAATCTTACTGGTTTATGATTAATTATTTATTAATGATATAAATATATCCTTTGTTGATTAGAATACATACTGTGACATTACATTGAAACCATTGGGTAGATATAAGGACCTTTATTTACACCATCGTTATCACATTTTTATACATCGTCTTTGCATTTGTTACATATACCATTCCCCTGTATATATATATTTATACACATTTTTTAATTATTGGCAGCGCCAATTACCCTATCACACTTCTATCTGGTACACACAGTGCCAAACTCACTGGCCAATTTTTTGAACAACTGGTGTGATAAACCAGTGGCCCCCCAATACCACATATTGAAGTGAGGTGTTATCAATCTGAGTATACTTTCATAAGTGTATTTGTGTCCTTCAACAATATTGGCTCTTTTGCTGTGTTAACTCGGATACAAACAGTGCCAAACTCACTGGCCAATTTTTTGAACAACTGGTGTGATAGACCAGTGCCCCCCCAATAGCACATATTTAAGCGGGGAGTTATTTAACAGTATAATTTTTTAAGATTGTATTTTAGTCCTGCAAAAAAATTGGCCTCTTTTGCTGTGTTAACTGTGCTACACACATTGACAACAGATACTGGCCAATTATTTGTAGAACTGGTGTGATAAACCGGTGGACCCCCCAATACCACAGATTGAAGAGGGGTGTTATCTACACAGACACATGGTCTAGCAAACATGGGCAGGGAAGGTATATTACTTTTACTGCCCACTGGGTGAACCTTCTGACGGCCGTTAAGCATGCAACCCGTGGCACCCGTGTAGATTTAGTTGTACCGCCACGGATTGCAAGCAGGCCTGCCTCTTTTTCTCCTCCTCCTCCATCCTCCCTCTCCTCCTCGGCTGACTTCTCCTCTTCCGCTTCGTCTCTTCTCCTGCGCCGCCCAAGATCCCCAGAACCTATTTCACATGCCAGGTGAGACGTTGCCATGCTGTGCTGTGTCTGTTGTGCCTGGATGCAAGAGCCACACTGGTCCTGCACTCCTTTCAGCTTTGCGTTCACAGGCAGATCAGTGGCTGACACAGCTGAATTTGTCAGTTGGTGAAGTGGTGTGCGACAACGGTGCCAATCTGTTAAGCGCGCTGAAACAGGGCAAAATAACACATGTGCCATGCATGGCACACGTCCTGAACTTGGTGGTGCAGCTATTCGTTGGCAAATACCCTGGGGTCCAGGACGTCTTGCGGCAGGCCAGGAAAATCTCGGGCCATTTCCGAAGATCTTACACAGCCATGGCTCGCCTTGCTGAGATTCAGCACACAACACAACCTGCCCCTCAGGCGTCTTATTTGTGACTGCCCGACACAATGGAACTCAACTTTGCATATGCTCGATAGGCTGCTCCAGCAGAAACGTGCAGTTAATGACTACCTGTTTGAACTCGGCGGCAGGACAGGTTCTGGGGAGCTTGGGTTGAGTTTTCCCCTCGCCAGTGGCTGCTCATGCGGGATGCATGCAGACTTCTGCGGCCATTCGATGAGATCACCAAACTGATCAGTCACGGCCAGGGCGCCATAAGTGACATCATACCTTACGCCTTCTTTCTGGAGCGTGCATTTCGTTTTGTCATTGGTCAAGCCGCCGAGGAGCAGGAATATGAGGAAGTCGCAATGTTGGATGAATTCCCAGGGGGTTCTACTCTATCTGAGGAGCAGGAGTCTGAAGAGGAGTCAGAGGAGGAGGATGGTGCTGGGGGGGATGAGGAGGAGCAAGAAGAGCATGCTTTAAACATTTCTGGGATCCCTGGTGTTATCCGTGGATGGTGGGAGGAGAACGAGGACGACATTATCCTGGATGATGAGCTGGAAGCAGGCCACTATACCGCTTCCAGTTTAGTGGGAATGGGGGCCTACATGCTGCAATGTTTTAAGGGGGACCCCCGTATAAAACGCATAAAGGCCAAGGACCAGTACTGGGTGGCAACGTACTTAGACCCATGGTACAAACACAAAATGGCGGAAATGTTACCTCAATCACAGAGGGCGGTCAGAATGCAGCACTTCCAGGCCTTGCTGCAGGAAATGCTGCATTCTGCTTTTCCGTGCGCTGGCAGAGGAATTTCCAGTCACAGAGAGACAGTTGCGGGTAGCAATCCAACAGCGCCTGCAAGAAGAGGGCGGTTGGAAGATGGCTTGGTCACTTCAGATATGAGATCCTTCTTTTAGCCGAACGATCGACAGCTGTACTCCGGATCCAGCATGAGGGAACGCCTAGACCGACAGGTGTCCGACTACATCGGGTTAACGGCCGATGTGGACGCTCTGAGGAGTGATGAACCCCTGGACTACTGGGTGGGCAGGCTTGACCTCTGGCCATAGCTTGCACAATTTGCAATGGAAATGTTGCCTTGCCCCCCGTCCAGTGTCCAGTCCGAAAGGACGTTCAGTGCAGCAGGGGGGATCATGACCAATAAGCGCACTCTCCTAGCTCATGACAGTGTAGACTACCTCACATTTATAAAAATGAATGAGGCATGGATCTCTGAGGAATTCAACACATGTGACCAGTAGACCAGGTTTCATCTAAATTTCTCCACCCACAACAAATCCTGGTCCTTGGCTTCGCTACATACAGCGGCATAAAAGACATTTCATGTCCATTGAATGGCAAATTTTAGGGGACTTTCAGGGCCGACAATTATTTTTTCTGTGAATGCCTAATGTACCTCCAGCCACCAAATACTAAGTTCTTTGCTGTCAGTTCAAACCATGTGAGCTAATTTTTGGAGCCTATACAGGCCGACACTTACGGTTCTGTGTACTGTGAACGCCTACCGTACCTCTAGCCATCAAAAACTATGTTTTTTTGCTTTCAGTTCAAACCATGTGAGGTGATTTTTGGGACCTATACAGGCCGACACTTACATCTGTTACCTGTGAATGCCTAATGTACCTTCAGCCATGGAATACAACGTTCTTAGCTGTCAGGTAAACGCATAAAAGGCATTTCATGTCCATTGAATGCCACATTTTTGGGGACTTTCATGGCCGACAATAATTTTTTCTGTCAATGCCTAATGTTCCTCCAGCTGCAGAATACAACGTTCTTAGCTGTCAGGTAAACCCATGTGGGCTAATTTTTAGGGCCTATACTGGCCGACACTTACTTCTGTATCCTGTGAATGCCTAATGTACCTCCAGCCACAGAATACAATGTTCTTGGGGGCGTGGCCTGCGGTGCTGCAAGATGGACGCTTAGACCAGCAGCTCCGCTCGGCCATCCGGGACTTCAGCCTTCTACAGCCCACACAGTGGGTGTTCTTGCCTCTCCGACGCCTCCGTAGCTTCCTGGCAGGATGAAGGGGAAGAAGGGCTCGGCTCAAGCGAATCGGCTGGATGGTTTCCTCGTTTTGTCCGCCGCCGGCCTCCGCCAGCATGGCGCGGGCAGGCCGCAACAGCACGCCTCTCACCACTCTGGCGGGAGGGAGCGGGAGCATCGCGGCCAGCCTGTCCGACAGATAGCTAATCCGGACAGTGGAAACTCGTCCAGGTCCTCCACTCCTCCCTCTCCCTCAGCCAGGAGCCCTGCAAAGCAGAAGCCACGTTGGAGCTCCCCGCCACCAGACCCTGACCAGTTATGCGGGATGGAGCAATCAGCAGCCTCTCCACAACATGACGCTGCGCAGCCATCCATGGATCCCTTCGCTGCCTTCCCTGCAGGGGACCAGCCAGTGTCTGCCTCTCTTCTAAAGGATATGATGCGATCACTGTGGTCTTCTCTCCACTCAGACCTCTTCCAGGGGATCACACAGACCAAAAAGGAGGTAAAGCATCTGGAAACTAGGGTGGAGAGGGTGGAAACCTCCATGGAAAAATGCTCTCTATCGCTCAACACTATGGTTGCTGCTCATAATGGCCACGCTGAGGACATCGCGTGGCTGAGGGACAAGGTGGCCGACCTCGAGGACAGATCACGTCGGAACAATTTGAAGCTGAGGGGGATCCCCGAGACGGTTCAGCCTCAGCATCTCAGGCAAGTGGCTACTGATCTCTTCTCTGCCTTGATCCCTTCCCTTTCAGCCTCTGACTTGGAGATCGACCGGATCCACAGAATCCCCAAGCCGGGCTTTATAGCCACTGAACTGCCCAGGGATGTCCTCCTTCGGGTGCACTTTTTTCAGGCGAAGGATAGGATCCTTCAGGCTGCCCGTCAACTTCAAATTATGCCTGGTGACTACCCTAACATCCAAGTCTTACCGGATCTCTCGCGGCATACACTGCAGAAGCGTAGAAACCTGGCCACAATTACCAAGGCTCTGCGCAACCACCGCATTCCTCATAAGTGGAAGCACCCTGCCCTGCTCACCATCACCCACCAGAATTCCACGGTGACCATCTCCTCCCTGGAAGAGGGTATGTCTCTACTGACCAAATGGGGAATCCTTGTGGACCATGCTGCCTCTCCTGGGACTCCCTTGCCCGCCACGGCGCCTTCTGGAGATTGGCAAGTCGTTTCCCGCAAGAGAGCCAAAGATAGAAGCTTTCCTCCTGGGGCTGGGAAGGACACCCCGCTGGCACTGCCTGTGTCCCTGGCCTAGATAGTGTCCCTGACCTATATGGCCCCTGTGTTTCTGTTGCAGGCATCGCCTGCCCTTGGACTGTTTCTTATGGTTTACCCTGCACTTGGCGCACTCTGTACCTCGACTCTCTCCCTGTTTTGCTGTTCCAGAGCTCCCCCTTTGTTCCAGTTTTTTTGGGCTACTGATCTCCTTCTCATGGCATCTCTGTCTACTGGCTCACAACTTCGACAGCCTCCGGATTTTTCTAGATACCCACCATGACCATCAAGTTCTTATCCCTAAATGTCAACGGCCTCAACCACCCGGCCAAGAGGTTCACATTGTGGACTGAACTGTGCAACAGCAAGGCGGACGTTGTCTCTATCCAAGAGACCCACTTCAAAACTGACAGTCATCCGACCTTTTCCCACAAGAACTTCCCAGCTCTGTTTTTCGCTAATGCTCCTGAAAAAAAGAGAGGGGTTATGATAGCTATAAGAGACACTGTGGCGTTCCGGCTTCACTCGCTTACCCCAGATCCTGATGGACGGTTCCTTATTCTTCAAGGTGACTTCAACTCCACCCCCCTGACTCTTGTGGCGGTTTACGCTCCAAACAGCCACCAGAAACGCTTTCTCCACAGGCTTTTAAAACAGGTTACTTCTAATGTCTATGGTAATTTGGTTGTATGTGGGGACTTGAACATGGTTGTCGACCCCGGGCTTGATGCTTCGGCGCCAGCCCGCGGCCGCCAACTCTCCCTCCAGTCCCTTTTATTGAGGGAACAGTTATTTGATGTTTGGCGTTGCCTACATGGCTCTGAAAGGGACTATTCCTATTACTCCCACAGACATGGTTCGTACTCGCGAATTGACATGTTCCTGACGGATCTCCCTTTGTTGGGTAAGGTCTCCTCCTCCGTTATTCGGAATATCACCTGGTCCGATCATGCGGCAGTTGAAATGGTGCTGGAGGAGTCCGGACCCAGGGAACGGACATCAGTCTGGAGATGTGATGCTAGGATCTTGCAGGACCCCTCTTCGGGTAAATTCATTAGGGACCAATTGTCCTCTTACTTTGAAATTAATGCCCCCTCTGTTTCAGACCCTTGGATTCTGTGGGGTGCACACAAGGCGTTTATTCGCGGTGTCTGCATCCAACAGTCTGCAAGGATGAGGAAGCTCTACAACAAGACGTTGACTACCCTTCTAGCAGACATCAAGGACTTGGAAGCTTTGCACAAGGCCTCGCCCTCACAGACTGTGCTCCTGCAACTATCCCAAAAACGGGAATCCCTGAAATCCCATCTAATTTCACGTTACGATCATCACCTCAAAAAGCTTAAGCTTAAGTTTTACGCCCATGCTAACAGAGCCGGTAGGGCCCTGGCCCTTCGCATTAAACAACGTAGAGTCAACTCCCGCATCTCCTACCTTTCCCACAAAACTACGGGCGCACGTTTGTCACACCCTAGCGATATAGCCAACGAGTTCGCCGATTTTTATAGCTCCCTTTACAATCTGGCCCAGGACCCCAGTATGTTGCACCCCACCCCGGAGCTTGTCCGAGCGTTCTTGGACAAGCTGCGTCTGCCTGTTTTGTCCGAATCCCACATATCTTCTCTATCCTCCCCCTTTACGCCGGAGGACATCTCCAAGGCCATTAGATCACTCCCCTCCGGGAAGTCCCCTGGACCCGATGGTCTCTGTAACGACTATTACAAATTGTTTGCCCCCCTCCTTAACCCTACCCTAGTGGACGTTTTTAACAAAGCGGCGTCGACGTCGCGGTTTCCCCCTGACATGTTGTCTGCATACATAACCACCATTCCCAAGCCAGGAAAGGACCCCAGTTCACCTGCTAACTATCGGCCTATATCCCTCCTTAATAGTGACGTCAAGATATATGCTAGAATATTAGCGGCCCGCCTCCAGCCTATTCTCCCCCACCTCAATACAACGTTCTTAGCTGTCAGGTTAACCCATATGGGCTAATTTTTGGGGCCTATACCTGCCTACACTTACTTCTATATCCTGTGAATGCCTAATGTACCTCCATCCACAGAATACAACATTCTTAGCTGTCAAGTAAACCCATGTGGGCACATTTTTGGAGGCTATACTTGCCTACACTTACTTCTATATCCTGTGAATGCCTAATGTACCTCCATCCACAGAATACAACTTTCTTAGCTGTCAGGTAAACCCATGTGGGCAAATTTTTGGGGGCTATACTGGCCTACATTTACTTCTGTATCCTGTAAAAGCCTAATGTACCTCCAGCCACAAAATACAATGTTCTTAGCTGTCAGGTAAACCCATGTGGGCTAATTTTTGGGGCCTTGAATGGATGACACTTACTTCTGTATCCTGTGAATGCCTAATGTACCTCCAGCCACAGAATACAACGTTCCTAGCTGTCAGGTAAACGCATGTGGGCTAATTTTTAGGGCCTGGAATGGCCAACACTTACTTCTTTATCCTGTGAATGCCTAATTTTTCAGATGTGTGAATGGACCCTATATGTATTTGACATGTATTTACCAGCTGCTGTCAGTTCTGGCTGATTTATGGAAAAAAAAAATTGCTGTAAAAAAAAAAAAAAATTTTAGGGCAACATTTCCAATTGCAATACTTCTGTTATGACATTGTCCATGTGGTGGGACTATTTGTGCACAGCTAGTATGTCTTTTTTGGCTGCAAATATGACCTAAAGGTTTTTTAAATTCGCCTCCCATTAAAGTCAATAGGGCCCGCCGCGAACTTGCGGTTCGCGGACATTTGAGAAAATTTGCGGCTGACGTTCGCGAACCGCCCCGGCCGTTGTTCGTCCATCACTATGAAGGACACTGTTGATCAAAGCGGCAGTCCATAAAATCCACCATGAGTGTATATACGTGCTGATTTATCTTCTGCTGTGATCTCAGGTGCATAACCATCACCACCAAGGCAACCAAATTGAAGGCTTACCAGATGTAGTAGACCCAATAAAATGTACACTTTTTAGCTCATTCAGACTTCTATAGAGTAGTTAACCTGTATGGCAGTATATCTTCATCCACAGCAGAAGCTTGAGATGGTAAACGCATGTACAAATAGTTGGAAATGGCATTCACAGTGGACCCGACGTGCGTTTGGTCTAAGGAGACATCAGCTTTATATATATATAAGTATTATGTTGGTTTATACTGCACAAAATATGTTTTTTTATGAAGATTTATGTTTTATTGTTGAATTACCACAATATACACGTTTTCATATGTTACACATTTAGCACTTTAATATGCGAAAGTTTGAACATTTTTCTCCGGTTATAGAGATATGGGTATGTATATTTCTAGATGTGCCATACACTAGCACTTTAACTACATAAGTTTACACGTTACTTTGCTAAACATACATTTATATGTATGAGCACTGTTGCACTTTATATCAATTATTTTAGTTTATCAGCGCTGCACATTTTATATACTGATTTCACAAATTGTCATTTGTTATTGCTGGCTGCTGTGCACTTTGGATTGGCGCAGTATATACTATTATCTTCCCGAGTATTAGGGGACGGCTTCCGGATGCCTTATTAACAGGGTATATGGTTGAGGATCCGTGTCATTTATGGACAGTATGCCATGGCATGAAGATTTTGCCTGGTGGGGTATCGGTATGGGTGCCAGCCTCGTCATTTGGCAGGAGGCCCCATTGCCATAAGAGCTCCAGGCCCTTTTCAAGGGATGTTATGGTAAAGGTTTTGTTGTTCCGGTCAATGGCTAGCTTAACTGGACACCCCCACTTGTACACAATTTCATGATTCCTCAGGATCTTTGTGATAGGAACGAGGTTATTTCTTGCTTTCATGGTTGCTTGCGATAGATCCGCATATAGAGAGATTCCAGCATATGGATCAGGAAGGGAGAGCTGTTGCCTTGAGTAGCGCATCAGCTGGTCCTTGACGTGATAGAAGTGTATTCTAGCTATAATGTCTCTTGGGACTGTATCCGGTAGATAGTTGGGTTTGGGAAATCTGTGTGCCCTATCAATGATGACATCGGTGGGAGCTAAGGATGGGAGGACGGACGTCATTAACTTTTGTAGAAATATGCATAGGTCTGCTATTTGGACGGACTCTGAGATCCCCCGGAATGTAACATTGTTCCTGCGGGAACTGTTCTCCAGGTCCGCTCATTTAAGCTTTATTGCCAGCAGATCCTCCTCTACTTCAAAATGAGCATCCACTAGCTCATTATGTGCTTGTGCAAAGTCCCCCATTTTTTGCTCCACATGATCGACTCTGTCTCTTAAACCTTCCAACTCTCTCCTAGTGATAGCCATGCCTTGTTGCAGAGCTCCCCTTTATGATGGCAGCATATCTTTGAGTGTTGTGTCAATAACTGGCTGTCCTGGTGTGGGGAAAGTGTCCAGCTTTTCCTCAGGCTGTGTCTCATCCATATCCTCCCCCCCCCCCCCGAATTTCCTATGTGTGGCTGATCTCTCTCTTCTGACAGGCTCATCTTTTGTTTAACTGGACTGTTAGATGCATGGTATGCGCCGTTTGGGGGGCTCATCTTTTGTTTGACTGGGCTGTTAGATTCAGAGTATGCGCCGTTTTTACCTCCCTCTGTAAAGGAAGATGGGACGTTGGAGCCTCCTCCATTGTCATCTTTGCTGCCCCAAGCCTCTGCTGCAGTGAAGAAATCGGTCGGTTTTCTTGGACCCTCCTGATTTTTACATTTGCTCATCGTAGTCATTCAGGTCCCCTGTGATTCCGCCGCTCCTCTGACTCTTTTCGAGACTTTGTCGCTGAGAGCCGCTGTATTGTCCCGTTCGTTCCGGAGCTCTCACCTCACACTGCCATGCGCCCCAGCTGCCGGCTCCGCCCCCCAAGCGTGCCACTTTTTAGACACCTCATTCAGTTAGGAATTGGCGCATGTGGCACCGTGCGATCTAATCGCTGGGGCTTCCCCCAACGGATTGTAAGTACCCAACTTAGTCAGGGGGAGAGAGCCTGCTTGAGGTGCGATGAATTGCTTGCAGTGGAGTGGAGGGACAAACTGAAAGTTTTCGTTCTATCCTCCATTCACCCAGACACGGCAGTCCAAATTACTACGGTCACTGGTGTTGTTGGGAAGCCCCTCTGTGTTCATGACTACAAGTGTAAAATGGGAGGGGTGTGACCAGATAATGGGACCATACTTAATTGCCCATAAGGCCAGAGGCTGGTACAAAAAAGTGTCTGTGTACTTATTTCAATTGGCTCTTTTCAACGCTTATGTGTTATACAAAGCGTCTGGACAAACTGGATCCTTCCTAAAATTCCAGGAAGAGATCATCACAGCCCTTCTGTATCCAGAAGGTGCTGTGGCCCAACTTCCTGATCAAGATGCAGTGAGCCATCTGTGTGAGGCATTTTCTGGATGTCCTTCTGAGTACCCCTACCCAAAGATACCAGCAAAAAAGATGCCATGTCTGTAGCAAACGCGGATATAGGCGTGATGCCCGTCATTTCTGTTCCTCCTGTCCTGGCGAACCTGGTCTCTGCATTGGTGACTGTTTCCGTCGCTACCACACACTAGTGGATTATTAGTATAGGGTACAGCACGGCACAGTCTAGGGCACACTTACACACAGTGTCTCGAAAGATGTCAGATGGCTATCGCATTTTGAGAGATCCTAACCTGGAACATTTTAAAATAAAAGTGTAAAAAAAAAAAGAAAAAAAATAAACATTTAAAAAAATAAAAATAAATAAATAAATAAAGCCAAAAATAGTTGTCATTTTATTCTTCTGTCGTTTTATTTTTCCGATTGTTTTACTGTATTTTCTGCTATACTCTAATGTTTTGTTGTTACTGTATTTTATTGTTTGCTTTGCAGGTATGTAATTTTACGGTTTTACTGTACTGTTACTGTGTTTTATGGTTAACCATTGTTTTCTTTTAAGGTACGCCATTCAATTGCAGCACTGATTTGCATATGGTGACCTGGTTTGCGACTCCAGTGCTGAAGGGGGTGATTTCACCACCACAGTTAAAAAAGAGCAAATATGGCGAAGCATAGGGGCAGGTGTGGACATAGGGGCAGATTGCGCCATATACTCTTTTTTGGCACAGACTAGGTTAATGTTTTATTGATACTGTGTTTTATCATTAACCATTGTTTACTTTGTAGGGTACGCCATTCAGCTGCAGCACTAATTTATTTATTTTGAGAGCAACAGGGTTTACTCTTGCAATACATAAATCCATGAATCAAGCGCTGGAGGAGGTAATTTCACCACCACAGTTTAAAGGAAAACAAAAAAGCATATACGCCGAAGCATAGGGGATGGGCTGAACGAAAAAAAAAAAAAAGAACAGTGTATGCCCATCATTAGAAGTGGGTGGATGCAGGGCGGTATTTTAATGGTGGGCATACCACCAATCGAATGGAGGAGTCTGTTAGGTTCTCTTTTTTTGTTCAGCCCATAGGCTGCATGAAAAAAGAACAATAAAATATATGCCCAACAAGGACCAGAAATGTACTGGTACGTCGCTGGAGTTTGAGTGGTCATACCAAGATGATGAAAAAAAAAGGGGGGAAAAAGGGTTTGTGCTCCACAAAGAGGCCTGCAGGTTTAGACCTAATCTTGGTATTGTTTTTTTCAGCCAGCAGTTGGCTTTCATGTAAAAGCAATCCTAGCGGCTAATTAGTGGCTATATTGCTTTTGCAAGCAGTGGGAGGGAATAACCCTATTTTTGGGTCATAAGGGAGAGTCATATTCCATATATTATTAATAGTTATTATTATTGTTTTCCAATATCGAGTATGTTTAGGGCATTTCCAAAACATATGTATAAATGTACCATTATGAATCTTACACTGAGGGCATAACGGACTGTCCCTCCTCTGCCATTTATATAAACGAGTAGGGGTGTGATATGTACGATGCACAATGAATAACTGTGTAAGCTTCTGTGTGGAAAAGAAGGAGACCTTAGTCACATTCTCCAGAATGTTGGACCATTCCTCGTTAGATATGGGACCAATATCCTCCTCCCATCCCTTCCTGCATGTTAAAGACATCACATTAGATACTTGATTCAGTAAGGAATAATATAAAAATGAGATAGTGCCTCTTTTAATAGATTTTCCCAGAAGCCTACATAGTATCACCGGATTGGACAAACTCCAGAGAGAAACCTTTGCCTGTGCAGACATAGCATGTCTTAACTGTAAATATTGGAAGGACAGAACATTTGGTAGTCCAAATTCCATTCTAAGTGATTGAAAATCCTTCAATATTGTACCCTAATATAATTGTGGAATATATTGAAATCCTTATTTAGACCACATAGAGAAACCTTCCAATTTAAGTAATTCAACAAAGTTATAATTATGAAAAAGCCGAGAATATCTTGTGTATCCTTCATATTTAAAGTGTTTTGTTTTAATCCACAATCTATTTAATAGGAGCAATGTAGGAAACAATGTCAATTTCCTCATTTTTCCTGCCTCGAGGCACTCCACTACATCTTTATTAGATAAAATAGAAGATATAATCTACCTTTTTGGCTCCCGACACTCAATATTTCCCCAGCCTGCTAAATGTTGAAGCAGTGCGGCCATATAGTAAAAATAAGGATTAGGAACTGCAATACCTCCGGCCTCATTAACTTCCTGAAGCTTTCCCAGTAGGATACGGGGAGTTTTTTTCCTCCAAACGTATGAAAAAAGGTATTGCACCTTCAAAAATATGTATAGGTATCCACACAGGGGCATTATGTAAAGCATACAACAATTGTGGATTCCAAATCATTTTAATTAAGTTCCAGCGACCCACCACTGAGAGAGGAAACTTAAGCCAACTGGTGGTTTGCTCCCTAAACTTGGCCAATAGGGGTTCACTATTAATACATAGTTATGAAGGTTGGGATGGACAACAATACCCAAATACCGAAACTGTTCCACTACAAGGATCTGAGATGCCATTTGCGGCAGTGGAGCAGAAAGAGGGTCTAAAGGTAATAATACAGATTTATCCCAATTAATTTTGAACCCAGAATAGAATCCAAAAGTTTGTATAAGTGTCATCAAGGATGTCAAGGACCTATCTGTATCTCCCAAAAACATAAGAGCATGATTCGCATATAATGCTATTTTTTCTTCTAAATCCCCTCTACGGAAACTAGTAATATGAGGATGTGCCCTAATGGCTGCCGCTAGTGGCTCCACCTCAAGGGCAAATATTAATGGGGATAAGGGACATCCCCATCTTGTCCCCCAATAAAGTGTGAATGAGGAAGAAAGTGTATTATTTACCCTGATACGAGCTTCAGGGGCTCTGTATAGTAACTTAATCCATGATATGAATGAGTCCCCTAATTTACATTTCTCCAGTACCAACCACTAATATTGCCACCCCACACTATCAAATGCCTTGGCGGTGTCTAAAGATAGAACAGCTCTATGTCCCTGATTGGTGGCGGGTATCTGTAAATTAAGGTAAAGACTACAGATGTTATTAGCGGAGCGATATGGAATAAATCTAGATTGATCAGGATGTATAATTTTGCTTACAATGTTTGACGGTTGCATAGCAAAAACCTTTGTAAGTAATTTTTTTTTTACTTTCAATAGATTTTTATTGATTTCAAAGCATAACAACAACATGGCAATAAATGTTCAAGGTGAATCAAAACAGAACATACAAGGAGCGAGTCGTCAGAACTCAATCACAATAGTAAACATGACATCTCAAAAGTAAACAGGCTGCAAGAGGAATCGTGTCATTCTGGTTATCTTAGCTTGTACACCAGGGAAAACTTGGCTGGAGTAAAGGTAATGGGACATAATATTTGCTGTTAGTCCAGACGTGCCAAGCTGAGTGGAGTTTGGCTCCGCGAGAAACGGAGTAAGCATGAGCCTTCTCCATGTAAGATTGAAAGTTTACCATCTTAATCACTTTGAGGTGGGACGGTATTGTTGCTTGTTTCCAATGTCTTGCAATAAGAGTCCTGGCCGCAACCGGTATATGAAAACAGACCGTTCTCATATCTGAGGGGATGTCGTTCAATCCCAAATTGAGAAGGGCCAAGGCAATATTGGGTTTGGTAAGTATACCCGTAGTGTCGGAAAGAAGTTCAAACACCTTTCTCCAAAAGCTGGTCAAGCTTTTGCATGACCAGAAGATATGAGAGATTGTACGAATCTGATCACAGTTGCGCCAACAGAGTGGGCTTTAAGTGTTGAAGATTTTGGATAAGCGGTATGGGGTAAGATACCACCTAGTCAGGAGCTTCTGCATTTGTTCCCAATGATTCACACACCGTGATGCGGTAAAGGAAGTTTGGATCGCTACCTTCCACTGTAGGTCAGAGTATGGTGTTTGAAGTTCTCCCTCCCACTTGATCATGTGCGAGGTCTTCTGGAAAAGGGTTTTATGTCCCAAGAAATTATAAAAAAGTGAAATTCCCTTCACCAGGGATGTTACATCTGAGAGAAAGTTCCACAAGGAGGTCGGGACATTTATCTTGGGTAAGAGGTATTTACGCAGGAAGCTGGATATGGTATTGTATGAGAACATGGCTTTGGGAGAAAGCCGGAATTCTTGTTGAAGACTAGTAAAGGATTTAGGGGAGCCGTGGTGACAGAGCTGTGAAACCTCTAGAATACCAGCATCGGTGAACATGGTGGTTGCTGTATAGGGCAATAGGACGTTAAGGAAGGCCAAAGGTACAGGGACCGACGTAGAGGGTGAGTGGGTAGATTTCTGAGAGATGAGCGGGTGCCAAGATCTCAGCGAAGCTTGGGAAGTGATGGGCAGGGTCTTCAAGTCTAGTGGTTTCCACGTATCTGCAAGCAGAAGTAGGCTAAGGTCCGACGAATGAGACAGCGCAGCTTCTATTGGGAGCCAGGGAAGGTGGTAGGGGGTGGAAAACCAGTGTTGGAGGGGAGCTAATATCGTCTCATGGTAATAATCTGTTATATCTGGTAATCCTAGTCCTACCACCCGTTTGTGGCGTACCATATGCGAGTATGTGCATCTAGCTCTTGTCCTTTGCCATATGAACGTGCGCAGGATTTTAGATAGGGAGGCAAGATAGGCGTGGGTGATGTGTATGGGGAGGGTACGGAAAATGTATAGAATTTTTGGTAAGCAGACCATTTTAAAGGCCGCAATGCGCCCCGCCCAGGAGAGTTCGGAGGTCTTACGTGTAGCAACATCCGCGGTTATAGTGGAAAGCAGGGGTTTCATGTTGGAGGAGAGTAAGTTGGAGGTGGGGAACGCTAGCTGAATCCCTAGATAACGTAAGGGTTTAGAGGTCCATGCGTATGGGAGTTGTAGCTGTAGATGCTTACGGGTATGTTCGTGTACGTTCATGCCTAGTATCATGGACTTACTAAAATTTACTTTGTAGAAAGAAATGTTACTAAAGTGCTGGAGAATCTGATGTGCTGCCGGGAGGGACACTACAGGATTTGTCAAACTAAGGATGACGTTATCGGCAAACAGTGTGATGATGTGTTTGGAAGGTCCAAATTTGAAGCCTGAGACCAGTGGAGTAGTGCGAAGCAGTTCTGCCAGTGGCTCTATCAGTAAGTTAAAGATGAGGGGCGATAGCGGGCATCCCTGACGCGTGCCATTGGTGATATCAAAGGATTTGGAAAGCATGCCAGCGGAAAGGACCCGGGCTGAGGGAGATGAATAAAGGGCCAGTATAGCCATTAGGATTGGCCCTGAAAAACCAAACTTACGAAGGATCATCTCCATGTATCCCCAATGTATGCAGTCAAACGCCTTCTCTGCATCTATGGAGAGAAGCAGGCGTTTTGGCATTCTCGGCATGGTGCATCAGGTCAATCACTCTTCTGGCCGCGTCAGGTGCCTGTCTACCCTGGACGAACCCCATCTGATCTCCTCCTAGCAATGAAGGTAGAATTTGTGCCAGACGGTTTGCAATGAGTTTAGCTTACAGCTTAACATCATTGTTCAGCAGGGAAATGGGCCTAAAGTTTGCAGGAGTTGTAGGGGGTTTGCCGGGTTTGGGGAGGGTGGTGATGTTGGCCTGGAGCATCTCTCGTGGGAAGGTACCTGAGGAAACAGCTGCAGAGAATGTCTTTAACATATGAGGTGAGAGTACGTCAAGTAGGGAGTGGTAATACTCGTTTGTAAATCCATAGGGGCCAGGGGATTCGTTTAACCACTTGCCCACCGCTCACATGGAGCGTACTGCGGCAAAGTGGCACGATCCCATCCAGCGACGTAGACCTACGTCGATGGACTCCTCCCCCTGTAGGCGGCGCTCGCGCGCCGCCGGAGGCGCGCTCCCGCTGTTTTCATTCACAGCGGGAGTCGGGCCAGGGGAGGAGCAGCGGCGATCGCCGCTGCTCTGCCCCGATCGTCGGGGAATCGAGTGAGGAGATCCGCCTGCCTGTGTAAACAGAGCGGGAGGATCTCCATAGTGAAAGGGAGGGACAGATCGGACTGTTCAGCATAGCTGGACATCCGATCTGTCCCTGTCTCACAAAGTCACCTCCCCCCCCACACGTCAGTAAGCACCAGGCATACATTAACCCCTCCCTCTCCAATAAAATTAACCCCTTCACTTCCAGTGTCATTTTTACAGTAACAGTGCATATGTATAGCACTGATTACTGCAGTAATGTCACTGGTACCCCCAAAAGTGTAAAAAATGTCAGTCAAGGGTCCGATCTGTCCGCCGCAATGTCGCAGTCCCGCAAAAAAAATCGCAGATCACCGCCATTACGCGTTAAAAAAAAAAAACACCAAAAATGACAGAAATCTTTCCCTTAGTTAGTAAACGCAATAACTTTTGCGCAAACCAATCAAAATACGCTTATTGCGATTTTTTTTACCAAACATAGGTAGCAGAAAACAAATTGGCCAAAAATTTTAAAAAAATCTGATTTTACATTTTTTTGGGGGGGAATTTCATATAAAAAAATTTTAAAAATATTGTTATTTTTTCAAAATAAACGCTCTTTTTTTTTTATAGCGCAAAAAGTAAAAATCGCACAGGTGATCAAATACCACCAAAAGAAAGCTCTGTTTGTGGGGAAAAAAAGGACATATTTTGTTTGGGTACAGCATCGCACAACTGCGCAAATGTCAGTTAAAGTCGCACATCGCCGAATCGCAAAAAGTGGCCTGGACGGAAGACAGCAAAATCCTCCGGTGGTAAAGTGGTTAAGGGAAGGCATTTAACCGTTTGGGACAGTTCCTGGGGCGTAAAAGGGTTATTAAGGGTCGCTAGTAGTGTTGAGCGAACACGGACTGTATTATTCGTGTTCGTACCAAACAATAGGATTTTTGTTACACGGACACGAACACTTTACTGTATATTAGGGTAAAAATCCGTGTTCGGTCGTTTTATTTCCGGGTTTTGCATGCTTTGGCGCTCTTTTCATGGCGGGCTTTCAACAGCCAATCAACAAGCGTTTAACTGGTGTGCCTAAGCCATCCCAGCCATGCCTGCAAATGTATCAGTAGCTGTGATTGGCCGTCTGAAGCATGTGACCAAGTCTTTATAAGTTCGAGGCAGCGCCGCAGCGGCGTCATTCTGCTGCTTAGATCAGGGAGAGAGCACACATCAACGTGCTGGCTGCTGATTAGGGACAGACAGGCAGGAAAAAACCATTTGTGTCCAGATAGAATTGAGGGACAGGTCGGAGTGTTTTAGGCAGGGCGAGTTGTAGGCATTTTAGGGATAGAGTCTGCTGAATTTTAGGGAAAGTGTGTTCTACAAACTACAATCGATATTGCTGTGTGGGGTGGGATCTGCACTTAGTCCTGATCTACGATCTTTTATCAATCCTGTTAGGGATAGAGTCTGCTGAATTTTAGGGAAAGTGTGTTCTACAAACTACAATCGATATTGCTGTGTGGGGTGGGGTCTGCACTTAGTCCTGATCTATGATCTCTTCTCAATCCTGTTAGGGATAGAGTCTGCTGAATTTTAGGGAAAGTGTGTTCTACAAACTACAATCGATATTGCTGTGTGGGGTGGGGTCTGCAGTGCACTCAGTCCCGATCTACGAACGATCTCTTATCAATCCTGTTAGGGATAGAGTCTGCTCTTTTTTAGGGAAAGTGTGTTCTACAAACTAAAATCCATTTTGCTGTGTGTGGGCTGCAGGGAACACAATCTTTTTGGGGTGCAGTGAACACAATTTTTTTGGGGTGCAGTGAACACAATCTTTTTGGGGTGCAGTGAACAAAATCCTTTGTGGGGTGCAGTGAACACAATCTTTGTGGGGTGCAGTGAACAAAATCCTTTTGGGGTGCAGTGAACACAATCTTTTTGGGGTGCAGTGAACAAAATCCTTTTGGGGTGCAGTGAACACAATGTTTGTGGGGTGCAGTGAACACAATCTTTGTGGGGTGCAGTGAACAAAATCCTTTTGGGGTGCAGTGAACACAATCTTTTTGGGGTGAAGTGAACAAAATCCTTTTGGGGTGCAGTGAACACAATCTTTGTGGGGTGCAGTGAACACAATCTTTGTGGGGTACAGTGAACACAATCTTTGTGGGGTGCAGTGAACAAAATCCTTTTGGGGTGCAGTGAACACAATCTTTATGGGGTGCAGTGAACAAAATCCTTTTGGGGTGCAGTGAACACAATCTTTGTGGGGTGCAGTGAACACAATCCTTTTGGGGTGCAGTGAACACAATCTAAGTGGGGTGCAGTGAACACAATCTTTTTGGGGTGCAGTGAACAAAATCCTATTGGGGTGCAGTGAACACAATCTTTGTGGGGTACAGTGAACACAATCTCATACTTCTGAAGATTTGAGGGTGCTGCCTGTTCCATACTCCTCCTACTCCTCATCCATCCTTTTAGGGGTACAAACAATAGTAATTGGGGCCTAGTGTGGTTGTGTACGTGTGAGATACATACACTTTTTTTGATCATATTTCCTATTCCGCTATTCAATAAAAAACCTTTTGGGGATCAATTAAATTGCGGGATAGTCTGTGTCGGTACGTGTGGGATCCACCTTTCCAAGTTTTTGAGGTTCATCTCATACTTCTGAAGATTTGAGGGTGCTGCCTGTTCCATACTCCTCCTACTCCTTATCCATCCTTTTAGGGGTACAAACAATAGTAATCGGGGCCTAGTGTGGTTGTGTACGTGTGAGATACATACACTTTTTTTGATCATATTTCCTATTCCGCTATTCAATAAAAACCTTTGGGGATCAATTAAATTGCGGGATAGTCTGTGTCGGTACGTGTGAGATCAACCTTTCCAAGTTTTTGGGGTTCATCTCATACTTCTGAAGATTTGAGGGTGCTGCCTGTTCCCTACTCCTCCTACTCCGTCCTCATCCATCCTTTTAGGGGTACAAACAATAGTAATTGGGGCCTAGTGTGGTTGTGTACGTGTGAGATACATACACTTTTTTTGATCATATTTCCTATTCCGCTATTCAATAAAAAACCTTTTGGGGATCAATTAAATTGCGGGATAGTCTGTGTCGGTACGTGTGGGATCCACCTTTCCAAGTTTTTGAGGTTCATCTCATACTTCTGAAGATTTGAGGGTGCTGCCTGTTCCATACTCCTCCTACTCCTTATCCATCCTTTTAGGGGTACAAACAATAGTAATCGGGGCCTAGTGTGGTTGTGTACGTGTGAGATACATACACTTTTTTTGATCATATTTCCTATTCCGCTATTCAATAAAAACCTTTGGGGATCAATTAAATTGCGGTATAGTCTGTGTCGGTACGTGTGAGATCAACCTTTCCAAGTTTTTGGGGTTCATCTCATACTTCTGAAGATTTGAGGGTGCTGCCTGTTCCCTACTCCTCCTACTCCGTCCTCATCCATCCTTTTAGGGGTACAAACAATAGTAATTGGGGCCTAGTGTGGTTGTGTACGTGTGAGATACATACACTTTTTTTGATCATATTTCCTATTCCGCTATTCAATAAAAACCTTTTGGGGATCAATTAAATTGCGGGATAGTCTGTGTCGGTACGTGTGAGATCCACCTTTCCAAGTTTTTGAGGTTCATCTCATACTTCTGAAGATTTGAGGGTGCTGCCTGTTCCATACTCCTCCTACTCCTCATCCATCCTTTTAGGGGTACAAACAATAGTAATTGGGGCCTAGTGTGGTTGTGTACGTGTGAGATACATACACTTTTTTTGATCATATTTCCTATTCCGCTATTTAATTAAAACCTTTGGGTATAAACAATTAAATTGCGTGATAGTCTGTGTCGGTACGTGTGAGATACACCTTTCCAATTTTTGGGGCGCATCTCATACTGCCGAGGTTTTGAGGGCGCTTAAGTCTGCCTCCTGCCTGCTCCTCCTACTCCTCTTCCTCATCCTGCCTTTAGGGTACAAAAAATTGTAATCGGCGGGGCCTAGTCTGTGTTTGTACGTGTGAGATACACAGTATTATAAAATTTTTCATATTCCGCTATTCAATAGACACCCTTTTGGAGTGTAAAAAATTAAATTACAGCATAGTCTGTATCAGTACGTGTGAGATACACCTTTTAAATTAGTTTGGCGCATCTCCTTCCCCCGCCAAGGATTGCAGGGCGCTTCAGTTTGCCTCCTGTTCCCAACTCCTCCTACTCCTCTTCCTCATCCTGCCTTTAGGGTACAAAAAAATGTAATCGGCGGGGCCTAGTCTGTGTTTGTACGTGTGAGATACACCGTATTATAAAATTTTTCATATTCCGCTATTCAATAGACACCCTTTTGGAGTGTAAAAAATTAAATTACGGCATAGTCTGTATCGGTACATGTGAGATACACCTTTTAAATTAGTTTGGCACATCTCCTTCCCCCGCCAAGGATTGCAGGGCGCTTCAGTTTGCCTCCTGTTCCCAACTCCTCCTACTCCTCTTCCTCATCCTCCCTTTAGGGTACAAAAAAATTTAATCGGGCCAAGTCTGTGTTTGTACGTGTGAGATACACAGTTTTTTATCCTATTCCGCTATTCAATATACACCCTTTTGGTGTAAAAAACATAAAATTGCGGCATAGTTTGCATATTTGACTGTGAGATACACCTGTGCGATACTGTTGTTCTTTTGTTCCGCTATTCAATAAACACCTTTCTAGGGCAAGATCTTAAATTACAGAAATATGAGGAGAGCGTCAAATAAGGGCCGTGGCCTGGGTCGTGGTGCTGCTGGTAGAGCTCCTGTTGCAAGGAGAGGACGTGGTCGATCTGTGCCAGCTACACGCACAAGTGAAACACCTTCCTCAAGTGTGAGTAGGCGACAGAACCTGCATCAGTATTTGGTAGGGCATCATACGCCTCTAGAAGTGATGAGGCCAGAACACGTAGAGGCGATAGTAGATTGGTTTGCTGCTGACAGTGCCTCCAGTTCCTTCATATTGTCTCCCACCCAGTCTACTGCAGAAAGGTCAGAGTTGGCACCTGCAGCCAATGTCCAACCGTCTTTCACCTCACCCCCTTGCAAATCAGGCAAGCAGTCTGAGCCCCAAGCCATACAGCAGTCTCTTATTCTTTTTGAGGACTCTGTCAGTAGGGTTTCCCAGGGCCATCCACCTAGCCCTGCCCCAGAAGTGGAAGAGATTGAGTGCAGCGATGCCCAACCACTTATTTCTCAAGATGAGTACATGGAAGGACCATCACAGCACGTCTCCGATGATGACGAAACGCAGGTGCCAACTGCTGCGGCGTTCAGCATTGTGGAGACCGACAAGGAGGGCAGGGGTGAAGACTGGGTGGAAGATGATGTGGAGGACGATGAGGTCCTCGACCCCACATGGAATGAACGTCATGCAGGTGACCTGAGTGGTTTGGAGGAAGAGGCGGTGGTCGCACAGAGCCACCAGCACAGCAGAAGAGGGAGCAGGGTGCAGACGCGGAGCGGCCGTGCCCTAGACACTACGCCTGCTACTGCCCAACGCAGCAAGGGAACGAGCGCACCAAAGTCAGCTCAAAAGAGTTCTCTAGCGTGGAAGTTCTTTAGAAAATGTGCTGATGACAGGACACGAGTGGTTTGCACCCTGTGCAATCAGAGCCTGAAGCGAGGCATAAACCTTCTCAACCTGAGCACAACCTGCATGATCAGGCATCTAAGTGCAAAGCTCATCCTGCTTCCTCTTCTGCTGCAGTCTCGGCCGCTCCAGCCACATCTGTAGTGATACCGGCACCTGCCACCCCGCAAACAGACGATCTGTAAGCAACACCACCACCTGGGTCACCAACAACCATCTCCACAATGTCCCGTGGAAGCGTTCAGCTTTCCATCTTCCAAACACTTGAGAGGAAGAGGAAGTACCCCCCTACCCACCCGCAATCCCTGGCCCTGAATGCCAGCATTTCACAGTTATTGGCCTTTGAAATGCTGTCATTCCGTCTGGTGGAGACACACAGTTTTAAAAAGCTTATGTCGGTGGCTGTCCCACAGTACGTCGTGCCCAGCCGCCACTACTTTTCCAGGCAAGCCATCCCTTCCCTGCACAACCAAGTGGGGGAAAAAATCAGGTGTGCACTGCGCAACGCCATCTGTGCCAAGGTACACCTAACTACCGATACGTGGACCAGTAAGCACGGTCAGGGGTGTTATATCTCCCTAACGGCACACTGGGTAAATGCAGTGGCGGATGGGCCTGAGGCGGATAGCAATTTGGCGCATGTCCTTCCACCACCGAGGATTGCAGGGCGCTTCAGTTTGCCTCCTGTTCCTAACTCATCCTACTCCGCTACCTCATCCTCTACCGCCTCCTCATCCGGACAGCGTAACACCTTCACCACCAACTTCAGCACGGCCAGGGGTAAACAACAGCAGGCAGTTTTACAACTTGCCTGTTTGGGGGACAAAACACACACCGCGCAGGAGTTGTGGAGGAGCATGGAACAGCAGACAAATGAGTGGTTGCTGCCAGCGAGCCTCAAGCCCGGCCTGGTGGTGTGCGATAACGGGCGAAATCTCATAGCAGCTCTGGGCCTAGCCGGTTTGACGCATATCCCTTGCCTGGCGCATGTGCTGAATTTGGTGGTGCAGAGGTTCCTTAAAAACTACCCCGATATGTCAGAGCTGCTGCAGAAAGTGCGGGCCGTCTGTGCGCACTTTCGGCGTTCTCACCCTGCTGCTGCTCGCCTGGCAGCGCTGCAGCGTAACTTCGGCCTTCCCGCTCACCGCCTCATATGTGACGTGCCCACAAGGTGGAACTCCACCTTGCACATGCTGCAAAGACTGTGCGAGCAGCAGCAGGCCATAGTGGAGTTTCAGCTGCAGCACGCACGCGCGAGTCGCTCTGCGGAACAGCACCACTTCACCACCAATAACTGGGCCTCCATGCGAGACCTGTGTGTCACGGAACCATGAACCAGACGTACAACAACAGATAAGTGAAAATAAGAAGGCTTTATTGAAAATCAAGCTGTAAAGCAAAAGTCCAAACGGAAGGCGAAACCGAGGCAGAGTCCTTGCGAAGCCAGAGGTCAGGAACCAGGAGGGTAGTCAGACGAAGCCAGGATCAGGAACCAGCAGGGTAGTCAGACGAAGCCAGGATCAGGAACCAGCAGGGTAGTCAGACGAAGCCAGGATCAGGAACCAGCAGGGTAGTCAGACGAAGCCAGGATCAGGGACCAGAAGCAGCAGCAGTCTTAGAAGCATGTGAACACAGGAGGACCAAGCAAGGAACTGAAGCCACAGACCTCCTATATATATGAGCTAGGCATCCAGCTCCTCCCAGTGGGAAGGAGGAGCCGCAGGGTGGGAGGCTACAAGAAACCCAGAAACCAAGATGGCCGCCAGCACATGTCAAACGAAGGAGAACAGCAAGAAGGTAAGACCATGACAGTACCTCCCCCTCAAGGGCCCCTCCTCCGCGGAGTAAAGAACGGTTTCTGAGGGAAGCGTGCGTGGAAGGCTCGGAGCAAGGCAGGAGCATGGACATCTGCGGAGGGAACCCAGGAACGCTCCTCTGGACCATAACCACGCCAATGAACCAAAAACTGCACCGACCGCGGACCAGGCGTGAGTCCAGGATATTGCTCACCTCATACTCCTCACGATTGCCCACTTGGACCGGACGGGGCCGAGGAACCGAGGAAGTGAAACGATTACACACCAGTGGCTTCAACAGGGAGACATGAAACACGTTGGAGATCCGCATGCCAGGAGGAAGCGCAAGGGCATAGGCTACCGGGTTTACCCTGCGAAGCACTCGGAAGGGACCGACAAAGCGAGGCGCCAGCTTGGGAGTGGGCACTGGAAGGTTGAGGTTGCGGGTGGACAACCATACACGGTCTCCGGCCTGGTAGGAAGGAGCAGGCGCTCGTCTGCGATCAGCCTGGAGTCTCTGGCGCTGCGCAGAAACCTCAAGGGACCTCTGGATCTGTACCCAAGAAGCACGTAGGACGGAAAGGTGATCCTCCACAGCCGGAATATCCTGGGGAGAGAATACCTCCGGTAACACGGCAGGTTGGAACCCATAATTGGCCATGAAGGGAGACGTCCCAGAGGAAGAGTTCACCGCCGTGTTCCTGGCAAACTCAGCCCAAGGCGGGAGGTCAACCCAATTGTCTTGGTGATCGGAGACATAGCAACGAAGGAATTGTTCCAAGGCCTGATTGGATCGTTCTGCGGCCCCATTGGACTGAGGGTGGTAGGCCGAGGAGAAGGAGAGATGAATCCCCAACTCGGAGCAAAAGGCGCGCCAGAACCTGGACACAAACTGACTCCCCCGATCCGACACAATCTCCTTGGGCAAACTGTGCAACCGGAAGACCTCCCTGTCAAAAATCGTGGCCAACTCCTGCGCAGAGGGTAACTTCTTGAGAGGAACACAGTGGCACATTTTGGAAAATCGATCCACAATCATGAGAATGACCGTATGGCCTTGGGATGCAGGGAGGTCCACAATGAAATCCATCCCCAGGTGTGACCATGGGCGCTCCCCGGAGGCTATGGGTTGCAGAAGGCCCAACGGAAGGTGCCGAGGGGACTTACTCTGGGCACAAACGGAGCATGCCGCTACATATGCGGCGATGTCGGAACGTAGGGAAGGCCACCAGAACAGACGTGAAACAGCCCAGGACAGCTGATTCTTTCCAGGATGCCCCGCGGTCTTGGAGTTATGGTAGGTTCGCAACAACCGAGTGCGCAACTCCTCAGGCACAAAACATCTGCCGTTGGGTCTCTTAGAGGGAGCACCAGATTGAGCCGCCAAAATCTGCTCACCCAGGGGAGAGGTCAGGCTGGTGCGAATGGCGGCCAGGATCTGATTCGGAGGTATGACCGAGGTCGGAATCGACTCCTCCCTGGACAGGTCGGAGTACTGCCGTGATAAGGCATCCGCCCTGATGTTCTTGGAACCGGGTAGGTAGGAGACCACGTAATTAAAACGTGACAAGAACAGAGCCCATCTGGCCTGACGTGGTGTCAATCTCTTGGCCTCAGAAAGGTAGGTCAGATTCTTGTGGTCCGTCAGGATGAGGACCGGAACCACCAAACCCTCGAGCAAGTGCCTCCATTCTTTAAGGGCCTGCACGATGGCCAATAACTCCCTGTCACCAATCTGATAGTTGCACTCCGCGGAAGACAGTTTCCGGGAGTAAAACCCGCAAGGAAGCAGAGGACCCTCTGGTGTTCTACGCTGAGACAGAAGGGCGCCTACTCCCGTCTCAGACGCATCCACCTCGAGGACAAAGGGCAACCCAGGGTTGGGATGCGACAGAATCGGAGCCGACACAAAGGCGGACTTTAGAGTCTCAAAAGCTCGGATGGCCTCGAGCGGCCAGACCTGTGAATTACTGCCCCTCCTGGTCAGATCCGTGAGAGGCTTGGCTAGCATGGAAAAGTCCCTGATGAACTTCCGATAATAATTGGCGAAGCCCAAAAAGCGCTGCAGGGAGCGAAGACCACTGGGCTGGGGCCACTGTAAGACAGCCGAAACCTTCTCAGGATCCATGGAGAACCCCTCAGCGGAAATGATGTAACCTAAGAAGGTTACCTGGGATCGGTGAAATTCGCATTTCTCAAGCTTACCGAACAGCTTGTTCTCTCGTAACCGTTGCAACACTCGTCTGACATCCAGAATGTGGGTCTCCATGGATTCAGAATATACCAAGATGTCATCCAAATAGACCACCACACACTGCTGCAACAGGTCACGGAAAACCTCGTTAATGAATTCCTGAAAGACTGTGGGCGCATTGCACAAAACAAAGGGCATAACCAAGGATTCATAATGACCGGTCCTGGTGTTAAACGCGGTCTTCCACTCATCGCCCGCCTTGATCCTTACAAGGTTATATGCCGCCCTCAGGTCGAGTTTGGTAAAGACCGTGGCCCCTTTAAGGCGATCGAACAGCTCGGAAATCAAGGGTATCGGGTAAGCGTTCTTGATCGTGATGCGATTGAGACCCCTGTAATCGATGCAAGGCCTCAACTCACCGCCCTTCTTTTTCACAAAGAAAAATCCAGCCCCTGCCGGGGACGAGGATTTGCGAATGTGTCCGCGTGAAAGCGCCTCCTTCACGTACTCCTCCATGGCCTCATTCTCCGCTACCGACAGTGGATAGACCTTGCCACGAGGAGGAACGGCACCAGGTTGTAACTCGATGGCACAATCGTATGGGCGGTGCGGAGGTAGGGCAACCGCGCGCACCTTATCGAATACATCCCGGTACTCCTCGTATTCAGGAGGCAACAGAGAGTCCGAGGAAGTACACAGCAACTTGACAGGCCCATGGATGCAACTAGCCCCACACTGCGGTGACCACGAGAGGATCTCGGCCGATCTCCAATCGAAAGTCAGATTATGCTTCTGGAGCCAGGGGTACCCCAAGACCACCGAGTAGTGTGGAGACGAAATAACCTGGAAGCAGACCGACTCTCTGTGAACGGCACCAATGGCTATCCTCACTGGAAGGGTCTCATGAGTCACGTGTGGCGGCAGAAGGGGTCTGCCGTCTATCGCCTCAAGAGCCAGTGGAGAACCTCGGGCCTGCAGAGGAATGGAATTGGCGGCAGCGAACACACTATCAATGAACAAACCACCAGCACCAGAGTCCACCAACGCCTGGGTCGTCACTGAGCCCCCGACCCAGGAGAGGACAACAGTGATCAGTGGTTTGTCAACACGGGAAACCGGGGACGAGGAGACTCCACCCAAGATCTGCCCCCGACAGGATCTCAGGTGCGAGCGTTTCCCGGACGGTTCGGACATGCCAACCGAAAATGCCCACCGAGACCACAGTACATGCATCGACCCTCGCGTCTTCGGAGTACCCTCTCCCCCTCAGACAGGCGAGCAAAGCCCAGCTGCATGGGTTCACCCCCAGCCAAGTCATCCCCAGGAGGCGTGGGAGGAGAGGGATGCACGGGTGGGACAGCAAAGGTAGGCGCCAATCTGTTAGGAGGTCTCCGCAAACTCTCCTTAAAGGAAGGTCTCTCCCTGAGTCTGGTGTCAATCAAAATCAAGAAAGAAATAAGAGACTCGAGCTCCACTGGTAGGTTCTTAGCTGCAACCTCATCCTTCAAGGCATCCGAGAGACCATGAGAGAAAGCAGCGACCAGAGCCTCATTATTCCAGCCCACCTCTGCTGCCAGGGTACGAAACTCAATGGCGTATTCAGCTACGGACCGTGAACCCTGTCTGATGGACATAAGGAGCTTCGCAGCAGAGGCAGCACGAGCCGGCACATCGAATACCCTCCGAAGAGAAGCAACAAAACCGGAAAACTCTGCAACCACCGGATTGTTGTTCTCCCATAAAGGGCTGGCCCAGGCCAAGGCCTTGCTTGAGAGCAGCGAAATTAAGAAGCCCACCTTTGATCTCTCAGTAGGAAAGGCATGTGGCAGCAACTCGAAATAAATGCCCACCTGGTTAAGGAAACCTCGGCACTGAGTTGGCTCTCCCCCAAAGCGCTGTGGAAGGGGGGCAGAACCGGTCATACCCCGAAACACCGCAGGCGCAACAACAGGTGTCGGGGTAGACTCTGGCGCAACAGCCGGAGCAGCAGTAGGAGCGGGCCCAGGAGAGACAACCGACCCATCGGCAACGGGAGCGAAATGAGCCGTGCGTTCCAGCAGGGTTTGCAACACCACGGCGAACCGACCCAACAGGTGATCCTGCTGATCAAGTCTGGCAACCAGCGTGGGTAGCGAGGATGGCCCTGTACCGTCAGAATTCATGGCTTGGTCCTAATGTCACGGAACCATGAACCAGACGTACAACAACAGATAAGTGAAAATAAGAAGGCTTTATTGAAAATCAAGCTGTAAAGCAAAAGTCCAAACGGAAGGCGAAACCGAGGCAGAGTCCTTGCGAAGCCAGAGGTCAGGAACCAGGAGGGTAGTCAGACGAAGCCAGGATCAGGAACCAGCAGGGTAGTCAGACGAAGCCAGGATCAGGAACCAGCAGGGTAGTCAGACGAAGCCAGGATCAGGAACCAGCAGGGTAGTCAGACGAAGCCAGGATCAGGGACCAGAAGCAGCAGCAGTCTTAGAAGCATGTGAACACAGGAGGACCAAGCAAGGAACTGAAGCCACAGACCTCCTATATATATGAGCTAGGCATCCAGCTCCTCCCAGTGGGAAGGAGGAGCCGCAGGGTGGGAGGCTACAAGAAACCCAGAAACCAAGATGGCCGCCAGCACATGTCAAACGAAGGAGAACAGCAAGAAGGTAAGACCATGACACTGTGTGCCTTGTTGCGCTGTTTTGAGTACTCCACCAACATGGCCAGTGGCGATGACGCCGTTCTCAGCTTAACTATCCCACTTCTATGCCTCCTTGAAAAAACAATTCGGGCGATGATGGAAGAGGATGTGGCACAGGATGAGGAGGAGGAGGAGGAGGATGAAGAGGTAACATTTCCAAGGCTTTCAGGGCAGTCATTCGCAAGGGGCTCTGAGGGTGGGTTCCTGCACACACAAACGCCAGGGACACAATTGTCCAGCAGGGGCACAGTTCTGGAGGATGAGGAGGATGAGGAGGAGGAGGAGCTGGAGGAGGAGATGGAACCATGTTCACAGCAGGGTGGCACCCAGGCCAGCTCATGGCCATCACTGGTGCGTGGCTGGGGGGATACAGAGGACACGGACGATACACCTCCCACAGAGGACAGCCTTTCGTTGCCTCTGGGCAGCTTGGCACACATGAGCTATTACATGCTGCAGTGTCTCCACAACGACCGCCGAGTTGCCCACATTCTAACTTGTGCTGATTACTGGGTGGCCACGCTGCTGGATCCCCATTACAAGGACAACGTACCGTCCTTAATTCACTCACTGGAGCGCGATCGCAAGATGCGCGAGTACAAGCGCACGCTGGTAGACGCGATGCTGCTGGCATTCCCATCTGACAGCGGGGCCACAGTGGAAGCACAAGGCAGAGGAGGAGGAGGTCGACAACGCAACCAGGGCACCGCCAGCACCTCAGAAGGCAGGGTTAGCATGGCCGAAATGTGGAAAAGCTTTGTCAGCACGCCACAACAAACAGCAGCACCAGCAGCTCAGATGGAACGTCTTAGCAGGAGGCAGCATTTTACCAACATGGTGGAGCAGTATGTGTGCACACGCCTACATGTAGTGAATGAGGGGTCTGCCCCCTTCAACTTCTGGGTCTCCAAATTGGGCACATGGCCTGAGCTTTCCCTTTACGCCTTGGAGGTGCTGGCGTGCCCTGCAGCCAGTGTATTATCTGAACGGGTATTTAGCACGGCTGGGGGCGTTATAACAGACAAGCGCAGCCGCCTGTCCAGAGACAATGTGGACAAGCTCACGTTCATTAAAATGAACCAGGCATGGATCCCACGGGACTTTTCCGTACCTTATGCAGAATAGCAATGGATACCGACCTTACCCACCCATTGTTCCATTTTTGCTCTTTCTCACTCTTTTGGGGTGTACCCTCATTTAAAATTTGTGAAAATAAGCAGTGTTGGCTACCTCATCCTCCTCCTCCACCACCGCTTCCACCCACACCGCCCATAGGTGTGTGCAGCCTATTGCATTAGGGTGTGCACACCAAAGTTGAAATACACATGCATGTGTTTGCCTACATGTACATGGCCCCGATACATTACTCTCCCTGCTGGCAAAGAGAAATAGAGCAGAGCAGGTCTGAGGGAGATCTTTCCCATCTCCTCACTGGCAAACAGGGGTATAATGCTATGTGCCCTAGGTGATTAGGGTGTGCCCAGGCACACCCGGCACACCCTGTGCGCACGCCTATGACACCGCCACATCCACCACCACCTCAACCTCCCTCCTACTCCATATGGGCCTCGTCCTTCAGAGATGAAGAACATTGTTTTATTTTTCTGTTTTTTTTTTTTGTTGTTTTAAGTTATTTCCCTATCCACATTTGTTTGCAGAGCACTTGCCATGCTCTTAACTACGTTTTGCTGCCATTTGCAGCACTCTAGCCCTTTCCATTGGTGTTTTAGAGCCATTTTAGTGCCTGAAAGTTCGGGTCCCCATTGACTTCAATGGGGTTTGGTGTCCCGGAAAAGTTCGGCAAAAGTCCGGGACACGGACCCGGACTTTTTTTTAAAGTTCGGCCGAACCCGTCGAACACGGACATCTAGGTGTCCGCTCAACCCTAGTCGCTAGGTCTTCAGCCGACAGGATGGGTAGATGCATACGAAGTAAAAAAGCCTGGATTTCCGGGTATGCTTCTTGCCCATGTGTGGGTAGGTAACATAAGCAATTTTGGATTTGACCCTCCGGGCTCTAAGCCTAGAGGCTAAGAATTTGCCTGCCTTGTTGTGGGCCGAGTAGTATTGGAAGCGAAGTCTCGCTAACATCTTATCATGTTTGACAAGGAGGAGCCTACGAAGTTCTGTGCGCAGGGAGGAGAGCTTAAATGACACTAGCTGGGATGGGCTCTGCTTATTAGTGGTTTCCAGGGATCTAATTTCTTCAAGAAGATCTGTAAGTGATTTCTGGAATTTTTTCTTTAGTCTAGAAGCCAGTTGTATAAGAACCCCCCTTGCGTAAGCCTTGTGGGCATTCCAAAGAGTGAAGGGATCTGTCTCAGGGATGGCATTGTGTGAAAAGAAGTCTTGGAGTTGAGCGTGGAGGTGTTTGATGGACTCGGGATCGGAGAAGATGGAATTGTTACAACTCCATATGTAGGTCGATGGCGGTGAAGCACATGTGGAAATGGACATATGTATGGCGGCATGATCCGACCACGTGATAGGGGAGATGGAAGTGTGTAGAACCAGGGGAAGGGTGGGGGAGTCAAGCAAAAACAGGTCGATTCTAGAGTATGATTGATGACATGCCGAGAAGAAGGAGTAGTCCCTCTCCTCAGCATGTTGGTATCTCCAGACATCATGGAGACCCTCTGAGTGTAAAAGAGCAGCCATAGAGGTTGACGAGGATTTACCCCCTGACGATGTATCCATAACAGGGTCTACTACTAGGTTAAAATCCCTGTGGACTTTAGTAATCAGTTTCCGCAAAAATCTGAGCTGGTGTTGGTTTGGGGCGTAAACATTGACAATAGTGTACAAACAATCATCAATAGTACAATTAAGGATGATATATCTGCCTTCTGTGTCCTCCACCACCCGAGAGTAGGAGAAGGCCACAGAGTTACGTATAGCTAGTAAGACACCTCGTTTTTTTTCTGAAGCATTTGACATAAAAACATGAGGGTAGTCCGGATGGGAGCAATGAGGTGTGGATCCCTGTTTAAAGTGAGTCTCCTGAATCACCAAAATATCGACTTTATGTGACCTGGCCTCCTTCCACATTGAAAAGCGCTTAACGGGGTGGTTTAGCCCCTTGACATTCAACGACAAAAATTGTAAAGACATGGCTGCGGGCAAAGGAGACCAGGGTACATGCAATTATACTTTGGCGGTAGGGGTGTAGGCAGTCTATATCCCATGTGGAAGGTGAGGGAGACACAATGAGGTACCTGAGAGGCGTCTGCAGTTGCAGCGATCAGAAGAGGGAAAACAAACGTCGCTTGAGCAGTCCATATAAGGAGCTTGTTGGGTGACACTGGAAAAGACGTGGAGTACTGGAAATCTGGAGCCAGTAGAAGAGGTCGGAAAAGACAATCGAAGGACATTTCAATAACCGTAGGTGAGTTCTGTTCTGAAAGAAAGATGCAAAAAACAACAAAGGTAAAAAAGGCAAGGTGGACCATAGGTGCAGCTGTGGCTGCATGGCTGGTGGGGTAACTAGCACGATAGCAGGTGCTATAAAGAGCGGGAGGTCCAGGGTACCCAGTCTTAGGCTAATAATCAGATATTACTTGGAACGATGAGAGGACCTGGATCTGGAGGGCCTGGACACTGTGTGCCATTCTGGTTGTAGGCGTTGCAGCGGAGATTCAGTAGGCTTTGGGAGCTGGTCGGAGGTGTCAGGGAGGATGTGCCACTGTTTGAGGAGGCGAAGGCCTTGCTCCATGGAGGTGATTTGGGATGTGGCACCCAAATGGGTCACGCACAACTTGGCAGGGTATTTCCATTTGTATATAATTTTGTTGTTTCTAAGGGCCTTGGTGATGGAATTCAGGTTCCTCCTTAATTGGAGAGTGTATTGAGAGTAATCAGGTAAAATTTGAAGAGACGTTGCCATGTCTGGGAGACGGTCCTTCCGTCTAAATGTGTCTAAAATCTTCTCTTTAGCCTGAAAGAAATGAACCCTCAGGAGGACATCATGAGGAATGTCTTGCGGCAAGAAGGAGGGCTTGGGGATCCTATGTATGCGGTCTATGGTAAGGTCCTCGTTAGAGAGCTCAGGCATAGCTTTGTGGAAAAGATCCTTAACAAAGGTGGGCAGTTGATTAGGTTGGACCGACTCAGGAATTCCACAGATTTTGAGGTTATTACGCCTCGATCTATCCTCGAGGTCAGCTATTTTGGCCTGCATGCGGTGGATATCCTCCTGGTGTGATGAATGGGCATCCACTAGGGCAGTGATGGCGAACCTTGGCATCCCAGATGTTTTGGAACTACATTTACCATGATGCTCATGCACTCTGCAGTATAGTGGAGCATCATGGAAAATGTAGTTCTAAAACATCTGGGGTGCCAAGGTTCGCCATCACTGCACTAGGGTGTTATAGGAGACTGTAAATTCCTCGATTCTATTTTCCATAGTGTGGACTCTGTCACCCAGACCATGTAATTCTCTCTGGCAATAGGAAATGGAGGCCTGAATATTGGCCTGCATGGAGGTGTGTAACATAGACAGCATGTCCATTAGAGTAGTGTCTGACACTGGTTGCCCTGTAGTTGCTATGTGTGCAAACGAGTCCGGTGGTGGGGAGTAGGCCCAAGGGGTGCATGGAGCAGTATTGCTATTGCTCACCTCCATCGACGATGTCCCTGCCATCAGCGGTGCTGTGTCCCTCCTGGGACGAGATTTTGCAGGGCTCTGGGACAATGGAGTCGAGGGAGAGGAGTCCGCTGAGCGCGCCTGTCTCATCGGGAGAGAGTCCTGTGTTCGCGCCACAAACGGCGCCGCGGTGACGTCATAGGCCCGCGACTCAGGCGATAGAGGGTGCGGTTGACAGGGCATGGAAGCTGCTCCGCCGCCATGCTGGCGGAGACCAGGCGGTAACGGTCCGAAGAATTCGGACAGTTTGCAGACCGGAGGGACCCCCTTTTTCTTCCTTGTCATCACGGCGGTGGTCTCCGAGAGTTCCCCCGCAGGATTCCAATCGATCCAGGTACGTGAGGTGGTTTTGAAGGGCCATAGATGTGGGTAAGACTGAGCACTGGCTGGAGCTCCTCCCTTAAGCGGCCATCTTCCTCGGCGGTCGCCACGCCCCCCCCCTTTGTAAGTAATTTTAAACCAGTAGTTAATAAAGAAATAGGTCTATATGACTCAGGACATTCATGGTTCTTCCCAGGCTTTAATGGTAATACCATCACTGCCTCATACATTGAGCTCGGTAGTGAGACACATTTTTGAGCATCTAAGAAAGCATACCAGGGCCCTAAAATGAGGAAAAGTAGCCAGGGCAGTCCGCAGCTCCTCCAATGTGATAGGGGCATTCAGATTCCGCCTGTCCACCACCCCAACTGTCGGTAAAGATATACCGTCCATAAACCGTATTAGGTCTGAACGGTTATAAGATACCCTAGAACTCCTGTATAATAGATGGAGTGTCACTAACCACCTCCCCCATACCTGTCAGTATTCTATGTACTACAGCAGATTGGCGTTGTGCTTTAGAAATAATAGATACCATATGTCCAGTCCGCTCCCCCTCCTCAAAAAATGCTTGTGATGAGAAGAATCTCTTATTAGATGCCCGTTGAAGCTGTACCTCCCGATATACCTTTTGTGCCATTATCCATTTATTTTCTGTATCTACGAGGGTGCCTGAATAAAGTCCCTCTCTGCTCTATCTACTTCCTCAGCAGCATCAGTCAGGCGCAATTATAAAGCATGTCATGTTTGGTATCTATGTACTCAGCATAAGATCATCTTTTATATGTTAGTAAACATTTGGGCAATATAGTGCGTTTTTGTGCATTAAAATTCAGAAAAGTGTTTTTTTCCCCCCAAAAAATTGTGTTTGTAAAATTGCTGCGAAAATACTGTGAGAAAAAAAAAAATTGCAACACCCACCATTTTAATTTGTAGGGCCTCTGCTTTAAAAAATATATAATGAAAAATATATAATATTTTGGGTTCAAAGTAATTTTCTAGCACAAAAAAGTTATTTTTTCATGTAAACAAAAAGTATCACAAAGGGCTTGGTCTTCAAGTGGTTAGAAGAGTGGGTGATTCTAATATTTGGCATAAAATGCAAGGACAGTTCAACCCCCCCCCCCCCCAAATGACCCCTTTTTGGAAAGTAGACACCCCTCGCTATTTTCTGAGAGGCATGTTAAGTCCATGGAATATTTTATATTTTGCCACAAGTTTTGGGAAAATTACAATTTTTTTATTTATTTTTTTACCCAACGTTGTCACTTAAATGATATATTGCTCACACATGCAATGGGTATATGTGAAATGACACCCCAAAATTCATTCTGCTGCTGCTCCTGAGTACAGGGATACCGCATGTGTGAGACATTTTGGCAGTCTAGCTGCGTACAGGACCCTGAAATCCAATCACTGCCTTCAGGGTTTCTAAGGGTGTAAATTGTTGATTTCACTCCTCACTGGTGTAGCACCCTACAGGTAGGTGCTAGGCAAATGTATAGTGGGCCTTGTCTGCCTAACAGCAGGGCCATGATTTCTTTTGGTCAGGGTGTCATGGTTTCCAGATGTGCCTGCTGAAGGGGAAGTCTCCCCACTGGCTCCTGTGAGAGGCTTCTCATAGGGCAGTGGAGGAAGCCCAATCAGGGGACACATTCAGGCTTGTAACTACCCCAGAAGGCAGATTATGCTGCAAAGGATTCTGCGAGTGGGTATAAGTTTGGGGGAAGTGCGTGACACGGCATCTTTGGCGGGAGCAGAGTCCCAGGAGGGAGAGAACAGGTGTATCTCCTCCTGTCTGAGGAAGCAGATGTCTCGAGGGTGTTGCCTGAGAATCCAGAGAGTGCCGGAGGGGTCCAGTTGCAGGAAAGCCTACACAGTTCGTGAGTACTGAGGATTGCCCCTGGGGGTCCACCTGAAATCAGAGGGGACCACTCCGGAAGAGGTTCTGGGATCCAGTGTCAGCTAGCTGTAAAGGGGGTACCTAGGTTGAGGACCCTGAAGTGACAGAGGGGGTGCATAGTCAGTGGACTCTGAAGAGTCAAAGGTTAAAGGGGGCGCCTGCAGTTTTGGCCCTTAATTGTAAAGTGTACCAGTTGAGAGTTGCAGCCATACAGGAATTCACAACAAGCTACCTCAAGCCAGTGCAAGCCTGAAGGGAGTAGTCAGTGACTTTGCAGTGCAGCAGCGTCAGCAGTTCAATACTCTACAGTCCTGGGTCTTCTGGACTTAAAGTCGAGGATTCAGCACTAGAGTTGAGCGGACACCTGGATGTCCGTGTTCGGCGGGTTTGGCCGAACTTGAAAAAAAAGTCTGGGTCCGTGTCCCGGACTTTTTTCGAACTTTACCCGGACACCGAACCCCATTGAAGTCAATGGGTACCCGAACTTTCAGGCACTAAAATGGCTCTAAAACACCAATGGGAAGGGCTAGAGTGCTGCAAATGGCAGCAAAACGTAGTTAAGAGCATGGCAAGTGCTCTGCAAACAAATGTGGATAGGGAAATAACTTAAAACAACAAAAAAAAACAGAAAAATAAAACAATTTTCTTCATCTGTGAAGGACGAGGCCCATATGGAGTAGGAGGGAGGTTGAGGTGGCGGTGGATGTGGCAGTGTAGGTGGAAGTGGCGGTGGAGGAGGACGAGATAGCCAACACTGCTTTTTTCAGTCATTTTAAATGAGGGTACACCCCAAAAGTGTGAGAAAGATCAAAAATATAACAATGGCTGGGTAAGGTCGATATCCATCTCTATTCTGCACAAGGTATGGAAAAGTCCTGTGGGATCCATGCCTGGTTCATTTTAATGAACGTGAGCTTGTCCACATTGTCTCTGGACAGGCGGCTGCGCTTGTCTGTTATAACGCCCCCAGCCGTGCAAAATACACGTTCAGATAATACACTGGCTGCAGGGCATGCCAGCACCTCTAAGGCGTAAAAGGCAAGCTCAGGCCATGTGCCCAATTTGGAGACCCAGAAGTTGAAGGGGGCAGACCCGTCATTCACTACATGTAGGCGTGTGCACACATACTGCTCCACCATGTTGCTGAAATGCTGCCTCCTGCTAAGACGTTCTATATGAGCTGCTGGTGCTGCTGTTTGTTGTGGCGTGCTGACAAAGCTTTTCCACATTTCAGCCATGCTAACCCTGCCTTCTGAGGTGCTGGCGGTGCCCTGGTTGCGTTGGCGACCTCTTCCTCCTCTGCCTTGGCCTTGTGCTTCCACTGTGGCCCCGCTGTCAGGTGGAAATGCCAGCAGCATCGTGTCTACCAGCGTGCGCTTGTACTCTTGCGATCGCGCTCCAGTGAGTGAATTAAGGACGGTACATTGTCCTTGTAACGGGGATCCAGCAGCGTGGCCACCCAGTAATCAGCACAAGTTAGAATGTGGGCAACTCGGCGGTCGTTGTGGAGACACTGCAGCATGTAATCGCTCATGTGTGCCAGGCTGCCCAGAGGCAACGAAAGGCTGTCCTCTGTGGGAGGTGTATCGTCCGTGCCCTCTGTATCCCCCCAGCCACGCACCAGTGATGGCCATGAGTTGGCCTGGGTGCCACCCTGCTGTGAACATGGTTCCATCTCCTCCTCCATCTCCTCCTCCTCATCCTCCAGAATTGTGCCCCTGCTGGACAATTGTGTCCTTGGCGTTTGTGTGTGCAGGAACCCACCCTCGGAGACACCTGCGAATGACTGCCCTGAAAGCCTTGGAAATGTTACCTCTTCATCCTCCTCCTCTTCCATCATCGCCCGAATCGTTTTTTGAAGGAGGCATAGAAGTGGGATAGTTAAGCTGACAACGGCGTCATCGGCACTGGCCATGTTGGTGGAGTACTCAAAACAGCGCAATAAGGCACACAGGTCTCGCATGGAGGCCCAGTTATTGGTGGTGAAGTGGTGCTGTTCCGCAGAGCGACTCACGCCTGCGTGCTGCAGCTGAAACTCCACTATGGCCTGCTGCTGCTCGCACAGTCTTTCCAGCATGTGCAAGGTGGAGTTCCACCTTGTGGGCACGTCACATATGAGTCGGTGAGCGGGAAGGCCGAAGTTACGCTGCAGCGCTGACAGGCGAGCAGCAGCAGGGTGAGAACGCCGAAAGTGCGCACAGACGGCCCACACTTTCTGCAGCAGCTCTGACATATCGGGGTAATTTTTAAGGAACCTCTGAACTACCAAATTCAGCACATGCGCCAGGCAAGGGATGTGCGTCAAACCGGCTAGGCCCAGAGCTGCTATGAGATTTCGCCCGTTATTGCACACCACCAGGCCGGGCTTGAGGCTCGCTGGCAGCAACTAGTGATGTCGCGAACATAAAATGTAATGTTCGCGAACGCGAACATCGGCAAATGTTCGTGAACCGGCGAACCGCCATAGACTTCAATAGGCAGGCAAATTTTAAAACCCACAGGGACTCTTTCTGGCCACAATAGTGATGGAAAAGTTGTTTCAAGGGGACTAACGCCTGGACTGTGGGATCCATGGCAAAACTCCCATGGAAAATGACGTAGTTGACGCAGAGGCGGGTTTTAATCCATAAAGGGCATAAATCACCTAACATTCCTAAATTGTTTGGAATAACGTGCTTTAAAACATCCAGGGTGTGTATACGATCAGGTATGATGTTGTATCGATCAGGTAGTGTAAAGGTTACGCCCGCTTCACAGAGACAGACCAAACTCCCCGTTTAATGCACCGCAAACAACCGCAAACAGACCAGAACCGACCAAAATGGGACAGGAACTGGGCTTTAAGGGTTAGGGTTAGTGTTAGGGGCTAGGGTTAGGGTTACGGTGAGATACTTAGGGTTAGAGTTAGTAACCCTACCCCTACGCCTCTAACCTTAACCGTCTAACCCTAAGCACTAAAAATAACCCTAACCCTAGCCCTAACCCTAACCCTAGCCCTAACCCTAATTCTAATTTTTTTTCTGGTTCTGGACATGCTACAGAGCTGAAACTTCACAGGTACACTTTTTAGACCCCCAGACACTGAATCACACAAAAAAAATTCTTAAAAATTGTCATTTTTTGATAGAGAGACAATTATTGGAAAAATAAAAAATAAAAATAAATAAAAAAATTCTTTGGATTTAGCGTCTGGGGGGTCTAAAAGGTGTACCTGTGAAGTTTCAGCTCTGTAGCATGTCCTGAACCAGAAAAAATTACGAATTAGGGTTAGGGCTAGGGTTAGGCTTAGGGCTAGGGTTAGGGTTATTTTTATGGCTAGGCTTAGAGGGTTAGGGTTAAGGTTAGAGGGTTAGGGTTATGGTTAGAGGGTTAGGGTTAGGTTTAGTGTTAGGGGATAGGGTTAGGGTTATGGTGAGATACTTAGGGTTAGAGTGAGTAAACCTACCCCTCTAACCCTAACCCTCTAACCCTAAGCACTAAAAATAACCCTAACCTTAGCCCTGACCCTAACCCTAACCCTAATTCAAATTTTTTTTCTGGTTCTGGACATGCTAAAGAGCTGAAACTTCACAGGTACACTTTTTAGACCCCCCAGACAATAAATCATACAAAAAAAGTTCTTAAGAATGTCCTTTTTGATTGAGAGCCAAATATTGGAAAAATTAAAAAAAAAATAAAAATAAAAAAATTCTTTGGAATTAGCGTCTGGGGGGGTCTAAAAAGTGTACCTGTAAAGTTTCAGCTCTGTAGCATGTCCGGAACCAGAAACAAATTATGAATTAGGGTTAGGGCTAGGGTTAGGGCTAGGATTAGGTTTAGGGTTATTTTTATGGCTAGGCTTAGAGGGTTAGGGTTAAGGTTAGAGGGTTAGGGTTAGGTTTAGTGTTAGGTCGATAGGGTTAGGGTTACGGTGAGATACTTAGGGTTAGAGTTAGTAACCCTACCCCTCTAACCCTAACCCTCTAACCCTAAGCACTAAAAATTACCCTAACCTTAGCCCTCACCCTAACCCTAGCCCTAACCCTAACCCTAACCCTAGCCCTAACCCTAATTCTCTTTTTTTTTTGGTTCTGGACATGCTACAGAGCTGAAACTGCATAGGTACACTTTTTAGACCCCCCAGACAATAAATCCAAATAATTTTTTTTTTTTAAGTTTTTTTTTTTAATTTTTTCAATAATTGGCTCTCTATCAAAAATGACAATTTTTAAGAACTTTTTTTTTTGTGTGTGATTTAGTGTCTGGGGGGGTCTAAAAAGTGTACCTGTGAGGTTTCAGCGCTGTAGCATGTCCAGAACCAAAAAAAAAAAACAGAATTTTTGTAAAATCTTACCTGTAAAATTCCTTTCTCTGAGTCCTCCGACAGTCGCCGCCTCTTCATATTTGTCACAATGGGGTATTGACCTTTGCTCCGTAGGAGTGGCTAGGCAACAGAATATGTTAATATTAAAGCTTTTAGCATATCCCACTCCTAGGGGGTGGTCCCCTCAGTCAATATCCTCCTGCTTCCTGCATTTCTGCCTCAGTTTCAGTAGTATAGCAGTAGAGTACATAACAAACCCCAAGAGGGGCGGGGGCGGCGACTGTCGGAGGACTCAGAGAAAGGAATTTTACAGGTAAGATTTTACAAAAATTCCGTTTTCTCTTACGTCCTCCGACAGTCGCCGCCTCTTCATATTCGTCACAATGGGGACGTCCCAAAGCAGTGTAGACATGAGGGGTGGGAAAAAACAATCGCAGCCGCGCCTAAGGCAACGCCGTACCCACATCAGAAAAAAAGGAACCTTACCAAAGGAAGGAAACCAGCTGGGCAACATGAAAAAACTTGCTCAACAGGAGCAACAACCCAGGAAAAACCAAGTAACCTAGGGATACAAACATCCCAACAGCCAAAGGCCCCAAAAGGGAGCCCTAAGGCACTGCCGCACTAAGAACCTTGCGGCCAAAGGAAGCATCTGCCGATGCCTGAACATCCACTTTGTAGTATTTCGTGAAAGTGTGAACGGACGACCAAGTCGCCGCTTTACACATCTGGGCCACAGAAGCCGATGATGACAGGCCCAAGACGTACTCAGAGATCTGGTAGAGTGCGCCTTCACAGGCATGGGAGGAACTTTCCCCTTCAAAGCATATACCTGTTCAATGGTCTGTCTGACCCATTTGGCGATGGTAGAAGCCGACGCCGCCATGCCCTTCCGAGGACCTTCTGGAAGGACAAAAAGAGAATCCGTCTTGCGAAAGGATTCAGTCGATTTCAGGTAAACCCTGATCGCCCGAACAACATCCAAGGAGTGTAAAGCCACCTCCTTCGGATGTTTAGGCTTCGCGCAAAGCGAAGGCAAGACAATGTCCTCATTGAGGTGAAATTCCGAAATCCTTTTCGGAAGAAAGGACGGGTTAGGTCGCAAGACCACCTTATCCAAGTGAACCACCAAATACGGAGACCTGCAGGACAAGGCTGCCAGCTCCGACACTCTGCGAGCCGAAGTGATTGCCACCAAAAAAGCAACCTTTTTGGACAACATGGACAACGAGATCTCCCTGATCTTTTCAAAAGGAGCATGTTGCAACACGGACAGAACAAGGTTGAAATCCCATGGAGGTAAAGGGTCCCTCCTAGGAGGGACCAGGTGTCGCACCCCTTGAACAAAGGTGCTAACCAAGGAATTAGACGCTACAGGACGTTGAAAAAGAACGGCCAGCGCCGAAATCTGGCCCTTAATCGTGGCCAACGCCAAACGCTGGTCCACACCCGTTTGAAGGAAAGCCAACACCCTAGACACCGAGTACAAACGAGGGGAGAACCCCCTGGACTCACACCAGGCAAAATAGGCCTTCCAAGTACGGTAATAAATCTTTCCTGAAGAGGCTTTCCGAGCGTTGATCAAAGTGTGAATGACCTCAGGGGAAAGGCCTCTATCCTTCAGGACCTCGGTTTCAACAGCCAGGCCGTCAAATTCAGTGACTGTAAAGCAGGATGGAAGATCGGTCCTTGAGACAGGAGATCTTCTCGAAGAGGCAGATGCCACGGAGCGTCGACCGCCAGATTTACGAGGTCTGCGTACCAAGACCGGCGAGGCCAGTCTGGTGCCACCAGAATCACCGTGCGCGGTTCCGATACCAACCTGCGAAGGAACCTGGAGAGCAGTTGAATCGGTGGAAAGGCATACATCAGTCGATACCGATGCCACTGAGCCACCAACGCATCTGACGCGTCCACTCAAGGATCGCGCGTCCTTGCCACGAACCTTGTCACCTTGTTGTTTAGACGAGACGCGAACAGGTCCACATCTGGAAGACCCCACCTCTCGCACAACATCTGGAAGACATCCGGGTGAAGGGACCATTCCCCCTGGTCCAAGGTCTGGCGACTCAGATAATCCGCCTGCCAGTTCTCCACCCCCGGAATGTGAACTGCCGATATCGCCGGGACGTGCGTCTCGGCCCATGACAGAATGTCGGCCACTTCCCGAGCCGCTCGGGCACTCCTGGTGCCCCCTTGGTGGTTGATGTAAGCCACTGCTGTGGCATTGTCTGTCTGAACCCGAACCGGACGGCCCTGAAGCCTGTCCGTCCAACGCAAGAGGCAGAGATTTATCGCTCGCAATTCCAGAATGTTGATCGGAAGGGAGGACTCCTCCTTCGACCAAGTTCCCTGGGCGGACAGGACGCCCAGAACACCACCCCAGCCCGACAGGCTGGCATCCGTGGTGATCACTGTCCACGTGGCAGGACGAAAAGACTTGCCCCCCGCCACCGCCGAGGACTGGAGCCACTACAGAAGGTCCCTTCTGGTGCGATGGCTCAATGAAATCTGGAGATCCAGAGACTGCGGTCGCCCATCCCACTTGGCCAGAACCTCCGCTTGGAGACCCCGCGTGTGAAACTGGGCGAAGGGAATCGCCTCGAAGGCCGAGACCATCAACCCCAGACACCGCATACACGTCCGGAGGGACGAGACCTGACGGTCCCTGAGGAACCCGACTTCTTCTCGAAGTGTCTTGAGCTTGTCCTCTGGTAAGAAGACCCTCGCCTGAACAGAGTCCAGGATCATTCCCAGGTAGGGAAGACGAACCGACGGACACAGCGTCGACTTTGGAAAGTTTATCGTCCAACCAAACTCCTGCAGAGTCTGCATCGTGACGGACAGGTCGGACACCAGACCCTGACTGGTCGAGGACCGAACCAGAATGTCGTCCAGATACCCCAGGACCGAGATGCCCTGGGCTCTCAATAAGGCCAGAACCGGCGCAAGCACCTTGGTGAACACCCGCGGAGCCGAAGCGAGACCAAAGGGTAACGCCACAAACTGGTAATGATCCTCCGCAATAGCGAATCGAAGGTACCTCTGGTGACCCTCGAAAATGGGGATGTGGAGGTACGCATCCTTCAAATCGATGGAGGCCATGAATTCCCCCGGAACCAAGGCAGCCACCACCGATCGCAGGGATTCCATGCGGAACTTGCGAACCCGCACAAAACGGTTCAGAGCTTTTAAGTCCAGAATTGGACGTACCTTGCCCTCCTTTCGGGGCACGGTGAACAGATTGGAGTAGAAACCCCGAAATCTGTCCTGATGAGGCACCGGGACCACCACTCCCTGAGCCCGCAGGTCCCGCACCGCCAGGTGCAGATCCTGCAAACGCTCCGGAGACAGTTGAAGATTTGAGGGAAAAAATCTGTTCTCCGGCCGAGAGAGAAACTCGATCTTGTATCCGGATCGAATGATTTCCTGAACCTACCTGTCCCGAATGCGGGACAGCCAGGGTTGAAGAAAACCAAGCAAACGCCCCCCCCACCCCAGAACTGGGTGAGGGCGCCCCTTCAGGCCGCATTGTTATGGGCAGCGGACCCGGACTGGCCGGACTTCTGTTTACCTGCCCACGGTTTCTTCTGAGAGCCCTGGCCTTTAAAGGGCTTGCCCTTATAGTGCGACCGAAAGGCACGAAAGGACCCCTGAGAGGGCCTAAACGAGGCTTGTTTCTTACCATGAACAACCTTAGCCTTGTGGGACTGGGGCAAGAGCGTGCTCTTACCCCCGGTGATTCCTTTAATCAAAGTATCCAAGGATTCGCCAAAAAGGCGAGATCCCGCATAAGGCAGATTAGCCAAAGTCTTGCGAGACGATTGGTCAACAGACCAACATTTCAGCCAAATCAGGCGGCGCGTCAACAAACACGCGCAGACACGTGCAGCCAAAAGGGACTAAATCCAAGTCCGCATCACACAAATACATGACACCCTGATGAATTTGATCCACCATAGCCAATGCACCTGGGCACCTGCGTCCAATCCGTGACAGCCTGGGCTGCCATAAGGGAAGCAAAAATAGGTTTTAGCATTGAACCGGTAACCGTGTAAGTATGGCGGGCAAGAGACTCTAATCTCCTGTCCTTAGGATCCCGGAACACCGGGGCATCCTCTGCCGGAATCGCAGTAGACTTATTCAAAACTGCCACTGCGTGATCCACCGGAGGCGGCACACACCAGCGCTCATCAGTGAAAGGATAACGTAGCTTGAACCTACTCGGTACAGCAAAAGGCTTCTTTAAATTGCGCCATTGTTCATCCACAGCGCGCTGAAAATCCGCAGAGCAAGGAAAAACCTGCGATGTTTTGCGCTTTCGCTGCGTCCCATAGTCGGCCAGCAAGGAAGGAGGACATGGTTCATCCTGCAAAGTCAGTGTTTGTTTAATAGAAGCAACCAACTCATCCATGATTGTAAGCTCTTCAGACGAGCCAGGGGGAGAATTATCAACCCCCTCAACCTCAGCCTCCCCCTCAGACCCCACAAGGTCCAGGGAAGAACGGGACCCTGAGAAGGGAACCCCAGCCATAGCAGCCCCATCACCATCGCCCCCTGAATCAGAGGAAATTGAAACTCTGAGCCGTTTAGTGGATTGAGCAGCCACAAGCATCTGCACCTGAGCAGCTAGGTTTGCCACAATGGTAGCCAAATCAGCCCCCTCGGGGGAAACAGCAGCCCCTTGGCCCCCCACTAAGGTGGGAGGAAACTTGCTTTCCTGAGAATCCATGCCCCAGGGAGTTATGAAAAAAAGGAGTACTGCCCCTTTAAGGTCGCAGCGAGCGTAGCCCACCGCACTCACTGTACACACTGACCCCCACAGGGATAAGGAAAACTAGGCAAGGAATATAGGAATCAAGAAGGTAAAAACCTGGAGAGACCACTTAGGCTGCTGCACCGATCGCTGTCCTCAGTGTAAAAGGAAGTGATGCAAGACTGACCGCCCCTATAAAGCCTATGTAAGGCTACACAAACATGGCCGCCGGTGAGGGACTGCAAAGGCAGATACAGTGTAGCGCTGACATGTGGCCCGAGCGATCGCCGCCAAAATGGCGGCGCTTGGCGCCAAAACACCGCTCCCAGCACACAGGATCGGTCACCACAAGATAACTGTATCAAAATGGCGGACCGCCGCAGCGGCCGCCGCATGTATGCCCGTAACATGTCCCACATCATTGTACTCACAGCATACAGCATGTCACACAGTAAAAAACACAGCTTGTTACACAGAGCAGTGCAGGAGAGCCCCCCCCCCTTTGCAGCCCACAGAGAGCAGCTAACCTGACAGGGAGCCCGACAGTTTTCACAGACATGCAGGGTCACACAGTCCCAGACTGACACCCACTTGAACAGACAGGTCCCCACACAGAAAACACTTACCCTCCGGATGGCGTGTGGAACCCGCACAAGCGATCAAACCGCTGCATAGAGAACAGGTAGAGTCGCAGCCAGGACGCAGAGGAAATGCGGTGCGAAACCGCATGGCGTCCAGTGAGGTAGCCACCTCACCGCAGCATCCCTGCAGCGACAGGGATGGGTCGTTCATAAATGCCAGGGAAACCTGCGCTGAACACTCGATGGCAGGCTGGGAAGCCACTGGCCCTGAGAACCCTGAGATCCAGGAGAGCCAGCCCGAGACCCAGCACTGCACGACCATCTTCATCAGAAGACTAACTAATGCTGAAAATAAACAGCTAAGTAAAGAAAGAGAAAACAACTCCAAATAAAATCAAAAGAAGAGAAAGGAAACTGTGACTGAAAAACTCCAGCACAGTAACAGCCAGCCTACTCCTGAGCTAGACAATTGAAACTGAGGCAGGAATGCAGGAAGCAGGAGGATATTGACTGAGGGAACCACCCCCTAGGGGTGGGATATGCTAAAAGCTTTAATATTAACATATTCTGTTGCCTAGCCACTCCTACGGAGCAAAGGTCAATACCCCATTGTGACGAATATGAAGAGGCGGCGACTGTCGGAGGACGTAAGAGAAAGATCATTTTTCAGTAGAGCAGGGATGGTGGGAACCCTCCTTTTTATAACTATATGATCTTTTTTTCTGGTTCTGGGCATGCTACAGAGCTGAAACTTCACAGGTACACTTTTTAGACCCCCCAGACACTAAATCCAAAGAATTTTTTTTTTTTTTTTAATTTTTCCAATAATTGGCTCTCTATCAAAAATGACAATTTTTCAGAACTTTGTGTGATTTGGTGTCTAGGGGGTCTAAAAAGTGTACCTGTGAAGTTTCAGCTCTGTAGCATGTCCAGAACCAGAAAAAAAGATAATTTTTCAGTAGAGCAGGGATGGTGGGAACCCCTTTTACACCTATATGATCTTTTTTTTCTGGTTCTGGACATGCTACAGAGCTGAAACTTCACAGGTACGCTTTTTAGACCCCCCCCAAACACTAATCCAAAAAAAGTCATGCCTGCCACCGTATATATCAGTGATGGGTGGGCAGTGGCACTGCAGTGGGCACAGTACACTCTGTGGACCTGACAGTCACTGGCAGCCCAGGCAACTGCAATAATAAAAAAACATTTTTTTTTTTCAATTTGCAACAAGATGCTGTGCCACCGTATATATATCAGTGGTGGGCACTGCAGTGGGTACAGTACACTCTGTTGACCTGACACAGCACTGCAATTATGACAGAGGAAAAAAAAAATATTTTTTAAAATGCAAGGTACTGTGCCTGTGCCACCTGAAATGAGTGTGGTGTGCACACAGTACAGTCTGTGGTAGGTCTGTGGCCTCTCACACACAGCGGGCAGGCAACTGCAGTGCACAATAGATATACATATATATATATATATATATATATATATATATATAAAATACTCAAATACCAGCCCTAAAAAGGGCTTTTGGGGACAATATATATATATAAAAAAAAACCTCAAATACCAGCCCTAGGAAGGGCTTTTTGGGGTGCTGTCCTTACAGCAGGAGTGTACCAAGAGAACACTGACTAACAAGACCGGGAACACTGACTAACAACTGTCCCTAGCTATTAACAGCAGCAGCAGCAGCACTTTCCCTGCTCTCACACTGCTTCAGACATGATCTAAGATGGATGCTGCCCTTGCTTATTTATAGGAGGTGGGAGGGTCTGGGAGGGAGGTATGCTGATTGGCCTGGAATGTGTCTGCTGACTGTGAGGTTCAGGGTCAAAGTTTGCCTCAATGATGATGTATAGGAGGTGGACCGAACATCGCATATGTTCGCCCGCCGAGGCGAATGGGAACATGCGAAGTTCGCCGGGAACTGTCCGCCGGCGAACAGTTCGGTACATCTCTAGCAGCAACCACTCATTTGTCTTCTGTTCCATGCTCCTTCACAACTCCTGCGCGGTGTGTGGTTTTTCCCCCAAACAGGCAAGTTTTAAAACTGCCTGCTGTCGTTTACCCCTGACTGTGCTGAAGTTGGTGGTGAAGGTGTTACGCTGACCGGATGAGAAGGCGGTAGAGGATGAGGAAGCGGAGTAGGAGGAGTTCGGAACAGGAGGCAAACTGAAGCACCCTGCAATCCTCGGCGGTGGAAGATGCGCCCCAAAAATTTGGAAGGTGTATCTCACACGTACTGATACAGATTATGCCGCAATTTAATTCTTTTTACCCCAAAGGGTGTAGATTGAATAGTGGAATAGAAAATATGATATCAAAAGGTGTATCTATCTCACACGTACAGACCCAGACTAGGCCCCGATTACTATTTTTTGTACCCTAAAGGCAGGATGAGGAGTAGGAGGAGTTCGGAACAGGCAGGAGGCAAACTGAAGCACCCTGCAATCCTCGGCGGTGTAAGATGCGTCCCAAAAATTGGAAAGGTGTATCTCACACGTACCGATACAGATTATGCCGCAATTTAATTATTTTTACCCCAAAGGGTGTAGATTGAATAGCGGAATAGAAAATATGATATCAAAAGGTGTATCTATCTCACACGTACAGACCCAGACTAGGCCCTGATTACAATTTTTTGTACCCTAAAGGCAGGATGAGGAGTAGGAGGAGTTCGGAACAGGAGGCAAACTGAAGCACCCTGCAATCCTCGGCGGTGGAAGATGCGCCCCAAAAATTTGGAAGGTGTATCTCACACGTACTGATACAGATTATGCCGCAATTTAATTCTTTTTACCCCAAAGGGTGTAGATTGAATAGTGGAATAGAAAATATGATATCAAAAGGTGTATCCATCTCACACGTACAGACCCAGACTAGGCCCCCGATTACTATTTTTTGTACCCTAAAGGCAGGATGAGGAGTAGGAGGAGTTCGGAACAGGCAGGAGGCAAACTGAAGCACCCTGCAATCCTCGGCAGTGTAAGATGCGTCCCAAAAATTGGAAAGGTGTATCTCACACGTACCGATACAGATTATGCCGCAATTTAATTATTTTTACCCCAAAGGGTTTAGATTGAATAGCGGAATAGAAAATATGATATCAAAAGGTGTATCTATCTCACACGTACAGACCCAGACTAGGCCCTGATTACAATTTTTTGTACCCTAAAGGCAGGATGAGGAGTAGGAGGAGTTCGGAACAGGAGGCAAACTGAAGCACCCTGCAATCCTCGGCGGTGGAAGATGCGCCCCAAAAATTTGGAAGGTGTATCTCACACGTACTGATACAGATTATGCCGCAATTTAATTCTTTTTACCCCAAAGGGTGTAGATTGAATAGTGGAATAGAAAATATGATATCAAAAGGTGTATCCATCTCACACGTACAGACCCAGACTAGGCCCCCGATTACTATTTTTTGTACCCTAAAGGCAGGATGAGGAGTAGGAGGAGTTCGGAACAGGCAGGAGGCAAACTGAAGCACCCTGCAATCCTCGGCAGTGTAAGATGCGTCCCAAAAATTGGAAAGGTGTATCTCACACGTACCGATACAGATTATGCCGCAATTTAATTATTTTTACCCCAAAGGGTTTAGATTGAATAGCGGAATAGAAAATATGATATAAAATTGGTGATTTTTCAATAGCACATGTGAACACAGCAGTGTGTTATCTTTTATGTCACAGTCAGCTCTGCAGCAGGCTATGAAGGGGAAAAAAAGAAAATTCCCCTTTAAGTTTGTAATTTTTAAATAGATTAGTACAGACGGATGTCACAATTTAATTTTTTTTTAACCCAAAAGGGTGTATATTGAATAGTGGAATAGAAAAAAGTGTATAAAATTGAAAATCACTCAATAGCACATGTGAACACAGCAGTGTCTTATGTCACAGTCAGCTCAGAGTCAGCACTGCAGCAAACAGGCTATGAAGGGGTGAAAAAAAATCCCTTTTAACTTGTAGTAAAATATAGCTGATGAACGCTGCACACAACTGACTGATAAAAATTTTTTTTTTTTCTCCCTCCTCCTCCTCAGTGGGCTCAAGTGAGGGCAAAAAGATTGTTCACTGCACCACCCCCCACACAGCAAAATCGATGTAGATTGTCCCTGCCTAATCTCCAGCTGGGCCCTAATATGCTCAATAAGATCGTTCACTGCACCACCCCCCACACAGCAAAATCGATGTAGACTGACCCTGCCTAATCTCCAGCCTGGCCCTAAAATGCTCTAATAACTTTCCCTGCCTGCACTCTGACCTGTCCCTGCATTCTTTTCAGACACAATTTTTCACAGAATCACTGTCTGTCCCTAATCAGCAGCCAGCACGTATGATGTGTGCTCTGTCCCTAAACTACAGCAGAATGACGCGGTGCGCTGGGGCTCTCGAACTTATAAAGACATGGTCACATGCTTCAGATGGCCAATCACAGCTACTAATACATTAGTAGGCATGGCTGGGATGGCTTAAGGCACACCAGTTAAACGCTTGTTGATTGGCTGTTGAAAGCCCGCCATTAAAAGTGCGCCATTACATACAAAACAGGAAATAAAATGACCGAACACAGATTTTAAACCCGAACATACAGTAAAGTTTTCGGGTCCGTGTTCGGGTAACAAAAATCCAATTATTCGGTACGAACACGAATAATACAGTCCGTGTTCGCTCAACACTATTCAGCACTTCTTTTGAGTTACAGTGTGTTCTAAGCATCAGTGAGCAGTGGCTAGTAGGGATGGCCTTGCGGTTCGCCAGGCAGTTGGTTCACGGTGAACTTTGCTCGTTCGCAGTCCACCGTTTCTGCAAACATATGGTGTTGTTTGCGGCGGCCATATTAGTTTACATTGGGGAGAACTTTGACCCATGACACAGCCATCAGGTGGAACAGGATAGCCAATTGAGACATTTCAGCACATGGATATACCCCCTACATTATAAATAGACCTGAGCTGGTGGCAATTTCACATTCTGCTTTTTGTCAGTGTAGGGAGAGGTTTGCTGTGTGCACCAGGGACAGATCTTTAGTGACACAAATCGCTCTGTTAAGGTCCACAAAAGTCCTGTTAAGGGCTGGTATTTGGTATAGGTGTACTATTCGTTGGTGTGCAGTACACTATACAGGGGTGTAATACACTTATAATATACTTTCTAATATAGAAAGCATATTATAGTGGATTTGTATTGTGCACTGTGCAGCACTGTGACTGGTGTGGTGAGCGCTTCTGCAGCAATACTACAACCACAAACAGTGACAAAAGCACTTTCAAAAAAAGTATTATAACTGGTGTGATAGACCAGTGGCCCCCCTAAACGACAGATTGAAGCGGGGTGTTATCTAACAATATACTTTTATAACAGTGTATTTGGGTACTGCAATAATTTTGCCTTTTTTGCTGCGTTAACTCTGCTACACACAGTGCCAAACTTACTGGCCAATTTTTTGTACAACTGGTGTGATAGACCAGTGGCCCCCAATACCACAGATTGAAGTGGGGTGTTATCTTGAGTATACTTTTATAAGTGTATTTGTGTCCTGCAAAAATATTGCCTCTTTTGCTGCGTTAACTCTGCTACACACAGTGCCAAACTTACTGGCCAATTTTTTGTACAACTGGTGTGATAGACCAGTGGCCCCCAATACCACAGATTGAAGTGGGGTGTTATCTTGAGTATACTTTTATAAGTGTATTTGTGTCCTGCAAAAATATTGCCTCTTTGGCTGCATTAACTCTGCTACACACAGTGCCAAACTTACTGGCCAATTTTTTGTACAACTGGTGTGATAGACCAGTGGCCCACCAATACCACAGATTAAAGTGGGGTGTTATCTGAGTATACTTTTATAAGTGTATTTGTGTCCTGACTCTTATTGACTCTTTTGCTGAGTTAACTCTTGTACACTTTAACAACTGGTGTGATAGACCAGTGGCCCCAAAAAATGTGGCCTCTTTTGCTGCGTTAACTGTGCTACACACAGTGACAACAGTTACTGGCCAATTTTTTGTAGAATTGGTGTGATAGACCAGTGGCCCCCAAATACCACAGATTGAAGCGGGGTGTTATATACCTTGTTCCACATATACTGCGCTTCTCTAGAGACTTTTGTCACAGGGTAATTTAAAAAATGGCAGGCAGAGGAAGAGGCAGGCCCTTACGCAAGGGTGGTAGGGGTAGGGCAGGAGCAGTAGGCCAGAGCCAAAGTGTGAAGTTTCAGAAGGTGCGTTCAATTACGTCAAAGGACATACCAGACTTGGTTGAGTGGCTCACTCAGCCTTCCTCTTCTGCATCCGACCCACATCTTTTCTATCTGCACCCTCTTCACTCTCTGCTGTGTGCACCTCCAAAGACACCACCACCAACACCCTCCGCTTGAATCACTGGAATTATTTTCCGATCCATCACAAGACATTTACGATGTGCAGCCTTTTTTGGCATCGGATCAGGAAGAGGAGGTAGCAACAGCCGTCACTCAGCAGTCTGACGACATTACCCAGATCAGCCCAAGGAGGTTGGTCCCCGCTGTTGCTGACTACTCTGAGATCTCTAATGTTAGTGGTGGGGAAGGTGACGTTGATGATGATGTGTCTATGGACGTCACATGGGTGCCCACAAGAGAGGAAGAGGAGGGGAGTTCAGAGGGAGAGACGGACCAGCAGATAGGGAACAGAAGCAGGCGAAGGTTACATTGCACAGGAGGGACAAAGCAGATTGCTAATGTATCAGGAGCGAGCCATTAACCATGCACAGTCACATCTGGCGCTCCCAGGATGCCAAGACAGTGTGGGCTTTTTAATGTGTCCGCTGCTGACAATAGTATTGCCATCTGCAGCCTTTGCATCAACGCATAAGTCGCAGTAAGCCCAACACTCACCTAGGGACGACCGCCTTAAGAAGGCACCTGGACTTCCATCACTGAGCCCAGTGGGAGCAACGCCGTCAGAACCCACAAAGCCACACTCCAGGGTCTCACCGTCCATCCTCTTCTCCTCTCTCCTCACAATTGTCCTCCACTCCACCTTCCATCATGCAGGCTTCCGTGGCCCAAATGTTGGAGCGTAAAAAAATTATGACGCCGGATAACCCTCTTGCCCAACGGAACTGATAGCCCGCCAACTACTGCCATATCAACTGGTGGACTCTGAGGCCTTTCGGAAATTTGTGGCCATTGGAACACCACAATGGAAGGTCCCAGGCAAGAAATATTTCTCGCAGAAGGGCATTTCAGAGCTGTAAAGCCATGTTCAGTGGCAAGTGAATGTATCTCTGGCACACAGTGTCGGTGCCAAGATACATCTGACCACAGACACATGGTCTAGCAAACACGGGCAGGGAAGGTATATAACTTTTACTGCCCACTGGGTGACCCTTTTGATGGCCGTCAAGCATGTAACCTGTGGCACACGTGTAGATTTGGTTTTTCCGCCATGGATTGCATGCAGGCCTGCCTATTCTTCTCCTCCTCTGCTCCATCCTCCCTCTCCTCCTTGGGTGACTTCTCCTTTTCCGCTGCTACCGTCTCTTCTGCTTTGCTGCCCAAGACCCCCAGATCCTATTCCACATGCCAGGTGAGACGTTGCCATGCTGTGCTGCGTCTGTTGTGCCTGGAAGCCAAGAGCCACACTGGTCCTGCACTCCTTTCAGCTTTGCGTTCACAGGCAGATCAGTGGTTGACATCGCTCAATTTAACAGTTGGTAAAGGGGTGTGCGACAACGGTGCCAATCTGCTGAGCGCGCTGAAATAGGGCAAAATTACACACGTGCCATGCATGGCACACGTCCTGAACTTGGTTGTGCAGTGATTTGTTACCAAATACCCTGGAGTCCAGGACGTCTTGCGGCAGGCCAGGAAGGTCTTGGGCCATTTCAGAAGATCTTACACAGCCATGGCTCGCCTTGCTGACATTCAGCGGTGACACAACCTGCCCGTCAGGTGTCTTATTTGTGACTGTCCGACATGATGGAACTCAACCTTGTATATGCTTGATAGGCTGCTCCAGCAGAAATGTGCAGTTAACGACTACCTGTACGAACTCTGCGGCAGGACAGGTTCTGGGGAACTTGGGTTTTTTTCACCTTGCCAGTGGCTGCTCATGCGCGACGCATGCAGACTTCTGCGGCCATTTGATGAGATCACCAAACTGGTCAGTCACAGCCAGGGCGCCATCAGTGACATCGTACTTTACGCCTTCTTTCTGGAGCGTGCATTGCGTCGTGTCATTGATCAAGCCGTCGAGGAACAGAAGCAGGAAGATGAGGAAGTGTTGGATGTTGTATGAATTCCCAGGGGGTGCTACTCCATCTGAGACAAGTCAACAACAGGAGTCTGAAGAGGAGTCAGAGGAGGATGGCGCCAGGGCGGATGAGGAGGAGCAAGAAGAGCATGCTTTAAACCTTTCTGGGATCCCTGGTGTTGTCCGTGGATGGGGGGAGGAGAACGAGGATGACATTATCTTGGATGATGAGCTGGAGCCAGGCCACTGCACCGCTTCCAGTTTAGTGCGAATGGGGGCCTTCATGCTCCAGTGTTTTAAGGGAGACCCCCATATAAAAAGCATAAAGGGCAAGGACCAGTACTGGATGGCAATGTACTTAGACCCCCGGTACAAACAAAAAATGGCAGAAATGTTACCACAATCACAGAGGGGGGTCAGAATGCAGCACTTCCAGGCCTTGCTTTGAGAAATGCTGCATTCTGCTTTTGCGTGCGCTGGCAGAGGAATTTCCACTCACAGAGAAACAGTTGTGGGTAGCAATCCAACAGGGCCTGCAAGAAGAGGGCGGTTTGAAGATGTGTTGGTCACTTCAGATATGAAATCATTCTTTCAGTCGACCAATCGACAGCTGTACTCTGGATCCAGCATCAGGGAACGCCTAGACCGACAGGTGTCCGACTACATCGGGTAACGGCCGATGTGGATGCTCTGAGGAGTGATGAGCCCCTGGACTACTGGGTGGGCAGGCTTGACCTCTGGCCAGAACTTGCACAATTTGCAATGGAACTGTTGGCTTGCCACCTATCCAGGGTAATGTCCGTAAGGACGTTCAGCGCAGCAGGGGGGATCGTGACCAATAAGCGCACTCGCCTAGCTCATGACAGTGTTGACTGTTGACTACCTCACATTTATAAAAATGAATGAGGCATGGATCTCAGAGGAATTCAACACATGTGACCAGTAGACCATGTTTGATTACAATTCCTCATGACAAGCAACAAATATCCGCCAGACCGCCATCCACCCACAACAATTCATGGTCCTTGTCTTCAGTAAATACAGCGGCATAAAAGGCATTTCATGTCCATTGAATGCCTAATTTTTGGGGCCTTTCATGGCCGACAATTATTTTTTCTGTCAATGCTTAATGTACCTCCAGCCACAGAACACAACATTCTTAGCTGTCAGTTAAACGCATGTGGGCTAATTTTTGGGGCCCAGAATGGGCGACACTTACTTATGTATCCTGTGAATGCCTAATGTACCTTTAGCCACAGAATACAATGTTCTTAGCTGTCAGGTAAACGCATGTGGGCTAATTTTTGGGGCCTGTACTGGCCGACACTTACTTCTGTATCCTGTGAATGCCTAATGTACCGTCAGCCACAGAATACAACGTTCTTAGCTGTCAGGTAAACGCATGTGGGCTAATTTTTGGGGCCTGTACTGGCTGACACTTTGTAAAATTCTTTTTATTGAAGTTTTCACACAAACAAAGCATACAAAAACAGTAGACTAGCTCGCCCCAACATGGGGGAGTCACACAAACAGCAACATCAAAACAGTAAAGTCCCCCCCCCACCCCCCACCCTGGCAACCCAACCCCCAAACATAACCAGACTCCTTCTAAAAAAAGCAGGATAATGGGACCCGGAACGACTGAGCCCCGGCGCACCAACGCCCAGCCGTCCCCGCTCCCAGCTCACACATAAAGGAAGCATCACTCAGTTAGGTGAACAAAATCGTAGTAAATTACAAACGCTATCTACCGTACCGTAGCAGGAGACTCCACCCATGCCCTCCACACTTTCTCAAACTTCTTGGGGCACCCTCGGGACAAATACGTCTCTTTATAAAGGGGCAACACGGCATTCACCAGTCCCTTCCAGTACATCAGGGAAGGCGGGGCTACCTTGTTCCATTGTAACAATATGGCCTTCTTGGCATAAAATAGCAATATAGTTAGAAGGGTTCTATGTGCCAACGTGGGAACCACCTCCTCCACCAAACCCAGCAGGCAAACACTTGGAGTCAGCGGGACCGCAGTCATCAGCACCTCCCCTAAACAGGTGGTAACTTCCGACCAGTAGCGCTGAATCAGCGGGCAATCCCAGAAAATATGGGACGCATCCGCCGGAGAGGCGGAGCATCGCCAGCATTCAGCGGAGGACGTGGGGTAAATTTTAGCTAGTCGAACAGGAGTGTAGTATATTCTATGAAGAAACTTAAACTGAATAAGTTTGTCTCTAGCAGCAACGAGGTGTTTGAATGGTTCAACCCACATGTTATCCCAGTCCTCCCCCTGGAGTTTAGGAATTTCAGTGGTCCAACGCTCCCTACACTTCACAATACTTGGTGGAGTCAGTCGGAATAAATCCTTGTAAACTGAAGACAGGGTTTTGGTAAGGTCAGGATTAGTCAGCATCAACTCTAGGTCAGATGGTACCGGTTCAATCTTGGTGTCAGTAAATTGGCATTGAAAGGCATGACGCAGCTGTAGGTACCTGAAGAAATGGGTTGAGGGTAAGTCATGTAGTGTACGTAGGTTGTCAAATGATAGCAATTCTCCCTCTGTCGTTATGTCCCCTAACGTCTTCACCCCCACAGTAGCCCACACCATAGGGTCAGGTAAGCGGTAAAAATGAGGGAGCTTCGGATTCATCCAAAGAGGGGTAGATGGGGAAAGTCCAACGTAGCTGGGGCAGGCCAGTCGTACAGTCTGGCTCCACGCCCTAATGGTAGCCTTCATGGATGCTGTCAACGGGAGGTCGGAACCCACCCCCCTGTGGAGAGCAAGACGGAGACTTTCATAGGATCCCAGGTGCGCCGCTTCCAGGACCGTAGCCGAGTCCTCCTCATCCGCCCGCTGCCAGCGCCTCGCAAAAAACATTTGTCCAGCCAGATAATATTTCCGCCAATCAGGGAGAGCCAGACCCCCGCTACCCCAAGGCTCCTGGAGGGCCCTAAGGCCAATCCTGGGAACCCCGGGGGACCAGAGGAAGGAGCTAATAATACTATCCAATCTGCTAAAAAACGTCTTTGGAACCCACAGCGGGGAGTGGCGCAAGAAATATAAAACCACAGGGAGAAACTTCATTTTAAGGAGGGCTATTCTTCCCATTAGGGAAAGCGGAATCCTCCTTCACACCTGCACCAGGCGCTGAAGCCTAGGCAGGAGCGGGAGGAGATTCAAGTCATAATAGTCCTTCGGATGCCTAGTTACCCGGACCCCAAGGTAGGTAAATGCGTCAACCCAACCCGGGAAGGGGCCATCTCCAACTAGTGCACCAGGCACCCCTGTTACAGATAACATCGAGGACTTTCCCCAATTCACCCGGAGTCCCGAATACTTGCCAAATTCATCCAAAATCCGCAAGACGGCTTGCAAGGAGGGGCCAGGATCATTAAGGAAAAGAAGCATGTCATCAGCGTATAACGCCACACACTCCTTTATGGAGCCTACTCTGACCGCCTCAAAACCCTGCGAGGAGCGCAATGCAATGGCAACCGGTTCGGTGGTAAGCGCAAAAAGGAAGGGCGACAGGGGGCAACCTTGACGGGTCCCCCTACCCACCCTAAAATACACCGAGGTCAACAGACCCAAGCGAATGGCCATACGAGGAGAGGAATATAGCAGTTTCACCCAAGTCCGGAAATTGGGGCCAAAACCCATGAGCGACAGGACCGTGTGCATATAGGTCCAGTCGACAGAGTCGAAGGCCTTTTCTACATCAATAGAGACCACTACGCGTTGCGAGGAGGCAGCCACCGGGAGTTGGAGGTGCGTAAACAGGCGCCGAATATTAGTATCTACCGATTTCCCCGGCATGAAACCCATCTGGTCGGGGTCAACCAAGGTGTGTATGACTTTCGCCAGACGGTTCCCAAGGACCTTGGTTAGAACCTTCAGGTCAGCGTTTAGCAAGGCTATGGGCCTATATGAGGAACAGTCCTCAGGGTCTTTTCCCGGTTTTGCCAGCAGCACCATGTAGGCATCCATCATGGACGGCGGGAGAGCCCCCCCCTCCAGGCAGTGTTGAAACAGGGCACTCAGGCGCGGGGCCAACTGCTCCGAGAACTCCTTATAGAAGTCCGCAGGGAACCCATCCGGGCCCGGAGCCTTCTGCGGCGGGAAGGAGGCAATGGCCCCTTCCACCTCTAGGGGAGTGATCGGAGCGTCTAGCAAGGCGCTATCTTCGCCAGTCAGGGTAGGGAGAGCAAGGTCACGGAGAGTATTCTCCATGACAGCATTGTCATAGGCATGGACAGGGGCATATAAGGACTCCTCCAGAATATCCCTCGGATCAGTGAGCATTTCCCCCCTAGAACTCTTAATACGCGGGATGTTAATAGGGGCCCTCTGATCCTCCACCAACCTAGCCAAGAATTTGCCATTTTTATCCCCTTGTGCAAATGCAGCAGCTCTGAACTGAGAAGCCTCAGTATGGGCCAGATCAGACAGGTGGAGTGAGAGGAGACGCCTCGCCTCCAATAAGGAGGTGTAAGTGGACTCGGATGGCGAAGCGGCATGATCCCACGCCCTCTCCCTCTCCACCTCCTGTATAGACCGGAGCTCCCCATTATGATCTTTCCTGGCAGTTTTAATAGCTGAGATGCACTCCCCCCTGGCCACCGCCTTGAAGGCCTCCCAAACCACCGAAGGCTCAGCAGAGTCTACGTTGCTCGCCCAGTACGTCTGGACCGCCTGTACCAGGTGGGAGGTGACCTGATCCTGTCGGTGAGTGTGGTCCTAAGGGTGCGGGGAGCACAGAGTGATCACTGGAATCCGGGCACCCTCAAAACAGCATTTAAATGCACCTGCACTGAAGTCACTTTGTTTGCACCTTATATTTATGGACTCATAATCCATTTTGTTTTAAATGTTTATGACCTATTGGTTCTTATATTACTTTGATTAATGCTGCTATAATTTATGGTTGTCTCTATACATCTGCTGCTAGTTTTTACAGTGTTTTAAAGTTGTTTATGCCATTCCTCCTACAGATTTATATAGGTGTTTATATATATTTATATATTTTTATATATTTTCAACATATATTTTTTATGATTTTTATCACCTTTTTTATATACCACACCCACTTTTCATCAGTATATCACTATTTACATATTTATATTTCTATTTGTGTTGGCATATGGTTACTTTAAGTGGATTGATAGTGTGATTGTTTACCCTAAAGGGGTCACTTATCACGGATTTATTGATTTATAATACACATAGCACAGGATCATTGCACTTAGCACTTTACGAGTCCAACACTATTTATTACATTTAAGATTGTTTATTTTGCACTTTACACTTGTGGAGATGTGTATGGAGGATTAAGTATACAGAAGATTTGGTATATTGGCAGCGCCATACACCTGCTTTGAGTTTTTATTTTTACTGATCCTGTTGAAGCCAGCCCGGAGACAGTCTCCAACTCCGCTCTCCAGCCCCCAACCGGAGGTGCACTGTCAAGAGAAGCGGGTTATGATCAGACACCCCCCCAGCCAAGTAATCAGCAGCAGTCACGAGGGACTGAAAACGAGCACTACCAAAGGCCAGGTCTATCCTGGCCGCCGAGCGGTGCGTAGTGGACAGGTGGGAGTACTCCCTACCATCCAGATGCTTCCAACGCCATAACTCAACCAGGCCTTGAGCAGCCGCCCAGGCAACCAGATCCACCGAGGCCTGTCGGGTGGGGTTGGAAGTATCCAACGTCCCACCCAAAATCGCATTAAAATCCCCCATTAATAACATAGGCAGGGAGGCATATGCCGAGAGCTTAGCAGGCAGGTCATACAGCATCTGAACATTAAAGGGAGGAGGTACATAAACAGCAACCAAAATAAATTTGAACGAATACAATTCCATCACCACAGCCACATATCGTCCCCCCTGGTCAAAGATCACCTGGTGGACGGAACATGGAATAGATTTACTGATAAGCACCGATACACCTCTGGCGTACGTGGAGTACGTGGCATGAAACGCCTTTTGAATTCACGGTTTCTTCAAAGCGAGCACCAGATTATCATCCAGGTGAGTCTCCTGCAGGAGGAGGACATGCGGCTTCGCTTGTTTCAAACATTGAAATACACTGGCCCGTTTATATTTATTGTTCAGACCCCTCACATTCCATGAGAGGAAGCGTACAGCATCAGCCATGGGCATCAATAAAAAATGTCAGCAGGGATTCTGTAAAAAAAATGTTCCACCAAAAATAGCGTTGTGAACTGAGAGCAATTAGCAGCAAAAGGATCCAAGACCACTGAGGCTGAAACATTAGAGGGTCGAGTTGCCAACAAAACATTCCCAATGCCCTTATACCAGCAACAAAAAAACACAAAAAACGAGTAACCATCCAGCCGGTATGAGGCGTAAGCCCAGAACTCCCCAACATCTGGAACTGTGGACGAGTGTCAAATACGATCAAAGTCTGGCAGTCTCTTAGGTGATGAGAAAAGACTCCAAAGGAGCCCCCGGAACCAACAGGGCAGCCAAGGGGCATTGCAGGAAACAGATGGGGAAGGGTATCGCACCAGAGAGATGGCACAGGCCCACTATGCGGCCAACATAGAGCCACATGCATGATCCAGGAGAGGGAATAAACGGGTAGAGGAAGCGGCACTTCAGCGCAGACCATCCAGCCAGTCTGAAACCTCTTGCGGCGTTTCATAAAATGTAACCGCGCCATTGTATTGGATCCTGAGCCGACTGGGATACATCATGCTGTACTTAATCTCCTTATCCCTGAGTCATTTGCGCACCTCCGTAAACGAACAACGTTTCCTCTGGGTTTCCGCAGAAAAGTCAGGGAAAAGCATAATCCGGGTATTTTCAAAGTGCAGATCCTGGTGCTTCCTGGCCTCCGATAGCAGCATGTCCCGATCCCTATAATTCAGGAACTTAACCAGGAAAGGCCTCGGCGGAGCTCCGGGCGGTCGGGCACCCATCGGAACCCGGTGGGCTCGCTCAACCACATAGGTAGGCGGGAGATCCGAAAGTGACAGGAGCTGTTTAAAGAACTGTTCAGCAAAGATGGCCGGCCTAGTCCCCTCTGCCCCTTCAGGGAGTCCCACCACCCGGACATTATTGCGGCGTTGGCGGTCCTCAGCGTCATCAGCTCTGTGTTGCAGGGACTTGACCAGGTGCTGCAGGTCCGCCAACTGCGAGGCATGAGAGTGAGTACTATCTTCCACCTCAGAAATGCGCTCCTCCGCTGTTGTAATGCGGACCCTCATTTTGTCCAGGTCATGCCTGATTAGTGTGCACTCGGAGGCTAGATGGTCTATCTTGACCATGAGCGCCGCTTTGCTACTGTCAATTGCAGCCAAGATGGGGGCCGTGATGGCGCACTGGTCCTGCTCCTGCAGCGGTGTAGAGGGCAAGGGGACAGGTACCTGTATTGCCGGAGAAGAAGCCGCTCCCTGCTGTGCCGCATCCATTTTCGCGCCCGCTCCAGAAGCACGCTGAAGGACGGATGACGAATCCAAGATGGCGGAGGCGGAGCCCTGGCCCGGGCCGCGAGTGGAGCGAGTCTGCCTCTGGCCGGATTGCTGCCCACGCTGCGGTTTTGAAGCCGAAGTGGGCATCCCCGAAGTGCAGCCGGACTTCCCCACGGTAGGTGACCCGCAGATAGGCAGGAGGATAGCCCCAAATAGGGTAATTATCAGGATACTGCGGGAGCTCCTCAGAAGCACGACCTGCCTCGATCACATCCGGCCACGCCCCCCCGTACTGGCTGACACTTACTTTTTTATCCTGTGAAAGCCTAATTTTTCAGACTGTTATTGAAAATCAATGGGTCTGTAAACGTTCTGCCAAATTGTGGTAGGGATGCGGACCCATTTTACAGACGTGTGAATGGACCCTATATGTATTTGACATGTATTTACCGGCTGCTGTCAATTCTGGCTGATTTAGGAAAGAAAAATACATTTTTTTTGCTGTATACTTCTGTTATGACAGTGTCCATGTGATGGGACTATTTGTGCACAGCTAGTAAGTATTTTGTGGCTGCAAATATGACCTAAAGGTTTTTAAAGTTCACCTCCCATTAAAGTTAATGGGGCCCGTCGCAAACTTGTGTTTCGCGAACATTTGAGAAAGTTTGCGGCTAACGTTCGCTTACCGCCCCAGCCGATGTTCATCCATCACTATTGGCCGTCAAGGGTCCCGGGAGGACAGAGAAGTGGACACTGGAGGTCCTAGTGTGGACAGTAAAAATAGAGGCCAAGGGCACGGTAAGAGAGGTGCCAGGGGCCTGGTGGTGGCGCACACTATGTGGAAGGATGTTGACTGTGCATTTGATAGTGTCAAGAAAGAAAGGCTTTCCCCTATTGGTGGGATTTTTTAGGCACTCATGACTACACAAGTTTAATTCAAAAATGTTTAATATTTTATTGAAATAACAAAATTAACAAGGTAATAAAAGGCAAGTAAGTAAGTAGAGATACATCACATATGCACTTGAATATAACACCAGTTTCAGGGTGAAGACTCCAGACCCGACTAGTTTCGGAGTTAAACAACTACTCCTTCTTCAGGGGGAAAAAATAGGAGACCCTGAGTGGTGGTCTGTAGGTAATTGATCAAACAGAAATCAATCAGATGCAGATAATAATACAGATATTCATACAGTACATAAGTTTGTATAAAAAGACTTAAAGTATAGTCATAACTTACATTCTGTGCGGTGATGGATAAAACTATATACCTGCCAGTATATGTTAAAAACAGGTGCTCTATGCGCTCTGCCGAAAGCACGGGTTGACTGTGTAGTTGGTAAAATTCATCAAATGAGGCCCTCACAGACTTGTATTGTGGGGAAAGATTGTGCCCATATATGTGGATAGTCCCAGGAAGACATCAAGTCAGAACAACTGGATCCCAATGGTTGGCCGATCAGCTACAGAGGAGAAATATAGGGTCATAGAAGCTTGTTGGTCCAATGATATAGGCTGGCCAAATTGTTTTGAGGAGGGGAGGATAGGAAAGACTCAAAGGTAGAATGATAAATTTCATCTCAGTGCCAATGTAATGACATGTATTTCAAATAGAAAGCTATCAATCCCATTCCTATGTATATGGAGAGGAGAGAAAGCCCATAAGCGATTAGTGGATACCCATAGTCATCCCTTAAAAGGAATTAATTATATCTTAGTTTCCCCTGGTCAGCAAATAATGGCCAAATAGAACACAGTCACCTCCATCACCTATAGGGAGATTTGGTGAGGTGTTGTCAAAGAAAGAGGAAATGTAAGTTATTACCTTTTGCGAGATGTTTCAACAGCCTAGATCAGGTCAGGTCCTCACAGTGTTCTCAGCAAGCGAACAATGAATTCACTGTTGAGAAGAGGGTTTATGTGTGAAGTCAATTAGACTTCACAGCTGTGTGTACTTAACTGACTTCGTTCACTTCTTCCTGTGCTGATTGCCTGATGGGGTCCCTGGTGCGGAGGGGCCGGGCATTCCCCCGCTCCATTGGCCCGAAGAGCAACAAAGCGGAAGTTCGGCCGGCTCCTGCGTTCCACCGGCACGTAACCTGACCCGTCAGCGTGGAACGCAGGCGGGGCATGGTGTGCGTCAACGTCTGTAGATCTCGCGATGCGAGACCTTAACATGACAGAAGACGCAAGATGCGGCTCGCCACTAGGTGGCGGCCGCCTTCCGTGCCGGGTTGTCTGCTTGATAGGGGTTCACTGGTGACAGATACCACATTCTTCTGTCCTAAACGGGCAGGAGATAATAGGCACTATATATGCTTTAAAAATTGTCTCATTATGAAAAAGGAGTATAGTTTAAAGAAAAATTATATATTGTAGCCTCATTTGATAGTGGGACATTTATTCTTTATAGTTGCTGCACACATACTGTGGGGATCTTAGTCGGCCATGCCGAGAAGGGCAGTGGAGCTAGTCCCAAAGCCAGTATGGAAGATGAGGATTGCTCGTGTGTGGCAAGGAAGAGAAGTATCGGCCGTGCGACCGACAGCGGGATGCTACTCCTGTCAAGCAAGAAGGGACAGCTGGCTTCAGTAAGGAAAGGCGCAGTTGAGGCCTTAGTGCAATTCAGATGGGCGGATGTATGTCTAGCAAGTGACATAATCCGCTTTGCAGCTACTTCCCAGGGGTTTGCAGCGAAGCAGCATTTCAGGGAAAGAGTTACAGTACCGCGCAGGAAAGCGCACCACCTGCAGGTCTGCCCAATGGGAGGAGTAACCTCCCAATATGGCGAAAGGGTGGAGATAGCGGGAACATCCGGCCAATCAGGAGTGATTCAGGGAACCCTATTAATATCCCCTCCTTTGGGTGCGGCCGTGCGGGAGACACGTGTAGGAGAGAGCAGCATGTCGTTCATGAGAGGAGCAAAGAGTGTTCGCGCTATTACTGCCACCATGGGCAAAAACCCTGCAGAGCAGAGCCAAGAGAAGATCCACCAGCCCGATCCCCCCCTAGTCCCGGGATACCAGTATCCATATGGTGCCGGATGGCGGACTATGCACTTATGCACCGGAGGAGGTCGGGAATTCCTTGGAGTGGTATGTCCCCAATGTGCCACCATTACTTTAAAAGTGCAGGCGTGGGTTCAATGTGGGCAATGTGGCGATCTGCTGCTCAGGGCAGAGAAGAGCGAGGGCCGTCCCAAGAAGCTTACTGTTATGTGGGAGACAGGCCTCACTCAGGAGGTGACTGGGAATGAGTCAAAGTTCTCCGCAGAGCCGGGAGGGGCATGTTCAGGCTGATGATGCAGCTGGATGCCCTGCCAGCAGTCGGCGGGTCTACAATCTGCGGGAAGGTAGTTCAGTCGCAGAGCTCCATAGGGAGGGGATCCGTGTCCACCCAAACCTTAGGAGAGTGGCCAGAGATACTTACAGCAAGGGCCATAAAAATATCTTCCCCTATTAATGTCCCACAGCCTGTCAAGTCAGAAGCCATTCCGGTGTCATCTTCCAGCACCAGCAGTATGGGTGAGAGATGCACTGTTAGAGTTGATTCCCCATCTTTTTACATGAAGTACGGATCACTTGAAGAAGGCATAGTTGATTGGGGATCAATTGATGAGACTGAGTGGGAATAGGGGTCAGAGGGTGGGAGCAGCTCCCCAGGTCCCGAAGTGACTGTACCCTTAGACCAGGAGTCCAAGGAGGCTATTGAAAGGGGGGAACTTGCCCAGAAATTGGGGCTCTGCGACGCCTACGTTACAAGAGTCCCAGACCACACCCCACCAGAGAATATTGCTAGGGCCAGGGACCAAAATACAGCATATGAGGAGGTGATACAAATAATTTGTACCCCATTTTCTCCACCAGGGAGAGGAAACTGGAGAACCCTCCCCCGGGATGCAATAGTGGATGCAGAAAAAGGTTGCATTGAAGTACGGTTATGACTACCCTTACGCACCAAGGGAAGTAATGCAATTGGAGAAGTCCAGAGACTTTTGGTGCAATGAACTTGTTTGGGATTACCTATTTGTCCCAAAGCCTTACCGTGACTCTCCAGAGGAGGGACTGAAGGAGAAGTTCAAAAAAGTTAAAACTCAGTGGTGTTACGGGCGCTCCATCTACATAGACAGGGTGGAGGGCCGCCGCCCAGATTGGTCAAGACATGCTTGGTCCATCCGGGTCAAAAATGAGCAAGGGGAGTATGTCCAAATGTCCCACCCAGAGTATTACATCTGAGATTGTCAGTGTTTCGTTAAAAAAAAGGAGGAGTTTCAGGAGCAGAAAAAAAATTGTGTGGCCGGCTGGCTACCACAACTGACCAAGGAAACTTTTAAAGTGATATAATGCTGAATTCAAGTTGCAAGTATTTGAAGTTGAAATAGACCCCTTGGGCCATTGGGCCAAGGTCCTTTGACAAGTCAAGTGTTGGGATATTAGACCCTTTTGAGCCATCGGGTCTGGGTCTTTTGGGAATTTTTTTATGTGCTAGGTCCCTTGGGCCATCGGGCCAGGACCTTTAGTGGATTACAAATGGCTGTGTGGGACTTCATCCACACTCTGTACAGATGAAGATGTTGCTACCAAGTTCAAGAGTGTCCAAGAACTTTGGTGGGGGGTGCCTTGCTGGATCCCTGTGATGTTTCCCTGACTCAGCAGGACTGTAGGTCATGAGAGACTGTGACCTGCCCTGTTTCCTTACTGAAGTGCTTGAAGGAAAAGCAGAGGGCGCTGTACTTCCCTTCAACACAAAGGACTCTGTCTAGACAGCTAGTGTTAGGGCACAAGTTCTTCCAGATAAAGGAGGACCCCGGCATGTCAAGACACTGGTTGGTAGAGGGTAGATAAGCTCATTAGGAATTGATTACCTAAACCACCAAGAGGTTCTCATCACTGTGGCCAAGTAAATTCTTGCATGCCCACAGTGAAGGATGTTATAAATCCAAAGTAAATAAAAGTGCAGCGCTAACATGAATCTGGAACTCGGAATGTTCACATTAATGTGCATGGGATGAATAGTGATAATCTGAGCACATCTCCTGAATCAATATAGTGATATATGTAAATCAAACGGATATCAAATAAGTCCCATACAATGAATCAAAAATTAAAAATTATAAGTCCAAATGTTAAATACAAAATCCAAAAGTAGTAAGGATAGCTGTTGGATCCATTCCACAGACAGAAAAAAGATGTGTATGTGTACTTATCAAATCGCATGGACATATATTGCAGTGAAGCATACACGTCAAGTGGATTCAGCACATGAAATCTTCTTGAATGGAATAAAAAGGTCCAACAGAAGTCAAAATAATGACCAAAAAATGTCCACAGATAAGGTAGACTATATATGCGCTTACCGAATCGCATGGACCTATAATGCCATATGGCAAACAGGTCAGATGAGCTAGTGAGGTAAGGTGTTGAATCCCTCTGAAGCGGAAATCACTGGATGATGTTCTCATGGGTTCTCAATCAAGGAAAAAGGAGGAATGAGTCCCTCATTCACCAGAGCCATGTAAGGAAGCCAGAAAAAATACATAGTGTAACACTGCTACAGAAGTTGAATTAAAGACAGACATGCACTTACATGCATTCCATGAATCCAATCACCAAACAGATGTGTCAAACTCTCTCTAGAACCACAAACAAATGTAGAACCAAGTGAAGGTGATAGAAGTAGTAATCAGATCCCATCACCCAATGAAACAATTAATATATGCGCTTACCAAATCACATGAACTCGCACTGCCATATAGCATACAGGTTAAAATAACTTGGCAAGCACAATCCACATAAATGAAATGTAGAATGCAGCAGCAGCGAGGATCTTGAACTAACAGTAATAAGGTCCCGTCACCAGATGAAAATAAAGGTTGTGTATGCGCTTACCGAATTGCATGGACCCATAATGCCGTATAGCATACAGGTCAAATAGACTAAGCAAGCACACTCCACACAAGTGAGATGTAAAATCAGACGATAGTATAGATGATCAAACGGATGTAGGGGTCCCGTCACACGACACAATAATATGTATGTGCTTACCAGATCGCATGGACTTTCAATGTCATATAACAAGCAAGTCAAATAAGCGTAGTAAGTCTTGGATTCCTCTTAACTGGATGTTAGCGGTGGATGTTTTCCAGAGACTCACACCATAGACAGGAAGGGTGAGTCCCTCATTCACCAAATCATGTAAATAAGCCAGAAGGGAAAGTACATAGTGTAAAACTGCTACAAAGAGTTTATTTAAAAACAGACATGCACTTACAAGCATCCACGGGTAAAACACCACAGTAGTAGTCAAGATAGGCCGTCTATAATGAGAACTGATGCGTTTCGTTCTCAAAGGATATTGCCTTTGCGAGAATGTTCGCTGTAACGAAACGCGTCAGTTCTCATTATAGACGTCCTGTCTTGACTACTACTGTGGTGTTTTACCCGTGGATGCTTGTAAGTGCATGTCTGTTTTTAAATAAACTCTTATGTCCGACGTATGTCCGGTCTTTGCAGCTAACGTGATACATCACTTCCGGTGTGGTGGATCGCAAGCGTTACACAGATCGAGTAGGACGGTAGGAGCATTACCCACTAGACGCCGGGGATAATGTTGATATGAAAAAGCTTGTATTTATTTTTGGAAATGTGAGTGTAATTCCTGTGGTTACTCTGATAAAATAAAATTAATTTAATTGAAACGTACTGCACATTAGTCTTTTATGCTTATTTGCATATCCTTATGGGAAGGCTGTCCTGAAGACACCCAAGCTCATCCACTTACCCTAAAGCCTGTCAGACCCCAAGACCATAAGGCCTTTAGGGGTCCACACAATCTGGTAAGTGGACTCACGTGTTGAGAAGAAGACACGTGTGGATTTCATTCTTAAAGCACTTGGGAGCACTTTATTGTACAGCATTTGCACAAAGAATTTGCAAAGTGGACATTTGTGCTTTTCACTGAACTTTATTTGGACACGGTTATATTCATATTTTTCATATTCTTATTTTTATATTTTATTATCATCATTTATTTGCATTTTATGGACAATGATATTTATTAATGTACATGTATATCACATAATCTTCACTGGTTTATTTTAAATTAATGTTTAGATCACTATAATATTTATACTGTTTTTAGTGCTGTGTTTATATATTTATTCATTTTTTCACTTGATGATGAGCAGCAGCTGCAGTATATAAGGGGTTTTTCACTTAAATATCTAATTCACATATGCGCAGGGTGGACTTTTTTTTGTTTTTTATTGCAATTATACAGCGACAACAGTGACCAGATGTACTCTCACTCTCGGTCACCTGTGACAGCTCCAGCTACTGGCACTGTGGGGCTGTGTCTTTAATAGTAGGTCTGTTCTCTGGCTCGCAGGTGACAGAACGGTGCCCCAGTCTCTCTTGTTAGGATAGTGTAGCTGGCCAGCTAGAAGCTGTCCTAGGTTGCTAATATGACCTACATGCATATACAGCTAGACCTGTTAATAACCTCAATACAGTGCATATGTTTATATGTGAGAGACAAAAGCAGAGTTATTTACTGTGATTTCATGTTTGGATGTCACATAACAGTTGTATGTTGTGTTCACAGAAGCAAAGGAAATTTGCCTGTAAGATTCATTTGTATGCATGTAAGGTAAGCTCAGACACAGCAGAGTTGAAACCAGAAAGCACAGAGTTAAACTTTATTACCCATAAGGAGTTTGTGGCCAATCACAACCAATCTCACACTCAGCAACAGTCTTGGCCAATCACAGCCAGCCTTACACCCATTTTTTCTCAAAGCCTCATGCTTTCAGCCAGCCCTCTCATTCCACTACAGAGCAAGAGAATTGAATAGACACACAGATCCACAGAGCAGTTTTATGGAAGCAAGAGGCCAAAAATAGGTAATTAACAGTTATACATGTTCCTATTGTAAGTAATGTGATTAGAGCTGTATACTGAACTAGTTATGTGTTCACTTGTAGTTCCACCAAACTCGAACACAAACTCAAACAAACAAACAAACAAACTATCAAACTTCAAAAGTTACATCGAATTCAAACTATCAAACAAACTCAAACAGCAATACAGAGAGAAATATATCCACCATTTGTTATACTGTATTCAGCACATGTTGTACATGGACTGTCTGCTGCAAAAGTGTCACTGTTATCTATGAAGAAAAGTTGAAGTTAATAAAGAAGATATCTTAAGCGTTTGGTGTGCTCTTTAAACCTACTGGTTTCCATAGAACGGTATTAGAGGAATTTATAGACTAACAGACAGTCTGGTTAGACTGAAGTCAGAGAGATCCAATTCTTCTAATGCCACAGCGCATAAGGCACTTTGTAGTGCTGCACCTGCCACAGTGGAACTATTTAGCCCTTTGAGGGCAAAGTAATAGTGCTCCTCAACTTGCACAGTAAAGAGCGCATTTGAGCAGCGGAGCTACATAGAGGCCATAATGTGTGGGTTTAGTCAAACTGCAGCCGACTCTTAAAGTGGCAGAACGGCAAAGGCAAGATAGACACAGAAAGAGCGCCAACCCTCCTGCGATTCCTAGAGAGAGAAAGAGACGCATGGTGGGAGGCCAAAGTCCAGAGCTAGAGTGCCTGCACCGCTACCCATGGAGAGACCACGTACTTCAGCCAGCTAGTTTCCTGCCACTAGGCCCAAAGCCTGCAGCACAAAGCATCGCAAGTCAGCGCAGAGCATCGCAAGTCAGAGCAGAGCATCGCAAGTCAGCGCAGAGCATCGCAAGTCAGAGCAGAGCATCGCAAGTCAGCGCAAAGCATCGCAAGCCTGCATAGAGCATCAGATCAAGAAAAGACAAGTCTCCTTTAAGACTGATATTTGTTCCAGCAACCTACAGATCACAGTATCCTGCTCTTCAGAATAAGGTCAGAACTTTCCTTTATTACTTATCATTGCAATAGGCTTGACAAAAAAGAGACATTTTTGTGTTCAGGAATAAAAGGACTGTAAGTAAAAAACAAGGGGCAGTTGTAGTACACAGACTCTAAAGTATTTAAAGTGAATGCCATTTTTTACTGCCTGCACCTATTGCTATTGCACTTAAAGTGAAAGTCCTTTTGATTGCCTGCACCGATTGCTATTGCATTTAAAGTGAAAGTCTTCTTAATATTCTTATTGAGTGTTATAGCATTTAGAGTAAAAATGTCTAAGTCTA